>NC_055686.1:28697886-29392886 GCF_017639745.1 Melanotaenia boesemani
GCTTCACCAGAGATCGGGTTCATGTCTGATGTGAGGTTTAGAGCTTCAGCTGCTTCGTTCCACAGAGATACTCACATTCATCCTGACAGTGGCTGTTTTTGAAGGCGAGCCTAAAACGTAATATTTTGCTGGACTTGTGGCCCCATTCCTCAAGACAGAACTGGTCTGAGTCAGGTCTGTAGGCTGCATCATTCATACACGCGTTTTCAGACAAGGTGATGTGTGGGACTGAGGTCAGAGCTTTGTCTGAAACATTGACTTTTCAGTCCTGAAGCAGCTTGGCCTATCAGGGCAGGAACGAGCAAGTATAGTCCTGCAGGTTTTAGATGTTTGCCTGCTCCAAGACACCTGATTCAAATCAAATGCCTCTCCACAGGAACTTGTTGTCAAGTTCTACCCAATCATGTAGACCCATTAATCTGATTCAGACATGCTGAAGCAGGAAACATCTGAAGCCTGCAGGACTCTGGCCGTCGAGGACTGACTTTGCCCGTCCATGGGTCATAGTCAATTTGAAGCTTCAACGTCATGGCTGACCTCTTGAGATGCTACTTAATCTATCCATGTAATGCTCCTTCCTCACGATAGCATGTTTTATGAAGTGCACCAGTACCTCCAGCAGCAAAACAGCCTCACAGCATGATGCTGCCACCACCATGCTTCACAGCTTGGATCTTTATGATCAAACAGGTCTACTTCATCGGGCCACAGGACGTGTCTCCAAAATGTAAGGTCTTTGTCCACCTGCAGACTGTAGTCTGGCTTTTTTCTGTTGCTTGCTTCTTCGTCGCTGAGCCTGTCAGATGATGGCAATGCAGGACTGGTTTCACTGTGGATAATGAGTCCCTGAGCAGCTCCAGCAGCATCTTCCCAGGGTCTGTAGCTTTACTTCTGTTATCGATTTGTAAGTTTTGGACCAAACACATTCATCTCTCTGATACAATCTCCTTCCTGAGAGGTATGCTTGCTGGACGTTCTTACACTTGCATATTCCTTGTAGAACAGATGAATGTGGCACCTTCAGGAATCTGGAAGCAGGACCAAAGGATGAACCGGACTTGTGGACCTCCACAGTTCACTTCCTAATATCTTGTCTGATTTCCTTTGATTTTCCCATGATGTCAAACAAGGAAGTGGTGTGTTTGAGGTGTGGCCTTAAAATACATGCAGGTGTGCGACTTATCAGAAGCTCCCAAAGCAATGACATCACCATCTGGCCTTTATTGCATTTTTTAAAGACATAGTAAACTCTATACGATCTCTCTCAAATAATTTTTGGCCTTTTTAACGGACATGAAAATCAGACAGAAGTTAAACGGTTAATTCTGCCAAACAGCTGCAGAGGAAAAGGAGCAACTCAGAGCGTCCTGGAGCCGGCTTCATTCACCAGTTACTGCCGAGAGACACAACAAGCACAATGAAACCGTGTTAATGTCTCTTGGCCGTTTTCGCCTCCACAAAGCTGCTGTCACCAAGTGCAACAGGAAGGAAGATGATTGGCTGCCGCGTGCTGCTTCCTCCAGCTCTGAGATGTGATATTAGAGCTGGATTAAAGCTGTCAGAGCAGGAGGAAAACATGCTCTCTGGGGCTGAGATTACAGGTTACTCACGTATAAACAGAAACGTTTCTACAAACTCAAACATCATCTTTGCAAAGTCTTACATTATAAACTGTACCTGTGCCTGATTCACCCACAGTATCTCACATACCTTGATGTTTTCTATGAGCTGAACCAAATCATATGGAATTAACACAGGGTGAGGATTATGGACGATAAATGACACTATAACACCAACACAGATACAGCTGAGTCTTATGTCTCATGTTAAACTGCATCTGCTCTCTACCACCTATTTTTACATTTCTCACAATAAGCCTGAGTGTTTGGCCTCCACAAAAGCAACATTTGTTATAAGATGATCACATAACAAACCTCAAATGTCTCCCTGGAACATTCTGATCTGAGTTCAGCGAAGGGGTCATCAATGTATGAGAAGAGGGAGTCACGTCTGCACATAAACGCGTGCACAATGAAAAATCCACTCCATGTTCAAAAGAGACTCTGCACCAGCTGCAGGACACACCGACAGCGCTCCTACATTCCAGCCAGGGAACAGATCCTGTTACCTCTCTGCTCCTGAGAGACAGCACTGGCCATACCACATACAGCGAGAAGGAGCCTGTGCACAGCAGAAACAGGTGAGGACTGTACGATGAGACACGTGTCCTCATGGGCTTTTCTATATTTACATGTATATGCACTACAACTGTATGTAACGCCACAGCTACCCTGTACGAACAACCCGCTGAGAGAAGGCTGGCATTTTCCTCACAGTTTTATTTGGTGAGAACAATTCAACAGCCAAATAAAAACTAAGGCACAAGGACAAAATAATGAAGCATCAGCATGCACTGACACTGCAATAGAAACTAAACTAAGTTAACTAATCAGACTTCATGGTGCTCTCTGGGTGTCGCTTTCTGTAGCCTGTGCAGGTGTTTCTTCTCTTATTTTGTAGGTTTTCCCTGGTATTTCCTGCTTTGCTTTCTGCTTCCTGACGGTGGTGCACCTGGTTTAATTTATGCTTCTTGTTAGTTCTTTTGTGTATTTTTACCCCCTCGGTTTTATTTACTCTCTGGCATTTCATTGTAGTCTTCGTGTCATGGACCCATTGTGTTTCCTCTGGCTCCTCATGATTATTAAAACCTTGCTCTGCACCCATCTGCCTCCTGCATTTTGGGTCCTCTCAATCCATTCCCCGACATTTATGTCATTATTTGGAAACGTAGGATGAGCTGGGAAGAGATTAGATCAAACTTAGTATCCATGAATGGTATGAGCCCATTTATGCTCACTTTACAAAAATAGGAACATCCATTTCAAAAGTCAAATGTTGTCAAACATCATTGCCCACATGCTCCTGAGCATGTTATACTTTGGCATGGTTGTTAAACATCACATCCACTAGCGGGCGGTGCAGAGTTCCCTGCAATTCCAAACATGGTGATGGTGGAGATCATCCTTCACATTAGAATGATAATATCTTTTGGTAAACGAACATCTGCACGAGATGCTGTTGCCATGGTAACTGCTGAACGAGCTCAGAGCATCACAGGTAGGCTGTATTCCCTTTTCTTTATATTGTTGTTTTTTAAAAGTTAAACATATGAACTTCATCTGGAAGCATCAGAGGAAAGGTCTCAGTCTGCAGCTGCAGAGGAGAACCACGACCTGCAGGACCTTCCACACCGAGCTGCTTTCTGATCACATCAGCAGAGATTTAATGAGTTTAAAGTTGCTTACTTACAGTTTAATTACTGTTTCTTTCAGGTGCAACCTTTCCAAAGCTGGAGAGGTAGTGTACCAGAAGAGGAGTAGACTGAGGCCGGACATTACTGAGCAAATACTTTTTTTAAATAAAAATCTATGAAACTTCATCAAGTTCGACAAGTGTTTGTCTCAGAATTCATGTTAATATAACTGGATGAAATCAGTAACACCATCACTATCCCTGCTGCACCAGCACCCTTCCCTCATATGTTTAATAATGCACATGTACCTGCTAGTAGACTACTGTCATTACAGATTGGTAAACTTTAAATTACACCATAAGCTAGTTACTTAAACCAGTGTTTACCTAGCAGCCCCTTTTTATCATTTATATGAACGACAGAAGCAGCTATTCACACCTGTTAGAAAACATTTCTGTTATTGAACACGTAGTCAGAGATGAGACAGACGTGTAGAGAGAAAAGCTCAACACTTCCCTCTGATGCATCAGACAGCCACAGCCAGCAGATGGCGCTCTCTGACCGAGACGTTTTCCCTATGATGCGTCAGATGGTCACAGCCAGCAGATGCCGCTCTCTGACCAAGACAAATGTTCCGACATAGTGAGACGATTTCAGGCAGTATGGCCTCGGCTTCACCATTGCTATGGCTCCGTGGCTTACTGCTGTGGTCTTCGGTATATTTTCCTGGAAGGCTCCCAGTAAAGCACTGAAGTGACCAAACATTCCCAGATATTGAGCCAGTCTGACTTTCAGTAGGTCAGTTTGCTGACACATTACAGTTTAGAAGGATTCTTCTTCTTAAGGTCACAGGGTCGACAGTTAACCAGTAGGGGGCAGTGTAGGGACCAGTGAGACCAGATGTAAGGTCACAGGGTCGACAGTTAACCAGTGGGGGTAGCTTAGGGACCAGTTAGACCAGATGTAAGGTCACAAGGTCGACAGCTAACCAGTAGGGGGCAGCGTCGGGACCAGTTAGACCAGATGATAGGTCACAGGGTCGACAGTTAACCAGTAGGGGTCAGCGTCGGGACCAGTTAGACCAGATGAAAGGTCACAGGGTTGACAGTTAACCAGTAGGGGGCAGCGTAGGGACCAGTTAGACCAGATGTAAGATCACAGAGTGGACATTAAACCAGTAGGGGGCAGCACAGGGACCAGTTAGACCAGATGTAAGGTCATGGAGTTGAAAGGAACCAGTAGGGGGCAGTGTAGAGACCAGTCAGACCAGACATTTGATGTTAAGCAACATAAGATTTGTGAACTGTGTGGAGCAACTCACTGGTGCTGACTTTGAAAAACTTTATCAGTAAAGCTGATAATTGTACGAAATTAATGTCGGACAGGATTAATATCAGAATATGTAAATCTATGAGCTCAGCTGCTACTGATTTATTTCAATCTGTTTAATAAACAGAAGTCGATCTCCATCATACACGTCTAAAGCATCTGAGCCAATAATACTGAGTTTTATTCCAAAAATGATTCAGGTTCATTTCAAGTCTTGTCTATTTAACCTCAGAAACAACAACTGTTAGTATTTAGTTACATAAAGTATATGTGTATGTAAATATCCTTACTGGAGGCTATATTAAATTAAATGTAAAATATTCATCCCGCAGGAAATATTCATTATAAAGACTATAAATTACTCTTTAGTTGGTTTTAATGTGAACAATGAATTCAGTACCTGCAAGGAACAACCTCCTATGTCCCGGACATGTTATCACTATATAGCACTACAGTACCAGGGATGGATGGATGGGTGGATGGCTGGATGGATGGGTGGATGGATGGATGGATGGATGGATGGATGGATGGATGGATGATTTGATGGATGGATGGGTGGGTGGGTGGATAGATGGATGGATGGATGGATGGATGGATGGATGGATGGATGGATGATTTGATGGATGGATGGGTGGGTGGGTGGATAGATGGATGGATGGATGGATGGATGGATGGATGGATGGATGGATGGACTGACAGATAAATATATTACTCATGGTTAGAAGTTTGCAGGTGATCTCAGCTCTCAGTGTTAAGACGTTCATGAGTTTCTCTTTCCTGATTCGTCTGCTACCAGTGAAGCCTGAGACTACTGCAGCTAAGTTTAGAGTGTAACTCTGGATAATCAGACAGACTAAAGGTTGATTCATTCAGTTCTGTCAGGCAGCTTTAGGACAGGGTTGACAAAGACCACTGAGAACATCCTAAATATAATTATCACTGATGCAACTCCGTTGTTTTTTCTAGTTTATAGCACTGCTGCTGTCTCTACATTTCTTGTTCTTTTAAACCTGAAAGTAAACACAGAGTAACAAGCTAAATAACACATAAGACAACAAACCAAAAAAAAAATAAAAAACTAACTAAAATTTAACACTTCGGACGAGTTGCAAGTTCCATTAGAAAACAACAGAGTTCACTTCAGCGGAATCTGGATTTTACACATATTCCTGGGTCTTACTTGCATGAAGCGCAAACGAAACAGCGGGGATGGTAGGTCTTTCCGAGGGCTGACACCACCTCCCCCTCAATGAAATCCTGACAGCTGAAGCAGCGAGTCCCGTACAGCCGCTGGTAGTCCACAGTACAGATGTATTCACCTTGCCGCACAAAGAAGCCTCCCTGGGCAAGTTCGCAACCACACACTGCAGAGAAGGGTGGAGAGAAGGTGGAGGAGGGAGAGTGGGAAAAGAGGATGAAAGGAAAATGAATGATATAAAGCTTATTATTGAACAACATAGACAAAAATAGGTATCAATACGACCACATCATATGTCCCTTTAGCATCATGTCTCTTGAGACGGGTTCAGTTTTTTATTTATTTATATGAATATTATTACAGCATCCACTTTAAGTTTAGTTTCTATAAAAGCTTTGTCTTGGAGCAGGGACCTTCAGCTTAAGATTTTGTTTTAAGAGCGCATGTGAAGTCCATTTCCAGGATCATAATTTCATGCAATGATGATGAATGATGATGAAAGATATTTCATTAATCCCTAAAGGGATTTTATTTTCCTGCATTACTATAAAACAACTACAAAAGGCCGACGGGCATTAGTTACAAATAAAAAGGTTCTAGGTTTGGGCAGATATTACTTATTGTACTGTTGTCGCTAGCAGCAAAGCTGAAGAAGCCTCTGACTGAACGCATTTAGTTTAATCACTATGTTGTAGGGAGGCACTGCAGAGTTATCCATTAGGTTACAGACTTGTGCTGCATTCTTCTCCGCGAACCCTAACCCTAAACAGAGGACATTTTCTTTCTACAGTTTCTCTGCAAGCAAACAGAACTCTCCATCACAGACTTACAGAGGATGCAACACCTTGCTGAAACATTGACCTAAGCTTCCTCAGGTAGTAGAGTCAGCTCTGTGCCGTCTGGTGGAGAATTGCTGCATTTCCAGATCATTCTGTTGTCCAAGTGAACAGGTATCCTCCACCACTTCCATCTCCATTCTCAGGATTCTTGGTCCTTCTCAAGGTACTGCCTCATTCTTTGTTGAGGCATCTAAAACCAGCTAATAGGCAGGCATTATGTAAACGTGTTTCAAGGAGATGTGAGAAAAACAAGGTGTTTCACGCACTTTAAAGGCAGATTTATACTCGTGTAGTATCTGCTTGCAGTCAGATACGGCATAGCCGACACTGGTCGGTCAGCTCTAGCTTACACTGGTCAGATACGGCGTAGCCAACGCTGGTCAGTTATGGCGTAGCTTACACTGGTCCGATATGGTGTAGGCGATGCTGGTCTGTTATGGCGTAGCCGACGCTGGTCGGTTACGGCGTAGCTTACACTGGTCGGTTGTGGCGTAGCTTATACTTGTCGGTTATGGCGTAGCTTACACTGGTCGGTTATGGCGTAGGCGATGCTGGTCGGTTATGGGGTAGCTTACACTGGTCGGTTATGGCGTAGCTTACATTGGTGAGTTATGGCGTAGCCGACGCTGGTCGGTTTCGGCGTAGCTTACACTGGTCGGTTACGGCGTAGCTTACACTGGTCGGTTAAGGCGTAGCTTACACTGGTCGGTTATGGTGTAGGCGATGCTGGTCGGTTAAGGCGTAGCTTACACTGGTCGGTTACGGCGTAGCTTACATTGGTCGGTTATGGCGTAGCCGACGCTGGTCGGTTACGGCGTAGCTTACACTGGTTGGTTACGGCGTAGCTTACACTGGTCGGTTATGACGTAGCCGACGCTGGTCGGTTACGGAGTAGCTTACACTGGTCGGTTATGGCGTAGGCGATGCTGGTCGGTTATGGCGTAGCTTACATGGTCGGTTACGGCGTAGCTTACACTGGTCGGTTATGGCGTAGCCAACGCTGGTCGGTTAAGGCGTAGCTTACACTGGTCGGTTATGGCATAGTTTACACTGGTCGGTTATGGCGTAGGCGATGCTGGTCGGTTATGGCGTAGCCAACGCTGGTCGGTTATGGCGTAGGCGATGCTGGTGGGTTATGGCGTAGCTTACACTGGTCAGTTATGGCGTAGCTTACACTGGTCGGTTATGGCGTAGGCGATGCTGGTCGGTTAAGGCGTAGCTTACACTGGTCGATTACAGCGTAGCTTACACTGGTCGGTTATGGCGTAGCTTACGCATAAGCGTGTGGGACGATATGCTGCTCTGGACAGGATAGCGTTTTCACAATCCACATGCTCCCCTCTGCGGTTCATTCCACATTTTCCTCACAAACTGGCTGCATTTCAAAGTGAACAGATTTACACTAGTATCAGGTTTATCACCAGGAGGCTACAATAAAGGAAAAAACCATCAAACACTAATTTTCTGAGTTTCAGCACTGAGCTTAATTTAAAAATAATCATAATGTTGAGCAAAGCCAGTTGTTTTCTCCACTGTCTTTAACCCAAAGCAGAGGTTAGAGTGTGTATTAGCAACTGTGTGTGTGTGTGTGTGCGTGTTTGTGTCTGGTTTTTTAACAAAACGTGACAGGAACTCACAGATGATTATGCCTGGTAACCATAGCAACTGGATGACATCACATGGTAGCCATGCCCTAAGGGAAGCCTGATTTTATTTTTCCTGTCCTTTAGCACAATAACAACCCCTCCCGTTGGCTTTTCCCCCCAATCCTTTGTTTCTGGAAAGAACAACAGAAAGATAAATTATGTTTGTGCTGGATGGTGTCTTTCCACAGTTCTGCACAAACACACAAGGTCTGAAACCTGCTGGGACCTGTGAAGTGTCAAACAACGCCCCCCCCCCCCCCCTTACTACACAAAACTAACACATATGTACATACATGTGGAAAAGTGAGAAGGTATGACATCACACACGTCAAAGAAAGGCATGCCTATCGAGGTCGTGTCCATATAATCACGATCTGTACCTCCACCCATCAACATGATCTCATAGGCCGTGTGGTTTTTCTAGGTTTTTATTACTTGATGTTGCAAAACTGCTGGGATGAAACTGCTGCTTTAAGGGGTTGGAGGAATTTTAGTGATGGACACTGTTGTAAACAAAACAGGCTTAACGACGTGATTCCTCTGGTTTATACGCCAGACGCCTGTGATTCCTCTGCAGGGTTAGCCTAACCCTAACCCTCCCTGCCAAAGGGAAACTCCCACAGTCCATTCTTACCCCTCTTATCCCCCTTGTATAAACTCTGACATGTTGAATACGGTTTTCCAGCACGTTTCCCTTTTTTTTTTATCACGTCCTACCATGGGGTAAAGCCACCATTTAAACAAACACAACAATACAAGCAGGAATGTTTGCTCAGGAAGTGCAAGACATACTTTCCAGCAGCTGCTGCTAGTTCCCTTACATCCTGTTCACATCTGGCAACCTGGAATGAGATAATACCCCAGGCTGATGGAGTAAACACCAGCAGATGGATGGATGGATGGATGGGTGAGTGGATGAATGGATGGGTGGACTACGGGTCATCTAGCAGTCAAAATGGTCACCAGTGTCCAAGTTGAAGGGCTGGATCAGGGATGGGCAACTCAAGGGATGTAGTCCCGCAGGTTTTAGACATTTTCCTGCTTCAACACACCTGACTCAAATCAGTCATTGTGCAGAACTTCAAAGGCTGTTGGGTCCATTTAATTTGAGTCAAGTGCATTGGAGCAGGGAATAATGAAAACCTGTATAACAGCAGCCATCGTAAGACTGGATTGAGTAGCCCTGATCTAGGTATTAGTAAAGTTATGATTCATCTTAGAGACATTAATGATGATCCAGAAGGAAGAAAACCCAGAGATCTGAAACATGTCTTAATGTAACAATCAGGACCTTACTGATTCCAAAGCAAATGATTCTGGAATAGACATTAGCAGCATCATTAGCAGGTCCTCCTTGCCAGTCCCTTGTTGCTTGTGTTGCTGTTAGATGTAGTCTATGCCATTTATCTGCACCAGTCTGCCTCTTCTGCCTGCACTTGAGTCCTCAAGCCTGGGCTTCTTGTACCTGCAGTGTTTTGGTGTTGTTGTTCAGCCTAAGTGCAGCGTCCCATGAAATCATCTCAGTGATGATTCTGAGCTGCCCATCCTCTCTGGCTTGAGCAGGCCAGCAGCTGAACTTATAAAGTTCATGAATCATTTACCACATTAGCTCCATCAGATACAGAAAACACCAACATGCTCTTCGCTTCATGCTTCTTGAAAACTAGTCCATAATGCAGATGAAAGGTGTGTCTGAATCAATACATCACTGCTAATGGAAACAGTCAAGTCTGCTTCTCCGTCATCCATCTCTTCTCTTTTATCTCTCATGTCCGTCGGTTCGTTCAGGTGGACCATGTTAACAGGCAGGGAGTGGTTAGAGTGATAAGCCAGCTGAGGTCGGAAAGCTGACCCACAAGAAGCCCTAACACCATCCTCTCTCCTCAGCTCTGGCCTAGAATTAAAATGTTTCTGTTGTTTTGACTCAGCTGATCAAGGTGCTACATACATCTTTGTTTTGTATTTTCTTTCAAATTCTAGCAGCAACTTCACCACTTACGTCTGATTCCAAGACTTTCCAAGAAAGTATGCTTCATTTCCCCATAGGCAGTTATAAAGGACTCCCAGCTGGAGCACTTCTGGTCCTGGTTTGGCAGGAAAGCCCTGCAGCTGCATTGTAAAAGGTTAAAAACTTCATGATAAAATGTTTGCATCCATCAATTTTCTGAGTCACAACAGCTATCAGGCTTGATCAGCGATTAGCAAATCTGCTTTCGTTATTCTCCATGTAGAAACATCCAAGGCTGCTGGGGGACGTCCCATGATGCACTGGGCTCCTCTTTGCTCTCGTTACTCTCCATGTAGAAAAATCTGACGTTGTTGTCATTACTTTGTGTTTCTCTTCTTCTTTCTCTGCAGGAATCCCTGGATTTCTGTTGCTGGTTCACCTCTTTCCTGTCCCCTCCACCCCCAACTGGTCCAGGGAGATGGTAGGTAGAACCTCCTGGTTCTGGTTCTGATGGAGATTTTCTTTCCTGGTTCTGGTTCTGATGGAGGTTTCCCTCAGCTAGGTCTTGTGAACTGGTTTATATGAACACAGTTATAAAGTGGACTGATGTGCATCACGTGGTAGATTTGTTTTAGTTGGACTGGATCTAGAATGAATCAGACTGAGTGTAAATATTCCTTGAACTTGTCTGAAACCAACAAGGTGAACTGTTCTAGACCATTTTTATCTTCTGTAGGTTTTGATGGTTTTCCTGACTAAAAGCTGCCCCCTGCCGGGCGGCTCCATAACCCCAGATAACTTTTAGTATTTACATGATTCTTCAACCAGAAATCAGGATCGTTCTGAATCAGCCTTCAGCCTTATCTGAAACTCATTTTCAAGCACAGATTTCATCATTTTACAAAGTTTCCATCCCCATGACGTGTGTTTGTGTGTGTGTGTGTGTGTGTGTGTTCAGCCAGCACGCCTCATCAGATGAGATCATAATACAGCTAATTGGCCATTTTCCCTGGACTCAGCTGAGGATAACACAAATTGTGGGCGACACGCCTAAACCCAGATGAAACTGTGCTTTGAGGGATTGGCCTTTTTGGCTGTTAAGGGCATATGATGGCTGTGGACCAGTACAGGTTTGGTGGGTTCTTTACTGAAAGGAACCTGTTTATGCCCCATAATAAGCCAGAAAAACGAAGAATTAACATCCAAACTAGGAAAATCTACACACTAATAAACTGAGACAATACTAGATCTCAGGAAGGTGTAAAGGTTGCCGCGTGGTGGGAACATGATTACATCACTTTCCAAGGAAACTGATAATGTCCATCTCTAAAGGCTTATCTCATGTACTGAAAAGCCACTTACATAATGTGAAAGTTCTCTGGGTCTCTGAGGTTTTCAGTGTGTTATTGAATCTTCTTCCTCAGCAGTGAAGGATCTCCGAGCCAAGCCGGATGTGTGTTTCCTTGCTTGTTTAAATGAGCGGTTTCATGCTTGAGTGGATGGATGTGCAACAAACTTGCCCTGTTGTGATTTCTATAACTAAAACATGATGCAGCTGTCTTGTTCATGTTCACACCAGGTCTAGTGAGAAAACAGTCACAGATTCAAAGATGTTTAGAAGCTGAAACTTGTGTCAAGCATCGAGCTAACACCTGGTGCGCCACATTAGGGTCACGCCATGAAATGACTGGTCACATTCAACAGCTGATCAACCATATTTTAGTAGATTAACACATTAATTTAAGCTGCTCCGGTCAATGTAAAAACTAAATAATTCAAGTTGATATGTCATTAATTAATCTAAAAACCAATAACATGTCAAAGTAGTTTTTGGTTGGTTCAATCCCCTTTCTGCAATTGGTTCGCGTGAACTGAACTAAGACCTACATTTTTAGGTGGACCAGAGTTCGATTCATTGATCCACATCATTCACACCTCCCTTAAATGAACTGGACTTTCGGAGCAAACAAACTGGGATTGGAATATGCAGGGCTGGGGTGAATGCACCTTTAAGGTCTATTTATGCTGGATGCAGAAGACGGACACGCAGACGGGCAGACAGGTTCTTCCGTCTTCTGCGTTGGTTGCGTATGTAATTTGGTCCTTTCTCAGGGAGCTTAGCTATCCGTCAATTGAGCAATACCAGCGGAAACCACAGGGGCAGCGCTGAGCAGAACAGCTGAAATGCGACCAGTGAAAGAAACAAACCAGAGAAGAAGAAGAGGCTCAGGAAGGTAACAAAAAAGAAGAATAAAGACAAGAACAACAGCTGTGTCCCAATTCAGGGTCTGCACACTTCGAAGTGCGCAGACTACGTAGGCTACAGTGTCCTCCGTAGTCTCCACACTTCAAAGTCTGCTTAACGTTCGTGAAATGGGACAGCCTACCTAGTCTAGAAGAATTTCCCATAGCAACAACACAGGACATTGAATCACTTAAACCTCTGAAATTACTCGTAGGAAACGTCAGTAGACGCTGAACACGGAGCGGCAACACCGACAGTAAAAAAACAAAAAAACAAACAAAAAAAAAAAAAACGGTTTGAGGCTCTGTTGTTTTCCAGCCGGTACACACTTCATTAACCCCTTAAAAGTCACTGAATATCAAATATTACCGAACTTTAATGTCACCATTTAACAAACATGCTTTAAATGTACTTGATTTTGTAACGTTTATACTAAAGTGTAGTTATAAAAAACGTACTTTTTTTAAATAAAACTTTATTTAAACTTAATACGACTCTTCTGAGGTTGCTGATTCGCCACCGTCCTGTGCGCAATGAATTGTGGGAGAAAAGAGGCCGTGAAGGATGCACCACCAGCAGCCTTCGTTTGAGGCCAAATGAAGTGCGGATTCGAAGGGTGGATTCGGAGGGTCCTTCAAATTCTGTGAATTGGGACAGTACTTCGCGCACCGCGATGACGTATGTGGCCGACGAATCCGCACTTCGAAGTGTGCAGACCCTGAATTGGGACACACCCAACAACTGTAGAAATTGCACGAGCTTTTGAAGAAAGAATGTATACAAGTGTTTAGGCAATGTTGGGCGGTTGGAAATAACTTCATAGCGAAGTTCATAACCTTGGAGTGTTGATAGACTCAGACCTGATTTTCAGCAGCCACATCAAAGCTGTCACTAAGAAGCTTTTTACCAGCTCAGAAAAATCAACAGAATTAAAAGTTTAGTCTCCCAGAAAGACCAAGAGAAACTCATCCATGCATTCATCTCCAGTAGACAGGATTACTGTAATGGTGTTTTAACAGGACTCCTAAAAAGAGCATTAAACATCTGCAGCTCATCCAAAACACTGCTGCTAGAGTTTTAACCAGGACTTAGAGATCTGAACACATCACACCAGTTTTGAAATCTTTACACTGGCTTCCAGTCAGTCACAGAATAGATTTGAAAACCCTTCTGATTGTTTACAAATCCCAGAATGGTTTAGGCCCACAATACATCTGTGATATGTTCAGAGAATATAAACCTAGCAGAGCTCTTAGATCCAAAGACTCTGATCAACTAGTCCAGACCAGAGTCCAGACTAAACATGGAGAAGCAGCATTTAGCTGTTATGCTGCAAACAAGTGGAACAAACTGCCAGTGGAGATTAAACTTTCACCAAATGTAGACATTTTTAAATCCAGGTTAAAACCATTTCTTTTCTCATGTGCCTATGCATGAAATCTGCATCCTAACTTTTTAACTTATCTTGCTTTTAGTCATTTTAAAGTAATTTATTATTTTATTGTGATTCTTGCTATGTGGTTGTCATATAATATGAGTTATATTCTCATGTGGTGAAGGTAAGGGTGACCTTGACTCTACCTCATGTTTCTCATGTGTGTGCTCATGTGTGTGAGAGCATAATCAGGGTTTAATATAGGCTGCATGTGACGTGAGCTTCATGCTATGAATGTGTGACCTTGACTGCAGCTCCTGTTTTACAGTAGCTCACCATCATGGGGAGGGGCTGGGTCCTTGTCATTCACCAGTCCTTTTCACAACCTTCATTGCTAGTTTTCAGCTGGCTAAGGGGACTGGATTTGAAAGGAAAAATAAATCCATTTACCAGTTTAACAAGGAAAATGCAAGCAGCCCTTTCCTTCACCGAACAAGAAGAGGGGAAGTCAGCCTATTGCTTCGGCTCCAAACACTGGTCTTCTTTCATTTATACCACACAGGATTTTACTCCGTACAGTCACACTGATTACACCAGGCTGTCCACGCCCAGCTGCCAGCTAAGGGACATAGCTCTCCAGTACAGAACAGGGCAGTGGCTTGTTTACAGCATCCAGCCGAGGATACTGTAAGACCAAATATGTAAAAACAACTATATGGAGTGCAAACATTACTTGGAGGACTGGCTGTGGCAACACTTGGCTTGTTGTTTGGTAGTTAGGACAGAATAAGGATGTAAAAAGTAGAGAAAAAACTGCCCTAAGTGACTGAAATTATGGATGCTTGGAAACAATCTGAAGGTGAATTGCAGCAGGGAAACATCTAAAAGCTGCAGGACAGCAGCCATGAGGTGCAGAGTTGATAAACCCTGAGCCAGTGCATCAGGTAAATCTTCACAAATAACTAAATAAAAAAAGTTTGAAATGACTTTGTGTGAGATGAGGACAGAATTTTTCTTTTTTTATTGAAGTAAAAGAAATCAACATTCTAATTTATTTAGATCCAAAATTTTCAGGTCCAAAAGAATATTACTAACATTACTAGACAGCACCAGCTGGTTTTGTAATAAAATGACCCAGTAAAACCAGTTGTTGCCAGTGGGTCTGATGGTTTACTGGTCCCAGTTTAGCATTATACAGCCTAGGTCTGATGGTTTTCTGGTTCCAGTTTAAAGTTATCCGATGGGGTTAACATTATTTTAGTACAAAGGAAGTAACAAACTAACGTTTACTGCTGTGGTGCTAAGCTAGTTGCTAACATAGATGCTAACATTAGCTTTATATTGTAGTGACTAACCTCTCCAGGTGAGTTTAAGGTGGATGAGGTGGCTCCAGCTTCCTTGATTTTTATATCCCAGATGTTGCAGTTTGATGGTCTTTTTTATTTCCCCAATATGAAGCTTTTATATCCAAAGGTTACAACGATGGCAGCAACAGGTGTGCTCACCTGAGCTGTCATTGTTCGTGTTGATGGCGCGTCTGTGTTTGTGTGACATTAACCTCGTGAACCCTAGGGTTATTGGAGGTGTAGTTCACCTGAACAGACCTACCCAAATTAAATCAACAATAACTACTGTAATTTTCAGGTCAATGTACATAACCTTGGTCTCAATGGATAGGTAAGACCCTATGGAATATAAATCCAGTGTCAGAAACATTGTGAATGTTAATATGTCTGTGCAAATTGAGATAAACCATAGGTAAAAATTAAAAAAAATTATCTCGCCTAATTGTTTTTTTTTTTTACACAGATAAAAACATCATGATAGAAATCATTTTGTGCATAAAGATACCGCTGCAATCATTCAGCAACACCTTGACTACAACTGTACAAAGTTTCATGAGAATAGAACAAAGCCCATAGCTTTTATGCAGGTTTTAGTGTGGATAGTACCAGGCGGACTCTCCATTTGGCCACTTGGATACCCAAACTGTGCCAAATTGTGCTGTGTCTATATTTCCTCCAGAGCTTCTAACATGGTGTATTTGGTTCTTTGTATTTTCTTGTACATTTTTATGGCTTTTATCCTTCGTTCTTAATGGATAAAAAGTCAAAATGAAGCAAAGAAATGAATGCTGTTCGATATTCGCTCTTTCCGGTGCGCCCACGTGCATAACTGCAGCAAAACGGTAATGATGCTCCTTTGTTTACACGCAAGCATTTATACCTGACAGATGAAGCCTCATTCAAGTGTAAGATATCGTTGGAAAGCTTGTAAGATGTAGAATTTGACCAAACTTTATTTACACTGCCAAGGCCCACAACAAGACAACAAAATGGCTGTGAATGGGAGCATATGACATGTTAGCGCATGACGCTGTTTCAGGATTATGGATTACTACGCTGTGAGTTTTGGTCAAAGAACAGTGTGGATAGACTGAAAATGACCGCAAAAAGGTAAGGAAATAAAAAATATTGCTGTTTGTGAGAATAGCTTAGGGATTTGGTGCTGTATTTGGTGATAAACATGCTATCTGGTAAGACTAGCTGTGACATGCGAAGATTAGCTTTGTGATTGTTTTGAGACTGACATGAGGTGCTTGGCGAATATCTTTTTATGCTTGGTATCATATGAAAGTGCAGCTTTTCTAGTTTCATTTAATACCCAATATGTTGGGGTGGAGTGAACGGATCGCACGTTGTGTTGAATTGTGTTTCGGGTGTTACTCGTTATGGTGGCGCTGTTGTTTGTGGCATACGTATTTTAAAATTGTTATAAAACAAATACTTTGTTGACTAACTTGGAGAGTTGATTTAGTGGCATTAGGTATTCTTCTTTGAGACACATTATAAATAAAATATCCTTACATCATTAAAGTAACTTTTTTACACACATGAACTTGTGTTTACACCTGTTGGACCCACTGGTGGGTCCGTCAGGCTTAAGAGGTTAAATCTGTGTTATGTTTGAGGAAATGACAAAAGACATGAGATCAGACAAAGAGGAGATTATAAAGAAAACATTCAAAATAAAACATTGTTTACGAGTTTCAAATCACAAGTTGAATCTCAAGTCTTTTGAGTGCAAGTCGAGTCTCAAATATTTTGAATGTGAGTCCAAATCGAGTCTGAAGTCACTGGAAATGCAAGTTAATTGTAACTCAAGTCTTGACCTTCACTCTCACGACATGCAGATCTTCTGGGATCAGTGGTAAATCCCAGTGGTTCTGTTCACACATGAACATATAAGTTGGGACCTTACATTTATCTTATTTATCCACTGAATGATGTTATTACAGCGGACAGTACAAACCCAGCTCTCCAAGCTCAGACTAGCAAAACAAACTCATAAAAAATACGACAACTTCATTTTTCCTTTGCTTTCTTTTCGCTTTTCTGGACCAGGGGTACTAAGCACTGATTCCTCTTTTAGGCTAGATCTTACACTGAACTGGTCCAGGTTGTAAACACATTTCATCTTAGATGGCAAACGAGCCAAAATCATTAACATACAACTTCAGCTAATATTAAAACTGTTTAGTTGGGCAACATTTACTAATGTTTGACAGTTCTTCTCGTTTAGTGGTTCTAGTGTTGTGCCACCTGCTTATCAAGACTAGATTCAAACTGTCATTTGGAAAAATTAAGCTGGTTATTTTAACTTCTGACTTGAAAAGTCAAATAAAATGCTAAAAATAGGTTTCTTTGCCAGAGCCTGTTTGTCAACTTTACTTTTACATTTTATGTAATTCTTTTTAAAAACACCTTGCTAACTCAATATAAAATCTATTATTAACTGTTCTGTTATTAACAATATGAAGTCCTGGTAGAGCATTATTAGCTTAAATATGTGTTGTTTTATGTCTGGGTTTTAGAGTTTGTAGTCACTTTTTAAATTGCACACAAGAAAAAACAACCTAAAGAGCCTAATAGTAAATAAGAACACTATTTTCAGCATTTACGGCTGAATATTTTCCACTATTGGTTGTAAAACTAAATAAATACATCATGTAGTCTGAAATCGTAGCCCAAACCACAGCTGCTACAAAAAGCCTAACTTCCCTTAAAAATGTTGGATGTTCTTGGATTTCCTTGTGTTTATATCTACATCTTGCTACTGTGTACATGTAGATCTGCTGCAGGCTTAGTAAATACTGGATTTGGTAAATCCTGTGTTTTCAGCAATAAGATTTTGGTTTGAAACCTGACAAAGACTGTGTTAAAGATGCCAAAGCAAGGAGAGCAGAAGCAGTCTCCTATTCAGCACAGATAAGACTATTCTTCCATACTTGCTCATGCTATGTGCACACCCACCCCCATCTCAACACCTAAGAGTGTGAGGTCAGCTCCACCAACCAGTGACGAGCATGCACATTCCCCTTGGCTGTGGTCTGGGGAGCCGGCTTCCAAGGAGACGATCCCAGAGCCACCACCCCACTGAGAACATCACAACCATCTGCTAATATAACACACCTGATCCGACCATCAGGACTTCCACGTGAGGCCAGCAGAGTCTGTTTACCTCCAGGAAAACAAGCACAGTAAATAGTTTAAGCAAAAACAACCCAGCCTATAAATCTGTCCAAACACACACAGACAAAGCTGTAATCAAAGAAAACAGGAGAAGAGGAGGTTTCTGGTAGTCTGCTTCAGAAGTAAACGTCTACAGGGAAGAGGCAAGTTGGTAGTTCTCCACTAATCTTAGTTCTTCATCCAGTTTCTATTTAGCTCTGATGCTCATTTATAGCTCAGTGAATAGAGGGAATTTTTGTTTGTTCGTTGGATTATTTGTTGGATTTATATTAACTTCACCCTCATTAGCTTCACACTCTCACTTTATCAATTCAAAATTCAAGATCTTTATTGTTATTATGCAGCATAACAAAATTTTGAAGCAACTCTCGGCCTAAACACACATAAATGAGAAAATAAATATATAACAGGCACACATGAATAAATAAAAAATAAAGATCTAAAGTATCTGAAATATATGAGAACATGCCTATATTTACAGAAAATGAATTCCCAGCAGACAGGAATATTTACAGGTCAAGCGGCAACCTCCGCTTGTAAAATGTGAAGCCTGTGCGGAAGTGCAAAAAATTGCAGTTCACCCCTCATCCACTAGGGGCTCCAAAACAGAGCAAATCCCCATAGACTCCCATGTTAAAAAGACAGACTTCACAGCAGAAATAAACATGTTTAAAGCCTGTTACAAAAATCCATTTTAGTATTAATAGGTCAAGTTTACCTTTATGACAACTGTGAGGGGGGTGAATTTTTTTTCAAACTCATCCGTTTGGATGTTATTTAATCTTGAAATTCTGCATAATTAGGGGCGTGTCCTTTTGAAAGACAGGTATCCTTAGCTTTAGTCCGCCTACCTCCGTTAGCTAACATTAAATCCAGATTAAACATTTCTGTTCTCAGCGTCTGCAGGAAATCTGCTGTTAACATTTAACTGATCTATTTTCAATAATTTTAATGTAGTTTGTGATTTTTGCTGCTTGTTGTTGCCTGTTACTACTTTTTAATGCTTTCTTTCCACCACCTGTAATGCTTTTAATGTTTATGTAAAGTACTTTGATTTGTCCCGGACATAAAATGTGCCATAGAAATAAACTGACTTGCCTATAAACCTTAGTCACAGTATTACATAACACTAGTTTTAAGCTACCCTGGGAAACATATAGCTGCTTTATGATGCATGTCCCATTATAAACTCTAAGTGTATTGAAAGTTTAAAATATTGAACTATGTAAACACTATAAATGGAACATGTCAGCTTTATCTGCTATCTGCTCTCAACGCTGCTGTTTTCCTGAAGTTAAAGTTTTCTTCAAATTGCAAATGAGGTAAAAGACTTTTTAAAATATTATTTGAGTAAAATATAGATGGACGGACAGATGGATGGATGGAAAGAAAAAATTTGGGGCTATCAGAATAAGTGTTAGAGATGTTAGAATTACATACTTTATCTTCTCCACGTGCAACAACAACACAGAGAAACTACAAGGATAAAGACTAATTACTGTGTTGGCTCATGCAGGCGCGGTAGGATGTATGTAGTTAACATGTAACATGTAGATAAAAAAGCAGGAAGAAGAATTTCATCAAGTCCACAAAACATTTCATAATCTCGATTACGTTCTTGTTTTACTTTCCTTCAGATGTGAAGAATAAACTTTATCAGATCGAACGACGAACAGATATTTAAAGAAACTTTCTTTTTTCTGGCTTATAGCAGTTATTTTATTTTATTTAGTTCATTTATTTGTCCTTTTATTTATGATTCTATTTAACTTATTTTAATTATTTTTTTTATTTTATTCTATTTCAAATTTTATTTTATGTTATTTAAATTGACTAACGTTTTATACATTTTCTATGGAAGTAGAGTTCGGATTCATGTACTCCAGGCGAAGATTAGCTCTGTGTAAAGCACATGTGGTGGCTCCACCCACTCTGAGAATAAAATGTTTTCAGCTTCGTGGAGGAGCGAGAGGAGAGCAGTAACAGATACCACTCACGTGTTCGAGTGTGTGTTCATGAATGGGTGTGTGAACGACAAAGGGGCAGCACAAGTCTGCAAATGAGAAAAATTCCAACTTCTGTTCTCCCCATTAATCAGTTTTCATGCAGGCATATCTGCGTTAGGGTGTGGAGGTATTTCCCTCTGTGCTCCCTCTGGTTGGTGTGATGTGGCGTCCCTTCATGACAAGCGTGCCTGAATTGTTTTGTCTGCAGCTGTCGTCTGTTGAAGGTGTCTCATGTCAGTTTAAAGACGTCTGAGACGCAGACATAACAGGATAAACTGCCAGAGACACAGTTGGTACCTAAATAAGATTCACTTCCTCAAACCACAGACCTCAGTGTTGACGACAGTTACCATAACAACAGCAATTAGTGCTCATCAAATCCTCACAAACGTGAAGCACATCTAAAGTTCCTTTGCTGAACCTCATAAATCACAAACCATTTCATTTCATAGACAAGGGTTAGAAGAACACATCTTCCATTTATCTGACATCCACGACACTGGCAACAGCTACTATTAACATATCTTCACTTACATGGTGCTGAACAGCAGAGACATCATGTTAATAATGACGACCATTTCAAACAAAAATACTATTTGAAATGACTAAGAACAATCTAGTTGTTCTTTAGGCTCATTTATGCTCCTTCAACATATGTAAATAAGTAAGTCTGTTTCAACCAACTAATCTGACAACTCCAGAAATCTGATTTTTGGTGTGCATGTTAATGAGCTAATTAAGTCTAAGAGGTGAAGGGAGGAGGATGGGAGGCGTTCATCTGCAGATTTCCACAGAAGACACTAGGAGTTTGACGCAGATTCAACACATTTTCTACAGTTATGTCACTTACGTACTTCCTCATCACTTTCAGAGCCTCAATGTCCCTCATGTCTCACTTGAAAATGGTTTGGATTTGTAGTTTAAATACATAATTAGGTTTCAATACGGCAGTTCGTTTTTTTCATTTAAAATAAAATGTAAAAAATTGAAAAACCACTTTTTACATTTTTTGTTTCCTAATCCAAAACGAAAATTCAGATAATGGACCGTCATTTGTTTTCCGATTTTGTGCACAAAACGAAAATGGAAAAAACGGATAACGAGCGCTCAGATTCCATTATGTAGTAATTTTTACTATGGTCGTATATGTGATCTGTGAAAATCTTTTTTCCAGCTGAAGAGTAGTTGCTGGGCTACAGGAGGTAAATGTAGAGGAGCTGGTCGAGGCAGCCGTGGGGTTCGTGGGGGGCTGCAGCTTTTCCCAGCAGGGCACATCCTGGATAGGTCGCTGGTCTATCACAGGGCCAACAGCCAACATATAAATAAAGGGAAAAAGATAGGCTCTAAGTGAGAGCTCTGCCTTGTTGAACTTGGCTGCTAACACTGAATCAAATATCTTCTCTTTGATTTCCAGTCCAGATTCGGCCATAGACCAATGTGAGCTCACTGTAGTTTGTTTTATTTCCATCCCTGAGTTTCAGATTCCTGTCAGTCCACATCTGGAGACCTTAATAGCAAACAACCCAGCTGCAGCCCCCACCTCTTCCAGTGCTGGGATACTCAAGACATTTAATAACCCAAATTAGCTGGAAATTCAATTAATGCAGTCACGCTTTGGATTTATAGATAGCAGGAATGGCCAGAGGGTGGGGTGGACAGGGTCCCTCTGACTGTTGTGTCTACCAATGCCTTGCATTAAATTAGCCGTCCCCATGCTTCCTACTTAAGGCCTCCTGAAAGACAGCCAAATAACTTCATTACAGAAAGAAAGCATGCTGAGTGTCCTTGTAATCATGGCCTCCAGTAACTGTTGTAATTCCTCCCGTGCCCTAACATCCGCTGAATTTCTATCGACAAATCGCAGCCGTGACCCCAGGGTGAGGGTTATCACTGCAGTTAGGTCAGATAAGGGCTGTGCATGAACAAACTCAGATCAGCTAGTTAACAGTACAGTGATGAATGCACTGGGCTTGTCTTTACTCCTAACAATTACAGCTTTACTGAAGTAGGACGTTTAATAAAAGTATTTTTATTAAACATTAAGAGTTTGAGTTTAACCCTGGCTCAGTGTTGAGATGCTCACATGGGACATTACATTTAATAAAACGCCTGCTGAAGGAGTTCAGTGCCATTTCCACCAAAGAACTTCTGGCAAACTATAGCTTCCCAAAACAAAGCTACAAGTAAAGGCCTCTGTTGCTTATCCTCTACATCAATGGCATCTCTAAACATTTACAAACCATATTATTTGCTGACGACACCAACCTCTTTATACATTAAAGAGCTGGCTTGAATTTAATAGGTTAACACTAAATCTAAGTAAAATTAAATACACCATTTTTTAAAATTGGTCAAATGCAACTAATAAAAAAATAAAAATAATATTCTTATAGACAAATGTTGAGTTGCAAAAGTAACAAATAAAATTTATTGAGGAAATTTTAAATAACAAACTAAGCTGGAAGCCACATATTAAAAAAAAACAGTTAAGAATAAATCCTAGATACAAAGATTTTGGTGAATTTTCATAAAATGTTCATAAGTAGGATTTAAAAACAAATTTGTTTGTAAGAGTGGTGAATGAGGCCCATTGCCCTCTGCACGAGACAGATGTTGTGGGGATTGATAGTAAAATATCAATACCTTCGATATTGTCATGATCATGGTTTAGGTTCTTAGTTTTTTGTCAAGTTTAGTTCTGTATCCTGTTTTATTTTGTAGTAGTTCCTTCCCTTGTGTGTTATGTGTTGTTTTCTGTTTCCTGCTTATCAGCTTTCCTGGTCTGTTTTGCCCAGTTAGTCCTGTTCCTAGTTAGTCCTTGCCCATGTACCCTTGGTTTTCAGTTCCCTAAGATAGGTGTGTGTTTCAGCGTGTACAGGTGTGTGTTTTAGCATGTACAGGTATGTGTTTTAGCATGTACAGGTGTGTGTTTCAGTATGTACAGGTGTGTGTTTCAGCGTGTACAGGTGTGTGTTTTAGCATGTACAGGTGTGTTTCTCAGCGTGTACAGGTGTGTATTTTAGCGTGTACAGGTGTGTGTTTCAGCGTGTACAGGTGTGTGTTTTAGCGTGTACAGGTGTGTGTTTTAGCATGTACAGGTGTGTGTCTCAGCGTGTACAGGTGTGTGTTTTTAGCATGTACAGGTGTGTTTTAGCATGTACAGGTGTGTGTCTCAGTGTGTACAGGTGTGTGTTTCATCGTGTACAGGTGTGTTTCTCGGCGTGTACAGGTATGTGTTTCAACATGTACAGGTGTGTGTTTCAACGTGTACAGGTGTATGTGTCATGGTTTCTGGGTTTTGGTGTGTGTTTGATCGTGGTTTAGGATTTTGGTTTTTGTCATGTTTAGTTCGGTCTTGCTCTTGATTTATAGTTCTTGGGTTTTATCGTGTTAAGTTTGTTATGTTCATGCTTTAGGTTTTCAGTTTTGTCATGTTTGGTTTTCCCTCTTGTGTTCCTGTGGTTCCTGTTTCTGGCTCATTAGTTCACCTGGTCTAATTACTCATTCACTTCACCTGTTCCTTACTACTCCTCCTGTGCATATATACCCCATGGTTTTCAGTTTGCTCCTGTCAGATCCTTACATGTGGTTCATTCCCCTGTCGTGTGTGGTTCCCTGTCCTGTGTTTCGAGAATAAAACCTTGTCACCAGCACATTTCTGCCTCCTGCCTTTACTGCCTGCATTTGGGTCCTCACCTCCGCCCTCTACACGTGACAGAAGGATCTGACCAGAAATGGACCCAGCATGCGGTATGATCACCTTGTTGGAATACTTCAGCCGTGAGGCAGCTAAAAGCCTCCCGACAGTGGTGGATCCAGACCCGATGTTCCCTGAGCCTCCTCCCACAAGGTCCAGAAGGAGGAAGTCATCCAGGCACCAGGGGCCCCTAGTAAGCATCACCTCCAGTGAACTAGTGGGAAGGCTACTTGGATTGGACTTAGAGTCACAGCCGCTGGAGTATCCAGAGTGGTCGCCATTTTGGGGGTCCAGATTGGCAATAAGCCCAAGACCACTTGGATGGGTCACATCTCGGGTGTCGCCACCAGCTCCAAGGTCCACGTCACAGGTGACGCCACCAGCTCCAAGGTCCACGTCATGGGTGACGCCACCAGCTCCAAGGTCCATGTCACAGTTGTCGCCACCGGCTCCATGGTCCTGCCCAGCTCTTCAGTGTCAATGCCAGCCCCAAAGCCCTGCCTCCGGGTCATCCACCAGAGGTTCAGCCCCGGTCCGTCCAGCCCCCCAGCCAGCCTCCTGAACTGATCCTGCTGTCTGCTCAGCCTCCGGGTCATCCACCGGAGGTTCTGCCCCGGTCCATCCAGCCCCCCGGCCAGCCTCCTGACCTGATCCTGCAGTCTGTTCAGCCTCCAGGTGGCCCCCCTTGAACTTTGTCGGGGGGCCTGTCTTGTTCATGCGTTCATTTCTGTGGTACAATATCTGCCCCACATGTCCAGACACAAAGAAGTTATAGCCATCTAGTGACTTGTATGCCTTCATCACCTCTGCTGTATAAATTCCTGGCGTGTTAATGAGGTAGTTGTAGATATCGCCATACTGAACTGGCGGTCATTTCTGAGGACTGTCAACCCATAGATCGTCAGCTATTTTAAATGGGTCCGTAAGCTTTTCACTAAATATAGTTAGCTTTGCACTGTACCTTTCGCAATCATCTGCACGAAAATGATGTAAATTAGAAATACCTAAATCTTTAGTTTTCATTATGTGAACAGATTTGGTCAAAATGACTATATACTTGTACACTACAATGTTTTGGTCATCACGAAAGCAAATCTTTTTGCCCTCCAGCGTAGTGCGCCTGCGCGGGATTACCGGACGTAAATAATAACATTCAACGTGCGTATACCCCATGGTTTTCAGTTTGCTCTTGTCAGATCCTTACATGTGGTTCATTCCCTTGTCGTGTGTTTCCCTGTTCTGTGTTTTGAGAATAAAACCTTGTCACCAGCACAGTTCTGCCTCCTGCCTTGACTGCCTGCATTTGGGTCCTCACCTCCGCCTGCTACACGTGACAGTATGTTTTCAGCATGTACAGGTGTGTGTTTCAGCGTGTACAGGTGTGTGTTTCAGCATGTACAGGTGTGTATTAGCATGTACAGGTGTGTGTTTCAGCGTGTACAGGTGTGTGCTGTTGGGTGAGGGTAGAACAGGGGAGATCTGGCATTTTCATACCTTTGCAGACAAAGCACTTTATGTGGAAGTGTTTGTTCTGAACTCTGAGAGCTTCACCTCTACAGGGCTTTCCACAGTTCTGGCAGGGGATGGGGCCTCCTCCTCCCTGCTTAGACTTGGACTTCTGCTGCTCCAGAGGGCTGTGAACAGCCTGCTGCTGAAATACTGCATGAGACAGGAGACAGAAACAAGGACATTTACATATCTCTCAGGGGTATTGCGTACCTTCTGTCTAAATGAGCACTGCTCAGTACAATCTACATTTGTCCCTTTTGGCAGTTCAGACTGCAGGTATAATTCTTTATGCTGCCTGAAACTCTAAAATCTTACATTTCTGCATCATCATTTCACTATTCCAATAAAATATTCCTTTGATCCATAAATATCCAAGTCAACACTTCATACAGGGAAACCAAAATAGTATCACTCTTCTTTTCTCTTTATTCTTTGACTCAAAAACACCAAAACATGTTCCAGTCAACTGGAGCAGTGTTGTTCAACTCAGAAATTCCTCCTCATCTGGCTGAAAGGTTAAAAATAACTGATTTAGAGAAGGAAAAGAAAACAGCACTGGGACCAACAGAAACACCTGGAGCGCTAACAAGACCTTGTTTCCACTGGTCATTTTCCTTCTTCATGGTTAGCACAGTTCATACTAACACGCCCTTTAAACCACAAAACTGCACTGCTTTCTGTTATAACACATTATCATATGTAATTTGTCACCACGACGCATAAAAAGCTCAAAGGGAATGTTTACCTTATTTAAGTTAAATGTTTGTTGGGTCTAAATGTCCCTAAAAATGGTTCCCTTCCAGTAGGCCTGCAGAAGAGTAGGTGGGTACAACTTAAACCACAGAAAAACAAATCAGTGATCTCAGTCCATTTTCTGGGAATTTTTCAAATTTTTCAAATAACTAACATTGAGACAACAATGCATGTTATAAATGGGAACATTTCCTCGGCTATGAGCTGAAAAAGAGATGGTCAGTGGGAATTCTTTAAAGCCAGTGGGACCAGTAGGCAAAAAGAGACCAAATAAACTTTCTGCACCCAAAGATAACGGTTTCATCATATTTTATGTTTCATTCAACATTTTAAAGATGCAACTAAATAGACTGATAAAACAAGGTGTACGAAGACCATGAAACTTTAATGGCTGCATGACGAGGTCAGTGGGTCAGATCACAGGTGTGTAATCAGAAGATTGGAGGACTGAATCTGACTTAAACTGTTTCTTTTGCATCTGCTGCCCCTTGCTTTCATTTCGAGTTGTTTCTGACATACAAAACAGCTGTTTCCTGAGACATCAGTGAGGGCCATCCAACCACTGTTAAGAACAGCTTCTCTACAATTTAAGTAAAATGTAAACAAAAACATGCAAAGTTTTGCAAATGTCATCTGCCAATACCTGATTGACACCAGAAAACAGAGAACGCATCAGATGTCTGAGGGGAGACTTCTACTAACACCTGAAGCATTAATCTGAGCAGGAATTTCCCTTTAAACAGTGAAGTCAGCGGTTACAAAAGGCTGGAAAAGTAAGTGGTAAAAAGAATAAAGATCATCTGGAGGAAAACACTGCAACTAATGGTGTTAAATGGCAACAGATCAATAACAAGACTGGGTACAAAAAAGACCACTTGAGGCAGAGTCTCTTAGAAAGTAAAGATGGGAATATAAAAGTAATTAAAAGTAAAGTAATTTTTTTATGTACTATTATGTTTCTAAGTTAGGTTAACTGGTTAGTCTAAATCCTCTGTAGGGTGGTTGTGTGTTGGACTGTGATGGACTGGCAACATGTCAACAATTGATCTTCTCCATTGTGCTTTTCCACGTCCCGTCGTCATGACAGAGCAATGATGGATGTATGGGGCTTGTCATACCGCGCATGCATTAATAGCCTAAAAATATTAACACAATTATTTACATAAATTAATTAACACCGTTCACACGTTATTTTGACAGGCCTAATTTATGTTATGTTTTGTGACATTTGCAAATAATTTCATTTTGTTTTTTATTTTTACATTATATTTTAGCTGTTTTGGAACTGGACCGTATGTTTTAAATGATAATTTGGCTACAATTTCTCCTGTTGATGATGACTAAAAAGAAATTAGATGAAACCCTCAGGAAAGAGGATGCAACTAGTGGGAGTACATTTATATACAATCCACTGTTTGGAGGTGTAATTTGCAGTCTTGTAGGCTGCAGACGGATCCACGTGAATCCTCAGGCAAAGCATCGTGAAATATGAGTCAAGGCTAAGAAAAGTGTTTGTGACCTGAGAACTTGAAACATGGCATAACAAAGACGAGAGTTCCTGACATCAGTTCTGCTTCCCCAGTCTCTCTGTAGCATCATCCTCAGACAGCTCCATGCTTCACTAGTGTTCCAGTGTGGGTCAAACATATAGGGTTAAATTTTACTAAATACAGATTTATGCAAGTTAAACTGTTAGTTTTGTCTCTGGTCTCTTTCTGTCCCTTCCCAGAACATACACAAAGCAATTTGCCTTCTCCAAACCTGCCTTGCAGTGGGGATATTACACCGAGGAGTAAAAGCAGGCACAAGGCTGACTTACAGCAACACATTCCTCAACTTTTACGAGGACCACTCATCCTCTCCTGAGATCTATTTGGGACGATTATCTTCCATTATCTTCCTGAGCTAGGCCTTCTGCTAGAGTTCTGCTTCTCATTTTCATTCAAATGAAAGGCTATACCTTCATGAGACAGGACATTCCTGAAGACTGCAAACATGATAGTTTAGAGAGCTATACATGGACTTTTCATTGGACAAAGCTGAATTCCAAAGAGCTGCTTTTATTAAGTGCATATGTTGAGATGACAAACTGATCTCTGGGTTGAAAATGTGCTGATCCACAAATTGAATCAAGACAGGAGCAGGGATCCAATCCATTTTGTCTACATTTTGTTCTCAATAAGAGGTGGGTTTACATTAAAGCCACCCGTGTTGAGCGTGCATGTGGGCATTTCAACCAATAAAAACAAGAATTTAGGAGGGGAAAGTCTAGGAGTCCTTGTAAAGAAAAAAAGAAAACAGGTTTTAAGACGAAGTTGATTGCAACCATCTGGAAGAGAAAATAGTCCACAAGTGTGAAAGGATAGAGGAGGGAGGGAGGGTTTGCAGCGGGATTGGTCCGGAGTTCTGCCTCCTGATCTGACCTACATGGCCTACATGGCTGAACCCTGGCACCTGTTGGGAAAGATCCAGTGTCACTACGTCCTCTGCAAACACTGAGAAGAGGAGGGTAGGGTTGAGGAAGAGGCAGGGGATGAACTTTACAGCAAGGTGTAGAATCCAACAAGTTATTCCAGACATGCAGGCCATCCTGGGCAAGCTAGCTGTAGTGGTGTGTGATAAGGGTCTGTTAGTGGGGATCTATGAACGGTAATAGGAGGACAACAATCTATCATTTTTCCATTATAAGTCAAGATGGACATATTTTCTCTTTTAGTGCTCCTTTTTTAGTTGGAAGGTGTTCCACTTCAGAGTTCACAATCAAATTCACACATAAAACAGTTTTCAGATAAAACTGGTTGCCATCATTCACATGATAAATCAGAGGCCTATTTTGCCTCATTGACTGTGTCACAGCTTGTAGTTATTAATGATCATACAGTGATGCATACAGTGTTCCAATAATCAAATTGGATGTGGGTGAAGATAAGGAGCCTCCCTTGTAAAAAATGGAGGATAAGGTAACTCTTGCTTGTACCATACCTTCTCCTGGGGCCCAGTTGTCCATATCATCAGTCAGCCTCTCTGGTGTCTGTCCTGGCTAACGGCTAACAGCTATTATCAATTGTCCCAAAGGTCGTAGGCAGACATCTGAGGAATGTAACACTACATTTCTGCAGTACAGTCACACCACTGGAAGCTTCTGGACCCATTCTGACCACTAACACAGTTTACCAGCTTACCACCTGCACACATATAACTGGCCAAGCATGGAAGTGTAGCTAATTACAATAACTAAACCAACTCTACCAGACAACATGGTAAAACATTTATACCACAGCTATATGTCACATGCCTTTCAGCCAAACCGCCTAAAAATAGAACATTTCCTCAACTCGGGGGGATCCCATGGTGCTCTGCAGCATTCCTGGTGTGAGGAGGCAGGACGCTCACATTACTACAGCAGAACTACTTTGTGGCGGCCGAGTTGTTGACCTTGGGGACTTTCACTGTCTTAAATCTAAGCACATGAACATATTTAAAAGTGAATTATGCATGGCTCTTATGATGAAGGAAATAGAGCAACATAGAGCTGGATTAAGTTCAGGGATAATGAATGAATGAAACTTTATTGTCATTGCAACAGGTGCAATGAAATTTTTTTTCCAATACAAACCCACCCAAACAGGATCAGGCAGACTGAGGCAGCAGCCGCCGAGCAGCGCGCCATGAGTTAAGGGAATGATTTTAGTAAAATGCCTTGAGGTGGATGGTTCAAGATCAGATGTTTCAGTGGTAAGAACATGCTTTAGAGAGGAGCATCATTTTAAAGACAGTGTTGTAAACTATCCAAGTTTTTGTTGTGTGTGGTCCTCCTGCTCTCTACAACCTCAATAAGCCCTGAACACGACAACTTAAAAACATTTATTGGATCGGTTCACATCCTGCTATAAAGGCTTGAACCTGAAATATGATTAACAAAGAGAAGGGTTTGTAGGAGCTTGTAGACATTGAGCTTTAGTTCGGTATAACCATGACTTCATTGTCTGTCATCTCAACAGAACTCCAGCTACATTATCTCAACCACATAAGAAACCAAGAAAAATAAGCAGATTTTAATTCCACGTGGTTTAAGTCACAGCTGCCTTTGAATTAGTATTCATCTGCCCGGTGATCAGGCAGTACAGCTCCTCCAATGCTAATTTAGCATTAGCATGCGATGGTATGTAGGCCACTATGATCACGACCGAGCTAAGTCCTCTAACCAGTTTAAATTGTCTGCACTTCACTATCAGATATTCCAGGTCAGGGAGCAGAAAGTTCCTATAATGTTCGTAGCAGTACACCAAAAACATAAATAAGTCGCACTGGATTATAAGTCACATTTACTTAGAAAATTTTATTTTCCTAAATCCAAGACCAAGAACATAAGGGAAGGGTTTCCTCCAGGATTTTCTTAAACTGTGAGGGAGAGCTAGTCTCCTCATTGGATTTAATAAACAGCTAATCAAAGTGAAGAGAAAGTTGAAAAATTTTTACATCACATTTGGCATTTAAAGACATTGACACCGCTGGGTGAATAACTCCACCCTCCCACCAACAAGGTTTCACACTAAATATGAAAAAAACTGGTCGACTGTTCACTGCACATAATGACACAGAGATTAAGATAACTATAACATACCTATAAGGCCCCTGTAACAAAACTATAAGGCCCTTTTAATATATCTATAAGGTCTGTATAACATACCTATAAGGCAAGAGGAATTTATTTGTATAGTACATTTCATGTACAAGACTATTCAAATTGCTTTACATAAAATATTAAAAGCCTCACAGCGGAGTGAAGGCAGCAATAACAAGTGCATTAAAAAGAAACTTTAATAGAAATAAAAGAAATTAAACAAAAACAAAGAAAAAACTAAAATAAAATAGATAAATAGCCAGAAATAAAGTTCCAGTGTGGGGAATTAACAGTTGTTTTGATTAAAGGCAGCAAATAGAAAAGTTTTTAACCCTGATGTAAAACTGCTGAGTCAGCAGACCTGCAGTTTTCTGGGAGTTTGTTTCCTGCTGTTAGGACAGTATTACAATAGTCCAGTCTACTAAAGATAAATGCATGGACCATCAGTCATCAGTCCTTTGATCCTCAATATGTTCTTTAAGTGATAACAGGCCGAATTCACGTCAAGTGTCTTAATATAACGGCTAAAATCCAGGTCTGAGTCCAGGACTACTCCCAGATTTCTGGATTGGTTGTTAGCTTTGAATTTGCTATTTGGAGATGAGAACTGACTTTTAATCTTTCTTCCTTGGCTCCAAACACTATTATTTCAGTTTTGTCTTCATTTAACTGAAGGAAGTTCTGGCACATCCAGTCTTTGATAAATACAGTTGATCAGAGTTTGGATCGGACTGTAGTCCCCTGGTGAGATGGTTATGTAGATTTGTGTGTCATCAGCATAACTGTGGTGACATATTTAGTTGTTTTTCATAATGTGAGTGAGTGGCAGCATGTAGATGTTGAACAGCAGTGGCCCCACAGGTACAAAGCAAAATAGAGGCAAATAGAATGCAATAAATATAACAATAATAACAATAAGTTAAATAAAACAATATAAATAAGCATTGCACACAGTAGAGGCGGTACAGATTCCCAGTTCACTATTGCAACTGTTTGTATGGGTCATTGTGCATGTGTTCTAAGGACCTTAACTAGAGCAGTCTCAGTGGGCCTTATTGGTATCCCTATAAGATTAATCTTCATGTTCTTGGTGTGGGGGCACATTGTAGAAAACTCAGTGAATCAATTCCCAGAGTCAGAATGTTTGTGTTTGTTACTAGGCTGGTGTAAACTGCTATAAAACAGAGGAGAAATTTCTATCCTCCCCTCGTTTCTTCTGACAGAGGACGACACCGTGCTAACACTGATGCCACAGGAGCATTTCATGTTTGCAGCAAAACACAATTTCAGTCTAGTTTCAACAGGTCAAATAAACAGGTGAAAATAAACATCACTGTCCTGTTTTACTTTATGTACAGAAGGTGATGAAGTTTGTTTCACATTAAGAATTTCACGGTCTTCATTTTGCATCCATGTTACTGGATTATCCCGCATTGAATAGATTTATTGGTGTAGATCAATTTATTGTTACCTATTCAGATTCATATTTTCTTAGAGAACCTCCTTCCATTGATGCTTCCATTCGAGGATGCTTTTTCAAGCACCACCTCATAAAACGTCCATATGGCCCAAAGTGAAGCAGGACAAACAATCCTACATGCTTAGTAAAGAATACATCCTTTGTGTGTGAACATATGATTCCTGCCTTTCCTGCAGGATGACTCGTTCCACGTGGATGAAAAACGGCCTCGCTGTTATGATCCCACGTGTTTCTGCAGCCGGCTCATTTCTGTGGGTTCATCAGAGGTCAAAATGCAGCAGAGTCCCATCAGTTTACCGGAAATACTACAAACTTTCTAAAGTGTAATCAGTGACTTAGTAAATCCAGTTTGTGAGGAAAAGATTTCTCTGCACACATAAATGGTTGATCTGGAGGTCCCAGCCTGCAGAGAAGCATGAACCTGAACGCTTGATTGGCTGAGAGGCAGCAGCGCCCTGCAGACAAGCTCCAGAATGAAGGAAATCTAATCGTATGTGATGCTGCAGAAAACTTAGCTGCACATGTGCATGCAGTGTTTGTAAAGGATGCTCTGACATTCTAACAAGCAAGTGAGCGATTAGATGGGAACACAACAGGGCCTTGCAGGCAGGAAAGAGTCAGAGTGGAAAGACTGCGAGGGATTTGAAGCTGCACGTGTTTTGCAGGCTGTGTATTTCACCCCACAGAAACAGCATGACTCATGAATAGAGGCTCTCTGTAGAAAGCATTGTGTCAGCTGTTTGAGCAGAGCTGGTGCAAAAACACTGGCATATATGCCAAGCCGGTTTATCACCTCAGCGAGAGAGGGCAGTACAGAAGCCTGATTCAAACAAAAACCCCATTATCATCTGCCAAAGGAACCTCATGCATTTACCTGGTGAGCAGAGTGACCACAATGACAGACTCATACTAATACCAGTCTTTATAGTCAGTTTCAATCCAAAATCTACAATAAAATCTCAGAGAAATTCTATTTAATCTGTAGTTTCCTCTCATAACATAATCAGGAAAATAAAACCTCTGCTGCTTCCATATTACCATATTTTACTGGACCTGAATCCGTAAAAGGAACGCAGCTTTAAAAAGAACAGTCTTCTTCAGTGTGACACACTAAAGGCTGCGAGTAACTAAACATTAAAGGGCTAACACTGTATGTGTTTGGATTGTATTCTACAGTGCTGGCAGCAGCAGAAATAGCATCTGTTTTTACATATTTTAATTCCTTAAAGGAATAAAAATTCTGCCTTCTCTCTTTCTAGATTAAAAAAATACTTTGACTAAAACAAAAGAGCAACAGTGCTACAGTACTACTTTTTTTTTTTACTAGCTCCTTTTTAACCATGTTTTTATAGCTCAGTTAAGAGCAGCCAGCTCATAGTCAATATTTACCGTATTAAAATGCAGTATTGCTACAAACTTCACTCACATATATGTGTGGTGATATGGTGGGTGGCTTTGTTGACTCACATCAAAAAGCTTCTTGATTAAAACCTCATCTTTGATTGTCTAACCAACCCAGCAGTGAATGTGAGTGGTTTGTTGATTTGCTGGCCCGATGATTAATTTAGGAACCCCTCCAGGGTCTACACTAATTCTTGTTTAACAGCAGCTGGGATAGGCTCCTACAACCCTACACTCCCTTCAACCCGGCAACCCTACACCCCATTCAACCCTGCAACTCTTCAACCCTTCAACCCTGCAATCCATCCCTGCAACCCTACACCCCCTTCAACCCTGCAACCCTTCAACCCTGCACCCCCTTCAACCTTGCAACCCTTCAACCCTACACCCCCTTCAACCCTGCAACCCTTCAACCCTGCACCCCCTTCAACCCTACACCGCCTTCAACCCTGCAACCCTTCAACCCTGCACCCCCTTCAACCCTGCAACCCTTCAACCCTACACCCCCTTCAACCCTGCAACCCTTCAACCCTACACCCCCTTCAACCCTGCAACCCTTCAACCCTACATCCCCTTCAACCCTGCAATCCTTCGACCCTGCAATCCATCCCTGCAACCCTTCAATCCTGTGACTCTTCAACCCTGCAACCCAGTGACTGTTTAACCCTTCAACCCTTCAGCCTTGCAAACAGCTTGCTGAATGACACATTTTCAGGGTGAGGCAGTAGTTTTTGAGCTTGTAGTTAATTCAGACATGCACAAACAATTACCAGAAAACAACTTCAATCCCCATATGAACATTTATAAACTCAGTAGCCACTTTATCACGTCCACCTTGCCACTACCCTTTTGGACCCCATTTCACCTTCAAAACTGCATTAATTCTTGGTGTCATAGATTGAACAACACATTCTCTGGAAACCCTAGGGATGGTTGTGGGTGAAAATCCCAGGAAATACTTAAACCAACCACCATGCCACATTCAAAGTCTTTTAAGTCCACTTTCTCGCCTTAGCAACACGTTCAAACAACAAAAAAAGAGTCCGGATCCCTCGCATTGAACTGTGGCAACAAGCACAAGTCACTAGCATCAAAAGGATGTGCACCAAAAACTGACATCCAGCCAAACCGGCAGCCCCCTTTCCCAGAGACAAATGATAACCCTCCAGTTTAACCTTTTCTGGCTGTTGGCGAATCATTTCAACCTCAAGTGGCTTCATGCTCCAACTGAAGCAAAAGCTCCTTCTGTTGGTCAAAGGACAAACCCAGATTCTGAAAAGGCACGGCCGCAGAGGCTGAAGGGAGAATAAGTAGGTGCAGGGTTCACATCAAATGGAAGAACCACATCCTCAACTGTTGCCAAAGCACCCACGTCAGCCAATTTTAATTTTAAAGTTAACATAACATAATCCTTGTCACGTCTATTGCCAACCAGAACTCAGAAATACTCAGTTATATGTAATAGTTGTTCTATAGTACACTACTCTAAGGCCTCCTCAGAGGAAGATGTAATAAAAGCCTCCACGCTAGTCATATTCACACCAAGACCACAGGCCACAAAAACCAAACAGAACAAAGAATTGTCAGAACCCACAAGGAAGGGACACGCTGGATGATGCACAGATATTTTATTATAAAACTAACTATTATAAGTGTGTGCAGTGTGTAAGAGTTAGTGGTGAACAAACTGGTCTGCTGCGGGAGGACAGAGAGAAACAGAAGCTTTAATAGCTGGATGCCCCAAGAAGAGATGCATCCAGTAAAAGGAGCCGCCCACACAAAATACTCAGGCTAAACCTAGAGGCCACCACAGAACCAAGTCGCCTCCCCATGCACATCGAAGCTGTGAAAATGGATCCCCCCCTCCACCAACTAAACACACAACCCCCTGAAAAGCTCCACCCTTGTCTTCATGTAATTATGCACCAAAATCTGGCAGGCCAGGGGGGTGATTAGCAAGCTAGCAACCCACCTGGGATCCCAGATGAGCCCACACACAACCTGTCACAACCTGGCTCAAAAGTTACGACAAATGATGGGAACAGACACCAAAACTAAATGAATTTATTTTATTAAACAAAACCGCTAACCAAACCAAAAAAAAAAAAAAAAAACAAGCTCTGAGGGAAAGAGTGCAAAGAGCAGGACAGTCGCCTGGAAGCCTGGAATCCTGGAGCTTTTATGTTGTGAAGCTCCAAGGCTCCAGGTGCTTCAAATCAGGGTGAATGACCAAGCAGCCGCCCTGCAACAACTCCAAAATAAGATATCACAAGGCCGTCACACTGCGTGCTGCCATGTGATTGGCTGGTTACATATTAGTGTAAACAGGAAGTGGAACAGGTGGACCTAATAAAGCCGACAATGAGCGCATTTGTAATCAAGCACATAAAAAATTGTTTGTCATTTAAGATGACATGTAGTCGTGGGGGGTGGACATGTAGACGGTTTGTTTACTGGCAGGTCTGGAATAGTGCTGGGCGTCACTCAGACGGCTGAAAAGCAGCCAGATATTACATCACACACCCAGGATACACTGTCCCTGGCTGGGACTGGGACACGTCCAGAATGCCTGGGCGCAGCCTCCAGTCCTCAGCCTCAGCTCCACGCTGGCCACTCTGTGTAAAGCAGCCAGAAGACAGAGCTTTGACCAGATTAGGACTGAACCTTTCACCAGGGTGCAGCTTGTAGCATCGCTCCAGGACGTGGTATGAACGTAAGCGTGTAGAAACATGTGGTTGTGATCCGGTGTGGGTGTGTCACCATCCGTGTCCTCAGCAACAGACTTAACAAGCTTTGTCACATTGTGTTGGTGGCGCACACAAAACACAGCTATGTCCTTTCTTTGAAAAGCAGCGAACAGAAGGAGGCTTGCCGGTGTTGAAAACAAGACAGAAAAAACAGAAGAGGAGATATTTATGGTTTGTTTACGAGGACTAACACTGAGGCTTCTTTTCATGGCCAACTGGGTAGGGGTCAGCTCTACAGAGTACATTTACCTTAGTCCTCAAATACAAGTAATATAAACCATTTAGCAGCTTCCTTTGCACTCAAAAAGTACATAAGAAGGTTGAAGTAGTAGGAATATTCCCCTCTTTACTCTCATAGAAATAATGTAAAGATACCAACAGGTCACTGTTATGCAACGCCTCAAATAACTGAGAGGATATCATAGTGATGACTTCTTAGAAACTGGCTTCATCCCTGTGTAAGCAGCCAAATGGCTGATCTCCCGGTGTTATGGATGCAGGCAGGGGACCAGGACAACACTGCTGCTGGTTCAGGCAGGCAGCATGTCAAGCTGCAGGGCAGAGGTGGGAAGTAACGAAGTATTTGTACTTCGTTACTGTACTTAAGTAGATTTTTCAAGTATCTGTACTTTACTTGAGTATTAATTTTTCTGGCGACTTTTTACTTTTACTCCTTACTTTTAAACACAATTATCTGTACTTTCTACTCCTTACATTTTCAAAACGGGCTCGTTACTTTTTTCCCACTACCGCGGATGACGGCATGACGTAAAGGACGTAATAAAGGAGAGGGAAAGTCAACCCGCGAAGAAGGAGAAATATCAACATCACATCGCCTAGCGAGCTACGAGCAACCAACGAGCGAGCCTTGTCTAAACTGGAGGTTTTAACATGGAGGAGGAAAGCGAGCGAGAAAGCGAGCCTGACAGCCAGGACATTCGCCACCCTTGGCCTTATTTACAAGAACTTTTCGAGGTGGTCGGCTCCAAGAATGACTCATGGCGTATGCGTTGCGTCCTTTGTAAACCTAAAAGCCATGAGATTCTGGCTTTCAAAAACTCACCGTCGAATCTGAAAAAACACATAGAGGTAAGTGTTTTTTTGTACTTTCTATTTTAGCTTATTTTACAATGCAGTGTCGTTTCCACCAGTGAGTTAACTTAATAAATCAAGCTGGGGCCCACCTAAAAGCATGAAGCTAACCAGCTAGCACATGCTTCACAAAAACACCGAAAGCTAATGGCGTGCAAAAGGGAAAAAAAGATTTTAGCTTGGCATGCCGAATGGTTTAGCTAAACGTTATAAACTCTAAAATAATACATTTTATCATGTATCTGTTTTGTATCTGACATGTCATGTGTATGAACTTGTACATGCTGCAAGTGTCGTCTTATGTAAATTCATAGTACTTTTTGTTCAGTTAAAATCATACAAGCAGTTGAATATTAAAACCAAAAATATATTTTAAAAAATGCCCCTTTGCAAAAATTGTGCCTTGAATTTAGGCCTGTCATTTAAATATTTTTTAGGGGTATATTTATAAATAACAAATATATTTTTTGTACATCTGAACCTCTTTTTAAAATTTTTGTGTGTGTTTGTCTTTTTCCTCTTTCAGAGAAAGCATTCAAATCATGTGGAGCGATACAAAAGCCTGACTTCAACAACTCTAAAGAGGAAGTCTGTCTCCTCAGAGGAAGGGTCATCCAAGCAACTGAAACTATGGGAAATGAGAAGGGTATCGCAAAAAAGTGTTGATCAGTACATTATAAACTTTGTTATTCAGGGTCTCCACCCCTTTAGCATTGTGGAGCAGCCAGGCTTTCGAGCTCTTCTAAATCATCTGCAGCCAGATCTAACTGTGATGTCTCGAGGGACCATAAAAAATCACATAGATAAAGCAACAGATGAAATGAAAAACAATTTAAAGGCTGCTATGAGTGACATTGAATTCATCGCTACTACTACCGATTGCTGGACGGCTCATAGGCGAAGTTTTATCGGAGTAACAGCACATTGGATTGAGTCGGAAACCATGGTCAGATCCTCTGCTGCGTTAGCATGCAAGCAAATTAGGGGATCACATACATTCTCGGCACTCGCTCAAGCACTAACTGACATCCATACAGAGTACAACATACGTGACAAAATAGTGCGCACAACTACGGACAATGGCTCAAACTTCATAAAAGCTTTTAGGCTCTATGGTGAGGTAGATGAAAATAACAACGATCTTAGACAGGAACAGACAGGAACAGAACAAGGAAACAGTGAAGGAGAGGAAGATGAAGAAAACCATGATGAATTTCAGTTTGTGGAGGCTGGAACATTGTTGGATCAAGATGATGGTTTAGAATATCAACTGCCAAAACACCAACGATGTGCCTGCCATCTTTTGAACTTAGTTTCAACAGTTGATATTTCCACTGCAAATGCCAACACAACCTACAAACGACTTTCTCGTTCTGCTTTTGCGAAGTGCTCAAGTTTGTGGAATAAAAGTGGAAGGTCCACGGCAGCAGCGGAGATAATCGAAGAAAAATGCAAACTACAACTTGTGAGACCGGTTGAAACAAGATGGAACTCTCTCTTCCTGGCAGTCCAGAGAATCGTGAGGATCATCAGAGAGCAAGGCGAAGGAGCAATCACAGCTGTGTGCAGCGCACTTAAAATTCCCATGTTAGTAGATATTATATTTATATTTTAATTTATATTTTATGATTGCTTTATTATTTTTAATAATTCTGAAATATGTAATTAAAAATACACATTTATCTTTCTGTAGTGACTTATGTTTTGTTTTATACTTCTTTTTTGACAGGTTCACTCCTGCTGAGATTGCTTTTCTCACCGAATATGTAAAGACAATGAGCCCATTCGCAAAAGCGATTGATGTTCTTCAGGGAGAGACCAGTGTTCAAATGGGATGGCTCGTACCCACAATAACACTTCTCAAGACTAAGCTAGAGAATCTTCGACTTTCCTCCAAATTCTGTGTGCCTCTAATAGATGCTCTTCAGACTGGACTTGAAAGACGATTCAGAGAGATGCTTGAAGATTCAGAGCTCATTGCTGCGGCCATTCTTGTCCCCAAATTCAAGACTTGCTGGACAAGTAATGACAACATTCTTAGAACTGGTATGTATAAAATATTTCCTTAAAGCTAAACTACCTGATGTATTTTTCCTTGTATTTTGGCAAAGATAATCATTTAGTTATCAGTACAGCATAACAGTAGTCATTTGGGAAAAAATGAGACTTTGAGGTCACCTGTGGGCTGTGTTATAAGGGTTATGTTTTAGAGCGAGGGAAAACAATCACACACACAAGAGCTACTGTTTTATTTCAAAATTCATAGCTTAAATAAATAAATAAAAGCCAATCCCTGATCTTTGCCATGTTCTCATTGCTCCTGGCTTGTGTACATATTTCCTGGTTTGTTTGAGACTGTGATCGGGGGGCGCAAAGGAGAGGGATTAGGAAAGGGGAGTGTTAACATTTTTTACACACATCACTTTTACAGTCACAAAATCAGGTAGTGTAGCTTTAATGCAAAAATGGCAAACATTTATAAGAAATTGTATTACTTGTGTATGAATAAGTACTCTCAAACAGTGTACTATGATCCTTTTTAATATTTTTTTTAATATGGAACAAACATGTTTATTGGGCACCTTTTGTTGTTTCTCTCTTTCATAGGCCTAGAGTTCATCAAAAGGCATCTTAAGGAGCAACCGATCCAACATCCAAGTGACACCTCCAACTCCTCCTCAGAAGAAGACTTCTTTTCTCCCATCAAGCAGGGAAACGCTCAAGAGAACACTAAGCAGCTCGAGTCCTACCTGGCCTGCCCAGATGATACCATGGACATCCTGAAATCTTTCCCAGCTGTTTGTAACTTATCCCTTAAGCTAAACACACCACTTCCAGCCTCAGCTGCCTGTGAGAGGCTTTTTAGCACCGCTGGCCTCATCTTTACCCCCAAAAGGGCTTGCCTGAACTCCAAGAACTTTGAGAACCAGCTGCTTCTAAGGCTAAACAAGAAATTCTGGTAGCTGAGGTTTTATGTTTTATGTTTCATGTTCAAGTTGATTTGCATATTGTTAAAGCTGCACTACCTGATATCTTTTTCCTTGTGTTTTGGCAAAGATTAATTTAGTTATTAGTACAGTATAATATAATAATATACAGTACAACATAAAATGAGAGTTTGAGGTCACCTGTTGGCTGTATTATACGTGTTTTTGTTTTAGAGCGAGGGAAGGAACAGGAACTGTTAATCGCATATTTCAGAGGGACAGGAGAACTCTGATTGGTCCATATATCCTCTATCTATCCAGAAGATAAAGGAAGGATCAAACACACACGGACCACACACACAAATTCACTAATTTAAGGTCCTATATTCTCCAAAATCCACTTTTCTGCTCTTTTTTCTGTTCTAATGTTTCTACTTTAAATACATACACAAAGTTGTTCATTTGGGTATGTTTGAGTTGATAATTACATATATCCAGAACTAGAATCTATCGGGAATAATGTGAGAGCTATTGTTTCATTTCAAAATTCATAGCTTATTCACAGTATTTATTTTTATTTTTTTTTTAAAGAATTAAAAGTCAACTCTAGATCTGTTATTCTCATACCTCCTGGTTTGTGTGAGACTGTATTGTATCAGTACTTTGCTGGTTATCAATAAAATAAGTTGCAGCAGTAATCCCTCACAGTAAAATTCATTTTTTACTTTTTACTTTTACTTCAAAAGTAGATTTCAGAGGATGTACTTTTGTACTTTTACTTAAGTGAAGAGGCAGAATCAGTACTTCTACTTTTACCAGAGTAGTTTCTTAACCAAGTATCTGTACTTCTACTTAAGTACTGAATGTGAGTACTTTTACCACCTCTGCTGCAGGGTAAGCATTCAGCTCTCCACCACAGGCTTGTTGTCATTCACGTCCACATAGAAAGTGGTCTAAGCTTCTACTGGGATTACGCAATTCCCCAGCTGATCAGCTGGAGGTTAGGAAAAACTAGTAGAGAAAACCGCTCATCCTCAGCAGGAACTTCTAACATAATGCTGAAAAAAAATCTTCCCTCATTTAGCTACTGAAAAAAGAGATTAATCTGTATTTAGTGGTATAATATCGTAATATTACTTCAAATATAAGGTTTTATCAGCAGTCTCTGTCCTTGTAGGTGACAATCAGCTTATCAGAACTCATCATTACCTTTCTCCTCTGGCATTGTCCCACAGTTGAATTCCCAGATTAAATATGCTGTGGTGTCCTTGGATTATAAGAATTACAGAGAATATCCCAACAACGGGGTGACGGTGCTGCAGCACATCCTCTGTGCACGCCGCCTGTCTGGTGGAATGACAGATGGAAGCACAGAGTGAGCGCTCTGTCCGTCACTATCTCTGGAATGAGCTGTAGGTCATATGACTCTCTCTCTCTCTCTCTCGCACTCTCTCTGTGTGTGTGTCTCTCTACCACCTCTCTGAGTTACTGAAACTATCTGGTATAAATAGAAGCATGAGGAGCTGAAAGGGAACGACACCTCCTCCCGGTAATCTGTTACTGGGTGTGTCCCAGACTTCCCAGTCCTCAACCTTGACAGCTCAGTGATAACCTGAGTGCTGCACACTCCACTGCCTGGAAAGCTGAAACCGCAATGTTTGGTGGGTTGGGGGGGGGGGGGGAGGTGTATGAGCTGCAGAAACATCAAGAAGAAGAAAAATAATGTTTGTCCTGAGATCTGATGTAATTACATATTATAAAGTAAATGTGACCTCCACCGGTTGACAGTCTGCAGGGAGGAGGACCATCCTGCTGCCTTCTGTCTGTCACAATTTCATGAGTTAAAGTCACTTTGGACCTTTATCTGACCGAGGACCACCTGTGGAGTGGGTAAAATTGGATCAGGACTGGTCAGACTGAAAAAGCCAGATTTGGATCTTTTTATCTGAATGTAGCCGTCGCTTCTAGATAAAGCATCAAACTAAAATCTCCTGTGACGAACGAGTCAAACAGCCACAAAACTCAACCCTGTTCATTTAAAATGAGCCATTAACCCAACATACATGCAAGCTTCATGTTCCAGGAACCGCTGTGCAGAGCTTCAACATGTTGATGCCACTCATGGGGGAAAGTAAAGGGTTCACCAAAGTCCCTTGGATTTATACTCTAAGCAAAGCTAGCAAAGCTCGAAAGAAATAAACCAGGTATGAAAGATAAAGCATTCACTGAAGCAGTTCAGGTTAGGGTTAGGGTGAGGTTCTAGTCATACCCTGAAACCTGGCTCAGGTCGTCTGGTTCAGTCATATCCTGAAGCCTGGCTCAGGGCCTAATGAGTCTGGGTGGTTACCCCACCATTGTTCTACTGGGGCCTCAAACATGGAGAAGGTCCAATATCATTACCATCACCCTAAAGTGACCTTCCTTAATAAAGAATGAAATCATTGTTTCCAAACTTCACGTACAGTAACATCTTACACCCATACATTGTATGCTTTGGCCATCAGAACTGCTGAGTCATGAAATGGCATGATATGTCATAGAGCAATCATTTTACTTTGTTCTCAAATATAACCCCAAACAAACAGAGTTAGAGTTAACTCATGATGACTGCTTTAACTCTTCATCTCTCTGTATTCCTTCTGTCTTTTACTGCAACAGCACTGGGTCTGGAAGTGTTGCCACTCTCTGGTTATTGATTACAGATCAGCTTAGATTAGTGAGGAGACTGAAAGCCAAGAAGCATAAATGAATTAACTAAGTTTTACTACAGTAGACATGTAAGGGTTGGTTATATAGTTTATATTTTATTTGTTTTAGAAAACAAACACATTTTAGCTACAATACCTGCTAATAACTGCCTTTATATATTAGCATTGGATGGATGGATGGATGGATGGATGGATGGATGGATGCACAGGCAAGTCCAGATGATAGATAGAAAGTCCAATTTAGTCCACTCCACTGCAGTCTGGGTATAATCCAGTCTCCACTTTAGTTCATATGAACCAGTAAATGAAAGTAACTGTCTGGTTGAGCAAATGTTGGACTGTTTAGTGACTAATGAAATATTATTGACATCACTAACTGACATGTATCCTGGTTCCAGACCTTTACATCTGTCTCCTCAAAGCAGATGGAATTTAATTCAATTCAGTTCTATTCTATTTATTGTCATTTTCAAGCATAACAAAATCTAGAGGGGTCTCTTGGCTTAAACACATAAATGAGAAAATAGAAGTATAACGGGCACATAAATAAGTAAAAAATAAAGCTATAAATCTCTGAAAGCTATCAGAACATCTCTATATCTACAGAAAATAAGAGAATCACCTTTAACACCAGCTCAGGTTTCACTTCTCCAGTTAAATATTTCTACTTCCTGCATCAGGCACTCGTGGCTGCATGAGGATGAATCCACTTTTGAATCCATTTACCATAATCTTCTGCCTACTCTTGATTAAGACCCCATATATGCAAAGCTACCAGCAATCCAGAAACCCTCAGCTTTACTTTTAGCTGCAAAGCATCAGATGCTACTATGCTAACATACGAAACTCACACGGTGAGGCTCAGGGCTCATCTATGCTCTCTCTACATACATGGATAGGTACATCCATGTCAAACATACTCAAACGTCACTGCCTACATACTCCCATGTGTCCTTTATGTGGGCAAAGAATCCACTAGAGGGCAGTGCAGAGTTCAGAGGTCAAATCTAAACTTTGCTGTCAGTTTAAGGAGCAATATACAATAGCAGACATAGCAAGAGTAGAGGAGATCATAATCATGTATATTCTGACAAAGAGATGTATAAAGAGGCAGCACACATGGTCTGTGAGGTCATTAAACTAATCATAGCCTCTTCTTCTTCTTCTTTGTTCGTTTTGCTGGTTGCATGTGATCTATACTGCACAAGAAGATATTTCCACAGGCAAAAACCTGAGAAGCTGCCAGGATATCTGATTCATCCTGTCTGTATAGGTTCGGATCCGTTCGGGTCCCAGGGGTTCAGATCTGATGCTAAAGGGTGAAGCTTCACACACTGCAATGCTCTGATTGGTGGAAAGAATCATCACCTCCCGTGTGATTGGCAATAAGAACAAAACGGGAACAGCTCCATGTTTAAACATACGGTTGATTTATTGTTGTTAAAGGCCACATGAACTGCTGGATGTCCACCATTCTCCTCCTTTGGTTCTGAATCACGTTATTTTTCTTCATAATTCGTTGCTCCACGTGACATGCTAAGCCATCTAGCACTATCCAGTGTAAATCCTGCCTTCTAAGGAAGGGAACAGTTGGCAGAAATCAGAGTTTACCCACCCGTCCAGCTCCTAAATGGGGCTTTTGCTATGTTCAAGTGTCCGAAAGCTCTCTGAAAACCTACAGAAATACAAACTAACACCGAGGACAGACAGAAGGATTCGTCTGTGCCTGCACTGAACGCTGATGAGCCCTGAGACTCCCATGCTGTCAAACTTCATGCCAACATGTAGAGTGAAAGCCTCGCATGGTAAGGTTGAGTATTACTTTTATTCTTATTGTCCTCCTAACTGCACTACATCAGCTTTTGGGGGATTGTTCTTCAGAGATTATCATTTGAATGCAGCACTGCATGAATCTAGTCTTGATGTAGCACCTTTGACCATCGTTTTCTGGTTTCTTTGGTTTATGACCCCGTTTTGCAGAATTACCAGCAATCCAGTGACTCTCAGCGTTTCTTTTCAAAGGATCTATGAATGTGTACTAGCGTGCTAACATACTAAAAACATCTTAATGAGGTTGACGGTCGAGAATATATTTGCTTTTTAATCGGAATAATCAAATAAATGTTTAGAATTAATGTGGTGGATGGGCATCATAAACATGCATACATGGATTTAAATTCAAGTATATTCTTGACCTAAGACATCCATGCTAGCACGTGGGGCATTAGCCTTTACAGTCTCTTTCTCTTTAGCCTCCTGACCACACTATATGTGCTTTTCAGGTTTTCAGGACTACCCTGCAAACAAAGGATGTCATGACGTGCACTGCCTTCAGATCTGTGACATGGCAGGTGGTTTGTTCTACCCAGACCAGCAGGAGCCCAGAAGAAATAACCTACAGGACGTAACACAGGACTGTAGCAGGTAAAAAAATAACCCTGGAACGGACACACTGCAAAGCCTCATTTTATCTCTCACATCACCTTCCTTTTTTCCTCACACATCCTCGATTCCTCTGTTCTTTCTTTCGCCACCGTCTAAAGCTGTGACGGATCGTGGCCCGGACCCTAACCAAGGGAAATGCTAAGTGAATGGTAGGAAACTTTCATGGTGGATTGAGCCATGTAACAGCAGCAGGAACCAGGCCATCGTGTGTGTGTGTGTGTGTGTGTGTGTGTGTGTGTGTGTGTGTGTGTGTGTGTGTGTGTGTGTGTGTGTGTGTGTGTGTGTGTGTGAAACACACGGGATCTGCATTGCAAATCAATGAACACCAGAGCTGCCAAGTGTTGTACACAATAGATCCCAAAATGGGACCAGAACAGAGAGCAGCTTCTCCCTGTTAACCCAGAAACAGGACTTAATCTGCACGACCACATTTCAGATAGAATAAAAACACATGTTTGAGCTTTGCAGCCTTTTGAATAACGACCTTCCTGCTGTGATTAAGGCTGACTAAAGAGAAAACTGTCTCTCCTCCTTGTTCCAGGTTTAGCATTGCAACAATCGCTCAGAAGCTCGCTGCGATGTTCATGTCTGGAACACAAACTGCCAGGAATCAGATGCAGGATGAAACTAGTCTAAAGAAGCAGCCAAGATAAACCCGAGAAGCAGAGAGGCTGATCTGCATAGACTTAGAAGGCTTTCTGCGCTCCTCCGAACCTTTCTGCCTCCAGGCATTTTGTGGAGGTGTCGGCCAGATTTGTGCACGATGCAGCATCGTAGCCTGTAATCCTGCACTGACTGCATTAACTTCCTGTAGAAGGAAAAGGAAGGACTGGAAATGGATCATGTGTAAGGATTCTATGGGTAATTCATCATCTGGGTATAGTGCCCTAACCTTCCACCCCAATTCCCACCCAGCATAGCATTTCAGACTTTACCCCATGGGAAAAGTCTTGTCAAAGGTTTCAGGTTGACTACCACCAACCGCTGGGAAAGAGGAAAAATCTCTTTAATGATTGCTAAGCACTGCATCTGTAGCTCACTGTCTACTTGGATGACTGATGCATGAGGTCTAAAACACACTCAGTTGCTCAGCTGGTGTGATGGTTCAGTCATTAGAGAGTTGTCCCAAAACACCCTGATCCAAACGAAGTCCTCCCAGCTTGGTTTCAAAACGAGATCCCCCTAAAATAAATCTGTAGCTCGGACTGTCTCTGTGTAAACTGGATTAAAGATACTTTACTGGGCAGATGTTTATGAAGGTTGGTGGAGAAATGGAGATCAGTGTTTTTCCTTGGAAAGACAGGTTGAAGCTGGGAAAGGCCGGAAAGCATCACAGCTACCACCAGGGTAAAACTTAGACAGGTGCAGCCAGGATAGACAAAAGCTTTTCCTCCTAATATCAAAATCAAGTTGACTTCCAAGAAGTAAAATCCTACTTTAGCAACGTCTTCTCAACATCTGGATCAAAATCTGACTGGTACAAGGATCTGACTCCATCCTGAGGAGGAACATTAGCTCTAAGGCTGTCTTGTAGCACACTGGACCACTAGAAAACTACGTTATACCTAATAATCTGTGATGTTCTTGCCTTGTGAAAGGTGTGAGCGCTCGGACCTGCTGATTATATTATGGACATGATATGAGAACACAGGCCTTAGCAAACAGTCATGTTGAAATAAACAACAGAAATAAAACAACAGTGTTAAACAAGCATCACTAACGACAAGCACACAGAAGAGTTCTGGAAACCCTGATCTGACTGATATGGATGGCGTCCACATGACCTCATCTGCCTCTCTCATTATTCTCAGAGTTTAGGATTAGGGTTAGTAAGCACAGGGGTCCTGGTCCCTGCAGTGTTTTAACCCTCACAGAGGACCATCGGGTCGTTTATAGCCGGCTAATGCACGATAAGACGGCAGCCAGTTATCACTTCAAAGGCTTCGAAGTGAAGAGCTTCACTTCAAAGGCTCAGATGACCATGCTGGGAACCCTGGTGGGATGGATGGATGATTAGAAAAAAAGACTCCAAAAAGCCCTCTGAGGGATCACATAGGCGCTATCTCTACCGCTACACGTGGGCCTCTGCAATGCGCCATCGACCCCAATACGAAGTCTGACTCCTGGTCATCCAACTGGGATAAAAACCAGCAACTTATAAGGAGATAACCTTCAGACATCCAAAAGGAGTCTTTAAGAGACCAAATTGCTTTCTGAGCTCCAGAATTAATCCTTTGCTTCTTCTTTGCTTTCAGTCTGCAGAACCGAGCCAGAAGGAACCAAAAGATTGGCTACTTGTCAGAACAGGCCAAACCGGTCTATTTACTAACCAAGTTCTGCTTGCTTGCAGAGAAATGTAGCCATGGACACTTGCTGGATAGCATGCTTTCTTTTTCTTTTTCACTATGAATGAAGGAGATCTAACACCTGTAGTCAGGACTCCAGTCTAACACCCAACATGCCAGAGAACAGACTGGCAATACTGGAGTTTTGGCTGAGATCTGATATGCTGACATTTTACAACTCGTTTGGCCGATAACTGATTCACCCCACCTAACTGCAGCGATTATCTAGTTTAATCTGTCATGGAATTAAAATAATGCATTATTTATTTATAATTTTATATTTATTTAATTTAAAATACAGTATGCCAATTTACTCTCCACTGTGGCGTTGGATGGGTTTTTATAGCAAACAAATCTTCAGCCGCTCAGTTCTGCTGAGAATGCATTCAGGCCGGGGCACACCATGCGGCCAATCACAGGCAAGGACAGACAGGGATCGTACCATTAGGTAGAAGAAGGAAGGGGGGGGCAGAAGCTGTAAAGACAGTATAGGAGGTGTACAGGCCATGTTAGAAGTGACTGTTAAATGCAAGCAAACCAGGGAAAAACAAGAAGCATCTCAATCCCACCCGAGACTAAAAGGCTGAGAGCAGAACCCGTTCATGACTTCATCTAAACGCTCATCATTTACAGACTTTATTACTTTAATTTATTTACTGTCTTTAATTGTTAATTTAAAGGTTTGCTAAAAAATAAAAACCATATTGAATAAAACTGATCAAAAGGACGACCCGGTACTAGAAGGTGGTACCGATGATAGGATGACCCGGTACTAGAAGGTGGTCCTGATGAAGAGGACGACCCGGTACTAGAAGGGTACGGTATCAAACACAGTAATCTGGGACAAAGCCTATTTGCAGAATTTTAGACAAAACAAAACAGATTCTGGTATAAATGAGGTTCCAGATTCCTGGAACTGGAGCATGTGGTGATGCGCCAGACTTATGTCCAGGATTAGTGGTCCGCAGGGAAGCATGACACACAGCAGATATCTGTCTTTAAAGATCCCATAAAATGCTAAACTCAATTTCTAAAGGTTTTCTAACAGTCATATGTCTCCTTATAGCCTGTGTATGAGGCCCAAAAAGTAGATAATTCTGTCTCCTCTTTCACCTGCTTGCTCCACTGTTTAGTGAATGTATGCTCAAACAGGTGAGTCTGAGGTCTTTTCCTTGGTGACATCATGACAACCACTGTGACAACCATTGTGACAATCACTCCCCTTGGTAGTGGATACTACCATTGACCCACCCCCCCGGCTAGCTGAGCCTGCCCTCTGAAATCACAGAGCGGGCACCCGTGAAAGCCGGATCCTCTCCCAGATAGGGGCGTGGCCAGATTCCATTCATGAACACGTAAAGGTTCAGAAACAGCCAGTCCTTAGTAGAGCTCACTGGAGCCACATCTGGAATGGCTGAAATTAAGGACCAAGTCTGAATTTGTGGTAATACACTTTGAAAACAATGTTGCTGAACCTCTGACACCCATATGAAGTTGTTGAAAAAATGTAAAAAATGGGACCTTTGACATTTTACCATCTGAATCTGATCCACATTTAGGCTGAAAGTTTAGAACTTCTCCAGAAAGAAGCAGATCAGTCTGGTTCTGGTTAATTAGTTCATAGCGAGTGAGGGTTGGAGGCTCTGAGGGGCAGAAGGAGGGAGACGAGGGGAAAACACAGAAGAGGAAAGAGAAGTCAACAATAGAGGGAAGAAAGGAGGAAAGGGGAATAGAAAGGACATATGTGGAAATAAAATAAATGAGAGGAAGAGGAGAAAAGAGAGAAGAGGAGAGGAAAAAAGACTAAATAGTAAGAACCTTTTCCTGCTCAGTGCTCCTGGCTCCCAGCCCTGCATAGCTGAAGCATAAACCCTGTCTATAACCAGCCAGCTACTATGTGACGGTGTGAACCATGAACCGCTAGTTTCCTCCTTCTCAGCTGATCCATAAAAATCCAATCAGCTGATCACCGGCAACTGCCATGATTCACAGAACAACATTAGAGGAGAGAGAGGAAGCAGCTGCTGCACAAGCAGAGATGACCAAAGATCCCCTGGAGCAGCCATGTTGGTGCAGGATGCAGGATGAGTTAAAAAAGAATGCAGGAAAAGTGCAGGTGTGGAACCCTATCACCAGGAAAAGAGTGTGTGTTAAAACACCCCCATTCTCCATGGAGGAGACGTCCATGTTGCTCCATTAACGCTATGTTTATTCTCAAATCTTTCACACCGTAAAAATTATTACTTATTTCTTCAAAGAAAAAATTGAGTCAGGATTTGATAAAGAACCAGATCGATAGCCAGAACTGATAATGGCACTGACATCCATAAAATCTCATCAATTCCCATCCGAATGCTTATTAAGTCAACATGCTGCACATGCCTGAAGCATGCCTGAAACATGCCTGAAACGTGCCTGAAACGTGCCTGAAGCATGCCTGAAAGGTGTCTAAAATGTGCCTGAAACATGACTGAAGCATGCCTTAAGCATGCCTGAAACGTGCCTAAAACATGCCTGAAGCATACCTTGAGCATGCCTGAAACGTGCCTGAAACGTGCCTGAAACATGCCTGAAGCATGCCTGAAACGTGCCTGAGGCAAGCTTGAAACATGCCTGAAATGTGCCTGAAACATGCCTGAAACGTGCCTGAAACATGCCTGAAGCATGCCTGAAACATGCCTGAAACATGCCTGAAGTATGCCTGAAACGTGCCTGAGGCATGCTTGAAATATGCCTGAACTGTGCCTGAAACATGCCTGAAGCATGCCTGAAACATGCCTGAAACTAGCCTGAAACATGCCTGAAGTGTGCCTGAAACATGCCTGAAACATGCCTGAAGTGTGCCTGAAACGTGCCTGAAACATGCCTGAAACTAGCCTGAAACGTGCCTGAGGCATGCTTGAAACATGCCTGACGCATGCCTGAAACATGCCTGAAACTAGCCTGAAACATGCCTGAAGTGTGCCTGAAACGTGCCTGAAACATGCCTGAAGTGTGCCTGAAACGTGCCTGAAACATGCCTGAAACGTGCCTGAGGCATGCTTGAAACATGCCTGAACTGTGCCTGAAACATGCCTGAAGCATGCCTGAAACATGCCTGAAACTAGCCTGAAACATGCCTGAAGTGTGCCTGAAACATGCCTGAAACATGCCTGAAGTGTGCCTGAAACGTGCCTGAAACATGCCTGAAACTAGCCTGAAACGTGCCTGAGGCATGCTTGAAACATGCCTGAACTGTGCCTGAAACATGCCTCAAGCATGCCTGAAACATGCCTAGATGCAGCAGCTCCCTGTGAAAGGCATGGCTGGCCTTCATGGCTGCTGCCACAGCTAAGAATCTCATACTGTTCAACACAGAGGATTGAGTTAACATAAAGCATGCTGCACACTGGAGCTGAGAGGATGGAATAAAAACTGTCCTTGCTTTCCTCCTGAATGAAACATCACATTTCTGGTGCAGTATAACATGATACGATAATCAATTCACAAAACAAATTTCAGAGCTTACACTTGCTTATTTCTCTTCTCTTAAATGAGGGAACAACAACATAACATAAAGGTGCAGTAAAACTGAGTGGTTTTCAGTCATCTTGAGTCCAACAGTATCTGCTCAGACTTTTAAAGATGGGAACTTGACCAAGCTGAGGAATCATGTGGGATAAACAACATGCCATTCCTTACTTCATCAAAGGTCCACGTAAAGCAGCAGGCTAGAGGTAAATATCACACGCTAACAGCACATTGCAAACTTAATGACGACGCTGACTGTGTGTGTGAGGAAGTCCAGTTAGCACCAGTGAGCTCAGCCAGTATTTACCCCTGAAATAAAATCTGCTGTGTGTTCAGGACTTGCTCACCAGTCGTGTCCACTGACATTTCATTTGTCATGAGTGGATCACCACTGCAGCAGGTTTCTGCAAATGCATGACCAAAGCAGTCAGGCAAATAATAATAATGGATTAGATTTATATTGTGCCTTTCAAGGCACCCAAAGCACTTTACATTGTATCGATTATTCATCCACTCATCACTCTTACCTGATTTTGCTAAGCTACATGCAGCCACAGCTGATCTGGGGCAGACTGACGGAAATGTGGCAGCCAATCAGAGCCTGCAGCCTCTCCGACCACCACCGAACATTTATCCACATTCATTCACCAGTAATGCCGACACTGGAGGCGAGGAGGGTGAAGTGTCTTGCGCAAGGACACGACAGATGACTGGGGGAGTGGGAATCGAACTGCCATCCTTCCAGTTATTGGAGGACCCACTCTACCACCTGAGCCACTCCTTTAGGTAAAAATGCACTTTGTTTTGTTCAAGTAGGAAAAATAACAAATTTCGGTTTATCTGCTTCAGTTGACAGTAGTTCATATCACTTAAAAGCATCAGTGTTAATGTGATCTAAAATTTCCTACCGTGTCTGCTCTGAAAAGGACTGTCAGGCCACGTTAGTAGGTTAGTAGGTTTCCAGCTCTAACACTCAGTTAATGTAAAAAAAAGCTTCATGGTACCTCCACATAAGACTGGTCTCTCAGAGTAAACAAGCAGGATTGTTTTAAGGCAACACCAAAAGAAAAGATGTAAACATATCTGTTCCGGTTATGGCATCGGGCTGAACTCTGCACTCCGGCCTCATTCTTTCATTACAATTACAATTCGTACAATTCGTAAGGCTCCCACGAAGGACTAAACGTTCAGCTTAACCACCTAAAATGCCAAAAAAACACAGACCTAAACAAAGAAAAGATGGAAACGGCAGAGAGGAGGACGCTAGCACTTTGCCACTCAGGGAGGTGGTTGAAGAAGCTAATGCTAACGATCAAGCTAATGAAGAAGGTGCTACCAGCAACCCCTGCCAACATCATAGCAGCCATTTTGCACTAGAAGCACACTTTTCTACTCTGTTACAGGAAGTTAAAACATCTAACAAAGAAATAAAAGAGGAAATTGTTGTCTTTTCCGAGAAACTGACCTTGGCTGAGTCTCGCATTAACAAGGCTGAAGATGACATCTCCACACTCTGGAGCAAGGAGGCGTCCCTTCACAAGAAGCGAGCTCTGCCTTGAAGCAGACAACCATGATCGAATCGGAGGCCAATCGGTTCACTTGAGAGATCTGAAAATGGAGACATCACGCTGTTCCTGAAAAACTGGCTGCACGAGATCCTGGGTCTAGATGTATTCCCAGATCCACTCTAGTGATGCGAAGTTCGACTCTTCTCACTAACCCAGGTCTTTTACTCTCGAACAGTAAAGTGAACGAATCTTGAACGAATCATGTCGTTCATTTTTACAGCAGGTGGCATTGTAAAAAAGTCCGCGATTCTCAAGCAGTAAATACTGAAGGCAACAAAACTACTGGTAATGCCACAAGCAATTCAAACCATGTGAAAATGTAGGGAAGCAAATACACACCACAATAAAGTGATTTGTGTCCTACATCCTCCCTGCCATTGTTTAACAGCGCAACAGTGACTCGGTAGCTATCACGTGACAAATGAACAAGAGACCGAACCGAGAGCGAACGTACTGCTGAGCTTGATACAGCTTGAGCTGTGAACGAACGAAGGAAGACCTGTTCAGAGACCGAGTTGCCTGTCACGTGACAGAGAGAAGAATTAGAGAGACCAATCCGAGAGCGAACGTACTGCTCGCCAAACAGCCTGAATGATGAACGAGAACGAGAACGAGAACGAGACTGTGCAGCCTAAGCTGTCTGTCACAAATGCCTGAGCAGCCTGGCTGTCACGTGACAAAAGAACGAGGACCTGAGGACGGACCTGAGCGAGTCCTGAATGAATCATTTCTGTTTCCTGTCCTGACCTACTGACTGAGTTTATGCAGCTGCCTGCCATGTGGGGAGAGGAGGTACCGCATGAAAATGAACGAATCGCTCACTGAGAGGACCCGTTACTCCCGAGTCATATAAAGGATTAGTTCATACTGAACGAATCGTTCGTGATCGACACATCACTAATCCACTCATCATCGAGGCCATAGAATACCAGATAACCCAATTCAGACCTCTCCCCCTCGAGCTATCGTCATTAAATTCCTCATCAAAGTAAGCTGAGGGTGATGGAGGCATCTCGCCAGCAAGTGATGTTCTTTCCAGACCTGTCCAAGGACTGGACCTGGTCCGTGCACTGTCACAGATGTAAGGTTTGTGTGTTTGTTTGTATGAGTCTGTTATATCCCTCAGATCATGTGGTGAAGTCACACCACTGAGGTCAAACGTTAGAGACGGCTTCACCTGCTTAGTATTTCTCTGTGCAAACAGATTCTGAACCGGAATTAGTCTCTTGAAATGTTAGAGGCCCCAGGAAATTTACCAAACTAAAAGAAGTAATGACTAAACTTAAACTATCACCCAAAAATAGCCTGTTTACCCGAAACATACCTCCCTCCATGTGAAACTGTCTGACTAAGGAAAGGATGGTGAGGTAACAAGCTTTCTCATCTCATGCAGGGGAGTAGCAGTGCTCGCTCATGAACCCCTGCCTCTTCGTGCACATGACACTATTTTAGATGCAGCAGGTAGTGTCATTATTATACACAGCTCCCTTATGGACCGAGACCTGATTTTAGTGAACATAAATGGACCTAATATAGACGACCCAGACTTCTATAATAACATATTCCTATTTATTTCATCTCTTCGTGGTAATACAATCATAGGAGGGGATTTTGACTGCTCTCTAGACCCAAAACTTAACCTATCCTCAGGCTCAGACTCCTCCCATCGAAAAAGCTGACATGTTATACAACAATTTATGACAGAACACAATTTAAAAGATATCTGGAGACTGGAAAACCCCACAAAGAGAGTTTTCATGTCACTCCACTAGTCACAGTACCTGCAGTCACATAGATTATTTCCTCATCTCCAGGTCAACTGTCTTTAGAATCAGCAGACGTGCACGTACAAGCATTCTTATCTCCGATCATTCTTTATTAATGCTAAGCCACACAACTACGGCTGGTTATAGAGGACGACCTGAATGGCATCTTAAACCACACTGGTGGCAAATCACAAATTTTTGGAATATGTGGGATTAAATATAGATGACTATTTCCTCTTTACTGAAAATGAAGCCTCAGTTTCAGTCAGATGGTGAGGTTGTAACATGTTACATGTAAAAGCTGTAGGAAATTCTCTGTTGTGTTTCTGTACAGGTGTAGCAGCTGGTTGTCTGGTGTTAGGTTGGATTGAAGCTTGTTGCTTCTATCTACTGGAGCTTTGTCTCCTCTTCCTTCTTTCTACTTTCCTTTTTACTTCTCTTCATTACTCTCCTTCTTCTGTGCCCTCCGGTCAGGTCCAGCAATATTACATAAACTCCATAATTCCAAAAAAAAAATGAATGAATGAATGAATGAATGAATGAATGAATGAATGAATGAATGAATGAGAGCATCAAGACAAGCACTATAAAGCTCCTCTTGGCAAAGGCACAACACAGCAGCCAGACCATCATTTTGCTGCCATCGTGCTGGCCAGGACAAGGTAAAAGATAAATGAAATAATAAATAAATATAAAAAGGAGGACCACCAGCATGCTGATCAGAGTTAACTAATGTAGATAACTTTTAATTAGACGTGTGGGAAAAGATCTTTGGATTTTCTCTTTAATGAGAAGTTGGAGTTTCCTTTTAATGGGAATCTGTTGGAGCTACAGATGTTTAGATACCTGGCAGTTGTTGGATTTGTCACATTTTTATGGTGCATTCCCATTATTTTCACGTCAAACAACCATTGTTTAGCTTTAGCTGATGTTAAGAAAGGTGTTTTTTGAGTTAGAGGAAACTTATTGTTGCATTGAAACAAAGCTTTTGTCTGTTAATGCCAAAAGAATTAGCGAAAAGAATTTACTAAGTAAAAACAACTGCTAAAACTGTCTCTATAATAAATATTAATCATATTAATCATACTTACCATCATTAAATTTAGAAAGATTCAATAAAAAAAGACAAAACCCTCCTTTTGATGGGCTCAGATTGTTTGTGATTCTAGAAAATTAAATCATGTTGGACCAACAGTGATTAAGATTTCACAGTTAGCAGATTAATGCACAACAGGAAATCGTTCTTTAACATCCATCATAGCCTACGCTAATGAGCTGGTTGTAATATACAAGAAAAGAGCGGAAACCATTAAATGGAGCACAGTGATTGGCTAACAGCAGTCTGACATGAGCAGAAACATGGAAACACAGCCTACATGCTTCCTGTTATACCTCCACATATAAACATGCAGGTACACGTGCACTAAGCTTCGCCTTGTGCAATCACAAACAGCTTGACACAGCAGACACACCCTGGAGGCCCATGCTGCACTCCTGACCGGTGACATAATTATCAAGCTGCACAGAAACAGAAGGAACCCACATTTCTGCAGCAGAGGTGCAGCTTTCAGAAGATATTCACGCCTTGCTGCTGGAGGCATGGAGTATTTTCCTTCCCTAGCAGTTAGCTAGCTTTTAGAGGTAACTTCAGGTTCAAACCTGGACTTTCAGGGCCATGAAGCTTGTTCTCCTCTTATATTATCATCGTGAGTTACGTTCAAGGAGGAAAAGACATGAAAAGCACCACCTGCTGACCACTGGGCCCAAACTTAAGCATCTCTGATGACATGGCTGGAATACATTAGTCCTTCCTGTCCTGGAGGTTCATACGAGCCACCTATCCTACCTTTGTACATTTAAAATGTGAACCAAATTCATAAAACAACTCTTCTATACCCCATGTCTCTCAAAAGAGACCATAAATCCTTCGGTTTTGCCTGAAAGCATGTGTCTCAGGGGCAGACTGAAGAGGAGGCAATTACATATCCACATATCAAGCATTGCATTAGTACTTAGACATTCGATTTCTTGTTGGTTTCCTTTACGTTTCACTGCATTGGTAAGTTTTAGGCAAACAGAATGCTTTTTTTATTCCAACCCAGCTAATCAGATTTATAGAATATACAAAGAAATATAATGAAATTGTTTCGGTGCATAGAGTTCTAGATGATAAATTGCACCAGCCATAATCTCTTTAAGTGAACCAAACCCACAGACAATGCCACAAAATATGTAAAGAAACATCAACTTTTAGAAGGTATTTTCTTATTTTTATTCACTGTTCAGTTATAATACATTTGTTTAGCATCAGAAAATAATTAACAAACATCTTATCAGCCATATATTCCCACTGAAGAATAAACTTTTACACAGATTGTTGGAAGATAAGAACAGAACAAAATCAAACCTCCCTCGTGTGTGTGTGTGTCTGTGTGTGTGTGTGTATGTGTGTGTGTGTGTGTATGTGTGTCAGACAGATGTAGCTATAAAGCCATAGCTGACATATGCTGCATCATGTTTCCATTTTGTGCTAGCTAGCTACATGCTAGCTTGCTTGTTAGCTTGAGGAGCAGAGCAGCCTGATGACCGGCAGGTCTACACAGATTATGACATCATGCCAAACTTGCTGCTGAACTTTGTTTATTTTTCTGACCTTCCCTCTAATTGTCTGAGACCCCCCCAGCACCGCTGGCACCCCCCACTTTGAAAACCACTGGTCTAAGGTCTATTGATCCCAGCTGTCTTCCCTTACACAGGCAGCCATGAGACCAGCAGGTTAACACTGAAGGCTTCAGCTGTTCACAAACTAATCTAAGCTGGAATTAAGAGACAATTCTCCAATCATCAATCCCTGTTAGTCATTGATAGGTATTCCCTGTGGTGAAGGGGCTCAGTCCTGTCATGCATCTAAGCCAGGGGACACCTAGGAACCAGACACCAGTCTACAAATAGTCTCATGTTACTCAATGGATGGATCAGTACGGTCTACCAAAGCTGCAGCCCTTCCCACAGAGCACCTCATCTATGGATGAGTTGGGAGGGGAATTAAGAAAAATGTGGCACCTTCATTTGGTTTACTTTACTCTCACACATTTCGCAAGCAAACCAAACCACCTGGACAACGTCCCGAACCGGAGCATTCACACGACTCCGGACAAACCGTACTGTCCATGGAGGTGGACTGCAATAAAAATCAATAATCCCAATATAATAGCCCAACACGAGGAGATCCTCAGAACAGTTCCTAAAGCACTACTGTATGTATGGGAAAACTGCACGTTACCACTGTGTGCTTGAAGGAATGTCAGATGTTCCCACAGTGGAGACGGATGTCCACATAGTCTTCAGTATCACATTCCTGCTTATATACTACAGGATGCTCGCCACATGCTGTTAAACCGTGGTGAACTGGTCCTTCATGTGGAGAGCACCTGTCAACACGCAGGTGGACATGTGAAAGGAATTTTCTGCTTTATAGACTCACACATCCTGCCAACATTCCCCATCAGGTCAAAGGTCAGACATACTGCATGAAAGCCTCACGAAGAAGAGCATTTAGTTCCCAGACAAACAAAAAGGCTAGTTTCCTCTTTCACTAGGACCTTCCAGAAGTGTGTTAATGGATTTCTTCTGTTTTAGGAACTGCAGCTCCAGTGGCCTTGGTCCTCAGCCTGGCTCTGGTACCAAGGAAATACATCCATTATTTAGACCAAGACTCTGCTTGTATGGGGTTTTTACTTGCTGAATGAGGCCGCTTGCCTCAAACTTCACCTTTATAGAACATTCAAGTAAAAACATGAGGAAAAATACAACACTCACAAAACATTTTGACAACATCAGCCACTGTTTTCCTTCCTCTGAATAAAGTTCTTCTAATTTCTGAATGTGTCTTTGCCCGTTACAACCACCAGCTGTATTTATAAATAAAAATTAGATCATTCTAAGTAAGCGAGCCGATGCCCTTCTAAGGACATTTTAGCCATATTAAGAGATGTTTTTAGCTCCTGATGTCTGAGTGAGGTCGATTCAAAGGAAACATATCATAAACCCGTCTGTAATATTGTAATGTTACAGATCTAGGGACAAGCTACCCATACCGTTAGCCATGTACCAGACAGCTAGCTAGCTAACTGTTCTATCCTTCATCAGGACAACATTCTGATTTGATACCAAAATTTGCCAATAAATTTCAATAATGAGGTAAGAAAGAAATGGATGGATGGATGGATGGATGGACGGACGGACGGACGGACGGACGGACGGACGGACGGACTGAAGCCTGTCTGTCAGAGAGTCAGTGATCCAGGAGACACTGGCCGTGGTAACTACCCCGTGTCCCACGGGTGGACAGGGTCCTGAATGGATTTCTGAATGGTCTCTGGTGGGCCAGGCCCGGTCTCTCCAGCACCTTTGTGACGTGTGACGTCAGAGCAACCGGTCTAAAGTCTGAGGGGCCATATGGGAGGCTTTTTAGGAACCAGTACCAGGCAGGGTGTTTTCCAGAGTACCAGCACCCTCGCCTGCATCAAACTCAGGCCGAAGATGTGATGCAGGATGACAGACAGCTGGATTCTGAGGTTCAGCCCATCAGGTCCAGGAGCAAACAATTTATTATCGTTTTAAAAATAATCCTTGTAAGTACTGATGTTCTTGACTTTATTTATATTTTATATTGCCCTTGCAATATATATGTTAATGCACTCTGTACAATCATGATTTTGCTTTAAGGGCATCAACAGCACCTATCAGAAGTATCATATCGGTATCGGTATCCATGAAGAACAACCATGAACTGATGGTATCACATCGACAGAAACGATGTTGGTATTGCCATCCCTAGCTGAGATTAATGCATGCTACCAGTTTTCAACCAGACTGAATCTGTTAGCATGTGATAGCATCAGCTAACACATTAGCTGTGTTGCAGCAGGACATACCTGCCATGAGAGCGGAAGCTGAACAATTTACTGATGTTGTTTACGTTTGTCATGCTTCCATGATGCTTCAGATGGACTGCAGGCAGGCCAGTTCAGCAGCCGGACTCTTCTCCTGTGAAGCCATGCTGTTGTGATGGATGCAGGATGTAGTTCGGCATTGTCTTGCTGAAATCTGTAAAGCCTTGCCTGAAAGAGGAAGTCCGGATGGGAGCAGATGTTGCTCTAAAGCCTCCACAGCTGTGAAGCCAACACATCTCTATTATTTATTTACATTTTACTTTTCTGGAAACAGAGTTGGATAATAATGTTATTCCTGATCTACAATATAAACAGCCTTATGTTAAATTTATCTTTAAGGAAAAATGCTCTGGTTCTAATTATTTCACAGCTGTACTGGTTGTGTTTCTATAAAAGTTGTAAAACTTGTAGTTTGGGTTTAGTTCCAGCATTACCAACACATAAATATTTATCAGCTTAAGCATTGACAGGCTGAAGCTCAGTCTCTGGTATGTTCTGAGTCCTCCTCGAGACTCAGATCTGTGGATGCAGCCCACCAGGACTCAGATCTGTGGATGCAGCCCACCAGGACTCAGATCTGTGGATGCAGCCTACCAGGACTTGGAGTTGATGTGGACAACAGGGCCGACTGCAGGGACACATGATAAACACAGACCCCCACAGTGGGTGTGTCTGCTTCATCTGCCACATAGTGGAAAGTGTCTCAGCTGAAGCGGGATCTGGTCTTTGGTGCATCCTGGTGAGTCTTAATGAGCAGAGAATACATTTACATCTTCATTTCCCATCACGAGACGCAGAAACAGCAGGAACTAAGACAGGGCAGACAGACGCAGTGCTGCTCCACAAAGCCGCGCAGCAGCTCCGGTTTGTCACATCACGGTCACCATTAATGTTAAAATGATCAATAATCAATAGAAATAAACGCAGTTCAAGCCGTGTTGTCTGCAATCCCGTCTTCTTACCAGTGCTGCTCATGGTACCAGCCAGACGTCCACTCCAGCCAGATGATGCTCAGCAAATAAACCACATCGACGTGGATGCTGCCCGCAGCAGCGCGCGCGCCTCGGTGTCAGACAACAGCCTGAATGAAAGGAATTGTTAGATTTACCCTCCACCCTGGAAGACAATGTCCTGCGTGGATCCACTGCAGAGCTGCTCTGCCTCTCCGTACAGCAGGTTGGGTGTGGGCGCACGCTGGAGGAACGAGAACGGGTCAAGTTGGACGCATGAAGGAACACAGCTTCCGGTTTGACCTTTCACAACTAAACACCAATAAAAGTTTTGATGACTGAAAGAATGAAAGTTTATGATTGAAATGTAATGAGGTGGTTGAGATGCGCGGCAGAGATTTTCTATATGTTACTAAAGGAACTGAGCTTGTATAAATAACCTGCATGTCTATCCAGATCACATCTATAAATATAAATCAAATTCTCAAGCATGGAGCAACTTTACAGGTTTGTAAAAACAACAGAATATAATGATTGTTAATTTTCACATTTTACTCCTGGTAGCAGATAATCAACATGTCAGATGATGAAACAGAGACATTTTACCATGTGATGGAAAATATGAGCTGATACTGAATCTGATGCAGCAACACGTCTGGAAAAAGTTGGAACAGGAGCAACAAAAGGCTGGAAAAGTACCTGGTGCAAAGCATGAACACCTGGAGGAGCACTGGACAACTAATCAGGTTAACCGGCAACAGGTCAGTAACATGACTGGGTATAAAAAGAGCATTTCAGAGAGGCAGAGTCTCTCAGATGGAAAGATGGACAGAGGTTCACTAATCTGAGACAAACTGGATCTAAAACTGTGGAACAATTTCAGAAAAATGTTCCTCAGACTTTGAAGATCCACCATCTACAGTGTAGAATATCATCAGAGGATTCAGAGAATCAGGAGGACTCTCTGTGTGCATGGGACAAGGCTGGATGCTGGTGATCTTCTGCATTAAAAGCAGATGATTCTCTACTGGAAACCACTGCATGGACTCAGGAAGACTTCACTAGAAAGAATTAATTTCTATTTGTAGACATGAAGCCTTTAACCCCTAGCCCAGAAAATAAAGGACAGAAAATCATTTTGTTATTTAAAGTCTCTATGCAGAGAAGAAGCCAGATGTGAACAGAATCCAGAACCAGCGCCGTCTTCTCTGGACCAAAGCTCATTTAAAATGGTCTGAGGCAAAGCGGAAACCTGGATGAAAATGTGAACAAGTTTCTGGAAAGCATGGACGGCGTGTCCTGCAGACTAAAGAGAAGAGGGAGCATCCAGTACGTAATAGCGACTAAAGGTATAGAAAATTAAAACAATCATTCATAAAGAAACACCACTCCTTTCACTAAACCGTTCATTATGGTAAATGGACGTTGCTTATACAGTAGTTATGTTGAACACTTAAAGCACTTTTACACCACATGTCACATTGACCCACTCATACAGCCCTTCTACTGTTATTTACTGAGTGAGTTCTCTACTATCACACGCAGCCATACCCCGATAGACACAGTTGGAGGCAACGTGGGGATTCTTGTCTTACCCAATAATCAGGAGAAGCTGGGAATCTAGATTATCATTTAACAGGTCTGTGTTCTGTAATGTATGTATTTTAAATGTAGAATCTTACACAAAATATACCAACTTTACGTTAATAGTTTTACTTTCAGAAGGCCTTCACTTCCAGCCTCCTGCTACCTAAAACATGGAGGCCGGAAACAGCATCCTCCTTTCACATCGTTCTCAGACTACAGCACCGCTGTGCTGGGGCGCATGGATACATGGGAAATGCAGTTCTTCAGAGCATATACACACACACACAGGGCCGGACACTCTCTAGTTTAATTAACACACCTGTGTGATGTGTAGGTAGAGAGAGGGTGTGTGGGTTGCCATATAATTTTATTTAGTTAATCAACTGAAATTTATTTCGGTTGCTTTTGGATTAAGTTAGTGCACGTTGCATTGAATTAACCACATCTTAAAACGATGCCACAGCAGCTGGAAATTTGCTTTACAAACTGTAGAAGGGCCAGTAGGCTATGTGATGAAGTTTTTCTTTCCAGCGTCCCATGTCCCCCTTCAGCCACAGCGCCGTGGAGACGTGCATGTTGATGAGCTCATGGGACCAGACTGCAGACCGCTGTCCAGGTTCTGGAGGAATTTATAATCTGTTTGTATATAAAGCTGTTTTATATGACTTGAAGCTCTCAGTGTGATTTATGATCAAGACAACTCTTTAAAAATGAAGAAAATCATGCTTCACTGCACATCTTTATTATTGTTTTTGTATTTATTCATCATTTTGTCATTCTGTTATTTATTTTTCCTTGTCTCTCTCATTGCTGTCTGTTTGCTTACCAGTAAGTCACAACCTATTATGTTTACCTGCATGAAGTCGGGCAGGCTGCTCCTTTTTTAAACTTAGGAGAGATTGGTTTTCACCAATCTAAGAGGAAACATACGACCAATTCTGTGTCTACGGACATGTTCATGAATCTGACAGAAGATTTTCATAAAAAACTTCTCAAGCACAACTTAAGAACAAATTTTAGAAGATTTGTAATAAGATATTGGTGAATGAGGCCCTATGTTTACAGTTCCTCAACACAGTCAGCACTGGTTCAAGTCCGGGTCTTAGCAGCTTGTGATCACTGCTCAGTAGAGATCATCCTACTCACAAGACATTCTTTAAAAATGTACTATTATTATAACCTAAGAAAAAGGTACAAAACTACCAAGTTCCAGCAATGCTGGTTTAGATAAAGCCAAATGTTTTTACAACTGTGAAATATCAGCCAAAACTTAGGTGGGTTTAATAAGCTCAGACTAATCTGGAAAGGACTAAAATGTATGTGATCATTTTGGTCCTGTCTCGCTTAATCAGCTAAATTAAAAAAAGCATTGCAGGATTGTTTATTTAAATCTGGTTTCTTTGTGCCTCATGAGCTCTACAACTAAACTGATCTGATGCAATATCTTTTTTCAATTTACACAAATTTCATCATGCCTTCATAATGTAACAAGATAGTTTTTATCTCCTGAGTACAGTGACATCTAGTGGACACTACATGAAAAAGTAGGATTTTTTTTGTTTCTGTCACCCTGACAGTAAAAGAAATATTGTAAACAGAGCAGTTCTGCATAAGTAAGTATTTTGTTGTTGTAGAGTCTATTTCATATTCTATCAGATAAATGGCAGGGGAATCATAATAACAACAGAAAAAAGAAATAAAGAATAAAGATTTCAGAGACAACCATTAAACTTAGTAATTAAATATTTTATTTAGTCCAGTTTTTAATTTATATGAGCCAATCCATAAATATAATTGGTTACCTAAGGAAACCAACGGATTGCATCAAATCTTAGCTTCAATTCAGTCCCCCATCCTGAGCATGGACGTGGGCGACAGTGGAGCGGAAACAAAATTTTTTCTTTTGAAAGAAAAAAGAACCTCCAGCAGAACCAGGCTCAGGAAGGGCAACCATCTGCATCAACCGGTTGGGGATGGAGAGGACAGGACAGAGAGATAAAACAAGCAAAACAAGGCTGAGTCAGGGATACCTGCTGAGAGAGAAATGAAAAAGACAAGGATATTAAAGACATTAACACAAATTAATGTCGATGATAATGTCATAACACACAATATACATACATATAAAGGTAAGCCAGAGATACCTGCTGAGAAAGAAAAAGGATAAGGCCAAGTTAAAAGCAATAACAATGTCATAATGACATTGTTATTGCTATTGTACGTTAGACACAGACATAAAAACCTGCTGAGAAATAAAACAGCAGAAGTTATTAGCAATAACAATGTCATAACCAGATACACAAACATAAATAGCAAAAACACAGATACCTGCTGAGAAACTAATGTTGTGTGTATATATATATATATATATATATATGTGTGTGGCTGGGTGTGTAAGGTATATATATACCTTATCACTTAAAATGATCTTTGTTGATTAAATTAAGGATGGACTGGTACATAAACTGGCTGAATATAAATAGCTTCATTCTGATTAATAAAGATCTATGTCATTGAAATTAACAATGCAATTTGTTTACACTGAACTACAGACCATGGTTTATATATATATATATATATATTTATATATATACTGCTCAAAAAATTAAAGGGAACACTTAAATAACACAATGTAACTATAAGTCAATCACACTTCTGTGAAATCAAAGTGTCCACTTAGGAAGCAACACTGACTGAAAATCAATTTCACTGCTGTTGTGCAAATGGAAAAGACAACAGGTGGAAATTATAGGTAATTAGCACGACATCCCAATAAAGGAGTGGTTCTGCAGGCGGTGACCACAGACCACTTCTCAGTTTTTATGCTTTCTGGCTGATGTTTTGGTCACTTTTGAATGCTGACGGTGCTTTCACTCTAGTGGTAGCATGAGACAGAGTCTACAACCCACACAAGTGGCTCAGGTAGTGCAGCTCATCCAGGATGGCACATCAATGCGAGTTGTGGCAAGAAAGTTTGCTCTGTCCATCAGCACAGTGTCCAGAGCATGGAGGCGCTACCAAGAGACAGGCCATTACATCAGGAGATGTGGAGGAGGTCATAGGAGGACAACAACCCAGCAGCAGAAACGCTACCTCCACCTTTGTGCAAGGAGGAACAGGAGGAGCACTGCCAGAGCCCTGCAACATGACCTCCAGCAGGCCACAAATGTGCATGTGTCTGCTCAAACGGTCAGAAACAGACTCCATGAGGGTGGTATGAGGGCCCGACGTCCACAGGTGGGGGTTGTGCTTACAGCCCAACACCGTGGATGACGTTTGGCATTATCCAGACAACATCAAGATTGGCAGCTTCGCCACTGGCGCCCTGCGTTCTTCACACATGAAAGCAGGTTCACACTGAGCACGTGACAGACGTGACAGAGTCTGGAGACGCAGTGGAGAACGTTCTGCTGCCTACAACATCCTCCAGCATGACCAGTTTAGCGTGACCAGTGCGTCAGTAATGGTGTGGGGTGGCATTTCTTTGGGGGGCCGCACAGCCCTCCATGTGCTCACCAGAGGTAGCCTGACTGCCATTAGGTACCAAGATGAGCTCCTCAGACCCCTTGTGAGACCATATGATGGTGCAGTTGGCCCTGGGTTCCTCCTAATGCAAGACAATGCTAGACCTCATGTGGCTGGAGTGGGTCAGCAGTTCCTGCAAGACAAAGGCATTGATGCTATGGACTGGCCCGCCCTTTCCCCAGACCTGAATCCAACTGAGCACATCTGGGACATCATGTCATGCTCTATCCACCAATGCCACGTTGCACCACAGACTGTCCAGGAGTTGGCGGATGCTTTAGTCTACGTCTGAGAGGAGATGCCTCAGGAGACCATCTCCCACCTCATCAGGAGCATACCCAGGTGTTGTAGGGAGGTCATACAGGCACGTAGAGGCCCCACACACAACTGAGCCTCATTTTGACTTGTTTTAAGGACATTACATCAAAAATGGATCAGCCTGTAGTGTGTTTTTCCACTTTAATTTTGTGCGTGACCCAAATTGATAAATTAATAAATAATAAGTTAATAAATTTGATTTCCATTTATAATTTTTGTGTGATATTCTTCTTCTGCTTGCTTCTTAAATCTGTGCTCTTTTGGGCACCTGCAGAAGAACTTGATGCTTAAAATGTGCTCATTTCACCACCCAGTGCCTAATAAAATGCCTCATTACTTAAGCCTGCTAATCTTTTTAAACCTCATGCCCCTCATTATAATTATGTAATTGTTGTTTATACATTCATTTCAGACTAATTTTCATTCATATTATAGTATATATGTCACACTGTACAGCCCTGTCACATGGATAAAATTCTGTATGAGTTACTTCCTGCTGAAACGGAGCTGTTTTCTTCGTTATGGTCTCAAGGCTGACTGTATTTATAAAACTTGGATTGGCTGCTGATACTTGCCAGTCTGTTATAAACCTGACTTGCTTGGAGAGCAGGATTCCACATAAACCAATATGTGAACGTATGTTTAGGTGATCTAAACGCAGAGAAACTATTAATGTCTTTACTTCCTGAGTTGGAAGCTGTATTATATGGAGAGACGTGGACACTTTTTAATGTTGCAGCAGCCCCTGAGAGATGGTTTCAACAAGCATGATGTCATAGTCGATGTATTAAACCCATTCCAGTGGGAAATGACAACATTGAGTTTTTTCATTGTTTCCAAAGTGATGACTCTAGAAATGAATTTCAGCTGCTCATGCGGTAGCTTCCACGTCTCCAACAGTGCCTTTAACAACATCAGATGTTAACTTTAATAACACGAGCCACCACCTCCACACATCGCTATGCAAATAAATGCAACATGTTTCATTAACTATGGTTGAGGCTCATTACAGTACTGACTGGGTGATGAGGGAATATTCTCTGGCCACCAAGTAGGTCGGTTTCCAGTTGTCCAGAAGTTCTTTCTTTCTGTAAATAGAAAGTCTTGTGTTACACTGGAGTGTGCAGATTTTACATTACAGTTCTGTCACGGATAACAGTAGATAAAGAGACAACGTGTTTTCTGACAGCAATGATACCGCAGCCTTTTAAGTTGTGGTTTGTTATCTGGTCAGCATCAAGGACTTGACGTGACTCCTCATTGTCTCGTCTGGTTGGTTCACTGTGGTCTGGAAACACAGTTTCAGCTTGCATTGTATGTACTTTATTTATTTATTTAATATGTTTTACTCTAAACTGTTTTATGAACAAGTAGCATGTTTTGCCCTGCTCGAGGGTTCAGTGAGGCTAATTCTTTTGTAAGGTTTTGCCTTTCAAAAACCTACCGCAATACAAAGACTGATCTTTGTATCCCCTATACATTCACCTAACTGGAAAGAAAAGTTGGACAGAATTTTCACAGTGTTGATGCCTGCAGCAGCGATAAGAGAGCTGCATAGGATCACTGCTAGAGTTGATATGCCTGTGTACCACACATTCCCCCCACACCATCTGAATTCACGGACATGACTATGTCAAATCCTGAGGGGTACAATGAGCAACTGGTCGCTCTGGAGCAACTGGTTCTCTGGAGCAATTGGCCCCCTGGAGCAACTGGTCCTCTGGAGCAACTGGTCGCTCTGGAGTAACTGGCCCCATGGAGCAGCTTGTCCTCTGGAGCAACTGGTCCTCTGAAGGGCTGAAATGATGCCTGGAGCAACTAGTCGCTCTGGAGCAACTGGTCCTCTGGAGCAACTGGCCCCCTGGAGCAACTGGTCCTCTGGAGCAACTGGCCCCCTGGAGCAACTGGCCCCCTGGAGCAACTGGTTCTCTGGAGCAACTGGTCCTCTGGACGGCTGAAGCAATGCCTGGAGCAACTGGTCGCTCTGGAGCAACTGGTCCTCTGTAGAGCTGAAGCAATGCCTGGAGGAACACTTTCAGGTCCAAAAAGAAAAATGAAGCAAAATGTGAGCACCTTGACATAAAGTTTAGCTACTAGACTTGTTGATAAAGTTGTTGATATTGTTATAGGAGACATGCAGGTTGCAATAAATTATTCCTTTGTGAATGTTGGAAATTCTTAAATTGTTGTTGACATTATATAAAAATGGCATGACTCCCTAAATTCAGTTTCTGTTTTGAAATGGCAAAACTAAGCCAGCTTATGAGAACCTCAAGTTATATTTAAAGCAAATTGAATTGGATTATGTTGCCAGATAATACACTGTGTGCAGAATTATTAGGCAAATGAGTATTTTGACCACATCATCCTCTTTATGCATGTTGTTCTACTCCAACCGGTACAGGCTTGAAAGCCTACTACCAATTAAGCATATCAGGTGATGTGCATCTCTGTAATGAGAAGGGGTGTGGTCTAATGACATCAACACCCTATATCAGGTGTGCATAATAATTAGGCAACTTCCATTCATTTGGCAAAATGGGTCAGAAGAGAGATTTGACGGACTCTGAAAAGTCAAAAATAGTGAGATGTCTTGCAGAGGGATGCAGCACTCTTAAAATTGCCAAGCTTTTGAGGCGTGATCATCGAACAATCAAGCGTTTCATTCAAAATAGTCAACAGGGTCGCAAGAAGCATGTTGAAAAAACAAGGCGCAAAATAACTGCCCATGAACTGAGGAAAATCAAGCGTGAAGCTGCCAAGATGCCATTGGCCACCAGTTTTGCCATATTTCAGAGCTGCAACATCACTGGAGTGTCAAGAAGCACAAGGTGTGCAATACTCAGGGACATGGCCAAGGTAAGGAAGGCTGAAAAACGACCACCACTGAACAAGACACACAAGATAAAACGTCAAGACTGGGCCAAGAAATATCATAAGACTGATTTTTCTATGGTTTTATGGACTGAGGAAATGAGAGTGAGTCTTGATGGGCCAGATGGATGGGCCCGTGGCTGGATCAGTACAGGGCAGAGAGCTCCACTCCGACTCAGACGCCAGCAAGGTGGAGGTGGGATACTGGTATGGGCTGGTTGAGGATGGAGTCAAGCTCAACTCCCAGTCCTACTGCCAGTTTCTGGAAGACACTTTCTTCAAGCAGTGGTAAAGGAAGAAGTCAGCATCGTTCAAGAAAAACATGATTTTCATGCAGGACAATGCTCCATCACACGCATCCAAGTACTCCACTGCGTGGCTGGCCAGAAAAGGTCTAGAAGAAGAAAAAATAATGACATGGCCTCCTTGTTCACCTGATCTTAACCCCATAGAGAACCTGTGGTCCCTCATCAAATGTGAGATCTACAGGGAGGGAAAACAGTACACCTCTCTGAACAGTGTCTGGGAGGCTGTGGTTGCTGCTGCACGCAATGTTGATCGTGAACAGATCAAGACACTGACAGAATCTATGGATGGCAGGCTTTTGAGTGTCCTCACAAAGAAAGGTGGTTATATTGGTCACTGATTTGTTTTTGTTTTGTTTTTGAATGCCAGAAATGTATATTTGTAAATTTTGAGTTGTTATATTGGTTTCCCTGGTGAAAATAAATAAGTGAAATGGGTATATATTTGGTTTTTGTTAAGTTGCCTAATAATTATGCACAGTAATAGTCACCTGCACACACATATGTCCTCCTAAGATACTAAAACTAAAAAAGCCCCACTCCAACTTCCAAAAATATTCAGCTTTGATATTTATGAGTCTTTTGTGTTCATTTCGAACATAGTTGTTGTTCTATAATTAAATTAATCCTCAAAAATACAACTTGCCTAATAATTCTGCACACCCTGTATTTTCAGCAAAAGAAAACACTCATAACACATCTCACCCTTTTCTGCAGCTTTCTCAGCTTCCAGGAAGCTGATTTGAAATTTCTTGTCCTTTTTTCCTGTTGTAAGACAAAAAAGACAACTTGTTTAATTTCAAGTTTATTATAATGTCAATAACAATGCGGTTGTCACGGTTGTTAAACTTTCCTTTAAATGTCAGTCAAGGCAAGTGATTTTTGTGTAATGTTATTAATGTAAATTGTTAGATTTCTGTTAGTCTCAAAGAAAGGCCATTAAAGTGATTAAAACTACCATAAGGGAGATTCAGGACAACAAGATGCCCATTTGCATAAAACACATAAACACTTCATAAACACATAAGTATTGTTAACAACTTAATTTTGAGAATCCTTGGCAATAAATAGAAAATCTGCATAGTTAGAAATCTGGAAAATCCACTCAACTAAACTGAAAAGCTCAACGGGAAAGTTTAAAGCTAATATTCTGAGAATATACTGCAGAGTGAGCGCAGTATCTGATGAGTCAACTTATCTGAGTTGTATAGAACTTTGCTGTGATGAGTAAGGTGTTACTATTACTATATGTGTTACTATATATATAAACCATGGACTGAAGTTCAGTGTAAACTAACTGCATTGTTAATTTCAATGACATAGATCTTTATTAATCAGAATGAAGCTATTTATATTCAGCCAGTTTATGTACCAGTGAATCCTTAATTTAATCAACAAAGATCATTTTAAGTGATAAGGTATAAAATCTATCATCACAAGCTACAGAAAAATCTGAACGATTAGAAAAGAGGTAATGACACCATAATAACATAAATACATTAGTTTATTTTAAACAGACATTTTTCCCGGATTGTTTTGTTATTGGACGACTACCTGCTGATGACGTTTAATCTGTGCGTCCGGAAGCAGCATGGCGCCGTCATGTTAGGCTGAGCAGTGTTATGTTCAAAGTATTTAGGTGAAATTTGTTGACTGTGTAACGTTGATGACATGGATATAACAGAGGTAGACCGGGAAAGTCTGGGAATAGAAGTTATTTTTCCGCAGAGTGGTAACACAACGCCATGTTGTCCGCACGGTGAGGTGAACGCCAGCATCACAGCAACAAACTGCGTTGAGTTTTCTTCTAATTTAAAATAGTCTAGCTTTTTTTAAGTACGTATACACATGAACCATAACAAAAATGAGAATTAATGAGTCAGTAGCGTCTTTTGATCGATTCGGTTAATGAAAAACAAACAAAACACCTCGCGTGGCAGAGAAATGCAACAAGAGCTTGCGTAATTTTTCAGGGCTTTAAACAGGTGATGTCACATGTTGTATTTGCCAGGTCCAACTTTATTATTCGAGAAGGTCGGCAAAGGAAAGGACCAAGGAAGAAGGTTTTATGCGTGCTCCGCCTGTCGAGACAGAAAAGACTGCAACTTTTTCCAGTGGGAAGAAGAAAAGGTACCTTCCGGATTTTACTAATGTCATGCTGTATGTTACTGTACTAAACCTCACATTAAGCCCTCATTCCTTCATGTTTTACTTCTTTTATACCTGAGGGAGACAGTGTATGTCTATATATATTATATTCAACAACTAAAGTGTTAATTTATTTGAATATGAAATAAATACACAAATAAATGGTTAAATATATAATCAGTTTAAGTTAAATATAATATGATTTTACTTAAAACTACAGCTAATGTTTTCAGTATTTAATTGACTACTTGCAGAGGTGCATCATGGGTTTAGTTATATCTGTCAATCTCACCCATCAAAAGTGGTGGGCAGAGCTAACGTTAAGCTTTAAATGTGGCTTCGATTACTTTGGTCTGAAGTAAAGATTACTGCTGAAATTATTTCTGTCTGTGTGTAGCCATCAAACATAATAAATACTGCAGTCTAATATATCTGCAGGGATGTTTTATCTGGGATGGATTTGTAGTGGCATGCAGAGCAGGTTAACCAACCAGGTTAACCAGGTTAGTCTGTTGACGAGTCACAGTGACAGTTTTAATGAGTTCGTGATGCGCTGCAGCACAAGAACCATGAAATAATTCAATAATGATGTAATTATATAGGTTTTATATAAATTTAATGAATTTAAAAGACCTTAAAACACATTCAAGTAATTCTGAATTTATTAAATTATTTCCAAATTTGATAAACTACTGACAAAATTAATTATAAATATCTATCATTATATAATTTGTTAATTTCCAGTTTTGATAAAGGAATCACAGGTTTAGTTAATTATTGTTTTCTCTATTTAATCGTGGCACATTTCTCCCTTCATACACACCAGTCAGACTTTTAAAACGGTCTGACTCCGTAGCCTTCACGGCTTCCATAGATGAACAGTGCTGGTTCGTGTGAGTGACTCTTTGGGTGGAAAGTTGCTTCATATTTGTTTGATCCAAGTGACGATGAGTTTATCTAATTACCTTGAAAGGTGTCGGAGTCTCGGCTGCTGGCCAGGGAAGCAGAGAACAAGGCAAAGAGGCCTCCATTCACGCAGCAAGAGTACTGCAGCAGGTGAGTTTCCCTGCAGGTGAGTTCAGATGCAGGCAGGTTGAGGTGTATACAGGTTGGGGTGCAGGTGAGTTTGGCTGCAGGCCGGTTGGGGTGAAGGTGGGTTCGGCTGATAAGCGTCCCTGTGTTTGTGTACTAGGTTCTGTACCTTTGTCGGCCTCCCCGTTGGAGAGAGGAAGTTCTGTGAGGATTGCCAGCTGCTGCTTCTGCCTGCAGATCTTGGTTCTCACCTTGATCATAAAACCTGGTCCATCACCGCAGCCCAGCTGAGAAGACCCAGCGTCCTGCTGCGTCCGCTGGACAACAAGAAGAGCAACGCCCAATACCTGTTCACCGACCGCAGCGCACACTTCCTGCTGGACACCTTTGCTGCTCTGGGGTACAGGAAGGTGCTGTGTGTGGGCACGCCCAGGTGAGATCAACACTGATATTCAACCAGCCAATCACACGGCAGCATGTAGACACAGCGAAGACGACTTGCTGAAGTTCAAACTAAGCATCAGAATGAGGAAGAAACGGGAATGTAATGTAATATTCTCCCTTTCTTTGAGGGGCTGGCGCCCCCCAGTTATGATGTAACACTGATATTTTTTATTCTATGGGGGCAGGTGGAGGTGTGTTACCGTACCAGGTGTCCTATGTGATGTAGTTCCCCAGAAATGCTTCTTCGGCTGTGAGGGAAAGCTCACAGTGTGAAAGCAGCGTGGTTTTTGTCCTAAAACTTAACATCAAGAACCATTTGAAAAGCTTAACGTATTCTGGATCCGTGTCGTATCTCGGGCGTGCTCGAGTTTTTGCCAAGGAACACAGGAGAGACAATTTAATAACTCGTGTTCGCTAATGTTGAGTTTATTAACCAATGGTATGAGAGGAATGCTGCTTCGCTCTTAAACACTTTGTGAACCAATCTGAAGTTGAGCAGGGCTTTCGAAAGGTGTGGTAGGGATCCAGCTGCAGTTAGATCCACGCCTTCAGCTCGGAGCAGAGATGGTGGGGAATTCTGTAGCTGGAAACATTGAGGGTGGAGGGTCAGCTGGCGGAACCTGGTCATTACCTGAAATTTATGCCACTTATTTAAGGAGACATGCTCTCTGTCGGCCTCTGGTGGGAGTGGCTCACCTGCATGAGCGAGCTCACCTGTCTGCACATCGGGGAGGAGGAGCATTGTGAGTCTGAAATGGCATGGCATCATTTAAATAAGGTAAATAACATCAGGCCGTTCCGTTTATCAACTCTGTCTATGAGCGCGGATGGAAGAAATGTTCAGACGCAGCTGATGATGAGGAAGTTAGCTTCTGATCTGGGATGTACAAAGAGGGGAAATCCACTGCTTTTTTGGGACCCAGACCACATAAGACCAGGTCCTGCTGAAAAACTACCACTTAATATGGTGGTTTCTGGACTGAATTATTCTACAGAATACGAAGATCCATAGTTCAGTTCATAATTGTTAAATCTATTATTCTGTTTATAAAAAAGGAAATAAGAGGTAATTTTATGGGTTTTTTTTTGGCATGCAGAGCACTTTAGACCAAGTCCTGCTAAAAAAAACTGCAAGACTTGGGATATTTATATCTTTATATCTTTATATCTTGACTGAATTATTCTACAGAGCATGAAGATCCATTAACACAGTGTCTGATATGTGAAACCTTTATTCTATTTATGAAAACGTATACCAAGGCCATTTCATTATGTATTGTTTGCGATAACAATAGACCCCCCCCCCCCCCCCAGCCCCACCACAAAAAAAAAAATCAGGTTCAGGATATGTTTTTTGTACAGAACAAAGTACAAAAGTTACAACGTACATTAATCATTAATCACAAAGTACAGAATACATGTTTTTTTTTATCAGTTTTTTAGTCATGAAAACAATCTGTTTGTTAAACGAGTAGGATGAAAACCTTTGATTCATCCATACTGGTTCATTCATACCGATTCATCCATACTGATTCTTCTGTACTGATTCATCAGAAGTGATTCATCTGTACTGATTCATTGTATTGATTCATCTGTATTGATGGCTGCTTCAGGCTTCAGGAACTGATCAAACTGAGGAATCTGGAGCCAAAACACCAGGAAATGAAGAGTCTGCTGCTGGACATTGATTTCAGGCAAGTTTTCTCCCTTGTACCATTTTTCCTGCTGTCTGGATATCATGCAGGCTATAAAACTTCACCCGAGTTTCAGATACGTTTCCCTGCTCAGTAGCTGCAAGCACATGTCAGGTGGTTTCCTCCAAGCATCTTAATGAGTTTTATAAAGCTTCCTGTCTTCTCTCAGACTGAATGCCTGTTCAGTCCAGGGTGGATCATCTGCTCCAGGACTTGGTGTTTGAGATGCAGGTTGAAGGGCTGAGCTGCTTTTCAGCCTGGATCGTGAATGTTGGGATCTTTCAGATGTCAGAGCTTTCAGACATGGAGCGATGCATTTAAAGAAGGACCTGCAGGTTTAGCTGTAGACACTGCAGAGCTGTAAATATGGATCAGCATAGGACTGGAAGGTGTAGATGAGAATGCCGGGGCTCAGCTGGTTGTGTTCTTCTTGAACTAAATCCTGAGTGCATCCTTGTGTCCTTGGACAAATCACTAAACCCTAAATCCCCCCCAGGATCTTCTCACTGATGTTGGAAAAGCTGCTGCTGAACAGAGACTGCATCTGTAAGCATTTTGTACAACCAGATCAGGGTTGCTTTGGGGGCGTATGTTTCATACTGTTGATTTCTCTGGTGTCTTGGTTCATCATCTATCCAGAGATGAGAGGACAATTTAAACCAAGTAGTTGTAAGGTTCTCCAGACGGAGGTTCGAAGCTCCAGACAAAGCTGGAGGGGGCAGATCTGGAAGTCTGGGGTACATCTGCATCATCATGCGGAGGTGAACTGGTAGGTGAACTTAAGGTGCTCTGGCCAGGTCTGGTTCTCCGTTGGTCTCAGGAAGCGTATGGCGGGGTATAAAGGTTCGGTGAACTGGTGATGAACCCTGTCGAACACCGGCGCCACTGCTGCTGAGAACCTCTGTAGGACATCCATGGTGTCTGCATCATAGAACGTCAGCTGACCCTTATCGTAATTCACCCACACCCCCACCTTCCCCACCAGACCCTGCCCAACTCCCCGACACGCCACCTGTCGGTCATTATGCCAAGTAGACAGATTCTTGTTTTTGAGTTCCACGCACCACGAGTTCCTGTTCCGACCCAGCTTGGCGCCCTTGTCCCGGCCCTTCCTCTCCAGGCTGCCGTAGGCCACGCCCACTGCCCAGGTGGAGCAGCAGCGGACGTCGACTTCCCAGTACCTCTGACCTGCAGTAATTGGAGACGATCCCAGTGCACAGCACACCTTGTCAAACTGGAGAGGATGTTCAGGACCAGGACGAGCAGAGCCACTGAACAACAAGCCCTGCCCCTTGGAGGTCACCATGATCTGTGAATGGCAAGTTTGCCTGTCAATCACAGTGGGGGAGGAGTCTGAAATCAAACATAAGATGTGATATTAACTTCCATTTTCAAAGCAGAAATCAGCCAAACAAGTTGGACAAAACCACAGAGGACAAAGCGTTCTGTTTTTTTTTTTTTTTTTTTAATCAATCCGCTGATATTGAATAATTAGTTGAACTTCCTTCAGCTAGCAGCCAGATACACCATCACCATAGTACATATGTACAGGTGATGAGATCCTTCTCTATGGGGATGCCGTGGAGCATGGTATTCCCACCTCTGGGAGGAATCTTGGTGTCTTTAGTTGTAAATTAGCAGACAGGCTTCGCTCTGTTTAGCTGAGCTCCTAAAGCCTCCTTTACATGTCACAGTAAAGAAGCTTACGAAAGTTCGAAGCTACGAAGTTACAAAGCTTCAGTTCGCCTTTTACGTCCTTTCTGGGTGTCGGTTTTCAGAGAGGTTGCAGGTTTGTAGCCAGATGTTGCTAACTGAGTGCCGGGAATCATGAGGACAGGAAAGCTGGGTTAGACCAGAGGGGGGTGAATCACAATGCAGACGTGGTTGACTCAGAACTGATGTTAAAAAAAATCTATATTTTTTTTAAATTAAAACTACTAATAACAGAATGTTGAAGTCCAGCACTGTAAAAGCTAGCGTGTGGAAGGACTTTGGCTTCTGTGGTGGTGCTGGTGCAGCGCCTCCTCTGGTGAAGGCTGGACTACGTTATTTAAAAGGTCCATTTTTGGGGGCACACAACAAATACTGCTACTATTTTCCAGTTGGAAGTACGTTCAAATTTCAAAAGTAGGAATAAGAAGCCTATGCAACATATGTGAAGCAACACTACATACGTTTCCCACATTAAAGACGCAGGTTTTTTCAGTGACACCGGCTAATCCAGCATCATCTTCATCCTACCTGTACTCTGAGATCTCTCCAGCCAGTTAAAGATGGTCTTATCCTGACTCGGCTTCTCTCTTGTTTTTTCTCTTCCCTTTCTTCCTCCAATAATGTATTCTTAACTTTCTTTGCTGAATCAACCCTGGTATGCGTTTAAAATGGCTAGTTGCTAGCGTGACGTGGTGCGTAAAGAGAAACTCAGCTATAACGTCACCCAGCATCATGGAAGAAAATGTTGTACAGTTCAGTTTCACAGCATCCAGGAATGTCACTGTGCCATCACACAAGTAAGGAACGCAGAGTTTCAAGGTCGGAAAGTTGCGTAATGCATCTTCTTCCATGCTTCTAACTCGTTTTGATGGTACACTGATTTTTTATTATGCACATTCCTGGAGCTGATGTTGCCCTCAGCATCCCAATGAGACAAGACAAGAAACTGCACTTTGCTTTAGAGCACTTTGTTGCACACAAGCAACTGGATATCAACAGACTGGTCTTTTTAAACATGCACCATGACTAATTCATCAAAGAAACCCAACAGGACATTATCGGTAGAAGAGGGAAATAGAAAGAGAGGAAGAGACAGAGCAAGAGATCAGAGTCAAGACTGACTTTTAGTGGCTGAAGAAATTTCAGAGAAGAGACGGGACAAAGATGATGCCGGATTAGCCGTCGTTAGGGGAGATCTCGGAGAAGGTGGGGATGATGCTGGATTAGCGAAGTGAACTCCGAACTGCTTTCTGGTGGATGTGTTGTCTAACAGCCATTGTAGCTGAACATTTATGGAAACAACATTTAACCACATCTGACGTGATCATGTGCATCTACTTGGTTAAAGGAACACATTAGATGCTCATTCTTCAATCAGAGATCTGCCAACCAATTTTATTCTTCATGAGCCCAGAACCAGGCAAAGAAAGAAAAGATTAATCTTTTGCATTAGCTGTTCTAAACTTTGAAACCGCCTCTGTAGCTCCTATAAATGAAATCATAGCTATAGACCCATGTCTTTTTCTTCCTTTTGGGCTTAGATAATTTTACCTTCCCAACAGATTTTATCATGATGGCTGTCGTGTTCCAGTAATTGCTGATTTATTCTCTGAAGCCTTTTGGTCTAAAGTAAAACATGAAGATGGCGAGAGAAACATGAAATATCTCTGCCTGCTTGGGTTGATGTTAACTTCTTTTCTGATTTGTGGTGGTAGATTATCCATCTCGAACAGTTTATTTAGCTTTCATTCAACCTTCTGAGGGTTCCATATGGGCTAGAAATACTAGTCTTACCCAACAGTAAAGTCTTCCTTTGCAGCTGGACCTTCAGGTTTTTGGAGATGGATGAAAGTGTCTTTAGAAGTTTCTCAAATCTTTCTTCATTCAGTCTGATTTCCCACTCAGAAGCATCAGGCCTCTTTGAACTGGAAGAGTAGTGGCCCAAATAAAAACTACGATCTTTACAGTGAAGACTTCCTCATAATGGTGCAGCAGTTCTTTACCTGAGACCCTCAAAGTGACCCTGAGACGAAACACAAGACATCTGGGTTAGAATCAGTCAGACAGCTTCAGTCATGAAGTAAAAGCAGAGCTGTGAATCAGACCTTTGTTTCTTCCTCCTCATTGCAGTTCAGAGCTCTCTGAGTGCTGCTGATGCTCTTAACGACCTGGTCCTGATGCTGTACCCAGTTCTTCAGAAGCTGGTCCAGCCTGGTCCGTCTTTGGGTCAGGTCCAGTTCCAGAGAGTCCAGGACAGCCTGCTCGTCCTGCTTCAGGATGTCCTGCATGTTCTCAAAGTGTTCCTGAACCTTCTGCTTCATTACCTCAGTGGTCCTCTAGAGTGGATTTTAGACATCATCAGCAGCAGCCTGTGCCCTGCTGGACTCTCTGACAGCAGGAAGAGGTTCTTGTGTTGCTGCTACTTGGCTTCATACTTACAGTCAGATCAGCTTTGCGTTTCTTCAGAGACTGGATGTGGCCCTCTGTCCTGGATCGCTCAGCCTCCAGCTCCTCCATCCGTCTGGACAGCTGCTCCTGGGGAGAACGAGACATTATCTATCTATCTATCTATCTATCTATCTATCTATCTATCTATCTATCTATCTATCTATCTATCTGTCTATCTGTCTATCTGTCTATCTGTCTGTCTGTCTGTCTGAATTTATACAACACTTTTCATATCATTTCTCACTAGAATATTTACAGAAATAACAGTCAGTCTCATTTCTTACAAACCTTCTGATTGAGTCCACAGTAGAATCTGAACTGAGGAAAAATTTGTCAAATAAAAGAAATAAAAAGAGAAGCATGACTATTGCCCTGGTGGCCCACCTGACCGACACCCAGGCTCTAAGGACCAGCAGACGGTCAGCAGTCTGGTCCAGACTTTTTCTGACATGTCCACGGAGCACTATATTAAAGACCACTCTCCATCAGCCTCCATGGCCACCAGGTGGAGCTACTCTAGACAATATCAGAAAGGAACAAGTCATCTATTGCTCTTTCTTCTTTTCTCTTGAAAAATTAAAATGCTTTTTGTTTTAAACCTTTTAAACATGAACCCATGAGCCAGTTAAAAGGTTAAAAAGTTAAAATTCAGTTTGGTTTTAAAAACATTTCCTGCATCCTCAGGTCTTCAGGTCCTCAGGTCTTCAGGAAAGTCGTTCTACAAACGTGGACCAGAGGAAGAAAAGCCTGTCTTTAGAACTGGGATGCTGTAGCTCAATGATCCACTGGTGTATTTACCTTTGAAGGCTGCACATCTCTGGCCAGCCTTCTCTGTAGTTTTGGTGAAGGAGGGAATGGCTGAACAGCCCTGTCGCTGCTGGAGTCCAGAGGAATGAAGCTGAGCCCTTCATGCAGTAAAGCAGTGATACCAGCAGAGGGCGCTGGAAGCTCAGGCTGCACTGACAGAGCAGCTCCTGGCTGAACTCTTCCAGCTGATGACTCTCTGTCTGCCATTTCTGAAGAAAAAAAGCATGTCAAACTAATTTTCTTCCAAAGCATTTCCAGTCTTTTGGTAACAATCTGGCCTTGAATCAGTCCCACAGCTTCCTGGAAAGTCTTAGAAACCTATTTGTTAAAGCTGCCGATTTTGCAAAGACCTGCTTCATAACTGTTTCTCAAAGTTAATTTTTTAACTTTATAAATGTTTTAAACCAGAGTTTTCTGTTAAATAAGCTTTATAATTCTCTGCACAATACGCAGTTTTAATTCCTCATTACGAAGCAAGTTTGGAAGCCGTTCTTACCTGAGCTGCTGGCACCACGTCTCTGCACCTGGTTTATGAGAAGAATGTGGGTAGAACGCACAGCGAGGGTGTGTTTCACAGCTACAAGCTTCAGCCTGCAGCACACCAGTCGTTACCTGGAGAAAGAATCTGAGCCAGTCAGCCAGACCAGGTAACAAGCCAGCCAGGTAATGATCCAAGTAACAAGCCAGGTAACCAGCCAGGCCAGGTAACAAGCCAGCCAGGTAACCAGCCAGCCACGTAACAAGCCAACCATGTAACGATCCAGGTAATAAGCCAGGTAACCAGCCAGGCCAGGTAACAAGCCAGCCAGGTAACCAGCCAGCCACGTAACAAGCCAACCATGTAACGATCCAGGTAATAAGCCAGGTAACCAGCCAGGCCAGGTAACAAGCCAACCAGGTAACGATCCAAGTAACAAGCCAGGTAACCAGCCAGCCAGGTAACAAGCCAACCAGGTAACGATCCAGGTAATAAGCCAGGTAACCAGCCAGGCCAGGTAACAAGCCAGCCAGGTAACGATCCAGGTAATAAGCCAGGTAACCAGCCAGCCAGGTAAAGATCCAGGTAACAAGCCAGGTAACCAGCCAGCCAGGTAACCAGCTAGCCAGGTAACGATCCAGGTAATAAGCCAGGTAACCAGCCAGGCCAGGTAACCAGCCAGCCAGGTAACGATCCAGGTAATAAGCCAGGTAACCAACCAGCCAGCCAGGTAGCAAGCCAGCCAGGTAACGATCCAGGTAACAAGCCAGGTAACCAGCCAGGAAACAAGCCAGCCAGTGTTTGCTGAAATGTAAATGTGAGTTCTTTGTGTTGCAGATACGCCCAGTTTTACAGTCAGGATGAGTTCTGCCACTACAACATGTTTAACCACCACTTCTTTGATGGACAGGTAAGAGGTAACCTCTGTCAGCTCCGTCCATCAGTCCAGCTGCGGATGATGAAGGTTTTCCTGTTTCAGGCCTCTGCTTCAGTCCTGAACACATTTCTGGATGGGGAGAAGGTGGTGATGGTTGCTGACCCTCCGTTTGGAGGCCTGGTGAAGCCCCTAGCCAACAGCTTTTCTCTGATATCACAGACATGGAGGAAACTGCAGACCTCAGGTCAGATTCACTTCAGCCCTGAAGGTTATGTAGCTATAAAATAGATAAAAACAGTAATAATGGCATCATTTTACTCTTCAGACGCTGGTGGGGTCGACATGCCCATGATGTGGATCTTCCCATACTTCTTTGAAGCTCGTATCTTGGAGTGCCTTCCCTCCTTCTCCATGTTAGACTACCAGGTATATTTATAATTAACATGAATAGATGGATAGATGATAGAAAACTTTGTCATTGTAAAATAATGTAAAACACAATACAAATATATAAAAAGCATAATGTAGATATAAACAGTATTAAATATGTCTTCAAGATAAGTAGATAAGCTGCAAATAATAAGGCTCAATTAAAAAAATTTAAAAAAGGAAAAAAAATAAAGCTTTAGTGATTTACCCTCCATCGACCCCTCTACTTCCGAAGCTACCCCCTCCACGAACCCTGTACCTCAGGAGCTACCTCCTCCACTGACCCCTCTACCTTCGGAGCTACCCCCTCCACGAACCCTCTACCTTCGGAGCTACCCCCTCCTGCAACCCCTCTACTTCCAGAGCTACTGCCTCCACTAACCCTTAAGCCCCATTTACGCCTAATCGCTGAAGACAGATACACAAATGGACAGTTTTGTCCGTCTTCTGCATCGTTTACATGCGTATTTGGTCCGTTTTCAGAGGCCTTACAGATGCACTGCTTGATGCAACAAACGGAGCAAACCAGAACCCACGGGGACAGTGTTCAGCAGTATAGCTGACATATGACCATCAAATTAAACAAACCAAGGAGGAAGAAGAGTAACAGGATGAAGAAGATGAGGATAAAAGTATAGATAGCGCAAGCTTTTGAAGAAAGGTTGTGTGAGGGTTTCAGTCGTGTTGGCTGGTTGGAAACAGCTTTATAAAAATTCATTACCACCACCAACCAGTGTCTGAAACTGATTTCGAATCGCAGGAGTGAACTCTGAACTCACTAGTGAACGAACTGACTTCATGACCATTAATAATGGCAACATAAAGTATGAGGATGGCAACATATGAAAACGGTTGAAACAGATTTAGCTATTTACGTACAAAAGGGAGCATGAATGGGCCTTAACCCTTTCTGGTGCTGCAGGTGATATAAAACATGACTTAGAAGATGATATATTTGATGTTGACATATTTTTTTAGAAGTTTAAAAAAAACATGATCTCATCTGCTAATCTTGTGGTTTTAAGACCACTAACGATACAAAATTAATGCGCCAGCTGAAAAGAAGCAGTAAATCTGAACCTGAAGGACCCTAAAGCAAACATCTTCCTTTCTGATCTGGAACTGTTAACGATAAGATGTAATACATAGTGAAACGTCCGTCATTAATATTGTTCTAGTGTCTTCAAACGTGTCCTGGTGTGAAATCTCTCTGTTTTCTGTCTAACAAGGTGGACTATGACAACCATCCTCTGTATAAACACGGGAAGACCGGCAGGAGGCAGTCTCCTGTGAGACTCTTTACTAATGTATCACCCAAATGCATCATCCTGCCCAAAGAGGAGGGTTACAGGTACCTACACCTCTAAGTATAACTGCATATTTCATTTTCACTCAGTAAAAGTCCAAAAATTCAGCTTTTATTTTTTTATTTTTTACTCATTTTTGTAACGCTTATCACAGACAATCCTCAGAGGTTGGGTTTCTACCAGATCTAGCTCAAATTCCCACCCAAACCCTGTTGTATATGATCTGATGCTCGTCTTCTGCCCCCTGGTGGACGCCTTTTGTACTACAATAATTTTGACATACACGGTACATATGACGTTCATGTATGCTAATTATTTTTGTTTCTTTTATTGCATTTTGTTACTGGGCCAAATAGAGACTTTAAATAACAAAATGATTTTCTGTCCTTTTTTTTTGGGGTTAGGGGTTAAAGGCTTCATGTCTACAAATAGAAATTGTCCCATGCACACAGAGATTCCTCCCGATTCTCTGAATCTTCTGATGATATTCTACACTGTAGATGGTTGCTCTTCAAAGTCTGAGGAACATTTTTCTGAAATTGTTCCATAGTTTTAGGTCCAGTTTGTCTCAGATTGGTGAACCTCTGTCCATCGTTCCATCTGAGAGACTCTGCCTCTCTGAAATGCTCAGCAGGTGTTTCTGCTTTGTACCAGTTACTTTTCCAGCCTTTTGTTGCTCCTGTTCCAACTTTTTCCAGATGTGTTGCTGCATCAGATTCAGTATCAGCTCATATTTTCCACCACATGATGAAATGTCTCTGTTTCATCCTCTGATATGTTGCTTATCAGTTTGGTAAAATATGTTGATTAGATTCTGGCTTTATTTACATTTCACATAGAGACCCAAACTTGGATTGGGGGTTGTGGCCTGTGCGTGTGCATACTGTACATACGTGTGGAAGATGTAATGCTGAATGTGGCTGTCTCTGTTTCTTTAGGTTTTGCTCTGTATGTCAGAGATCAGTCTGGTCCCTGAACAAACACTGTGCCAAATGCAACATTTGTCCATCTAAGGTATCAAATTGCTGCACATGCATTGCTCTGTTGTAAGGAAGTCTGTGTTATAAAGGTGGGTTCTGTCTTGTTGTCTCCAGGATGGCCGTGAATGGAAACATTGCTCAGCGTGCCAGAAATGTGTGAAACCATGTGAGTACATTTATGCACATTCCTGTCAAACATAGCAATGAGTTAGATATTTCTCTGTTATGAATGAATGAATATCTTCCCGTTAGCCTGGACTCACTGTCCCGCCTGCAGCCGCTGCGCCCTCCCTGACCACCCATGTGGTCAGGCTAAAGGAAAGGAGGGCTGTTTTAGCTGCAGCAGCCTGGAGCACAAACACAAATCCTGCCCTCTGAGAAATGCACCCAGAAGCAGCTGGTGAGAAGCGTCCTCACCTGGGCTTAAAACTGTTTTCATTGTCTTTAATTGCTGCCCGTCCTGACTTGTTTGTGCTCCGCTCTGTGTTTCTCTCGTTCAGGTCTAGACCTGAAGCCAAGGGGAGGGGCAGGAAAGTTTCTCATCATCCTGCTGTTGGGAGTGAAGGCAGGAGAAAGCGTGGAGCAGCTGGCAGGGCGAAGACATGGGACGGGTTAGGGTTGGATCAGTCTCCCTGAAGGAGGCAGCTGTGCAGCCTGCCGCTGTTTCTTCTGTTTAAAGCTGAATGACTGTACAGTATTTGATGATTAGAACATTTAAAATCCACTGTAGAAGAAGAGCTTGGCTTTTTCTTTTATTAAAACCCTTCCTCTATCTTCTTCCATCCCATCGTTGTGCTTTCTGTCTAATTTGGTAACAGTGTTGTTTTCGTCAAGGATGACGATAAGGAATTTATTTCGTTGACGAACCTTTTTTTCATGACAATAACGAGGCTGTGGCGAGCTAAACATGGCTCTTTGATGACGAAAGCAGGATGAGACATTTGTGAGATTTCGTTGACGAGACGAAAATGTTCAAGGGCTGATTGTCCGACATTAAAAATGCATGATATTTCTACCTATTGTTAGCGCAATCTGTCAGTCAGCAATGCTACTGCACCTTTGCCACGCCCACCACCAGACGTGCAGTGCGAACACAGACAAGCAGTTTATTCATTCATAGATTAATTGTGGCGGCAGCGTTAACGAAGGGGTTTGGTGGTCAGAAGCGACAAAACGATATATGGACATATTTTAACTAAAATCCATCATAATTTTGCTGGCAGACCAGGTCAAGTTGAGCATGTGTTCCTCATCCATTGCCCATATTTTGGGCATGTGTATGTTCAGGGTGGAGTATTGCACTTCAGAAAATTCTCAGAAAGAAAGTCACAGTTACCAAAGTAAAGATGTTGTTGCTCTTTGTTTTTTTTTTTTAGAGTAATTGATTCCACAGTTAGCACTTTATCTGTGTAATGCATAACCCTGCATAAAGTAATGCATAAAGTATTTGCTGTTGGCTGTGAAACCTTCTAAGTCTAAAACCATTCCTTTTAACCTATTGATGAAAATAACTAATTAACAAGTTTATAATGTGTTGCTGTATGTTGAACTTATAGATCTGCTATTTTCTTGTGTGACATTGTTGTATGAAAATAGGGAATCAATTCATGAAAAAGCTGAAATATAGAAGTAAAAGGTTTCTGCCCAACAGCAGTAAAGTAGCACGGCAGCATTGCATCCCTGCTGATGGGAAAGTCTCGGCTAAAGCTTTCAGTCTAGTAAAGGATCTGGTTGTTATGCAAAGGCATTCAGGTTAACTTGTTTTATGAATTGCAATACTTGTTATAACCCGTCATCCTTGATTCCACTTTTTAATACGTGTTATTGACCTAAATTAATTTGGTAAAAGACTAATACTTTTCTTTATTTGACTAAAAGTAGACACAAACCTTTTTGAGTTCGGCGACTAAAACTGGACTAAAACTATCAAACTTAGAAATGACCAAAATGTGACTAAAACTAATTTGCATTTTGGTCCTGAAGACTAAACCTAAGACTAAAACTGAGATGCCTGCCAAGAACAACACTGTTTGGTAACTGAAAGATAAAGGTTTTTACATCCAGGATGGTAAAATCCACCATGTTGACACAGTGAGCCATGTTTTTCTCTCGACTGCATAAATTCAGTGATAGGTCTGTTATTAGATCCACCAGCAAAGTAAAGACCTGATGTCCATATTGCAGGTAAAAAGTAAGCATTGTTTGATGAAGTTAGCAAAAAAAAAGACTTCCCATTTTTAATTTCCTGCAGCAACAACAGTGTTTATATGTAATTATAGAATAGAAATACTTTATTAATCCCTTTGGCGAGTCCTCAGGGAAATTTGGGTACCAGCAGCAATACAACACCAACAGTAAAGCAGGACAAGCACAAGACACAATATATACAGGTACAAAGCAAAATAGAGGCAACAAGGTGCAAGAAAAGCACAAATAGAATGCAATAAATAACAATAAGATAAGTTAAATAAAACAATATAAACAAGCATTGCACACAGTAGAGGTGGTACAGATTCCCAGTTCACTATTGCACGTATAATAAATAAATAAATTATGTGATATTGGCTAAAAATACACCAAGTGTTTACAGGTGCTTCAGTGTATAGAATGATTACTTCAGTCACCAGCCAATCAGATCATTTTTATGTTGTGCATTTTTATCATTTTATAATGTGGTTTTGGTGAAAATATTTTACATTATGTCTATTTTGGGAAAGTGCAATGATTATTACCTGTTCCTTTGTTTTTCTTTTTACGTCGTCATACATGCTCTTGTTTAGGGAATAATTTTCATGGAATTTTATAGCCAAAACTCCAACCCTAGATGGAAAATGTAAGTTCACAGATCCTGAAGCAGGTTTTCCATTTTAAGTAGTTTTATGCTAGCACGGGATCCTGCATAAATGTTGACAAACATGAATGTTTAATACTTAACTATCTTTAACTTCCTGAGAAAGGAAAACGTTTTCTGAACAGAGCGTTCTGAGCAGGATTTACTTTGTATATACTATTAAATATACCTGTCTTTCCGGTCCCCTCCAGAATTCTGCTGCCCTGAATGTCACAGAGAACAACAGCTTCTTCTGTCCTCAAATCGTGCTTCACCTTTTCGGTTATGATAGTGACACGCTTGGAAAAGTCCACTGTCATGGTACCGCTGTGAAAATGGTGTGCCTCCACCCTTTTCAGCCAGTCGTGTAGCGAGACGCCAACGTTCATCCAGTGGTGTAGTGGGACGCAAACGTTCATCCAGTCGTGTACTGGGACACCACCGTTAAGCCAGCCATGTAGTGGGATGCCAACGTTCATCCAGTTATGTAGTGGGACGCCAACATTCATCCAGTGGTGTAGTGGGACGCCAACATTCAGCCAGTCATGTAGTGGGACGCCAACATTCATCCAATGGTGTACTGGGACGCCAACACTCAGCCAGTCGTGTAGTGGAATGCGAAAGTTGATCCAGTCGTGTAGTGGGACGCCAACAGTCAGCCAATTGTGTACTGGGATGCCAACATTCAGCCAGTTGTTAGGTGGAATGCCAACATTCAGCCAGTCGTGGAGTGGGACACCAACATTTGGGCAGTCATGTAGTGTAACGCCAATGTTCAGCCAGTCGTGTAGTAGGACTGCAACATTCAACCAGTCGTGTAGTCAGACGCCAGAGTTCATCCAGTCGTGTAGTGGGACACCAACATTCAGCCAGTATTCAGCCAGTCATGTACTGTGATGCCAACATTCAGCCAGTCATGTAGTGGGACGCCAACATTCATCCAGTCATGTAGTGGAATGGCAACATTCAACCAGTCGTGTAGTGGAATGCCAACATTCTTCCAGTCATGTAGTGGAATGGCAACATTCAACCAGTCGTGTAGTGGAATGCCAACATTCTTCCAGTCGTGTAGTGGGATGGCAACATTCAGCCAGTTGTGTAGTGGAATGCCAACATTCTTCCAGTCGTGTACTGGGATGGCAACATTCAGCCAGTTGTGTAGTGGAATGCCAACATTCAGCCAGTCGGGTAGTGGGACGCCAACGTTCAGCCAGTCGTGTACTGGGATGCCAACGTTCAGCCAGTCATGTACTTGGATGCCAGTGTTCGGCCAGTCATGTAGTGGAACGCCAACATTTATCCAGTCATGTAGTGGGACGGCAATATTCAACCAGTCGTGTAGTGGGACGCCAAAGTTCAGCCAGATGTGTAATAGGACGCCAGCGTTCAGTCAGTCGTGTACTGGGACGCCAACTTTCATCCATTCATGTAGTGGGATGCCTACGTTCAGCCAATTATGTAGTGGGACACCAACGTTCATCCAGGCGTGTAGGGAACGCCAACATTCAGCCAGTGGTGTAGTGTAATGCCAGTGTTCATCCAGTCATGTAGTGGGACGCCAACATTCAACCAATCGTGTAGTGGGACGCCAACGTTCATCCAGTTGTGTAGTCAGACGCCAACGTTCAGCAAGTCGTGTACTGGGATGCCAACATTCAGCCAGTTGTTTAGTGGAATGCCAACATTCAGCCAGTTGTGTAGTGGGACGCCAACGTTCAGCCAGTCGTGTACTGGGATGCCAACATTCAGCCAGTTGTGTAGTGGAACTCTAATTTTCAGCCAGTCGTGTAGTGGGACGCCAACTTTTGGGCAGTCATGTAGTGGAATGCCAACGTTCAGCCAGTCATGTACTGGGACGCCAACGTTTGGGCAGTCATGTAGTGGAACACCAACGTTCAGCCAGTCATGTACTGGGACGGCAACATTCAACCAGTCGTGTACTGGGATGCCAACATTCTGCCAACATTTTATACCTCACTTCAGTGATGATAAAGATGTATGTGTGCACTCAGAAAACAAAACTTGAGCATTTATTAACAATAAGTAGAAAGAGATGTGACTTCAGAGGCTGATCCTACAGTTTCAAGTTACAAACACAATCATAGTTAGATTTCAGGGTGTGTGCAGACAAAAAGAAGTTTCAAGCAGGAATAAACTCAAACAAACAATGTGACCTTAACTTCTCCATTAAGTTACTACATTTCTCTCTCAGGCTGGTACATGCAAGTCTTTAGAAAGCATTTAAAGAACTGCATTTAATTCAGCTCAGCTCCAAAACTGTTTAGTAACATGTAGTGGCAGATGTCTGCATGCTCTGGCGGCTTTAATGGACCCAGTTCAGTTCAATTTACTGAACACATAAAAAGTCTTTACAATGTAAATATTTTTAGCCACTGGCCTTTTTTTGCGATCAGTCGGATCAGATTCCAGATGCCATTAGAAATCTTTAAATCTTTTCAATACTCAGCTGTTGACTTGACCTAACCACCAGACATGAGCCAAGAATACCATAGAACAAGGGCTTTGCAGTCTCATGACGCTCCATGTTTTAGTCCTGCCACATGATGGCAGTGTTGTTTATGCTCTGCTGTTGTGTTTCCACGCAGTACTTAAATACAGAGGGTTTTTACTGGTTACAGTGGGTAAAAAACTACTAGACATGCAGATTCTCTAAGTTAAGGTACACATCTACACACAGAAAAACACACACTGTATTTAATAGCTTCCAGTGGAACAGCAAATGCCTGATTTTTATTTATTTATTTATTTTTGGTTGTTTTTGTCCTTCCTACCTTTCCCTGTCCAGCATGGTGGCGGCAGAATGATGGTCTGGCTGCTATGTTGTGCCAAACAATTTTGCTTTGCCAAGACGGGCTTTAGGCTCCTCTTTATAATCAGATTTATTAATTTATTTAGAATTATGGAATTTATATAGTCTTGTTGAACCTGACCGGAGGGGATAAAAAAAAGCACAGTAATGGAAAGAAGTAAAAAGGAAAGTAGAAAGAAGGAAGAGGAGATAAAGATCTAGTAGATAGAAGCAACAAGTTTCAATCCAACCTAACACCAGACAACTAGCTGCTACACCTGTACAGAAATACAACAGAGAGTTTCCTACAGCTTTTATAGGTAAACTAAGCTGACAATCATCAGGAGTTCCTAAAAAATAACCAAGACAGTGACAATAGCATGTATCACAACAACAACCAAAGTACCAGAAACACACACGCCTGAGCCAAAGCATGTCTTAGTGTATAAACCCAACCCAAGACACCTCAGTGACTGTGTCAGCATACAGAGGATGAGGAATGAGGAATGATAAGAGATGAGCGTGATCCTGCAAATGTGACCAGGCCTTTACGGAGGCTAGAGGCAGACTAGGGCGGCTTAGAGACCTGGGCCAACAGCAGCAATCCTGGAGCACCAACCCAAGTCCCCCCACGACGAAGATCACCTCAGACCCACCCCGAGGACGGCAGAGGAGGGCCCCAGCCAGAGCCCCCCACGGTCATGGGGTACAGGCCCTGGGGGGCCAAGATCAGCAGCCGTCAACCCTGTCAGGCACCGGCCATCCAGGGTCGCCAGAGTGAAGGGGCCAGGGCCCCAAGAGGGCAGAGGGCCTACACCATGCCCAGGACCAGGCCCCTGCAGAAAACCATCCCTGGCCAGCACCCACCCCAATGTTCCAGTCACACACCCTGGGAACCAGGCTACCATCTACCACTCCCCTATCCTCTTACAACCCTCGTCCCCTCCTCCAACCACTCCATCCTCCCTCCACCTTTCCTCCTCCACCCACCCGGCCATTACCCCCATCTATACATATCATAACCCCTCACACACAGCATCCCCTGTGCTGTTCGCACCAACACTCCCTTTCACACACCCACATCACACTTAACCCTCCCACCATGCCCTGTGGGAGACATCCCCAGTGGACCAGAGGATAGCAAGAAAGCCGACGCCACCCTTCCCCCTTCAACCAAACCCATATGCAGCAGACTGGACACCCCCCAAGGACAAGCAGCCCCCCCATCAGCACAGCTAGCCCGTATCCCAGCCCCTCCTCCTGCCTGTCTCCTGAGGCGCCCAGGAAACAGGGGTGTGTAAGGACTCCATTGACCTCCCCTTCCCCGCTCATGAATGTGTGTTGTTTGCGATTAAAATTGAGGGGCAGTAACCACACCGTGCTTGGAGCAAGGCCACATGAGCAGCCCCGCCCACCATGCACTACATGGCACGCCCCCAGAAATGGACAGATGGATGGATAGACGGACGGACGGACGGACGGATGGACGGACGGACGGACGGACAGATGGATGGATGTGGTACTTATCACTTCCTCCCAGAATCATGTGCTGTATATGTTAAAGGTGAAATGGGAAGACTGGTGACTCTGCTGCCTTCAGATGTTTACCCGGTCTGAACATTGACAGCAACCAGACACAGGAAGTCTTCCCCTCACTCTGGATACATACTGACTGATTGTTCGCTTCATCTTTCAAGGTCTGTGAGTTGGTGGTATAAGGTCTGCAGCCAGAAATGTATGTCCTCACACAATGAGACTTCATTCTGATGCTTTAACTGGTTCTGCTGAGCAGTGTGAAGCCGCAGGGCATGTTGTAGAAATCCGCAGAAACAATAATGTGGAAAACAAGAGAAAGCAACTAGAAATTAGGAAGGACAGATTCAGTAAACTGAAGCAGAAATGTGAAGCAGGTCAGTAAATCATTTAAAGAGGCTGAACACTGATTTGTGATTCAAATGCTAAACAGGCTGAGAAAGATCTGGATCTGACAGCCTCCCCTCTGTGAAATGCAAATGAGATAAAACCAGGAAAAACATCTAATTAGATATAAAAGTGGAAGAATGGAGTGTTTTCCTTTCTGCTCTGTTTCATATTCACACATTAAAACACCGGACCAACGTGAATGATGTTTATATGTAGAGAGAAATGAGAGTAGCGGGTCGGGTATGGTGGGAATAGAGATGAAACATGTCTTAAACATTCGAACATTTCTTTCCTCTTATTTTCTACAACACACCAAATTCATATCGTCCCTGTGATGGACTGGAGACCTGTCCAGGTGTATCTGCCTCTCGCCTACAAAATGCTGGATTAGCCTCCAGCTATAATGGATGGAGGGATGGACACCAAATTCCTTAAACCATCATGTTGTTTTAGATCATTAAAAATGAGACATTCTGCATCGCAACACAATCAGCCTAATATGATAAGAGAATATACAAAACCTAATGTGAGGCTGGTCCCAAACAGACCCGGACTCCATCAGACCTCTGAAGGTCTGATGTGGTATCTGCTACAGCTGTCAGCAACAGATCCTTTATGTAAGCTGTGAGCAGGACCTCCATGGTTTTGACTTTCTTCTCTGTTTTTTATGAGGTTGTGAGGGAACGTTACTGAGTTGAAAGAGACTATTGCCATCAGAGAATACAGCACATGTTCGTACATGTCAAGGTAACATCCACATGAATTCCAGAACCCCTGGTTTCCCAACTGAACATTACCCTACCAATTCATTATCTCCACTGGTTCACTTTCTTCCCATAAACATCCTGGTTTCATGTCTTTCCCAGATAACCAGCAGCATCAGAAGATTCTACACTGTGGTCATAAAGGGATGGACATGGTCAGCAACAATACTCAGGTAGGCTGTGCTGGTTAAACCAGGCCATGTTGGTACTAAGGGGCCCAAAGTGGGTCAAGGAGATGGATGGATCCATGTTTTCGTGATGTTTCCACCAGATTCTGAGCCTGGCATCTGAATGTGGAGCTGAAATGGAGACTCATCAGACCAGCAATGTTTCTCCATCCTTTATTGTCCAGTGTTGGTGAGTGTGTGTGAATTGTAGCCTCAGTTTCCTGTTCTTAGCTGACAGGAGGTCTTCTGCTGCATCCTAGTCCAGACAACTGCTGCTCAATGGATATTTTCTCTTCTTTAGACCATTCTCTGGAAACCCTAGAGATGTAGTGGGTGGAAATTCCAGTAAGTACTCAGGCCAACAGCGATGTTGAACAAGTGAACAGGTGGACCTGACAAAGTGGCTATGAGTGTTTTTTATTCTTAACTATGAGTTTAAGTTTTTCTGAACCCCAACCAATTCAAAGTTTTGTCGGATCTTGTTTTTGTGTTTATGTTTAACCAAGATAACCATTTACTCAGTTTGTTTGGAGGACTTCTTGTTTCAATCATAACCAGAATTAAAATTAATACTAACTTGAGCTTTGGTCAAACAACACAGGCCAGCCTCACATCCACAGCCTCATGGCCGTTTTGATGCTGGTCCTTGGACCTGCAGACTGGGATCCAATGTAAACCTCAATAAAATCCTCACTTTCTGCATTACTGTACATTTTCATATGTTTCCTTGTACACTAAAAAGGTTTATCAAGTTTTTTTTTGTCCAAGCTTTAAATCGTATAGTAATTTAAACTTGTTTACCTTCCGAAGGCTGCTAATGCTCCTTCCAGAGGAAAAACCACTGATCTTAACCTCACCTGTAAGTATAAGCACAGTATGCTTTGTGTCTCAGAGTGAACCCTGTGTTTAGACAGGCTGAGCTTCACTGAGCATGCTGAATCCTTAACTGGTAATGATCTTCTTGCTGGTCAGCCCATGAGCGTGCTAGGTAAACACTGAGCCTACAACCAGGTTTAAGTTTTCCCACTTTGTTTTACTCTTAATGCTTTTTCTTTCAGACACTCTTTTCAAGAGACTTTTAAGAGTTGCTCCATAAAAACAGTGAAAATGGAGGAAACAAACTATCAGCAAACTAGAAAACCTAGAACAATGTCAGGGTTTCCTTCTGGACTTTCTGACACTATGGGGCAGGGCTTTGCAACTTTTATATTCTTTTATGATTTTGCGAGGATGGTCAGAATGACCGGACTCCTCCTTTAGCGTCTCTGGAAAGTGAGAAGCAGCTGCAAAGGGTATTAAAGGACATTAATTACCCTCCTACTGGATCTGTCATAGTAAAACCTCACTCTATGGGTCCTGCACCAGGAGCTGAGATAATAATGTTCCCAGAGGGGGGTTTTCCACTCTGAAGCCAGTCTGGGAGACGGGGTGTACAGAAGGTGTTGTTCTAAGCTGAAGCTGGTTCAGCATTTTGCCTGCTGACTGTGTTTGAGCTCCTTGAAAGTAAAAAGCTGAGCCTTCTCAGTTAACGTTGGGAACATTTAAATATTCTGCTTGCCACAGTACTCATTATTATCACTTCTATTCATCAGAACTTGAGAACATAAAGTCTCGATAAATCATGTTCACTGACGTCTGACGTCACCTGACTCACTGACCTTTTGGGCTCTTTCCTCTTCCTTTGAAATTATTTTAAAATCGGCTTCCTCATCTGGAAATGCAACATTTAATGTAAATGTCATGTGATTGGCTGGTTAGATATTGGTGTTAACAAGCAGGCGAACAGGTGAGCTGGTAAAATGGCTGGTAATCAGAAAAGTTACTGACAGAGATAATACTGAGACAATAACATGAGATTAAATAGTAAAACAACCTTCTTGAGTCTGCAGTGGGGACTGCATTAGACCAGCTGTTTACAGCCAAAAGATAAATCTGTGTTTGAAAGATGTGTAGGACCCTTCTGTTTTCATCCCGTCTGAAAGAGCTTCTAGACTGAACCTTCGCTCACATTTTTGAAGCAGGTGTCTTTAATCTAAAGAGATCAAAGGCAGAACGCCTCCACTCATCATTGCAGGTGGACACACACCTGCCGGATAAACACAAACTAAAGAGATTAGATGTGAGAGACATCAATGATAAATGATGTAAAAATTCTCATCACTCCATCACTCCATAAAATATTTAGAGGATATTTTATTTACCTGAGCTCTTGTGGGGTTCAGCATCCTACTGAAGGATCCACTGATCTTCCAACCAACAGATAAAGTCTCTGTCTCTTGAGTCATGGACACATTGTAAAGAGAAAACCATCAATTCACATTGACAGGGAGGCAATACCTGGGTGCATACACTTATTTTCCTCCCCTCAGGGATTCAACATGGGAACATCTCACGATTCTTTATAGAAAGACACAGCTGCAATGTTCTCCTGGATTTCCTAAAACTAACAGTATTCTGATTTTACATGTCTGAACCATCTCAGAAAAACTCATCAGAACTGTGGTCCAATACACCCTGCAGGAAACAGTGTGTTACCCGATAGGTTGGTTCTGGATGCATCCTAGTTCCCCAGGGAGGTTGGTTTTGGGAGCATCTTGGTTCCCAGGGAATTTGGTTCTGGATGCATCCTGGTTCCCAAGGTGGTTGGTTTTGGATGCTTTCTGGTTCTCAGGGAGGTTGGTTTTGGGTGCATTCTGGTTCCCAGGGAAGGTGGTTTTGGATGCTTTCTGGTTCGCTGGGAGGTTGGTTTTGGGTGCATCCTCGTTCCCAGGGAAGTTGGTTCTGGATGCATTCTGGTTCCCCAGACGGTAGGTTTTGGATGCTTCCTGGCTCCCTGGGAGGTTGGTTCTGGAAGCATCCTGGTTCCCCGGATGGTAGGTTTTGGATGCTTTCTGGTTCTCAGGGAGGTTGGTTTTGGGTGCATTCTGGTTCCCAGGGAAGTTGGTTTTGGATGCTTTCTGGTTCGCTGGGAGGTTGGTTTTGGGTGCATCCTCGTTCCCAGGGAAGTTGGTTCTGGATGCATTCTGGTTCCCCAGACGGTAGGTTTTGGATGCTTCCTGGCTCCCTGGGAGGTTGGTTCTGGAAGCATCCTGGTTCCCCGGATGGTAGGTTTTGGATGCTTTCTGGTTCCCCAGACGGTAGGTTTTGGATGCTTCCTGGCTCCCTGGGAGGTTGGTTCTGGAAGCATCCTGGTTCCCCGGATAGTAGGTTTTGGATGCTTTCTGGTTCCCCAGACGGTAGGTTTTGGATGCTTTCTGGTTCCCAGGGAGGTTCGTTCTGGAAGCATCTTTGTTCCTTGAGAGGTTGGTTCTGGGTGCATCCTGGTTTCCTGGGCTCCCATCGTCGTCCCTGGCCCCGTGGGGCCTGTACTCCCTTTATCCCTGGCCCCTTGGGGGCTGTGCTACCATAATCGTCAATGGCCTCCTAGGACCAGGGCTCCCATCGTCCCTGGCCCTTTGGGGCCTGTTCTCCCAACATCGTCTCTGGTCTCCAGATGGGAGCCCAAGCCCCCTTCACATTGTGCCTGTGCTCCCATTGTCCATGGCCCCCTCGGGCCTGTGCTCCCATCATCCCTGTCACTTTGGGGCCTGTGCTCCCATCATCATCCCTGGCCCCTAAGGCATGTGCTCCCATCTTCCCTGGCACCTAGGGGCCTGTGCACCGATCGTGCCTGGATCTCTTGGGCCTGTGCTCCCTTTGTTCTTGGCCCTGTGAGGCCTGTGCTCCCATTGTCCATGGCCCCCTCGGGCCTGTGCTCCCATCATCCCTGTCACTTTGGGGCCTGTGCTCCCATCATCATCCCTGGCCCCTAAGGCATGTGCTCCCATCTTCCCTGGCACCTAGGGGCCTGTGCACCGATCGTGCCTGGATCTCTTGGGCCTGTGCTCCCTTTGTTCTTGGCCCCGTGAGGCCTGTGCTCCCGATGTTGAGATGCTGTTTTTTGTGATTTTCTTTTTATACTTTTAACTAATTTCATTGATCATCTTTTTATACTTTTTACTGGTTTTATTGGTTGTATTTAGGTGTAAAGCATTTGGGTCAGCTGTGTTGTTTTTAAAGTGCTCTATAAATAATGTGGAGTTGGACATAATGACACTCAGGATCCGGCAGAGAAAGCAAGCAGCAGGGGTTTGAATCAGACCTGAGCTCCAGGTCATGTTTACAAATGAAGGGGTAATGATGACCAGCCCGTTAACCATGTCATGGGGTGACTAGATGAATTGGGAGACTCTACCCAAACCAAGTGGAATGACTGGGCCTTAAATGGTCCTTTTCACTTTCCCAGCGTGGTTTTTCCTCCATTTTCTACAGTGAAAATAGCCACAACAGTGATGACAACAAAAAATATTTATCTCCAGTGTCATGGCTTTTGTTGTATCTGCTGGTTGCGTGTGACGTTACATGCGCATAAGATGGTGGTTGATCCTGAAACTGTTGATGTTACTTCAGCGTTCTTGGTAAAAGCTTTCTGGTTGTACTTGTCAAGATGGTGGTTGCCTAGCAGCAAGCCAACAATAACATGTTAGTGGAGCTTGTTTTAACTTGATCTAATGCTTTAGCTTCTTCCCCCAGCACGTCCTGTCTAATGAAAACCACCTAGACTGGACTCCTATGAAAAGTCTAGAGCATGATGGAGTAAAACACTCCAGCACATGCAGAAACGACTACAGACGTAAAATTGTTTTTTCCAAGAGCAGAAATTATGCAAGATTTGTCATGAAGGGTCTTAATCCCAGCTGTTCCACCATCCACACCCAGGAAGGTCCACACTTTTCCATGTTTCCATCTGGTTGGTGTGGACGGTTCCAGATACCTGGAACCGGTCCAGAAGCCGGTCTGAAACAGCAGAAGATGGTTCCCAATATCGAAAACTGGTCCAGAAGCCGGTCTGAAGCATAGACTTTATATAACAGATGGACGGAGCCTCTGTGCTGTCACCCGTAGGGTTCTGAGGAGCTGAATTGAAGCTCACTGGGCGGATCCGACAGTTGCCATCTTGGCAGTGTCACGGGTGTCGCTATTCCCAGAAAATCAAAAAATGGGCAAAAAGGTGGAGCTGAGACAGGGACTGTGAAGGTGGGGGTGGAGGATTGACATCCATAAACTCCTGAGCTGCCTGTAGCTAAGAGCTAACCAACCTAACAGTAACTAACCAGCTAACAGAGGTAGGCGGGCTAAAGCTGAGGCACGTTGTTAGCCGGCTAAAAAAGGCTTTAAACATGTTTATTTCTGATGTGAAGTTGGTCTTTTTAACATGGGAGGCTATGTGGATTGACTTTGTTTTGGAGCCAGCCCCTAGTGGAGGAGGGGTGAACTGCAATTTTTTGCACTTCTGCATTGACTTCACATTTCACTGGGCGAAGTTGCCGCTTACTCTGAAGCAGAGGATGGTGACAGATACCAAAAACCGGTCCAGAAACCGGTCTGAAGCAGCAGAAGGTTCCAGATACAGGAAACCAATCCAGAAATTGGTCGGAAGCAGCACAAGGTTCCGGGTAACAGAAACCGGACCAGAAGCCGGTCTGAAGCAGAAGAGGATGGTTCCAGATATCCGGAATCGGTCCAGAAGCCGGGAGTCAAGCAGCAGATGGTTCCAGATACAGGGAACCACTCCAGAAGCTGGTCTGAAACAGCAGATGATTCCAGATAACAGGAACCGTTCCAGAAACCTGTCTGAAGCAAAGGATAGTTCCAGACCCCGGGAACCATTCCAGAAGCCGGTCTGAAGCAGCAGATGTTTCCAGATACAGGGAACCACTCCAGAAGCTGGTTTGAAGCAGAGGATAGTTCCAGATACCTGGAACCAGTCCAAAAGTTGATCTGAAGTAGCAGATGGTTCCAGATACAGGGAACCACTCTATAAGCCGGTTTGAAGCAGCAGATGGTTCCAGAAACGGGGAACCATTCCAGAAGCCAGTCTGAAGCAGACAATGTTTCCAGATACCAGGAAACGGTCCAGAAGCTGGTCTGAAACAGCAGTGGATGGTTCCAGATATTGGGAACCAGTCCAGAAGCTGTTCTAAAGTAGCAGATGGTTCTAGATACTGGGAGCCAGTCCATAAGCTGTTCCGAAGCAGAGGATGGTTCCAGATACCAGAAACCGGTCCAGAAACTGGTCAGAAGCAGAGGATGGTTCCAGATACCAGAAACCGGTCCAGAAGCTGGTCTAAAGCAGAAAATGGTTCCAAATACCAGGAACCGGTCCAGAAGTTGGTCTGAAGCAGGTTCCAGATATTGGGAACCAGTCCAGAAGCTGTTTTGTAGTAGCAGATGGTTTCAGATACCATAAACCGGTCCAGAAGTTGGTCTGAAGCAGAGGATGGTCCCTGATACCGGGAACCAGTCCAGAAGCCGGTCTTAAGCAGAGGATGGTTCCAGATATTGGGAACCGGTTCAGAAGCTGTTCTAAAGAAGCAGAATGTTCCAGATACCAGAAACTGGTCCAGAAGTTGGTCTAAAGCAGAGGATGGTTTCAAATAGCGCAAACCAATCCTGAAGCCGGTCTGAAGGAAAAGATTGTTCCAGATACCAGGAACCGGTCCAGAAGCCGGTCTGAAGCAGAAGATTGTATCAGATACCAGGATCTTATCCAGAAGCTGGTCTGAAGCAGAAAATGGTTATAGATTCCGGGAACCAATTCAGAAGTCGATTCAAACTAGCAGATGGTTCCAGATGCCAAATACCCCTCCAGAAGCTGGTCTGAGGCAGAATATATTTCTAGATACCGGGAACCAGTACAGGAGCCTGTCTGAAGCAGAAAATGGTATCAGATACCAGGATCTGGTCCAGTAGCTGGTCTGAAGCAGCAGATGGTTCCAGATACTGGGAACTGTTCCAAAAGCCAGTCTGAAGCAGAGGATGGTTCTAGATACCAGGAATCTGTCCAGAAGCCGGTCTGAAGCTTGAGATGGTTCTAGATACTGGGAACCTGTCCAGAAGCCGGTCTGAAGCAGCAGGTGGTTCCAGATACCAGAATCTGGTCCAGAACACGGTCTGAAGCAGAAAATGGTTCCAGATACCGAGAATCGTCCCAGATACTGGTATGAAGGTAGGTACCAGATACCAGGAACTGGTCCACGAGCTGGTCTGAGGTAGACAAGGGTTCCAGATACTGGAAACTGGTATAGACACCAGTCTGAAGCAGAGCATGGTTCCAGATACCAGAAACGGGCCCAGAAGCTGGTCTGAAGCAACAGGTGGTTCCAGATACCGGGATCTGGTCCAGAACCCAGTCTGAAGCAGAAAATGGTTCCAGATACCAGGAAATGGTCCAGAAGCTGGTATGAAGCAGAGGATGGTTCCAAATATTGGCAACTGCTCCAGAAGCCAATTTGATCTAGCAGACGGTTCAAGATACCAGGAACCGGTCCAAAACTGGTCTTAAGCAGGAACTGGTTCCAGATACCAGGAACTGCTCCAAAAGCCATTCTGAAGCAGCTGATGCTTCTAGATATCAGAAACTGGTCCAGAAGCTGGTCTGAAGCAGCAGATGGTTCCAGATACTGAGAATCGGTCCAGAAGTTAGTCTGAAATAAGAGATGGTTCCAGATATCAGGAACCGGTCCAGAAGCTGGACTCAAGTAGTAAACGGTTCTAGATGTCAGGAACTGAACTGAACTTCTCCATTTATAAAACTTAAGTCTTTCATGGACAACATATAAGGATATAAAACATTACATTTCCCAGATTTTTTAAAGGTATCTAGAACATTAACTTATGACCCACTGTGGTTTGTATATAGGAACCGGGTAGAGTTGCAGGATGCTGTCCACCACCTCCTACATTTAACCCACTCATACCTCCATAAGTTTCACCAGTCAGTAGGTCCTTGATGACACGGCCATTGCTAGATGTATCGGGCTGACCATGAGAAAGAGAACCAGGGTCTGATCTATCTATCTATCTATCTATCTATCTATCTATCTATCTATCTATCTATCTATCTATCTATCTATCTATCTATCTATCTATCTATCTATCTATCTATCTATCTATCTATCTATCTATCTATCTATCTATCTATCTATCTATCTATCTAAAATTGAGCTGTTGGACTAAAAACAACAACCATAAAGTGCATATAAATGACACTCCAAAAAGCAAAGGAACTAAATGACTGCTAAAATCGTACAAACATCTTAAATCTTTGCAGATATAGGAGGAGGAGGGGGATCAGAGAGTGGACAGCCTCCCTGGCAGCCTGCACTACATCCCAGCTGAAGAGCAGGAGAAGGAGGGAGGGAAAAGAAGGATTACTGTAGGGGATAGTAGTGTGACACTGTAGGCTGGTAAGGTCCCTGGCCATCATAACCACCCTGTCTCTGTTCCCCTGACTCTCTTATTTATATTCACTTCTGTTGCCTCTGGTTCCAAACAAGGCTAGCGCTGAAGCCCACAGCAGCCGAGTGAAGAGCAGTGGATGAACGTGAAAGTTCCAGGAGGGGTTGCTGAGTATAGCCAGATGGAGTTCCCCATGGCCATGGGGTGAGTATGATGTACAGACGACGACAGGGGATTGCTACTGCAGACAGACTACAACCAAATTTATATCCATGAGAAAGCTCCCCTGCTGTGTCAACCTGGGAGAGACATGAAGGAAGGAGGTAGAACAGTTTCAAAATGGATTTGGTGTAGTAGAGCATCTAGGTATGGATGTGGTAAAGCAAAGGATCCAGGTGTGGATGTGGTAAAGCAGAGGAGCCAGGTATGGATGTGGTGTAGTAAAGAATCCAGGTATGGATGTGATGTGGCAGAAGATCCAGGTATGGATGTGGTGTAGCAGAAGATCCAGGTATGGATGTGGTAAAGCAGAGGATCCAGGTATGCATGTGGTGTAGCAGAGGATCCAGGTATGGATGTGTTGTAGCAGAAGATCCAGGTATGGATGTGGTACAGCAGAGGATCCTGTTATGGATGTGGTGTTGTAGAGAATCCAGGTATAGATGTGGTGTAGCAGAGGATCCAGGTATAGATGTGGTGTAGAAGAGGATCCAGGTATGGATGTGGTGTGGTAGAGAATCAAGGTATGGATGTGTTGTAGCAGAAGATCCAGGTATGCATGTGGTACAGCAGAGGATCCCGTTATGGATGTGGTGTTGTAGAGGATCCAGGTATAGATGTGGTGTAGCAGAGGATCCAGGTATAGATGTGGTGTAGAAGAGGATCCAGGTATGGATGTGGTGTAGTAGAGAATCCAGGTATGGATGTGGTGTTGCAGAGGATCCAGGTATGGATGTGGTGTAGCAGAGGATCCATGTATGGATGTGGTGTAGTAGAGGATCCAGGTATAAATGTGGTGCATTAGAGAATCCAGGTATAGTTGTGGTGTAGCAGAAGAATCCAGGTATGGATGTGGTAAAGCAAAGGATCCAGGTATGGATGTGGTAAAGCAAAGGATCCAGGTATGGATGTGGTAAAGCAAAGGATCCAGGTATGGATGTGGCGTAGCAGAGGCTCCAGGTATGGATGTGGCGTAGCAGAGGCTCCAGGTGTGGACGTGGTACAGCAGAGGATCCAGGTATGGATGTGATGATGAACAGAGATAATTTTTCCACCTTTTTGGTTGCTCAGCTTCAGACTGAACGTGTCAATGCTCTGCCTTTGACAGCTCCTCCTCTTGGATGATTTCTCAGAGTCAGCGTTGCCGCCCACAGAGTTTTAACTTAAATAAACACATACGTCATTACATTAAAAAGAAACTCAGCTCAACGAAGCGCTGCACCAGTTCCCTACGAGGTCATGGGATTTGTGGGCTGGGGTACGCAGCTTGAAAAGCAAAGGCAGGAAGTCCTCACCTTTGACCCCCGCGGACCGCTGATTGATGGAAGACAGCTGTGGGAAGTGGAGAATCTGTCTTGCAGAGTGGTCAGTTTTTCTTTGCTATTATCTGTCTGTTGGTCTCAGTGTTTTGGCTTTGGTTGGTATGGAAACCCATTCACGCCACTGGTAAATAATTGTAGTGACAATGTATCTCATGATTATTAAATAAAAAGTCATAATTATGATACTACTTATGACCTTTATTTCTATAATTATGACTTTTAATCTTATAATTGACTTTAAGTCTCATAATTATGACATACTATTTTTAATTTAAAGTGGGTGTAATGGGCTTCCACAGTTTGTCCCCTATTCCAGATCAGATTTTTTTTTTCTGTCTTATGTGAGTTAGCTGACATAAACGTTGGGGTTCTTCATGTCTTCCCCTCTCAGCTTAGGATTCCTAGCATTTTTTTCCCTTGGAATTTCTAAAAGAAATCATGAACTTATCAGGGAGTTTAGGAAAGGATAACTCAGACTTGTGGATGAATTTGTCTTGACTATATAAGGCCTCTGTCTTCCTTCTGATTCTGCTCCTCATTTGGCCTGCTTGGAGTGGAAATATCTGAAGAGCTCTTTTTGATTTGTTTTTACCTCGTAGGATCTGAGATGTTTATCTGCAGAGGTCTTTTCAAATGATCTGGGAAGTGGGCAACTTGAGGGCTGTAGCTCTTGGAGCTGGTTGATGTGTTCAAAGTGGAGGATTTCTAGGTTTGGGCCAAATGAGGCAAAGTGGAGAGTCTTATGCACATAAATCAACTTTAATTTTACTTGACTGCATATTTATTTTCTTCTGTGCTGAAAAGAAACTTTCCACCCTTTGCCATGGTTTACGCACCTGACAACAGAAGGGGAAGTTGTAGCCAGGATTTTACAGAGGCTACCGTCATAAACCAGTTTAATTTCAGGTTTCTTTTCATGCCATCATCCAGTTAAAACCCACAAGCTTTTAAGGGTTGCACAACAGGCAAAAACTGATGTGAGAATTCTTCAGAATTTAGAGATGTGAGCATTAAATGTGTCTTTTATAAGTTTGGTTCCTTGCAGAGGTACTTCCATCTGCAGGGAGCAATGTGCCATCTAACCACGAAGAGACCCCTGTTCTTCTGCACAGACTCTTATACAGGTAGATCAGGAAAATGAAGTCAGCTGACCCACCTGAAGAACAGAATAACCTGCACTTAAGAGTTATATCATCTACATTACAACAAATTCCAAAAGATTCTCCATGTAAGATCTGGGTACATGAAACATTTGGGTTGGAGCTTTTCTGTTTAGATCACTGATAATAATCTCAGACAGGTTTGATCTTTAGTTTCCAGGTGAGGTTGAATTTAAGGGAAACTACTGAAGGAGGTTGTTCCACATTATTAAGACATTCTTAGTTTCCTTGCAGTCTGGGGTAAAGAAGAATCTTTCTGCAGATGGAAACTATGCATAGAGAAAGGAATGAAAACATTTCAGGAAAAAATGCAGCCCTGCAAAAAACCCTCTTATATTTTTTTAACACAAAAGATCATGCTAAAAAAACAATTTTACACTTTAGCATGTAACAGCGGATCTGAACCAGAACCGTGGATAAGAACGAGAACAGCAGATCTGAACCAGAACAGCGGATCAGTGCTTCTCTGTTTTCTGGGTATGACAATGGCCGACTGTCTGCTGGTGGCATCAGAAACACTGCAGACTCTCTTCATCAGATGAAATAGTTTCTGTTCATTGAGGAAGAATGCATCTGTTATTTTTCTACCTGGGGCCCTGCTGCAGTTCTAAGCCCTGCCTGGATATAAACACTGCAGGCAGCCGTGTGTTGTTTACAGAAGCATATATTTGCACTTTCTCCCATGGATGAAAACCTTTTTGGGTGCAATGGTTTGATTAATGGCTCTGCTCTCCAGCTAGATTTGGATAAGGCCTGGAGCCCTGCTTGGAAGTTATTACTTTATGATGGGAACATGTAAGCAAAGGCCATGTGCTTTTCATCACTCCAGGAATCACAACTGCAGAACGAAAAAAGATTTAGAGTGCATCATGATTGGATATAGCATTACTTTGTGTTGTTTGGTTCAGATTTAGTCTTTTCTCTTTCTTTCACCACCCTTATTTCTCTCTTCTCCTGGTGCGGCTGAAGTTGTTTTATGTTGAGGTTATATGAGTCACTTATTCCCTCAGGGGACGACAATGATGGAGCCAAGACCCCATTGTGTTAGTCCCAAATTTCCATTTCAGGATGCAAGTTATTTCAAGCCATACTTGGAACCTAAAAATAAACCTAAAAAATTCAATGAGATGTAGAGAAGAAAAACTGTGATCTGAGGGAGGGTAATAAAGTGAATAAACGTGCTCTATGCTTTGTTAAACTTATCCAGATGTCTCTCACAGTCATGTCAAAGTTTTTCATTTGAAGACATAAGAAACTCTGACTGGGTCTTAAGTTTTGCTACCAGACATGGGTTTCTACAGCTTTCTGAAGGTCCAGCCACAGCATTTCAGTCTGGACCACACTGAGACCTCCTCTCCCTCCAGCTGGTCTGGTTCCTGCAGTCAGGATGAGGTCTGGACTCTGACTGGACCACAGTAGTACACACCAATGTCACGTTTATTCAGAGACTCTATCTGGTAAATCCACAATGATCCATGATAACAGCATTATTTATCACATTCATCATAAAAAGATCACTATCGCTACTATGTTGCTAAGAGACCTCTATTTAGACCTGGACATGATGATGAAGCCACTTCCTGTCAAACTTTCCAACAATTAGAGAGCTTAGATTGACGGTAATGTCCAATCAGGAGCAGCCAAAGATCAACCAGTGAACAGAAAAGAAGTGTGTCTGAAAAGAAGAAAAATAATTCTCCTCTATGGCTGGAATAGAATAGAATAGAATAGAATAGAATAGAATAGAAGTACTTTATTCATCCCAAGCTGGGAAATTTAGGTGTTGCAGCGGTACAGTCATTTAGCAGTTGTGCTTCTTAAGGTAGCAAAAAAAAAATGAAAAACAGTATAAAAATTTATAAAGCCAAGAAGACGTTTCTGATGCACTGCGCCACAAAGCAGCTGAGCTGGAGTTGGTTTAGTGAGGATAGCAGGTAAATAGTAGCAGAAATAACTGGAAATGAGGAAAAAGTGGAAACATGGAAATGATTTCTGTTGTGTGTTTGTTTCAATGCCTATATTTTTCTCCTGAAAGCCAAGACTTGAGAGAATGATGTGCAGATGAGAAAAGGCTTGGTCACTGCTGGTCTCTGGTCGAACTTTATGCTGCTATATCTATTGATACATGCATTTTACATCATTTTAGCCTCATAATCTGACAGCTGAGGCTGGAAACATCATGTCTGATGCTGACTGGGATTAAAAGCTCCAGCTTCTACAGACTGGTTTATACTGGGATTAAAAGCTCCAGCTGCTACAGACTGGTTTATGGGATTAAAAGGATTATTATGTTGTTAATAACCCTGATGGTCTTATATCTTATAAATATATTATATAGATTATTATAAAAATTGAAATATTAATAGACTGCCTTTTGCCTTAAAGAGTATACACCTTCCTACAGTTTTTACACAAAGAAGCATATCCTAAGTCAACTGCTGTTGAATGGACAGACTTATTGTTTCAGTGCTAATTAGCAGGCAGTGTTAATGTTTTTGCTTCTGCTAGCCCACCAACAGCAGAATGCCATCCAGCTCAGCGTCAGAATCCAGTGCAGATCGCCTCAGTTGATGATGATGATCAATGCCCAGAACCTGCTTTCCCTGGCATGTTACCAAACACCAGCTGGCTATTCATCAGTGGGCTAAAACACTATGGCTAATCCAGTTAGCAAAGCAAAACTGGAGCAGGGGAGCACATTGTGGGAACAGAGTGCATGGGTGTATGTTTTCATCCACAGAAACATAGCTGCAGGAATCTTTTAACTAATATTGAACTTTATTTTAACAAAGAAAAAAGAAACATTTCTTACTTTGCTAGCATGGTTTCTATTAATTTTTTAAGCTAGTTGCATGCTAATTAAATAATTATAAAGCTACAGTTCAAAGCTCAAATCCATTCAAAAAGTTTGTAATTTATTAAACTCTCAGTAACAGAAACCAAAGCATCTACAAAGTAAATAATAGACCCAGTTCCAGCTTTTTAATTTAGCTAGAACTTCTCAGCAAGGTAGAAAGAAATCAGTGATAGATGCAGGGCTGCCAACCTTTCAATAATCCTTGCAGTGAGATTTTGTGGAACCAACCAAACTTTTGTTGCATACATGGCAGCAAGATATAAGACAGGTGCAGGTTTAATCATAAAACACAGCACCCAGGAGTAACAAAATATTTTAAAAAAGAAATATAAATAGGTCTTCAAAGTACCAAGAAAACTTCAAAATAAATCAGGAACCAACTCAACTACGCAAAGACGGGATCATAAGACAAGACAGAGGGAATTTCACAATAATAATAATTTCTCAAGATCTGTGTGCCTTGTTGGACTGGCTTCTGGCCTTTTTGGGGGCCTTAATTATCAGCTCATCGAGGTGGTGAGAAAGTATGAAAATGAATACAGCAAGTAGGAAATAAAATAACAAGATTATTTGAACCTGCTTGTAGCCGATCATACAATAGAAAAAACTTGATGTCAGTGTTACTGCGATTATTCTGTTTGAACCAGCTGCAGATGACTGATTGTAAACTGAAGAACTTCAGCCTCATCTGGACGTGATAATGGACCTGCTGCTGGGTCTGAGACTGAGGACCATGTGGTTAATCTTTGTCAACACTGATGTTACAATGTTAAAGTGGAGCTGAAAGGTTCAGTGTATATGATTGTTATACAGTCAGACAGTTCCCCGTCAGACAGTCTGACTTGGAACTGTCTTGAAAAAGTTTGACTATATGTCTTGGAAAGTCTGACTATATGAATCTTATTATGCTAGATTGTTAAAGCAAACCTCCAAATTCATGTGAGATCAAAATAACATCAGCTGACTGCATTGATCACAATAATCTGATATTCAGTTGGAAGTTTATTCTAACTTAAATCATATGAATTTATACATTTGATTAGATTATAAATTCTCTAGTTGTATGTTTCACCTTTGTTTGACAACACGCAAAAAAGAGGATTTTTTTAAAAAAAGTCAATTACAGTCATATTATTATTATTATTATTATTATTATTTATTGTTCCTTTTACAGCAGCAGTTGTTTGGAAGCAGCAGTAACAGATAGGTTAGCAAAGGGAAGTAGATGGAACATAATGCTGCTCATTTCATAAACATAACAGGTCTTTATAATAAAAAATAATAATCTGAGTAATGGGGGGCCTGGGCCCCTGTAGAACCCCATGTCTAGCAACGGCCCTGCCCTCAGTCTCTGTAGGCATAACTTATTGATCGGAACAGATAGATCCAGAATAAACTCAGCTGTCAGCAGTGTGGCTGATATTTATTACTACACATCTGAACAGAACAGGAAACCTTAGTTTTAATATTGTAGGGACTTAAACTTAAACCAGCAGCAGGCAGACGTAAACCCCTTCCTCAAAAACCAGTAACATTGCTACATGTACAGGATCCACCAGCTCCACCAGCTCCACATTTTATCCCTCTGATAGTACCTGATAGTGCCTGGTACTATCAGGTACTGATAGTACCTGATATTACCTGAAAGTAGCTGATATAACCTGATAGTACCTGGTAGTAGAAGGTAGTAGAAGGACTCAGAGTGACGTCTGTCTACACCCTAACTGCAACTGTCCTCCTCCTCTTTAGTTCACCTCATCACCTCTGCCTCTGTGTTCTGGTAGATTCTCTGATGTTTAATGAAGTTTGTTGGTTTCACACACATCAAACTGTACATCGTTGCTGTTGGTGGAGCTGAAATATCTCCACTGATCACTGCATATTGGACTGATCACTGAGCAGTGGATGAACCGCGCTGCTGCGACACGACATGCTTCTTTTTCAAACATGCCTACAGGCCGAAGAAGAAGTAGTTCCTACCTATCCTGGAAGTTCAGATATATAAATGTTGTTATAGGATGAATAGATATTTCACTATTGATCCACACATCACTATTTTTTCTTCTCAGATAGATGATATTGTAGGCCCGTTCCCACTTATTTATATATTTGTTTCACCGGGACACTGGCCCAAGAGTAATGCGGCCCACTGGGAATCCTCCTGAACCTCTGGATTAGCAGGTATTGCATGAGAAATTGGAGGTTTAGCGTGAGAATTCACTCAAATGCGTGAGAGTTGGCAGGGCTATACATGTTAACATAAAAGTTAGCATGATGCAGGTAAGTAGGTTAACTGCCATCGATGAAAACCTGGGCTGGTTGCTCAAAAGATTTAATCAACGTGGGCTAGCAGTGATGTAAAGAACAGGTAGATGAGCCAGTATGGGGTTACTGAAAGTGTTTTTCATTTTGAGACAACACACAGAAATCATGAACGTCCTCTTCTATTTATGATTGTACGACGTCTCATCGGAGCCTCAACAAATATAGAACTTAGTCATTATCAACTACATTGTGTCATCATCACAGTTTATATTCTTCTTTTTTTTTTTGTCATGTTCTTGGTTTATGGTCATGGTTTCTGGTATTCAGGTTCATGTCAGTCCTGTGTTGCTTTTTGGTTCCTGCTCGTTAGCTCACCTGGTCTGATTTGCTCATTCACCTCACCTGTGTCTATTAGTCCTTCAGTGTATTTAAGTCCATTGGTTTCTGTTCCCTTGTTTGCTGAGGGCTGTCGGTGCTGCAGTCCATGCTGAAGTTCGTTCGTGTTGATGTGTTTCTTAGTCTCATGCCACATCACAGTTTTTGCCGCTATAGTCTTTTGTTTTTCTAGTTTAGTGTTTGGTATTTAAAAACCTTGTTCCTGCACCGGTCTGCCTGCCGCCTCCCTAGGCCTGCAATTGTAGGTATAATCTAGCTATAATCCAGTTAAAATCCAATTAAGTGTATTCCATTATCACTTAATATATAATCCACATTAGTCCAGTTCTAGCAGCTATGTTCATAAAAAGACAAGTCATTACAGAAATTCCCTGGGAAGTTTTTATGGAAACCGTTCAGTGTCTTGACCATGAATGAGGAAAAGCTAAGAAGAAAACTTCCATCAGTACCAGGACCAGGAGAAAAACCTCCATCAGTACCAGGACCAGGAACATAACCCTCCATTAGGACCAGGACCAGAAAGGAAAACCTCCTTCAGAACCAGGAACATAACCGTCCATCAGGGGTAGTTCTAGGATCAGAGGTTTAGGGGTACTGAGCACCCAGACAGCTGCCCAGCCAGGCAAGAGAAATTTTATCTTATATATTTGAACACAATTTCATTCCCACATTTGTAAAAGAAAAGCAAAACATTTTTTGGTAAAGTCTGTGACTAAAGCAACAAATCAGATAAAGGTTATGTAAATGTTGAGCCACAGCAAAAAGGAATGGATTGGAATCATAAAAGAAACTTGTAACTCTAATTTCTGGGGAATGAATGTCAAGTACTTTTTGGTGTTCAACTCTTTCTCCGCGTCTCTTCATCTCTTTCCCTGGTCTGCATTTGATATGGGAGAACACATAACTTCCATGTCCTACAGTATCTCACAAAAGTGTGTACACCCCTCACATTCCTGCAAATATGTAAATATATATATATCTTTTCATAGGACGCAGAAATGACACTTTGAGTGTAAAGTAGTCTGTGTACAGCTCGTTTAACAGAGTAAATCTACTTTCCCCTCAAAATAACTCAATACAGTCATTAATGTCTAAACAACTGGCAACAAAAATGAGTACACCCCTAAGTGAAAATGTCCAAATTGGGCCCAAAGTGTCAATATTATGGTGGCTACCATTATTTTCCAGCTCTGCTTTAACCCTCTTGGCATGGAGTTCACCAGAGCTTCACAGGCTGGAATCCTCTTCCAGGAAGGAAGGAATGAAGGAAGGAAGGAAGAAGGGAGGGAGGGAGGGAGGGAGGAAGGAAGGAAGGAAGGAAGGAAGGAAGGAAAGAAGGAAGGAAGGAAAGGACGGGATAGAGGGTGGGAGGGAGGGAGGGAGGGAGGAAGGAGTGAGGGAAACAAAGAAAGAAGGAAGGAAGGAAGGAAGGAGGGAGGGAGGGAGGGAGGGAGGGAGGAAGGAAGGAAAGAAGGAAGGAAGGAAAGGACGGGATAGAGGGTGGGAGGGAGGGAGGGAGGGAGGAAGGAGTGAGGGAAACAAAGAAAGAAGGAAGGAGGGAGGAAGGAAGGAAGGAAAGAAGGAAGGAAGGAAAGGACGGGATAGAGGGTGGGAGGGAGGGAGGAAGGAGTGAGGGAAACAAGGAAGGAAGGAAGGAAGGAAGGGATATATGAAGGAAAGAGCAGATTTCAGAAAAGAAAATGTAAATTTGGTGCATTTTTATTTTTAAAACACAAGTAATTGATGTTTTAATTGGTTTTTCATCATCATCCTGGGTGTGACTCAGGAGGAAGAGCGTTTGTCCCACAGTCAGAAAGTCAGTGGTTTGAGTCCAGGTTCCCCCCAGAGTACACTGATGCTCACTGCTGATGTGTTCACTGGCATGTGGATGTGTGGGAGACGTTTAAATCTGGGTACTAAGCAACCAGCGAAGGATACTGGTACGTACCCACTGGTCCATTAGAATCTCTCAGGGTTCCATCCAGTGGCATTACTGAAGGTCAAGGGGTTCATTTTCTTATTTAGTTTATGAGTCTGAGGTTGGTACATTAGCCAACCATCACCTGTCTGAGACCTGCTGCTTTCTGCAGTTTTTTTTTAGAAAACGTTTAGAGATCTTTATGCTGAAATAAGGCGAGAGGGAAACGAACACAGCCGTGAGACTTGCTGCACATCCAACTCACCGCTGTTCACGCAGGACAGTGTAAAGGTTGAGAAATAATAAATAACCAAAATAAATAAAGGTGTTAAAGTAAATATAAACGATTGGAGGGAATCCCATCAGATTTATTTAATGGGAGTACACGGCGCCCCCAGCCGAGGCTCGAGCCAGCCACCAGAGGCCGTGGTGCTAACCACCACACCATCGTGGTACATGTATAACCAGGAAATACTTACATTAATGCAATATTCACGGTTTTCTTGCATATTGGAGGGAATATGCGAGGACACATAAAATAAAAACAACACAACAAATTAAAAAATGAAGATAAATTTTATGATAATTCATGTTTGTTCCTCTGACCTGAAGCCACAAAACAAGAACCAGATCATCATGGGATAGAGTGAGTAGGTTAATAAGCCTGGAGCATCACACACACACACACACACACTCACACACATCCTGCACACAGTGTTAATTAGCCCTTTCCACTCAGGCCTGATTATCGCCGTCCGTGTTTCCACGGGGACATTTTTCCGTGCACACAGAGACAGATCTGGAAGGAAAACATGGGGGGGGGCTATGTGTTACCTTTCAGTCCAGGTGTTCCCTAACGTCAGAAACACAGGGTGAACATTTCCACCCCCTGGGACAAACCATTTTAATCCAGACTGAAAGATCATTCAGAGGATAAATCCCCAGATTCCTCTGAGCTTCTGACTCCTCCTCGTACCTGCTTCATGTACACCTGATGGTGTCGTGTAATCTGTGTCACTGAGTCTCCACTTAACCATTTAAAGCCTGACCCAAGAAAAAATGGGGAGCTTTTATCTGAAGACTTTATTTGTTTCTTTAACAAAATTAAAAAAAAAAAAAAAAAAACGAAAAAAACTCATTTTTGGATATTACCAAAATTATTGCAGTGGATTGTTACATTATTACTGTGTCCACCAGGGGGCAGAAGACAGGTATCAGATTGTGTTGTTACTATAAAATGGTGCAGAAGGTCAGAAACCGTATGAATGTGTCATAGTTGTTTTCTGTTCCTTGGTTACTGTTGTTCTCAGCTCTTTTGTTTTTGTTATGTATGTTCTGTGCGCTGTCCTTCCTGATTCAGCACACCTGGTTTAATTAGCTCATTCGTTTCGCTTGTTCCTCATTAGTATTCCTCAGTGTATTAATACCCCTTGGTTTTAGTTGTCAGATCAGTTGTGTTTTCCTGTCACGTCTCCTTTGTTTCGGCCTCATGAGTGTTTCTTCATTTAACCCTTTATTCCTGCCTCCAGCTTTCTCCTCTTGCATTTGGGTCCACTTCTTCCTCAAATCATGACAGAATCTAAAATGATACATACGACATTAAAGGGTTAATGTTCTTATTATAATTTAGACACTAAACTTGCAGCCAGACACACACCTGCCAAGTGATATCATGACTGTACACATGCTGGCCATAAATTATATGGTAACCTGCTTCAGGACAGGGAAATCCATGTCTTTATTAGACCACACACACCCTTTATAAGACCCAGGATGGTGGAGTCTTTAGCGCACACCCTTTATAAGACCCAGGATGGTGGAGTTTTTAGCACACACCCTTTATAAGACCCAGGATGGTGGAGTCTTTAGCACATACCCTTTATAAGACCAAGAATGGTGGAGTCTTTAGCACACATGCTTTATAAGACCCAGGATGGTGGAGTCTTTAGCATACCTGATGGTGTACTGGGTGGAGTGAAGAGTTTAATGTGTGGTCCTGGACTTATTGAATCAGAAATAAATATCTTCCATTCTATTCTTTACTGAATTCAGTGAACAGCTTCAGAAATCCAGAAACATGTCATCACAAACTGACTAATTACAAGGAAGTACACCTGCGTAGCCATTCTGCAAAGCATGGGTGCATATCAGGTCTAGGAGAGGTCCGCGTCAAGCCTCTGTGGTGATGCTGTAACTGACCTTATGGAGATGCTGCATGAGTATAAATCCAGCTGCAGTGTTCAGAGGAGACCTTGGGCCCCTCACCAACTGTAGTTTGTCCGTGACGAAGTCTAGAATCCAGTTGCAGGTGAGGACCCCACAGCTTGGTGATCAGCTTTCTGGGCCTGATGGTGTGAAATGTGGAACTGTAATCCAGAACAAGCATCCCGGCATATCGTTCGTTGCTATCCCTAGTCCCGGCAGTGGAAATGAATGAGAATAGAACTCCCTGTGCAAACTTAAACTTTATTAGATCTCTGTAGGAAAAGGGTTCAAAAGGCTTTTACATGTATTCAATAATAACAGTGGCAAAGGACTGGAATTCAGTACCATGTTCAATAAGTCTAGATCCAACGTGACCATAGAGTCATCGTCCAGACATAAAAATACAGCAGAGATTAGCATTTCTGACACAACAATACCACAAACCATAGGCAAACTCCGGAGGTTGGAGGGGTGGTCATGGAATAAAAAGAAGAACCTGTTTTTGCTTTAGATTTCGTGAATGGAAACAGAAGGGACAAACAAGGATGAGACAACCTAGCTGTGGCTTGGCTTTATTCTTTTCACTTTCATTTTCCAAACATTTAAATACATTTCCAGGGATAGCATGGCTTACAGACATGGGCAGCTCACATGTCTGTAAGCTCACATATCTCTTCATCCAGGACCTTATCCAAGCCCTTCAACGAACAAAACATTTAAATATTCCCCCAAATTGGGGTACAAATCCAAGCTCCTCTCTGCTCATAGCGTATGTTCATAGTGAGGAAAAATGTCCTCAGATACGAAGAAACATCTCAGCACATTACCTTGCAAGCTGATGGATGTGTCCCAGATTAGAACATCCACTCTAACACTTGAGCTATGGGGCCCTTGTGACTGTGGAAAGAGCCATGAATCTTCACAGTAATAGAGGTCAGGATAAACTCCTACAGACAAGGCCAATAAACTGGGAAGTAAATAACAGGAGACATATTTTAGGAAGAAACTCATTCTTGGGCCATGTATTTTTAGTAGTTTGACTTCACAGCAGACATAATGCTGGAAGCCCTAAAATCCAAAGTGGATGTAAAGATTGTTGCGGCTGTGTGGAAAAGACTGAACACAACACTGTTGGTCGCAAACCGAAGAGTTCAACCCAGCTGCATCCCGACTGGTTTACATCCACACTGCATGCACACTGATCCTGTATCTTCATCTCCTGCTAATAAATGGTGCCCCATGTTCCTCAAGCAGGAAACTCAAATCATTTAAACTTTTTGTCTTTGCAGCTGGATCTTTTTTCATTTTTGCTTGTGTAATTTTCCAGAGAAGATACTGGCAAGGCTTTGTTCTTTAACTAATGTACTGAAGGGCAAGCTGTGGTTGTCCTGGAAAGGCTTTATCGAACCCCACTGAACCGGGTTTTATACCACTCGTTTTTTTATCAGTCTGGAAAAGAATCAGCGTTGGCTCTCTCCCTACACCGTTGACATTTTGACATATCTGTCTCCAGTGGGATAGAGTTTTACACATGTAATAAATTCCACAGTCTGTAGTCTTACAGAATAAAAATGACTTTTTAGCTGAGATTGTAAATCCCTGCTAGCATTAAGCGTAACAAGAAGCTAAGAGGACATGCACATGGCTGATAAGCCTTTAGCAGGGTGTCTGCAGCATCGAGTCTCTGCAGGGGTGGAGAGGCAATCAGGATTGTCTCTGAGAGCCATAGACAGCCGACCGCAAACTGCTTCCACACATATATGTCCTATTTACAATGAAATAATAAGATTTGCTGAATTTTTATGAACGGTTTGATGATTTCATTGTGTTTTTTTTTTTTTTGTTGTTGTTTTTTTTTTTTTTTGTTTTGTTTTGTTTTGTTTTTTTAAGAAAAGGTTAATGATTTGATGATGCCATTGTTGTCACATCGTTGTTTCATTTGTTCCTGGTGTAAATCCAGCTGCATCTGAACAAACCAGCAGACTTCAGGAACCAAGTCCTATGGACAGACCAGGCCAAGGTGGACATGTTTGGTCCTTAAACACCTCATAGCAGCTGTCAGCACGGTGGTGGAAGGGTGATGGCCTGGACACCTGCAGTCACTGATGGACCATGAACTCCTCTGCATGAACCAGGCAGGCTGGAGAGGGAAGAGGTCTCAGCTAGGTCCAGTAGGAGCCCAGACCTCATCCTGACTGAGATGCTGCAGTGGGACTGGTGCATAAATAAATGGGATTCACATTTTCACAGATCTGAAGTTCTTTGCACTAAACCTGCCTTGGGGACCGGCTTTTCTGTCTCTCTGGCCTTCCTGCTATCCATGAAATGTGCATTTCGGAATTAGTATTGGGGAAAACGAGCACACATAGCTCATCGTTCAGTACTTAGACCCTTTTGGGTGGCTAACACACAACTTTGATGAAAGGGTGAAGCAGGTAGTTAAGTTGATGCTGTGGTGATGTCAACATGTTTGCATCCAGTATTGCTGAATGTGCTTCCAGAGTTTTCTAAGCAAAAGGAGTCAATCTGTGTCGCTGTCCTCTTGTGAGATTTATTCCTGTTTTCCTCGCTCTGTGCTGACACTGAACAGACCCAGTCTGGGTTTCCTCAGACGGAGGGAGGCCATTAAACATAGCTCTGCTCATTCAGCCCTGTTTTCAGGCTGCGAGGTGATTCTGACAGCAGGCTTTCACCTCCTCCACGGTTCTTTCAGGGCCATCGCTCCCGGCAGGCCCAGCCTGTGGTTCGTTTTAAGCCGACTGCTGCAGGCCTGAATCCAGTCTATGCTGATTTATGAAGACTTAACCTGCTGGTTTTCAGTTTTAAGTAAAGATTGTGGTTTCAACATCCTAGCACTGAGGAGAGCTGAGTCTGATTCAGCTGATGCCTTGCTCGGGGGTTTCATTCTTGTTTACTGAGCAGCTCCAGATGGAAAAGCCTGAGGACAACGTCCGCCAAGAGAGAGGAGTGAACAGAAAGATGTCTTTCTTTTATTTATGCTTCATTTATCTCCGATAGAGTACCTCAGACCTATTAGTTGTGTAACAGAACGCATGTGTGTGGAAGGAAGCGGTCTTTAAATGAGAACAGCTGCAAAAATACTCCACTAACAGAAGCTTTCTTTAGACAGGAAGATGAAGACGTGACACCCAGCAGTTGCACCATCATGTAACTTGCAGAAGTCCAAACATTGGTGCGTGCAATCGACTAATAAACTAATAAATGTAGTTGTGGTGCAAGTTTCCTCCAACTTTCAGTCAAAAAAGCTCCAGTGTTTCTGTCTACATGATGCTCTCAGTCAAACTAGCGTATCTCCAACTACCTGCTGCATTAGTGTAGATTCTTTTTAAATTTATTTCTAAATACTTTCTTCTTCTGACCTCATGATGTGAGGAGATGTAATAAGAACATTTACTGTTAAACCAAGAGCATCCCAGTTACCTGTTTCTCCACATCTTTCTTTTCTCCCTTCAATGAGGCTTGGTTCGGTAAACCCTGATTTTCTGCGGTTCTTCTTCATGTTGTTTTGGTGGTTGGCAAAAATTAAATGGTGCATTACTGCCACCAAGTGGTCTGGAGTGTGGACCAGAATGCTTCCAAGAGCCCAAGTTGTCAGAACATTAGATTGTCTGCTATATTTCCCAATCCCACCCCCTCATGTTGCTGCTCCCCCCAGTTTGAGAACCACTGACCTAGGGAATAATAAGGGTAAAGATTATGTGACCTCTGGTGGTCATGAGAGTAAATGCCATTCCTCTGTTATCTGGGACTGGCTCTGACCCTGATGAAGCAGGCGTAGAGGATGGATGGGAGTGGAAATGGCTTGTAGGATATAGTTCACAGTAGCTACCTGCGTCATGAAACAAAGGTGTGTCACCTGACGAGTGGGTGACATCTCAACCCTGTTCTAAGTCAAGAGTAATAAATGGCCTTACGATGATATATTTTTTTAAAAATACGCCTTAAAAGGATAACTGACATCGTTACAAGTCAGAGCTTATTGTGATGAACACTGGGCTGGACAAGGCGAGAAGAAGTGGCAGAGCCAGACAAAACCCAGAGTAAAGCTAATATGTGCAAGTAAAGGTTCATATTTCAGCACCTCATACAGCAAATATTAATATGAAGGAAGGAATGTCAACTGATTTATAACAGTAAATAGATCAAGCACAAATTCTTCTAGTCTGTTTCAGTTTTAATGTACGAAAAATAAAAATAACACAGAAAAACCTTTTAAATACTTTTATATACTCAGATGGCCGCCTCATTTGCTCTACCTAGCAATTTAACCTCGTCCTAATAAAGTGGCCAGCTACATTAACAAGAGGAAAATAGTATGCTTCGTAGACAGGGCCGCTGCTAGCCATCTGGGTCCCCTAAGCACAACTATTTGTGCCCCCCCGATAGCCGAGCTGTCAACCCACTCGGCCGATGCTACAGCCATTAGTGGCCAACAGCCGAGCTTGTTTGTGCGTTGTTGTGGCCCACAGCCATCTGTGTCTATCTGTTAATAATCACAACCCTGGATCACACTTGCCACTTAACATGCAGACGGCCGTAAGATTTATGATTATGGTTATGATTGATTATGATTAGTCATGAGCCTGGTTCTGTGGTGCCCCCTCCAGAACGTGTTGTCCTGCATGCAGTGCGTGATGCTCATGGTGAGAGTGGCACTTCTGGTTGGAGACTTTACATCATTTGCTCTCATGGGGCAAATAACACTATAACAAAGAAAGGAAAATGGCTAGTCTGATCAATCCTGTGTGTAGTTTTCATCTCAAGATGAAACGTTCAACTGTTTATTCCCGTAGACCGCAGCAAGGCTACGAGGCATGCGTTACATTATGCAGACCCGCAGATCGCATTAAACTCTCACGAGATGTGAGGCAGGTACAGGAACATTGATGGGTCAAAATACAGAACAGCACCAACTGTCTACACTGTGCTAAGCTGGGCGGCTGTGGAGGAGGTTGTAGAGTGGGTTGTCCTTGATAGTTTCAATCCCAGCTGAGACACCAGATGAGATGCAGACATTACAGGTCTGAGGAAGTTATGCTGTAGAAGTCCAGATTCTGGCTTTTATTTTCATTTCTAGGGAGGTTTTTCACTGAGTTTTACTCAGATATTTGGAGGTCTGATTAAAAAAGTTGGCTTTCAGCCTTCATTGGTAGATAAAGTAATTCAGCTCAAATATCTATAAAAAAATGATAATAAAAAATATTTTTTCTGGGATTTTACTTGGATGAAAGGAGCAACTATCCCTAAACCTGAACACAGTTATTAATGTAACAAAAAAACAGAAAGAAATATTAACAACAAAGTTTGCCACTAATAAACATTTAAAACAAAACTGAACCACAGAACTGGAGAAGCTCAGGATTTTATTGATGAAGTTTAATGGCTTTCAACTCGTCTGTCTTCGCTGCACCGGTCTCCAGTGAACTCCCAGCTGGACACTCGTCCCCCACTGGAGGTGTCACCTTACCAGCAGATGGTGGTTGGTTGCCCTGGAGGGGAGTCATACCAGCCCCCAGCAAGCCTCCGACCCCCATCCCCAACAGCACACACAGCCTATCATAGAAAACAGGATCCCTTATCAGCCAAGCAGTGAAGCAAAGGAGGAGGGGGTCCATCTCTAGTCTCATGGCAGCGTCTTCCATTCGACCATAACGTTGCTTCAATCCTGAATATTTCCATGGAGAGTAAATGCAAGTTAAAACAAGCCACTTGAGGTTAGTAAAAATGTTTTCAGCACATCCAGTAAAATCTGGATGGTTTGGGTTCTGCCCTTGCTAAACCGAACACCTTTGCTTGTTTAATATGAGCACTGGAGCAAATACAGCTAGAAGACGCTGATTTTCAGCTCAGTTTGTAGTGTGTGTCCAGAAAGTGCAGGAAGCTTTGCAGGGTTTAGCTGACCTTTATTCCCAGGATCCAATGGAAAGTCTGTCTATTGTCACGAGAGGGAACAGCAGAAATAAATAAATCAACCCCCAGAGCAGACCGGACCAGGACAGGTGGAGGGGGGAAACAATTTTTCGACCCTGGGTGAGGCATTATTGCGACTGGCAGTAAGATGTGGTTCATTTATCATCATCAAAGAATGGCTTGGGGGCACTAGTTGTGCGCGAAGGTAGACCGGTAGCATATGCATATGCTTCGAAACTGCTCAACAGCACAGAGAGAAACTATGCCCACATTGAAAAAGAACTGTACGCTGTCTTGTACGGCTGCAAGAGGTTCCATGAATACATTTACAGGCAACACATAACTGTGGAGTCAGACCACAAGCCTTTAGAGACCATAATCCCAAACCCCTTAGCCACCATGCCTACAGCGCATGCTTCTTACACTCCAGAAACACAGCACAATTCCCATCCATAAACCAGGCAAGGAGATCCCAGTGGTCGACACCTTCTCCAGAAAATGTATGGATGACAAGGATGGCTTGCTAGCTGAAGCAATGGAGACCCAAGTGCACATTGTCATCAGCACTAGTGAGTCCAGACAGCCTCGATGACATCAAGACATCCACAGCTAACGACGAGCAACTGCCCTCAGACGTGTTATCCAAACAGACTGGTCAGAGATAAGGAACGAATGTCAGATTACAGAGGTAGATGGCATCCTCCTGAAAGGTGAGAAAATCATAATCCTCACAAGTTCAGACAGGACATTTTGTCACAGAGAAAAGTAAACACAGGGCCAGAGACAGTGTTTCGACCAGGCATGGCCAAACAGGTCCAACCAAAAGGAACCCAAACTCTCAGTGACTGTTCCAAAGAATCCATGGTGCTCTGTGTCCACTCATATATTCTCTTGGAGCTCTGAAAAGGCCTGCCCAACATCACCACAGCTGCTGTCATCCACAAAATGAAAGCTGCATTTGCAAGACATGGTATCCCAAAAGGGTTGAGTGACAACGGCCCGTACAGCTCATGTGACTTTCAGTTGTTTGCATTGGCATGTGGTTTCCAGCGCATCACACCATGTCCACGTTTCCCCCAAAGTAACAACTTAGCTGAAAGAGTTTAAACTGCAAAGCGGATCCTCACAAAAGCCAGAGGAGAAAAAAAAGGCTTGTATCTTGCTCTTCTAGAATACAGGTGCACTCCTGTTGATGGACTGAAATCACCAGCCCAGATCCTAATGAGTCGCAGACTTTGCTCCATCTCACCTGCAACAACAGAACCGCTGTGACCCCAGCACAGTGGAAGCAAGGAGGCAGACACATCAGAGTCGACAAGACAACAGTACAACAACACCGCCAGGCCTCTGCTGCACACCGGCACATTGGTTCGGTTCCAGCAGGAAAATGGACAGTGGCAGCCAGCTACGATCATCAGCCCTGCAGCTGCCGCATCAAGATCGCCGGCGGACAGACTCTTCTTGATGAGTCACCCACCTCACAGAGACCTGAGCCCAGCAGCAGTGTTCCAACTCCTTCAGAGGCAGAGGCACAGAAACCCCACCAGGTTTTAGCATCGGAACAGACACACCTTGAGCCCCTGCCTGCACTCGTTACGGCCGTGCCATAAAACCAACACACAAGTCCTGGACTTAACTAAGTGAACCATATGTAAGCAAACCAAGTAATTAGATCACACAGAACACACATTGTTTACCCATGAATGCATCTGTTGTTAATGTTTAGTTACCCAGAAATAATACTGGCTAAAGTTCAGCTAGGGGCAGACAAGAAATCAGATGGGAGCAGTGTAGAAGTGTCCGGTAATTTTCAAAATAAAAGCCCCCATGCAGATTTGTGCTGCTGAACCACCTAAACATCACGTCTTTCACCAGTCAGGGGGTCTCAGTGGTTTTTCATCATGGACGATGAGACGTTTATCCTGGAAGTGGAGAATCCCAAGATCTTCATTTCTCCCGTGATTTCCTGATCTCGCAGATCCAGCTAGGCAGACCGCACTCACGTGTGTGTCGCATCTCACGTTCATTACCACTGTAGTTCATTAATGAATTTACATTTATGTTTCGCGTTTTCCAGCTTCATTTGATTCTAGATTCACTCAGCGCTGAACTGAACAGCTTCATCCCCCGGCCATGAGCTTCCAGGCTCAAACATGAGCCTCGTCCAAGGTTCTAATAGTCTTGGATCTTTCATTAGTTTTAGTTTTTGTTTTTTTTTAGTTTTGACTGTTTTCAAATTCAGTTAGTTTTAATTAGTTTTTAGAGCAGCTTTTTTAGTTTTTATTAGTTTTTGTTGTTTGAAAATGCCTAATTTTAGTTTAGTTTTTCTTAGTTTTGGTGTTAGTTTTTATTAGTTTTAGTTTAGTTTTTGTTAGTTTTAGTTTAGTTTTTATTAGTTTTAGTGTTAGTTTTTGTTAGTTTTAGTTTAGTTTTTATTAGTTTTAGTTTAGTTTTTGTTAGTTTTAGTTTAGTTTTTATTAGTTCTAGTTTAGTTTTTATTAGTTTTAGTGTTAGTTTTTGTTAGTTTTAGTTTAGATTTTATTAGTTCTAGTTTAGTTTTTATTAGTTTTAGTTTAGTTTTTATTCGTTATAGTGTTAGTTTTAGTTTAATTTTTATTATTTCTAGTTTAGTTTTTCTTAGTTTTGGTGTTAGTTTTTATTAGTTTTAGTTTAGTTTTTATTAAATTTAGTGTTAGTTTTTGTTAGTTTTAGTTTAGATTTTATTAGTTCTAGTTTAGTTTTTATTAGTTTTAGTTTAGTTTTTATTAGTTATAGTTTAGTTTTTATTAGTTCTAGTTTAGTTTTTATTAGTTTTAGTGTTAGTTTTTGTTAGTTTTAGTTTAGATTTTATTAGTTCTAGTTTAGTTTTTATTAGTTTTAGTTTAGTTTTTGTTAGTTTTAGTTTAGTTTTTATTAGTTCTAGTTTAGTTTTTATTAGTTTTAGTGTTAGTTTTTGTTAGTTTTAGTTTAGATTTTATTAGTTCTAGTTTAGTTTTTATTAGTTTTAGTTTAGTTTTTATTCGTTATAGTGTTAGTTTTAGTTTAATTTTTATTAGTTCTAGTTTAGTTTTTCTTAGTTTTGGTGTTAGTTTTTATTAGTTTTAGTTTAGTTTTTATTAAATTTAGTGTTAGTTTTTGTTAGTTTTAGTTTAGATTTTATTAGTTCTAGTTTAGTTTTTATTAGTTTTAGTTTAGTTTTTATTAGTTATAGTGTTAGTTTTAGTTTAATTTTCATTAGTTCTAGTTTAGTTTTTATTAGTTTTAGTGTTCGTTTTTGTTAGTTTTAGTTTAGTTTTTATTAGTTTTAATTCAGTTTTTATTAGTTTTAGTTAGGTTTTTTTTTATTATCATTTTTTAAAATTTTTTTGTAAATTAGGGTATTTGTCCAAAACACCAGCGACACCTGTTTCAATACAGGGCATCAATGTGGAAGTGATGAAGGATTACAGATACCTTGGAGTGCATATTGACAATAAACTGGACTGGGTTAAGAACACTGCTGCACTTTACAAGAAGAGCCAGAGCTGTCTCTATTTTTTGAGGCGGCTTAGGTGGTTTAACATCTGCCAAACACTGTTCAGAATGTTTTATGAGTCTGTTGTGGCCAGTGCTATCCTCTATGCTGCTGCATGCTGGGGCAGCAGGCTGAGGGTTGCAGACACAAACAAACTGAAAAAACTGATCCACAAGACCAGTAACATTGTGGGGATGGAGCTGGACTCTCTGAAAGTGTTGTCGGAGAGGAGAATGTTGTCCATAATAACGACAATACTGAACAATACCTCCCACCCACTTCACAACCTGCTGATCAGCCACAGGACAATGTTCAGTGAGAGATTGATACCACCTAAATGCTCCGCTGAACCACACAGGAAATCATTTCTACCTATGGCCATCAGACTGTACAACTCCTCCTTACAGCAACAACATCCACTGCTATACATTTACACTCTGCACTGCATTTACATTTTACTGTCTATCATATTGATAATACTGTACACATTACTCACTGGCAGGCGTGATCCTGGATCTGTTTATATAAATATTGTAATGAATCTGTAATTTTTCTTATTGTGATTTCTATCTTTATCTTATCCTTTCTTTATTTGGTATGGAGGGACTGTGTGCGCACAATTTCCTCTGGAATTAATAAAGTATTCTGGTTCTAATTGTCAGGTGCAAAATTCAAAATCATCAGGATAAGCACTGTGTAATAAAAACTCAACAAGACACAATTTTAAAAAACTATATCAGGAGGAAACATGAACAGTCACCGACAAATCAAACGCAACAGCCCAAAAGATAGCAGCCTTAAGTAAAAACAATGTGTGCAATGTTGCTTCTGAGATAGTGTGCTAGTAAAAATCAACATAACCAACATACTACAGACACACATCAACCTAACAACATGAATCCATTCAAGAGACAGTTCACAGTTCTTGGCAGCCAGGAGTCTAAAGGAGTTCAATCTGACTAATCATGAACAACCTCAAAGTTGTTTCAGACCCCATTCCACAACCTCAAAAACAACCTCCAGACTAGAGGTTTAATTCATTTAGATGAATCAACTCATAATTAACTACATAAAGAATTGCAGAAGAACAAAGGTGCAGTGACTTTAGTGCAAATCACTGCAGCTGATTGACAGTACAGGACCTCACGTGTTATACTGGACATGATAAAGTGAATGCAGTGAATATTGTAGACACTAAAAGTGCACCTGTCTGGTAGAACACAGAGCCAGCAGCTGGTTAAGATACTGATCTATCTCAGCTGGATGCTGATGTGCTTTTCTTTTTATGCTAAACGTACATAACCTACTGTCCAGCACTGTAAACAGAAACCAGTCTAAGCCTTTGCATTATGAATGACTGAACTATCTCAAATTCAGCTTTTCAAGATTGTGTGTGTGTGTGTGTGTGTGTGTGTGTGTGTGTGTGTGTGTGTGTGTGTGTGTGTGTGTGTGTGTGTGTGTGTGTGTGTGTGTGTGTTTTCCTCATGCTTCTCGGCCTGGCTGAAGCTTCTCTTTCCGGGGAGGGGGACGTCGTTTTTGTTCGTTTCCATGACTATATTAACCTTGACCTGGTCTTCACCTCATCTTATCCAGGTATTTGTTAAAATCTGTAGACAAAGTGACCTAGAATGACCTCTCTCGCCAGGAGAAGTTTAAATGACCGCATCCCTCACAGGTACAGAGCCCATCCAAGACAGTATGAGGAAGGAAAGCCACTTTCTCCATAGTTGTCCCAAGTGGTGGAGAGAAGGTGAGGTCATTACCAGGTAACTCTGACCTCTGCAGCTGCCGCCTTAGGTAAAAGAGGACTTTTAGTCACCCTACCTTAGCTCATGTCTAAAGATCCTAGGAACGGTCCCGACTACTCTCAGGTCCAGGTTTAAGATCCTAGGGAACGGTCTTGACTCCTCTCAGGTCTAAGTTTAAGATCCTAGGAACGGTCCCGAGTCCATTCAAGTCCAGGTTTAAGATCCTAGAACAGTCCCGAATCCTCTCAGATCCAGGTTTAAGATCCTAGAACAGTCCCGACTCCTCTCAGATCCAGGTTTAAGATCCTAGGAACGGTCTCGAATCCATTCAAGTCCAGGTTTAAGATCCTAGAACAGTCCCGAATCCTCTCAGATCCAGGTTTAAGATCCTAGAACAGTCCCGACTCCTCTCAGATCCAGGTTTAAGATCCTAGGAACGGTCTCGAATCCATACAAGTCCAGGTTTAGGATCCTACAACAGTCCAGACTCCTCTCAGGTCCAGGTTTAAAACCCTAAGAATGGTCCTGAGTCCATACAATCCAGGTCTAATTTAACAGTGCCACTCAATAAAAGGTTTGGTTTTACTAACCAACTACGGGCTCTATTTTCTGTCTTACTGAAGTCCAGCCATGGTCGTTTCCATGGGAACCATCTACCTCTAAAACACACTGTTATGTTAAAATGTTTTTATTATGATTATTATTAATTTGTTGAATGCTCCCGGGTGGCAGTTGCATAATCTTCCGACAATGCTAAGTAAACACTGAACAGAAATATTTTCTAGCATGTTCCTGGTCATCTAAGATTCCTGCATTGCATAATGCTTTTAGAAGAAGAGGTTAACTCTTCTCAAGTGTTTATATTTGACCTCAATAAATCTCGCTTTGGGGAATGTGTGGGAATGTTTTGGCCATATAAAAATGTCCTAGAAACCTTTCCCTACAGATTGTTAATGGTAGTGCAATTTACTGCTCTAAGGTTTAGTTAAGAGAAGTAAAAGGGAGGGAAAGGTTAAACAAAATCCTGAGTCCAGTACTGCAGGTACCAGTGTGTACAGTCTCTGAACTTAATCTGTTGAGGAAGAAGCTTCAGAAGTTTTCTACAGACATGCAAAGCAGAAAATAAAATATCTTTTAATTCTAAAGCTTTACCGGCCAGAACATAATAATAAAAGAAATCACGCAGGTCATCCTGGGTCTTAATATTGGACAGATACAACCTCAGATGTGCAACAATAATCATATTAGACTGTCCTTCTTTATTATGTAGCATAGAAAACTGTAAATCCTTTGTTCTGTAGCTTGTAGAAGCAACTTTAGAAGCAATCACTTGATTTCATTAATCTTTCACATCATTTTTACATGTCTACCAAACACGTCTACCGTGGTCTGGTCTGTCCAGAGGACCTGGTTCCAGAAGTCTGCTGGTTTGTTCAGGTGCAGCTTTGCCAGCCTGAGCCATGCTGCCATGTTCTTTTTTACTCCTGCAACCTTCCCAACAAGCCATACTGGTTCAGTCTGTTTCTAACTGGACTGTCCTTAACTTTTAAAATCTAACCTGCTGACTGAGATCTGGAGGGTCTGGGACGGAGATCTGGGGTCTGGTTTTGGACTGGACTTCCACTCCTGGAAGACTGGCAGCTGTTTTGTAAAAAACGTCTCCCTGCAAAGTGATAGGGGTTTCAATCCTTCCCAGACTCATGAGCAGCATCTGCTATTTCTCTAAGGTCATGTCTGATGTCTTTCCTCCTTGGCATTGTGCTTCCACACACACCTGGATGCAGGTAACTGATAAAATGTCTGCTTTTACAAAGGTGTTTATAGTGATGATGATGATGATGATGATGAATGAATCCAGAAAATCCACAGTTTCCTCAAATCTTCCAATTATTTTGTTTAGAATTTCTTAAATAAATAATGAACCTGGGTAATTCATTTATTTTATTTTGCTTACCACCAAGTACGTGGTGCCAAAACATAAACGAAACAATACATGTTCAGCAATAGCAAGATTCGCAGGAAAAGAAGACCCATTTCAGAAAGGTTCCCAGTTTACAGTTTATATGATCTTTGGCTTTATAAGTTTATATATTGATGGTGCTGTGAGTTCAGCTCTTCCACAGCCCCACAGCACAGACACATTCCCATGCTTCTTCCTAGACCTTTGCATTGGCCGCCTACTTTAGGAACTCTTGTTTTATTTGTTCTAAAATTACAAATAGCTTGCAGCACAAATCTGCACAGGGGCTTTTAAGGTTTTCACAGAACAGATATTTTTAAGTTTCATATTCTGATTTAATTTCATCATAAACATGAAGTCATGTCCCTGATTTATTTATCTTTCAGACCCCATTCCACAGTGTTTAAGCCAACTAACATTATCAGGATGCTGAATGGTCCAGATGCAGGACAGGCCACAGCTGTCCAGTATGTCCCTTACCTGCTGTAGCCAAGGGGACGTACTGCCTGACTTATAAAAGTACTTGGACAGTTGTGTAGTGAATTTGCAGCCGTTGCCCTAAACAAGTCTCCCCCAGTATCCCGTCATTCTTTTTTGGATGACTACTAACAGGGTATCTGCCCAGTTCTACGAGCACCACGCTTTTACAAGGCTCATTTTGAGAATATATTTGACAATCGAAGGTGTAATCTTTCAAGAATATCAAGTTTTTCAAACCTCCACACTTCACAGGCAAACATCATAACGGGTATAACTAGTCTAAGATCAGGGTGACATGGCGATGGCAGAATGCTCTACTCTTAGAGAGGACGGCAAACACTGGCTGAGCGGCTGCGCCATGCCGGTCTTATATGACCAACTTAAACCGTTCGAATTAAACATGACACCTAGATATCTGAAACAAGACACAACTTCCAGCTTCTTTTCCTTACACGTAAAACTTACTTTATGACCTTTTTCTATGTCTCACTGTTCATTTTTCATTTCCAGTCGTTACAATATTCACACATATAATGAAGTGCCTTGTGTGAACTGGGTTTTGTTGATGGCATAACAGTCTGTGATGATTGGTTGTTTACCTGAGGATGTATTTACCTGTAGAGACTTGGAGAGAGTAGATGAAGCGACCATATCATGGACCCAGAGTTTCCATGTGTTATTCTGGTAGCAGTTTATAGTTCACCTGGTGCAATTGAGGATGCAGTGGGGACGTTGTTGCCTCAGTTGTTGCTTGGTTACAACACAACATCCTGATGCATTCAGTGTAGTGGCACTTCTGAGCCAGTCAGTATTGACTATTTCAATGTGAATTTTCATCCTTGTCCCAGATGTTTAAGTGGATATTATTATCTTTTTATGCAAATTATGTTTCACACATGACAAAATCTGCAAATTCGTTGACATTACTTACAGCAAACTTCATCTCTGCTAAAAGGATGTTTTGATCATTTTAACAATCCATAAACATACATGAAACAAAATCAGCCATGAATTTTCTAGATGAGGGTTTCTGAAGGGCAAGAATTGAAATGAGCTGAAACAGGAGGAGTCCATCCATACTGCTAGCTGGGTGGAGCTGTTTTACATAGTTAGTTGGAGTATAGTGGTCAGCTGGAGGCTAGCAGTTAGTTGGAGGCTAGCAGTTAGTTGGAGGCTAGCAGTTAGCTGAAGGCTAGCAGATAGCTGCAGGATAGCTGTCAGCTGGAGGCTAGTGGTCAGCTAGAGGCTAGCAGTTAGCTGAAGGCTAGCAGATAGCTGGAGGATAGCTGTCAGCTGGAGGCTAGCAGTTAGGGGAAGCTAGTAGCTGGAGGCTAGAAGGTAGCTGGAGTATAGTGGTCAGCTGGAGGCTAGCAGTTAGCTGGAGGCTAGCAGTTAGCTGCAGGATAGCAGATAGCTGGAGGCTAGCAGTTAGCTGCAAGATAGCAGATAGCTGGAGGCTAGCAGTCAGCTGGAAGCTAGCAGTTAACTAGAGGATAGCAGTCAGCTGGAGGATAGAGGTCCGTTGGAGGATAGCAGGCAGTTGGAGGCTAGTGGTTAGCTGGAGGCTAGCAGTTAGCTTGAGAATAGCGGTCAGCTGGAGGCTAGCAGTTAGCTGAAGGCTAGCAGATAGCTGGAGTCTAGCAGGTAGCTGGAGGCTAGCAGTTAGCTGGAGGATAGTGGTCAGCTGGAGGATAGTGGTCAGTTGGAGGCTAGCGGTTAGCTGGAGGCTAGCAGTTAGCTGGAGAATAGTGGTCAGCTGGAGAATAGCGGTCAGCTGGAGGCTAGCAGTTAGGGGAAGCTAGTAGCTGGAGGCTAGAAGGTAGCTGGAGTATAGTGGTCAGCTGGAGGCTAGCAGTTAGCTGGAGGCTAGCAGTTAGCTGCAGGATAGCAGATAGCTGGAGGCTAGCAGTTAGCTGCAAGATAGCAGATAGCTGGAGGCTAGCAGTCAGCTGGAAGCTAGCAGTTAACTAGAGGATAGCAGTCAGCTGGAGGATAGAGGTCCGTTGGAGGATAGCAGGCAGTTGGAGGCTAGTGGTTAGCTGGAGGCTAGCAGTTAGCTTGAGAATAGCGGTCAGCTGGAGGCTAGCAGTTAGCTGAAGGCTAGCAGATAGCTGGAGTCTAGCAGGTAGCTGGAGGCTAGCAGTTAGCTGGAGGATAGTGGTCAGCTGGAGGATAGTGGTCAGTTGGAGGCTAGCGGTTAGCTGGAGGCTAGCAGTTAGCTGGAGAATAGTGGTCAGCTGGAGAATAGCGGTCAGCTGGAGGCTAGCGGTCAGCTGGCGGATAGGAGTCAGCTTGAGGCTAGCAGTTAGCTGCAGGATAGCAGATAGCTGGAGGCTAGCAGTTTGCTGCAGGATAGCAGATAGCTGGAGGCTAGTGGTCAGCTGGGGGCTAGCAGTTAGCTGGAGGCTAGCAGTTAGCTGGAGAATAGTGGTCAGCTGGAGAATAGCGATCAGCTGGAGGCTAGCAGTTAGCTGGAGGTTAGCAGGTAGCTGGAGTCTAGCAGGTAGCTGGAGGCTAGCAGTTAGCTGGAGAATAGTGGTCAGCTGGAGAATAGAGGTCAGCTGGAGGCTAGCGGTCACCTGGAGGCTAGCGGTCAGCTGGCGGATAGGAGTCAGCTTGAGGCTAGCAGTTAGCTGGAGGCCAGCGATCTGATCGAGGCTAGCAGTTAGCCAGGTGAAGTGACCTGCCTTAGGTGGACAGAGGTTGACCAGGTTAGGAGAATTATTCGCCTTCAAGCTAACTTGTCATACTAACGCCATTTTAGTCTTTTTAGATCATCCTCTTCATCGGGTCTGCCTTCTAATACCTGGTCAGAGGATAGCAGTCAGCTGGAGGATAGTGGTCAGCTGGAGGATAGCGGTCAGTTGGAGGCTAGCGGTTAGCTGGAGGCTAGCAGTTAGCTGGAGAATAGTGGTCAGCTGGAGAATAGAGGTCAGCTGGAGGCTAGCGGTCACCTGGAGGCTAGCGGTCAGCTGGCGGATAGGAGTCAGCTTGAGGCTAGCAGTTAGCTGGAGGCCAGCGATCTGATCGAGGCTAGCAGTTAGCCAGGTGAAGTGACCTGCCTTAGGTGGACAGAGGTTGACCAGGTTAGGAGAATTATTCGCCTTCAAGCTAACTTGTCATACTGACGCCATTTTAGTCTTTTTAGATCATCCTCTTCATCGGGTCTGCCTTCTAATACCTGGTCAGAGGATAGCAGTCAGCTGGAGGATAGAGGTCAGTTGGAGGATAGCAGGCAGTTGGAGGCTAGTGGTTTGCTGGAGGCTAGCAGTTAGCTTGAGAATAGCGGTCAGCTGGAGGCTAGCAGTTAGCTGAAGGCTAGCAGATAGCTGAAGGCTAGCAGATAGCTGGAGGCTAGCGGTTAGCTGGAAGCTAGCAGTTAGCTGGAGGCTAGCAGTTCTTCATCGGGTCTGCCTTCTAGTACCGGGTCGTCCTCTTTATTGGGTCCACATTCTAGTATCAGGTCGCCCTCTTCATCGGGACCGCCTTTTAGTACCTGGTCATCTTCTTCATCAGGATCACCTTCTAGTACCGGGTCGGACCCTTTTAATCCTGGTGTGATAGCTGGAAGCAGGTGGTGGAAACCTTCCTCAGAGGTTTTGCTCCATATTGACATGATAGCATCACACAGGTGCTGCAGGTTTGTTGACTGCATCCATGATGACAATTTCCTGTTCTACCACATCCCAAAGCTGCTCTACTGGACTGAGATCTTGTGACTGTGGAGGCCACTGGAGTTTAGTGAACTCATTGTCATGTTCTAGAAAGCGGGTGGAGATAATCTGAGCTTTGTGACAGTGTATTATTCTGCTGAAAGTAGCCATCAGAAGATGCTACACTGTGGTCATAAAGGGGTGGACATGGTCAGCAACAATACTCAGGTAGGCTGTGGTGGTTAAACTAGACCACGTTGGTACTAAGGGGCCCAAAATGGGTCAAGAAGATGGATGGATCTATGTTTTCATGATGTTTCCACCAGATTCTAAACCTAGTATCTGAATGTGGAGCTGAAATGGAGACTCATCAGACCAGCAACGTTTCTCCATCTTTTATTGTCCTATGTTGGTGAGTGCGTGTGAATTGTAGCCTAAGTTTCCTGTTCTTAGCTGACAGGAGGCACCCGCTGTGGTCTTCTGCTGCATCCTGGTCCAGACAACTGCTGCTCGCTGGATATTTTCTCTTCTTCAAACCATTCTCTGGAAATCCTAGAATTGGTTGTGAGTGAAAATCCCAGTAAATACGTAGACCAACAGTCATGCCACGTCCAGAGTCTCTTCAGCAGGTCGTCTTCGCCACGTCTACATGCCGTGTGATTGGCTGCTTAGATATTAGCGTTAATGGATACTAGAGCAGGTGTATCTAATAAAGCGGCCCGTGAGTGGCCCCAAAAAAGGCAGATCTGGGTCATGTCCGGTGGACAAGGTTGCGTTTATTGCAGTCATTCAAGCCAATAAAAGAAAAGTGCAGCTTTGAGAAATATTTCTTCTTATTTCTCTGTATGTTATTATTTCATCATTAAGTTGTTTCTAGAAACCGTCCCACTCCCACAGCCCGTTGGCCCGCATCCATGTGTCCCCTGAACCGTTTTCCTGGATGGTTTTATGCTCCATGCTGTTGTTTCTACAGGCTGCTGTTAGTAACGTCCCTGTTCCGGAGCGCGTGGATGAGGAGGGATGGGTAACCACCGCTTTCCCCCCCTCCCTCTCCAGTCCTCCTCTCGCTTCACCAACGAGGAAGCGCTCAGTCGCCGCTTCTTTTACGGCCGCGAGGAGCTCTTCTCTCTTATTCTCTGCTCCACTCTTTCTCTCTCTCTCTCTCCGCTCACGTTTATCCGGCACCGGCGGCTCCTCCGCGCGCAGATGTGCAAATTGTGACCGGAGCTCGCGGCGGGGAGACTGCGTGCTCGCGCCTCTGCGCCATGGAAGACCGTTGTTCCCCGGAAAACGACAGGATGGAAGCCTGGCTGGATGACCACTTGGAGTTCACGCGCTCCTACTTTGTGCGGAAGGCGTCAAGGTAAATTAAAATAGAAAAATAGAATCCTGATTAATTCCCTTTTAGTTGATCTTATTTTTATTTAAGGCATGGCTTTACTTCTCTGCAGAGTAAAGTCCTTTTCTGATCACATGGGCTGCATGTAAACATGTTTCTGTGGATCTCAGGTGGTCTTCCAGGGCTGTGCATTTCCTTGGAATGCTTTCTCACAGCTCAGCATTATTTCATGTCACTGCTTCACCATCAGCCACACTCCGGAGAGTTGCACATCATTTCACTGTTTACTGCTGTTGGAGGAACTCACACACACAGGCTCGCCATGAATGAAAGGACCTACACTCAGAGAGGGTGGCAAACTGGCCCTTTTATTTCTTGGACAAACAGACGGCGGTGTGTAAGATCCAGGTGTTTAATAGGGTTTAAACGACTAGTTTGATCCCAATACCATGTATTGATACAGTCGAGAGTGAAATACTTTATCTCCTGCGGGAAATTATAAGGTTGTAAGTTTTTTTTTAACTATGGCTGCTGGAATAAAATGATCTAGTGTACCTTTTTGTCTTGCACTTGAAGGAGCCTCTGACTGAACACACTGTGTTGTTTCATCAGAATAACATGTCAACTCTGGTTTGATCATATGAATGAAAACTTTCTGCTAACAGTTAGATCTCCTTCTTTTCCAGGATGACACCTTCTCCTAACATTCCACTAACTTTATTGTCCCAATTTGCTCGAACAGTCTTCGTGTATAGAGTCTAGGGATAGACATGCTCCTGCAGCCATGTCTGGGTGAAACACATTACTGCATTCTCTGTATTCCTTCTGTGTCCCTGTTAGCACTTTGAACTTGTCCATTTTGTTGGCCAGCAATATCACATTTTCAATCCAAATTCTTAGAAACGGTTTCAATTTCCTCCTCTTTTCTCTCTGCCTCATTCCTGACCTGCATCCTTTTTGTTTCCTCTTCAGTACCTAGAGGATTTTGTTACTTTGCTCAATCACTTCATCTGTTCATCCTGATTATACAACCACAACTACAGTAGCTACGATGAAATAACGCGTTCTCGACAGTAATTAATATATGTAATTAAATGGATTAAAATTTTTAACACATGCACAGCATCCGTCATTAATGCAACACGACATGAAGGCGTCTAGAGGCAATATGGAAAAAGTGAATCGACTGGTTCAGTATCTCCATGACAACAGATACATCGTCATGTTCAACGTCTGCTGCATCTTCAATTCCTGAATTTTCTCCGTCCATTTTTACCGCTCACATCTCCAATAACAGCTGCTCTGTCGCAGGTGTAGTGGTGCAGCAGTGAAAAAGGTCCCCCCCTCATACAGTTTCCTGCTGCGGGTTTAGTGGCGCAGCAATGAAAAAGGACCGCCTCTTTTGCAGACTCGTTTGCAAACTGCAGTATGTGAGTAACCAACAGAGGGCAGTTTAGGGCCCAATAAGACCGGATGTAAGGTCATAGGGTTGATAACGTTGAGAATGATGGAAAATTTGTAAGATGAAAAACAGTGTGCTTGTTTTAGGGGTCTTAGGATGCATGCACACTAGAGATGTTCTGATACCATTTTTTTTTCCTGTCCGATACCGATTCTGATACCTGGAATTTAGGTATCTGCCGATACAGAGTACTGATCCGATACCTGTGCTATTTCAAGAGCTCTATTGCATTTATAATTTCAATAGATTATTACATTGTTATATTATGTAGCAAAGGCATATAAACTATAACACATGAACTAAAACATAAAAACAATGATTGCCACAGAACTTCTTTAATTATTCAGTAAATAAACTCAAAGCATTTCTGTTAAAAAAACAAAACAATCTTGAAATTTGACTTTCAGTGAAAGTTTTCTACAACAGACAGGAGCTGCTCATCCAGGACTATAAATTCTAAAACTTTGTTATTGTGGTGGCTTTCTGGCTTTAATTTAGTTAATTTCTTACCTGTTTAAAGGTATTTTCAATTGTTTGTTGTTGCTGCAGTTCAATGAAGTTTTCCTTTAAGGCAACAAACTCCTTGTGCTTTTTAGCGTCATTACAACCCAGATGTTTGATAATGTCGCTGCTGGTAAATCTGGCAGCATGCGTGCAGCTTCTGGAAACTTCAGCCCTGCATATGACGCCTATTGCTGTTTTGCTAGCAGGATTTTCTAATGAGTAAAGTTGCTAACATACCTACGGTTCGCTTCTCGTGTGAAAGAAAACGGAGTATCCAAAGAGAGGAAGCAATGTAGATCATCATGGTGGATGTCTGGCTGCTTCTCCTGCTGCTCAAACTGGACAGATTTTGGTGAAAACTGGTTCAGGTTTGAACACCAAAGTAAATCCAGAGACCAGACTGCAGAAATTTGGTGTCACTCCATTGTTTACTTGTGGTGAATGAGCTGTTTTTTGGTCCTGGCCAATCAATGAGCCGGATATTCTTTTCGGAGAGAATCTCCCCCTAGTCAGCAGTTGTTGTAACTGTGTGACGTTGTCTAGGTAGTTTGGTCCACTTCAGTAAAGTTCAGTGTGAAAGCAAAACAAACCTATGCAAGGTGGGAAATTTGTTGGAATTTTCTGGCCAATTGAACGGAGTCTCCCGGACTATCCTGATGTGAATGTGCCCTAACGTACCATCTGCGATATCACTGCTGTAGTGTTTTCTACCGTAATCTCAAAATTAAGCAATCACCCATTAATTCAACAACTCTTTCCAGTTTAGGTTCTGTAATGCACACCCTAGTGGAATTCTGACAAGCATAGTACACAAGCAAATATGTGAACAATTACGCATCGTACCATTACGATGTTCTTTCTTTAGCACAGCTCACAAATGATTGCTGTAGGTTTTTGTGGCAGCGAGTTAATGAGTCATAGTTTTGTTACACGCCAAGCATTTAACCAGCCTAGCACCAATCCATCAGGGCTGTTTAGGTCATTCTCATTTAACCACTTTAATCACCATGGTAACCTTTTGTTTGCTTTTCATTTAAGAACACCAAAACATCTCATCTCCCTGATTTATATTTATTAAAAAGTATTGACAGGGAACATATTTTCCCCTATCCTCCTTCAGAATATGAAGTAAAAGTTTGTTAGAGGGATATAAGAGGTTTGCACACATCAGCCATTCTGCTGCTCTGGTTGAGAGGTATTGATTCAGCCACACCTCCCCCGGCTACATCAGGGTCGGCTCTGGGGAGGCAAGCAGCTTGATAGGAGATGGAGTGGGAGGGATTCCACCTGACACATCCTCTCTTCCAAGGTTTTTTTTTTTCCTGAAAACAGGATGAAGATGCAAACATTCGTTTTACCACAGGAGGTTTAAACCGGCCAGTCAGGTGAGCAGAAGCTTGCTCAGGTGTAAAAACATCAGAATCAGTTGCATCACCTTCAGGAGAGTGGATGTCTCATATGTGTGTGTTGGCTGATAACAGAGATTCTCTGTGATGACATCAAACATAAACCCTGAGTGACTCACACTGGATTTGTTCCAGTAAATATCTACATCAAATCCATCAAGAGGTTCAAACAAACACACGAGCCTCGTAAAAAGCCTCGAGATTACATAACAATGGGAATGATAGTTATTACCAACATTATTATCACATGCTTCCTTTTTTAGCCCCGTTTTGAGGCAGTGTTAACATTACAGTGTTTTATTTATCTGATTTAATGTTTAAACTTGCTTTTTGAGGAGGGCTCCTCCTTGTCATTGTGTGTTTTTCTATGTAAACTCTAGACTCTAGTGTACATGGATACAGTAAAAACCCTGATCCATCCCTCATCTCTTTATACAGGTATTATGCTTTCAAGTAGCCTGAAAGTCTTTGGCAATAGTTCTCCAGACTTTCAGAAGGTCTTTCAAAGTTTTCTTGGGAAATTGGATGGTTTTTTCACTTATTGTTCGATCAGTTTAGCTATTTAAATTCTTCATCATGAGACCTATTTTTCTGCCTTCTGTCTGAAGAGACAAAAAAGGGCTGTATGTATAATCCTGGTCTCTACAGAAAGCTGAGACGTGTTAGATTACTACAGAATCAGAATCAAGATATGTGCTACTGTGTCAGAGCAAAGTCATCTGGAACACAGTAGGAAATGTAAATGTTACCGCCTCCTAATATTATTAACATTATTTTCAGTGAAAACCAAAAGAAAGCAGCTCAATTTATCTAGGTATGAGTAAAGCAGTCCTATAAAGGAGTAAAGTAGTCCTAGGAACAAGTGAAGTAGTCCTCAGACTGAGTAAAATATTTATAGGAACAAGTAAATTAATCACAAGAATGAATAAATTAGTCATAGGAACGAGTGAAGTAATCCTAGGAATGTGTAACGTAGTCCCCGTAATGAATAAAGTAGTCCTTGGAACATGTTAAGTAGTCATAGGAACAAGTAAAGTAATCCTATGGCTATCAAAATTGTAGGACTGAGTAAAGTAGTCCTAGGAATGTGTGGATTAGTCCTAGGAACGTGTGAAGTAAGTAAATGTTTATTTATAAAGCTCCTTTCCAGATAAAAACCACAAAGTGCTTAACAATGAAACACAAAACACAAAATAACACAATAGCACAGAGAACATAAAAACAAATAAAACTATGCAGATTTAAAAAGATGCGTTTTTAAAAGAAATCACTGAGTCTGCAGATCTCAGGCTGAGATGAAGGGAGGTCCAGAGGGAAGGAGCCACGGCTACAAAGGCTCTGTCACCTTTAGTTTTCAGCCATGTTTGCCAACCAGCAGACCTTAATCACTTCATCTCAGGGACCTTCTGGGAATGTGGGGCTGTAGGAGGTCTCTGATGTAATCAGGTGCTTGGTCATGTAGGGCTCGATAAGTTAAAACCAGAATTTTAAAATGCACTCTGTAATGAATGGGAAGCCAGTACAGCTGGCTTAGTAATGGAGTAACATGAGTTAATTTGGAGGATTTTGTTATTGGCCTTGCAGCAGTGTTCTGAACAATGTGGAGACGATCAAGAGATCACAGCAAATATAAAATAAACAATAAAGGCCCCAGAACAGATACCTGTGGAAAACCATAATCAAGAGATCAAAATCCTAGGAATATGTAAATTAATAGTGGGAACGTCTGAAGTAGTCCTAGGAAAGAGTAGTCATAGGAACGAGTAAAGTAGTCCTTGGAGTGAGTATCAAAATCCTGTGAATGCGTAGTCATAGGAATGAGTAAAGTATTCCTAGGAAGAAGTCAACTAATCCAAGGAATGAGTAAAGTAGTCCTATGAACATGTGAACTCTAGGGGGTCTTGTGGCAGGTGTTGAGAGCATAGTGTTCCCAGATGGGAACGGGGTATATAAGAAAATATTCTAAGCTAAACGGCAGTTCAACATTTGTCTATTGACCTGTGTGTTCAAACACTTTGCTGACTGTGTGCTCCTCACACACAAGGTGTGTTTCCGATACCCCTAGAATTGCGCAAACCTAAATAAAGCAATAAAAAACAGTTGTGGAAACACCTAAATTTTGAAAAACGTCTCAAGTATCACTAAAATGAGATGGCAGCCCGTGTAGATGCAGCAACCTCTCTCTGTCCCGACTGTGCGGCGTTTTGTTTGTCGAAAAACTTTGAAAGTTTTTCTTATCTGTCAACATCTATGTCTATGTCGAAATACATGTACAGTTGACAGGCTCTGTCTGACATCTGCAAAAGCAAGATTTGCAACATTTTGGACTATGAAACAACAGAGACGCTAAGGGAGCTCTGACTACTCCGTAAGCCTGCAATCACATGGGACTCGCCTGCTACTCCTTCCCTGGAAAGCAAGTGTCGGAAACGGTGTGCGAGGAAGCAGAAGAGGGATAAACATGGAGGTATCTGGGCTAGGCTAGCGGCTAACCCAACTCGCCCAGCCATACCATCTATCCTTCTGTCAAACATAGGATTGTTGAACAATAAAATGGACCACATATGACTGCTGAGGTCAGCTAATCGGACAGTGAGTAACTGCTGTGTGCTTGTTTTCACTGAAACATGACTGAACGACAACATTCTGAACTGCATTTCTTTTAAACTTTGTTTTGTTTTGGGTTTTTTTGCACTTGTATTGCATTTTGTACCCTGCTGTAATGTTTTATGTAAAGTACTTTGAATTTGTCTTATACATGAAATTTGCTATACAAATAAATTTGCCTTGCCTATACAGTTGGACCAGCTAGCATGCTACCAAGTGGACAGGGCCCTCGTAAATGGAGGAAAGACTTGCGGCTGCGGGTCTGTGTTCACATCCATGATGTGTGGTGCCGGGACGCTAAGGTGGTATGCAAACACTGTTCACCGCTGGCGGAGTTTATGATCATAAGGTGTCGTCCTTTCTGTCTGCCCAGGGAGTTTACTGCAATCTTGCTAGATGCAGTTTACATCCTTCCCACTAACAACAGCAATGATAGGAGTGCAGCACTTAATGAACTGTACCAGGCCATCAGCGAACGCCTTCAGAGCCAGAGATGAGTCTGGCCTGAGAACAGCAAGAGCCAACCTGTCCTGTACACACACAAGATAACCTCCCTCTTTAAAGACAGCAGAGATGCACAGAGCCTATAGTAGGGCATCCAGGCCATCATGGATGACAAGCCCGTGCCACAGAGCTGTGAGAGCAACACCCCTCTGCTCAACAACCTGAACAGCTTTGCATGCTTTGAAGCACAAAAACAACACACGCCCATAGAAAACCCTGCCCCCTCAGCATGACCAGACTCTATGCCTGTCTGCCATCAGCGTGAAGAGAGATGACTATCTCCACCATCTACACTTGGAAGGCAGCAGGTCCCGACAACAACACTGGCCGTGTGCTGAAGACTGCGCAGAAGAGCTTAAGGAGGTCTTCATGGACATCTTTAACACTTCTCCGAGGCAAACTGTTGTTCCATCATGTTTCAAAGCTGCCACCATCATACGAAGAAATCATCCCCATTCTCCTTCAAGGACTACCGCCCTGTGGCGCTGATGCCCATTATCATGAAGGGCTTTGAATTGCTGGTCATGGCACACATCAAATCCACCCTTCCCCCACCCTGGACCCCTTCCAGTTCCCATACAGAGCTAAACAATCCACAGAGGATGCATTCTGCTCTGCCCATCACCCAGCCCTCACCCACCTGAACAAGAAAGAGAGAATGCTGTTCATAGACTTCAGTTCAGTGGAGAGAGTGAGCAGCACCGAATTCCTAGGGGTGCACACCAGTGAAGACCTCTCCTCCACCTGCTTTATTTATTATCACTGTGCAATATAATAGTTGGAGTTGATTAGGAGAATTTTGCTTTGGAAGTTTGTTTTCTGCTGTTAGATATTGTCAGATGCATTTGTTTTTATTGGCACTTTTATCAGTTTGTAATAATCTCAGATTTTCTTTTTTTCAGATATTTGTTGTGCCTGTGCATTTATTTTTATTTTTATTTTTAATGGTTACTTCAGTGTTGAAATGTCCTGTCCTGTCTTCACCATCGGACAGTGGGAAACATAGTCTTGATTCCATTGTATGTCTTGTACATGTGAAGAAATTGACAATAAAGTTGACTATAGAGTTTTACGCTCTCATGAGGTGGTTTTTCAGACGTGTTGATATAGAAGTTTATCACTAAAGTGTGATGGAAACACTTTTTTTCACATTTACACGTCCCCGGACGTGATGCAGGGGGTCACGTGACCAGTTCATGTCAAGTAAAGATGCCGCGGTATGAGTAGACACAGAAGGAGACAGAAATCTTTTCACAAATAATTAAGAAAAAACTGTAACTGCCATCCTTGATAGCAAATAACAGTGAAATGCTGAGTTTTACAAAGAATTAGGAATCTCCTTCCAACTCAAAGTTGAGTCTCACAAGATGAGATTTTACAATAACTGCTTATGCATCAAACACCATTCAATAGAAGCACCTGCAAATCACAATTGTATTTTGTCAAAATTTTAGAAATATCGCTTTTATTTTGCGAAAAACTGTAATGAAACACAGCTACTGATGTATGACCCACATTACATCTACAAGACTTAATTTAAAGGTAATTGTAGGAGAAATTTCTTACATTTTAGTGAGTCAAACAACATTTTTGTGGCTTTTTTGTACAACTAGAAGCAGCCTAAGCAGGAGGTGGTTAGTATACAGAGAAGAACAGGACAAAGATAACCAGAGGCTCCAGACTGAGGGTCAGTTTTCTGACTTCGTACTGGAACATGGTCTTTAATGCATTCTGCTCTCATTCTCTTCTGGGAATTTGTTGCATGGTAAAATGAACTGCATTTGCTTCTAATGTTTACCTCGACAAGCCCTTCAGGGTGATTCTCAGAAAAAGATATCTCTGTGGTACTGGGTAGCAAAGATTTCTGAGAGTCATTTTTTACTAGCTTTAAATGTCCAACTACAGCCTTCGTATTTCTAGGGAAGATTATAAAGGGCTGTACCATATTTCCCTGCTGTCAGTTTTCACTAAGGTGTGTGGAAAGTTCTCAAACTTTTCTGTAATTTTCTTCAGCTACAACCCTGGAAGGGGTGGCTGGGGAAACCACTAAAACCATTTATGCTGGTTTTAAAGAAAAATGAAGTGAATGGCCTAAAATAAGCTGTTTATTACGTTGCGTGTCCTCTTTCTTCCTCATTCTGATGCTCAGCTTGAACTCCAGCAAGTTGTCTTCACCACGTCTAAATGACTATATGCTGCCTTTTGATAACCTGGTTGGATATTAGTGTAAACAGGTCATTGAAAAGTGAGTTTGTCCTGTTTACACTGCTGAGTCCACGTTTGGGGATGTTCAGTATGGTGTAAAAAGTAGTTCCAGGGTGATGTTCAGCATGGTATAGCATCCCCTCTTCTTCTAACAGCTGTCTGGAAACATCTGGGAAGTGAGGAGACCAGTTGCTGGAGTTTTAGGAGAGGAATTTGAACTGGAAAACCAAATATAATCTTTGTATTCAGGAACCTTTTACTAAACCACATCAGTATTGAGACGTCTGCCTCCTCAAAGAACTTGTTAGCTGAATTTCACTCTGGTCTTCTGTGATTAGTTTCATCACTTAGTGTAGGTGGTGGACTGTGACCTGTTTGCTTTGGGGGTTGGATATTGGTGGGCGGTGCCTTATGGCTGTGGGTCCCTAGAGGTTTCTCGTGGTGAGGATCTGGACTACTCCACTGTGGGGATGGCTCTGTCATGGGCTGTGGGGGGTCTGCAGTTGGGGCTACCTCGTGGCGGTGGGGCGTGGCCATTAGTGGGGCCTAGGTCAGTGGGCATCAACCCTGGGCTGGGTGGCCAGGCTGTTCTGGGACAGGCTTGGTGGGAGTTCAGAGCTATGGTGCCTGGGTCTGGCCCCTTTCTTAGGGGGTGGAGGGGTCAGTTGGTGCCAGGGGTTTGGGCTTGCCTGGGTGTGCTGTTATGGGGTGGGTTGGTGCATGCCCTGGTGTCTGGTTCCTGCCCCGGGACTGGGATGTAAGGGTTTGAAGGGAGGCTGAGGGGGTTGGTGGATTGTAGTGGGAGGTGCTGGGGCGTGTTTAGTGGTTAGACTGAAAGGTTGTGTGTGTGTGTGTGCCAGGATGAGTGAGAGCGGGCGAGGGTTAGGGTTAGGGTTACAGGCTCTTGGGGCCCTGGGCCCTTTGCTCTGGTTGTCCTGGATGGCTGGTGCCTGGCAGGGTTGGCTGATACCGATCTTGGCCCGCCAATGCCTGTGTCCCTTAACAGTGGGGGGCTCTGGCTAGGAGCATTCCTCTGCCACACTCTGGGTGGATCCAAGGTCGTTTTCATGGCAGGGTGGCTGGGGTTTGTGCTCTGGGACTGCTCCTAATCACTCGGGTAATCAGCAATCCTGGATCTTGGGATCTTGTTCAGGAGTGAGGGAAGGATGGAGCGGGAGATCAATAGGCGAATCGGTACAGCATCTACAGTGATGTGGACTCTGCATCGGTCTGCCGTGGTGAAGAAGGAGCTGAGCCAAAAGGCAAAGCTCTCAATTTACTGGTCGATCTACGCTGCTACCCTCACCTATGGTCACGAGCTGTGGGTAGTGACCAAAAGAACCAGATCGCGAATACAAGCGGATGAAATGAGTTTCCTCCGCAGGGTGGCTGGGCTCCTCCGCATCGAGAGGAGCCAGATGAGGTGGCTCGGGCATCTGGTTAGGAAAACTCCCTGGTGAGGTGTTCTGGGCACATTCCACTGGGAGGAGCCCCCAAGAAACCCCCAGGACACGATGGACGGACTACGTGTGGGGGCTAGCCTGGGAACACCTTGGGATCCCCCCGGATGAGCCGGCGAAAGTGGCCGGGGAGAGGGAAGTCTGGGTTTCCCTACTTAGGCAGCTGCCCCTGTGACTTGACCCCAGATAAGCTGTAAAAATGGATGGATGGAGGGACGGACGGTTGGTCGGTCGGTCGATCGGTCTTATACCTACAAAGCTCCCCTTGGCAAAGCAAATTTGTTCAGCACAACACAGCAGCCAGACCAACATTCTGCTGCTACCATGCTGGACAGGTCAAGTTACAAAAGAAAAAGGAGAGAAATGTTGTCCCATTCTGGTCTGATGCAGGATTCTAGCTGCTCTACAGTGCTGGACCTTGGTTGCTGTATTTCTGCTTCCACGAAGCTCCAGATGTGTATTGGTGAAAGGTCTGGACTGCAGGCAGGCCAGTTCAGCATCTGGACTCTTCTCCTGTGAAGCCATGCTGTTGTGATGGATGCAGGATTTGGTTCAGCGTTGTCTTGGTGACATCTGCAAGGCCTTCCTTACGTATTAAAGATGTATTAAAGTCAGTAATTTAGCAGGACCTGATGGTGTCCATTCACACACATCTTTAGTCTGTGGTGCTCGGTACTTCATTTTATTATTTTATTGTCTCTTTCCTCTGTTAAAATCCAGTAATTTGGGAAACATCTTGTCCTTTTCCCTAAAAAGATTAAATGTTTAGGTCCATTTGCTCCCTCCCTGATGGAGCAAACCGAGTAATACCACTGGAAATCATGGGGGGGCAGTGTTAAGCCAGTATAACTGATGTATGAAATGCCACAGGAACAAAGAAGAAAAAGTCACTGCAATCTAATTAATGGCCACACAGACCACCACCATCACTGCCTTGCCTCCATTTATGTCTCTTTCTGGATAGACATTATCACAATCTTCTCCACTGTTACCATGGTTACTATTGACTTAAGCCGACGGAGGTGAGCACTAAACTCTGTACTGCCCTCTGGTGGTTGTATTGCCTAACAACCACACCAACGTAAAGGACACATGGAAACAAGTTGAAACGGGAAAAGGGACGGCAGTGGCTCAAGCGGTAGAGCAGGTCGTACAATGAAGGTTGGCGGTTCGATTCTCACTCCCACAGTCATCTGTCATTGTGTCCTTGGGCAAGACACTTCACCCTCCTTGCCTCCAGTGTTGGCATCACAGGTGTATGAATGTGGAGAGGCTGTAGTCGCGGATTGGCTGCCATGTTTCCATCAGTCTGCCCCAGGGCAGCCTTTGTTACACAAGTAGCTTACCATCACCAGTGAGTGAGGAGTGAATGAATAATGGATACACAATAAAAAGTGCTTCGGGTGGCTTGAAAAGCACTATGTAAATCTAATCCATTATTATTATTATTATTATTATTATTATTAACCTAAGAAAACTAGTTCCAGCATCACATGTAATGAAGTTGTCCTAGATCACCTGGCCAGGCAGGCATCAGCTCTTCAGGGCCTTCTGCAGGTTTCTTATGGGAGATGTGTGGGCATTGATGTGCTTCACATATATAGTCACCTTGATACAGGTGCTAGCTCTGTTAGGATCATGTTTGTTTACTTTTTATTTAGTGTTTTTAATACTGCTATAGACCACCTTTTGGCAAGGCCAGTTTGTTAGGCTGGGTAACACAGGGCATGGTTTCATCTCCTTTTTATTTACTCTTTACATTGCTGACTACAGGCATCACCCGCATCTTGTCTGGTACAGACCTTTTCAGATGATGCTGCCTTAGTGGGTCTGGTTAACCGGAATGGTGACCTGGCCTAAAGACTGGAGGTCCTGTCTTTCTCCAATTTCTTATAGATGAATGCAGGGAAAACCAAAGAACTGGTGATTGACTTTAGAAAGAAAAAGAAGGTTCTTCCAATGAAAGTCATACCTGCAGCTGTTAGACTTTTCATTCACATTGTGTCTAATGGGTTTTATTCAGTGTTTCTTTGTTTTTTATTCATGCTTTTAATCGTGTTTCCTTTTACTGCCATACTGCTCTCAGAGGAGAATGATGTATTTACTGTTGGATGATGATTGTGCTGTTTGTTGGCTGTATGGGTTGATCTGGTGGCAGAATCTTTTCCTCAGTGGGATTAATAAAGTATTCTATGTATTCTAATGTTTGCTTTGAACTTCAGCAAGTCTTCTTCACCATGTCTACGTGAGCAGATGCTGTCATTAGCTGATATTTGCGTTGATAGCAGGTGAACAGGTGGAGCTGGTAAAGTTTGGCCTTAGTTCTGTGTTTTGAGGCTTCCAGACCCCAGGTGCTCCAAATTAGGATGAACCACCAATCAGCACAAGGCCATCACAGCATGTCTTTTAACTTTGTAATTCATGAAACCTGAAGGAGTTTGACATGACCAGATGGCTAAAAAACTGGGTAGAAGGGGGGATCACAATGCTCCCAATCAGCACTAGTGAGTACTTACTGAGAGAAATCTGAGAGATGGGAGCCTTGGATTGCCTGTACAGGTTTTAGAAGATGTGCTGGAATATATCTCATCTATAGCAGCTCTATCTCTGCTGTGGGTTGCTCTGTAGCAAGCTGCTCCTAGGTTTCTATGTTATGGACACTCAGGCGGTTTCTTTTCTGTTTCAACAGGGAGATGGTGAATGCCTGGTTCGCTGAGCGAGTCCATACCATCCAGCCATCAGTGTCCAAAGAAAACTCTTCCCAGCAACGGGCCTACCAGTCCTCAACAGATCTCGGCCTCCCCTCTGCCTCCACCATCCTGCCACCCACGCTCAGCCTCCTGGACAACCGCTGCCCATCCCCAGCTTCAGTCCCCAGTCCAGCTCCTGGCACCCCTACTCGCAAAATCTCAGCATCAGAGTTCGACCGGCCACTCAGACCCATAGTGGTTAAAGACTCAGAGGGAGCTCTGACATTTCTTTGTGACACTGACCGTGAAACAGTCCCTTTTCGGGGCTCAGTAATGGGTGAGGGTGGTAATGGAGGTGGTACTGGCAGCAACAGGGACCGTTGTGCCAGACTACTGGAGCTGGTAAAGGATGTGTCGAGTCATCTGGATGTGACGGCACTCTGTCATAAGATCTTCCTCCACATCAACGAGCTGATCGCTGCAGATCGCTACTCACTGTTTCTGGTAGGGATGAAATCTTCATGTTTAAACTGGAGCTCTGCCGTCAGCCTGAGCAAAGGGAAGGAAAACTTGATTATGCATCTTTACTTTGGCAGCATGGAACCTCTTATTTTAACTGGCTGCCACCACCAAACACCATATTGTTAATGGTAAATGAAGTGGTTATTGCAGTTATATGAAACAAACTTTTTCTTAGGATTTTATGTAACCTAGAGAAAGAAAAGTCATTTAGAAAATCCCACAAGTTGTCTTTTATACCACTGGTGGTTCTCAGATTTCAACATGAAAGATAAAATTGATTCATTCGTTTGTTTTGGGCAAGACTTTGTTATTTTCCGTGCCGCCAATAAGCTTATTTATTTTCTAGCAGTCTGTATGGTAGTTTTCTTCCTGAATCATTCTTGGTAAGAAGTGAAACTATCAAACAGAAGGCCTGAAAAATGTTGTGCATAAAGTGTTAGTGTTTGCTGGCTCTGTATAGAGCTGGAGCATGCAATCAACTGGATTCTGCCCCTAAGACCTATTTAACCTCAAAAATACAAACTTCAGTCTGTATTTTAAAACAGCTAGGTTTGTTTGTTTTTTACCTGCACTAAGAGCAAAGATATTATTCCAAATGGAGTTTGGTTTATTACAAAGTAGCCTCAGTGGAAGCAATTTATATCCATGCTAGTTGATTAAAAACAAAACACATTTATCAGTGCCAACTGATACATATTAGCATATACAAGGCTCATTTACCCATGCTAATTGACAAATCTTAGCAAAAACAACAGATTTATTAGTACCAACTGACACATAGTAGCTAAAAAGCTTATCTGTCCATGCTAACTGACAGATATTCGGAAAAAGCAAAGGACATTTGTCAGTGCTAAATGTGAACAAAGCCAAAGCAAAATGTCAGTGCTGACTAATGTTGTCTATGATGCCTAATGCCTTTCTATAGAAGAATTTCTTGTTTTTTTTTTTTGGGGGGGGGGGGGGGGGGGGTTGTCTGTGCGTTGTTTTAATTTCATTTTATTTTCCGTTTGAAGTCGCTATCCTTATGGGTTTGTGGTTGCAGGTGGGCGAGGACAGCTCCAACCGGAAGTTCCTGGTGAGCCGGCTGTTCGACGTGGCTGAGGGATCAACGCTGGAGGAATCTTCCAGCAGCTGCATCCGACTAGAGTGGAACAAAGGCATCGTGGGACATGTCGCTGCAACGGGACAGCCACTCAACATCAAGGACGCATACCAGGTGATAACTTTGCTCTTTTTCTCTAAGCCAGGTATGTACAGGGTCAGCATGGACGCTGGTGGCTTGTACTGTGTTTGTGTGTGTCCCAGTTTATGTGCTCTGGGTATATTTGATGGTTCTTGCTGACAGAGCACAGACCAGGACCACAGGCCATAGCAGAGGAGCCAAAGAAGGGAAAGCAGGCCAAAGTGCTTCTGTGGAGGATTTAATGGGCACTTCTGACGCCTTCATTTTACTCACTGATTTTACACCTGGTAGGGTTCCTGTTAGTGACCCATGGAGAGATCAGCTTTCTCTTTCTATTAAATCAAGAGCTGAACCAGGATGACTTTAAAGTTCTTTTCCCTCCTTTTGGTAAATCTTTATTTGATCTTCAAACATGTAGAAAGTGAACATCTTTAACCTGTTAAAATGACAAATGATCAGTAAACTGAACATTTTCTGTGAAGCAGATGTAGGCTTCACGACACAGTCTGTGTGTTCAGAGCGTTATGTTCACCTGAATACATTCAAATTATTACATGTTTATTTCAGAATTATTTCAACTTGATTTTTTGGGTCCTACTTCAGTGAATTATAAACCATTACTAGATTTTACCTTTTGATGCCATTCAGTTCACTTTATTTGTAAAACAGCCATTCACAACAGCATCATCCAAAAGCCTCACCCCCAAATACACACAGTACAATTCAGTCCAATTCATTGCAGTCCAATCATAATCAATTTAAAACAAATTCATCGTATGATCCATATTAGTCAAATTTATATTAACTGTTTATGTGAGGCAACTGTAAACAATTGTGGAGCTAAGAATACCAACAGATTGCATCAAATCGTGACTCAGTGGAGAGGAAAACCTCCAATAGAACCAGAACCAGATAGGAAAACCTCCATTACCACCAGAACCGGGAAAAAAAACTCAGTTAAAACCTGAACCGGGTAGGAGAACCCCAAAAAGAACCAGAACCAGACAGGAAAACCTCCATTAGATCCAGAACTAGGTAGGAAAACCTCCATCAGAACCAGAACCAGGTAGGAAATCCTTCATTAGAACCAGAACCAGGTAGGAAAACCTCCATCAGAACCAGAACCATGTAGGAAAATCTCCATTAGAACAAAACACAGGTAGAAAATTTTTCATTAGAACCAGAACCAGTTAGGAAAACCTACATTAGAACCAGCACCAGGTAGTAAAACCTTCATTAGAACCAGAACCAGGTAAGAAAACCTCCATTAGAACAAGAACCAGGTAGGAAAAGCTCAATCAGAACCAGAATCAGGTAGTAGAACCTCTGTCGGAACCAGAACCAGGTAGGAAAACCTCCATTAAAACCAGAACCAAGTAGGAAAACCTCCATCAGAACCAGAACCAGGTAGGAAATCCTTAATTAGAACCATAACCAGTTAGGAAAACCTCCATTAGATCTAGAACTAGGTTGGAAAACCACTATCTGAACCAGAACCAGGTAGGAGAACCTCTGTTGGAACCACAACCAGGTAGGAAAACCTCAATCAGAACCAGAACCAGGTAGGAAAACCTCCATCAGAACCAGAACCAGGTAGGAAAACCTCAATTAGATCCAGAACTAGGTAGGAAAACCTCCATCAGAACCAGAACCAGGTAGGAAATCGTTAATTAGAACAAGAACCAGGTAGGAAAACCTCCATCAGAACCAGAACCAGGTTGGAAAATCTCCATTAGAACAAGAACCAGGTAGAAAATCTTTCATTAGAACCAGAACCAGTTAGGGAAACCTACATTAGAACCAGAACCAGGGAGTAAAACCTTCATTAGAACCAGAACCAGGTAAGAAAACCTCCATTAGAACAAGAACCAGGTAGGAAAAGCTCTATCAGAACCCGAACCAGGTAGGAAGACCTACATTAGAACCCGAACCAGGAAAGAAAACCTCCATCAGAACCAGACCCTGTTAGGAAAACCTCCATAAGAACCAGAACCAGGTAGGGGAACCTCTGTTGGAACCAGAATCAGGAAGGTTGATCATCTTCGTGGACTGATTGGTCAGTCCGAGCGTATAGTAACTTGACCTGAGGGATGGCTAAGGACAAGAATATACTTTTTAATCAAAAGCGGAATTGTTCAAATGCCTGTTTGTTACCAGAGTGTGCCACCTCAGGGAGCGCATTAGAGAACTCAGGCCAGATAGAGTTGCTGAGTTGTAGGACGGAACAGAGGTTTGCATCTGGTTAATTTTGACATTGTTTCAGTTAAAAAACAACAACAGCAGTATGGTGGATGGTCTGTAAGCCCCAAAACCAAGCATGCCATGTCTCGCCCATCATTTTTACCACTGTATAAGCCTTACATCAGGTCAAATTAGTCACTACATTGCCCCTACTGGCTATTCATATGTTGCAGCTTACAACTATCTCAGGATGTGCACAGACAATGCTTCAAACAAGTGTGAAATACATGAGGCAGCCATGATAATCACACATACACGTAATTAAAAGCAAGTATATTTTCTGCCTGAGGGTCACCAAGCCAACCCTGAGAAAAAATCTAAGGCCTAGTCTTAAATTCAGAAAGGATGTCTGCTTTCTAAACCCAAACTAGGACCTGGTTCCATAGGAGAAGACTGAAGGTTTTGACTCCCACTTTACCATTGCTCAGGTCCTGCATTTAACTGTTGAGGACCTTGATGGGAACCAATATGACAAAAACCAAAAAACTGAAAATGTCATTAGATAAAATCTGTATGCAAGTAAAGTGAAAGAAAATAAAAAAGAATTAGATTTCTTTCTCCTTTGCAGACCTTGCTGTCATATAACAGGTCTAATGTGGTGCTGTAATCAGTAAACTGAGCATGTTAAGTAGGTGAGTCAAACTAAAACTTTTCCTGTAGCTTCTTTGTGGATGCAGATTGAGTTGCAGCACTTTGACCTGTACAGATGGAGCCGCTGACCTTAAACATCTGTTTCCACATTAGTATTTCCAGCAGTGCTTTTTGGTCGCTTCAGTTAACCAATGATAGACTGACGGTAGTGAGATGTGTTGGGGCTGGAGAGGAATGCACAGGCACGGACAGTATTGTGTTGGTGTGTATATATGGGCTTCTTGCTTCAGAAACTGACCCTCTGGAAGAGTTAGGAGGCATTTGTGTGGCTTACAAGAAGAAGCAAACACGTGGCTATGATTGTGTGCATGTGTTTTGTGTATGTTATCAGTCTGGCTTCAGTGTGTGTGTGTGTGTGTGTGTGTGTGTGTGTGTGTGTGTGTGTGTTCCCATCAAAGCTTATTTATTCTTTAATAACATGTTGCTCATCAATCAGTTGCTGCTGAAATGTAACAGACTGAATGAATCCAGCAGAGAACATAAGTATTAGAGCTTCGGGACCCTTCTTTCCTTTTCCTTAGTAAATCATCTGATGAAGGGTAATCTTTCATCACAAGTCCTGTTCTAGATATTCTGTCTTATTTCAAGTTTTGACAGCCGTTTCCACAAAGGCCCTTAAATCATTAAAGTGATGGTGGAACAACTTAACTGCTTCCCTTACTGGCAGCATATGTTTAGAGCAAAGCCAACCAGTGATGATTTAGCATTTTAAAGATGGTTGACATCAGCCAAGAGAAGTTTTCTATTGGCCCTTTCACACTGGCAGGAATTTTAGGAATGCCTGGCCATCTGAAAATAATGTGCATTTTTATACACTTCACAGTTTTGTGCAATCAAAAACAGTTAGTTCCACATAGGTACAGTCCGAAGAAATAATGTCAGCGGTGTTCAAAATTCCATCTGCAGATAAATTTATACAGGCAAGATATCCGGAAAGTAAAAATTATCTCATCACAGTATGCTATCTTATGTAGCTATGCAGGGAGGATGCTTAGATATAGATGCCACCTCTGACGCTGCTGTCCATAGGAACGATGCATCAATGCGGCCGCCATCTTGGCTGCGGAAAGCCGCGTCTACTTCCTGCATTAGTCAATGGAGGCAGAGGTCGATTAAAATCACCGTAACTTGCTGAATTTTCAAACCATTTTAAATCAGTTTGATTTATTAGAAATGTTACTCACATTTTAATACAATACATATATATATTTTTAATCTATATCATACACTTACACATACTCAGACACACACCCTCATGCATACTAAATTTCTTCTACAATACTAGAAATAATAATGGTGATACTCATATGGAGTTATATTATATTTATAATATGAATAATATAAAATATAAAGAAGTAAAAAATAAAGGAATGCGTTAAAACAAAACACTCATTCAAAACAAAGGATTGCCTAAATTAAAAATTACCAAATTATCAAATAAAGTTACATCTGTTCCTCGTCATTTTGATACAAAAGACAGAACCCAAATTTACCTCTTATGTGACGAGCTCAACATGTTTAAAGTAATGAACCTGATAAAGGTACCAAAGAACACACCAATATAAAACAGACGCTTTTAACACAACATCAAAGAAAAGAAAAGAAACAGAGAATTCAAAACAAGAGAAATTTGTAAGAGTAAGTACTGAAGTGTTCATTCAGAAGGAACCATTTTAAAAGTATGTTTTATAATCATTTAGAGGGGACTCCATTGTGTTAGTAAAATATTAGGATTACATGAGAAATTGTCATGACACTAACTTTGCAAAGATACTCAGGAAAATTAAAAATGGTTGATATCACTCCATCTTTTAAACCAGATGACTGTCCAGTCCTGTCAAAGTCCTCTGGGTTAAAATGACGGCTGCAGACGACTGAACAGTCCTTCGGCACAAAGTCTCTCCTCCTGAGTGCTGCTACCCATGCCGCCTCCTCCATTTATCTGCTGAAAACATACAAAACGACTCCATCTGAACACTGTTCAGTTCTCAGTTATTCTGTTGCTACAGTTCAGCAGTTAAACTTCATGTTAGCACCCTGAAACTGATTTAATAGATATGTTGAAATGATGTGACCTACTTAGCACAATTATATGAAGTGGCTCATTGCCAAATGCCACTTAAATCCTCTGTAATCATCGTCTTACTAACAAAAACATTTTTTTTATTTTCTTGTCCTGGCCGGTTTCATTTATGTTAGCTTAAGAAATACGCCAGTTAACAGTTAAATAATATAAAACTACTTCTTACTTATGAAATGTTATCCTTTGTTTCTTGGTTTCGGTGTTTCTTTACAGATACATTCGTATGCACCACAAAATTCTGGCATTTTGGTTTCACATACAGTCTGATACAGTCCGACTAATCTGACCAGGTCTGAAACCCCGGCACAAGATGGTCGCCATCTTGACATGCCTGACAAGCCCGAATGTGGCATCTAATGTATATATCTATGGGGAGGATGGCTCAGCAGTGTAAATTATCTCATCACAGTATGCTAACTTATGTAGCTATCCAGGGAGGATAGCGCAAGAGTGTAAATTATCTCATCACAGTATGCTAACTTATGTAGCTATGCAGGGAGGATGGCTCAAGAGTGTAAATTATCTCATCACAGTATGCTAACTTATGTAGCTATGCAGGGAGGATGGCTCAAGTGTAAATCAAACAATGTACATACAGTGGTTGTCTTGTGGCCTGAGGGTTGCCGGTTTGATCCTCGGCCTGTTGAGCTCTTGTCGAGGTGTCCCTGAGCAAGACACCAAACCCCAAATTGCTCCTGATGGGTCGTGGTTAGCACCTTGCATGGCAGCTTCCGCCATCAGTGTGTGAATGGGTGAATGTGTGAATGATGTAAAGCGCTCTGGGTATCATTCCAGGTACAGTAAAGCTCTATATAAATACAGACCATTTACCATTTAAAATATTTTCCACTGAGATAATCTAATTTTATATCTTAATTCTTGGTAGTTTTCCTTGGTTTATAAAGGGGGACCCGAGCAGATGCTTATGTGCTTTCTGGGGTCCTGAAAAGGAAAATTTTAGAAGATCCTGTTCTAAAGAACGTCCACTGACAGCACGTCCTGATTCAGTCCGGCTTCTTAGAAATATTGCGGACTGATTGTCATCATTGAGACAGTAATGGTACAAAGTTAAAATGAGCTAATGGTGTGAATGTGTAGCAGCTTGCAGATGTTGGCTGTAACCGCAGTTGGTCTTATAACATCTGACATTGTGGGAAGAATGGGTGTATTAACACCTCAGCTTGTCTCTTATGTTGACTTTAATCAGGCTCTGTGCACCAGGGCGGTAAGCTTCCTGCTCCTTGCATTTTTAAGTATCCCTCAAAGTCTAATATTTGACCAAAAACAGCCATTAGTGTGGTGGCTGACTGCCAGTCCATCAGGCATCAGGCTCCATCTTCTGGTTCCCTGCCAACCACAGGAATGATGGTAGTACAATGGGAGAAGAAACTGGCTGGAAAATGACTGGATAATGGGATGGTGTGGCATACACAAGGCCAGCCTATAGCATGTGATGCTGATGTGTTCTCTGTTTCCAGGTGAGCTTAAGGCTGGTAATGACATAAGTGTGTGGAAGTGGCTGAGCTCTTATTGTTAGTGGACATTAACACGTCTGGGTGATGATATATGACATTGAGCAGCTATGCAGACCCTGGACGCTGAGTTTATCCGTTTGTCACTTCACTTATTTGCACTTTTTGTTAATTTAAAAGACTCTGCTATAAATTTCTAGTCCATGTTTTATAAATTAAAATTGTACACTAGAATTATACTCGGTTTGAAGTGATTAGGACTAAAATTAATCGGATTGACTTGGGATAACAAATCAGACTAGATTAAATTGGATTTAAGGAGTTTTGATTGTATTGAAATGGAAAATGATAAATGGAACAGATCCTGAAGTGTATCAAGTTAAATTTCATTCTGATTCATTTAATTGTAACAAACTGAAATACAATAAATCGGATTTAGCTGGACTCAACTCAGATGGACTGAATTAGAATATAATGACTGAAGTGGAATAGATTATCACAAATCAGATTGATTTTAGGTGAACTGGATTCCAATGTGTTGAAAAGTTAATTCCTTTAATTCAATAAGATGATAATAAAGTGAATTAAAATGGATTGAATTTGATGATAGTAAATTAAACAGGTTGCGAAGGATTCTCATTAATACCGTAATGTGAATAAACCACATTATAATGCATTGGAATAAACTGGAGAAACCTGAAATAGATTGGATTAAAGTGAAATATAATACATAAAAATTGATTAAACTTGATAATGCCATCCATCCATCCATTGTCTGCCGCTTATCCGGAGTCGGGTCGCAGGGGCAGCCGCCTAAGCAGGGAAACCCAGACTTCCCTCTCCCCGGCCAGATTCACCTGCTTATCCGGGGGGATCCCGAGGTGTTCCCAGGCCAGCCGAGATGTGTAGTCCATCCAGTGTGTCCTGGGTCGTCCCTGGGGCCACATTCCGGTAAGACATGCCCGGAACACCTCACCAGGGAGGCGTCCAGGAGGCATCCTAACCAGATGCCCGAGCCACCTCATCTGGCTCATCTCAGTGCGGAGGAGCAGTGACTCTACTCTGAGCCCCTCCTGGATCACAGAGCTTCTCACCCTGTCTCTAAATGAGAGCCCGGCCACCCTGTGGAGAAAACTCATTTTGGCCGCTTGTATTTGCGATCTGGTTCTTTCGGTCACTACCCACAGCTCATGCCCATAGGTGAGGGTAGGGAACAGAGATCAACTGGTAAATTGAGAGATTTGCCTTTCAGCTCAGCTCCTTCTTCACCATGACAGACCCATACAGAATCCGCATCACTGCAGACGCCACACCGATCCGCCTGTCGAGACAGCACACGACCCATTTCAGGCTGAGGACCATGGTCTCAGATTTGGAGGTGCTGTGTCCCAGTCTGCCAGTCCAGGGGAACTGTCCCCGATGCTGCAGAGGTGTGTTAGCCAAGACAGCCCTACAGCATCCAGAGCCTTAAGGAACTCTGGGTGGACATCATCCACCCCTGGGGCCCTGCCACCGAGGAACTTTTTAACCACCTGAACGACCTCAGTCCCAGAGATGGGAGAGCCAACAACAATATCCCCAGACTCTGCTTCCTCATTGGAAGACCTGTTGGTGGGATTGAGAAGGTCTTCGAAGTATTCCCTCCACTGCCTCACAATGTCCCGAGTCGAGGTCAGCAGCCCCCCATCCCCACTATACACAGTATTGATGGAGCACTGCTTTTCCCTCCTGAGCCGATGGATGGTGGACCAAAATCTCCTTAAAGCTGCCTGGAAGTCATTCTCCATGGCCTTTCCAAACTCCTCCCATGCCCAATTGTTTGCCTTAGCGACCGCCGAAGCTGCATTCTGCTTAGCCCACTGATACCATCAGCTGCCTCTGGAGTCCCACAGGCCAAAAATGCCCAATAGGACTCCTTCTTCAGCTTGACGGCATCCCTTACTTTTGGTGTTCACCAATGAGTTTGGCGGTTACTGTCACAACAGGCACCGACAACCTTACAGCCACAGCTGCGGCTGGCTGCCTTAACAATAGAGGCACGGAACACAGCCCACCCATCTCACCTGGGACATGGTTGAAGCTCTGCCGAAGATGGGAGTCGAAACTCTTTCTGACAGGGGACTCTGCCAGACGTTCCCAGCAGAACCTCACGACACTCTTGGGTCTGCCAGGCCTGACCGGCATCCTCCCCCACCATCTGAGCCAACTCACTACCAGGTGGTGATGAGTTGACCCGAGTGTCCAGAACATGCGGTCGCAAGTCCGATACATAGATACGACTACAAAGTCGATCATTGAACTGCAGCCTAGAGTGTCCTGGTGCCAAGTGCACATGTGGGCAGTCCATGATAAGCACAGAAGTCCAGCAACAAAACACCACTCGGATTCAGATCAGGGGGAGCTGTTCCTCCCAATCACACCCCTCCAGGTCTCGCTGTCATTGCCCACGTGAGCATTGAAGTCCCCCAGCAGAACAAGGGAGTCCCCGGAAGGAGTGCTCTCCAACACCCCCTCCAAGGACTCCAAAAAGGGTGGGCACTCTGAACTGCTGTTTGGTGCATTAGCACAAACAACAGTCAGGATCCGCCTCCCCACCTGAAGGCGGAGGGAGGCTACCCTTTTGTCCACCAGAGTAAACCCCAACGTACAGGTACCAAGTCGGGGGACAATGAGCATGCCCACACCTGCTCGACGCCTCTCACTGGAATGGAAGAGGGTCCAGCCCCTCTCAAGGACAGTGGTTCCAGAGCCCAAGCCGTGCGTCAAAGTGAGTCCAACTATATCTAGTCTGAACCGCTCAACCTCACGCACCAGCTCAGGCTCCTTCCCCACCAGCGAGGTGACCTTCCACATCCCTAGAGCTAGCTTTTGCAGTCAAGGATCAGACCGCCAGGGTCCCTGCCTCTGGCAGCCACCCAGCTCACACTTCACCCGACCCCTATGATCCCTCCTGCCTGGTGAGTCCACGGGAGGGGAGGCCCATGTGGGCAATGGCCCAGCCACCAAGTGCTCGCCTCCATGCCCCACCTCCAGGCCTGACTCCAGAAGGGGGCCCCAGTGACCTACGTCCGGCAAGGGAAACCCTGGTCCTTGGTTTGTTATCATCATAGGGGTGATTTGAGCCCCACTTCATCTGGTCCCTCCCCTAGACACCTGTTTGCCATGGGTGACCCTACCAGGGACATGAGCCCCCGACAACATAGCCGCTAGGATCGTCAGGACGCACAAACTCCTCCACCACGATAAGGTGGCAGCTCAGTTTGTATTTAATAATACGAAAGAGCTAAGAAATCTAAGCGATTCTCCTTTTTCTGTAGACAAAATGAGTTCAGCTATTAATTAACTAGCTCAATAATATGAGCGATTTCTATCAACCTTTATACAACCTGTTGTGTTTTTTAGTAAAAGTCAGGGTTGTTTTCTTCTTCTGGTCTTTTTTTCTCAAACAAATGGAGCCTTTGAGTGTGTAGAGGATGATGGAAACCGACAGTGTTTAAAGGTCAGCTGCTCGGTGGGAGAGTTGCCAACAGGAGAATAGTCCTCTCTCCATCCATCAGTCGTTGACATGAGTTCAGAAGCCACGTCTTCTTTCAGGATCAGTAAATTCATTCTAACTGATGGCAAATGCAGCCACGTGGTGTTGCATCATGCCTGCAGCCACAGGTGTGCAGCTGCTCCACATTATCAGCCTCTTTATTCAAATTGGACCAGCAGGTGTGATGGTGTAGGTGGCTGAACTGGTTGTTGAGTGCCTGGATGCAGAGGATGGTTCGTCTGTTGCTGACGCATGGCTGAAATGTTTGCTGCCTTTTGACTGTTATATAAGATGCTTCTAAGCCCTGTTTGCTGTACCGTGATGTTTAAAGCCGTCTAAATGTGACCACGCCTCTACGGAGGCTAGAGGCAGACTAGGGCGGCTCAGAGACCCGGGCCATCAGCAGCAATCCCAAAGCACCAACCCAAGCCCCCCCACCACGAGGACCACCCCAGACCCACCCAGAGAGTGGCAGAGGAAGGCCCCCAGCCAGAACCCCCCGTGGTCATGGGGCACAGGCCTCGGCGGGCCAAAATCAGCAGCAGTCGACCCTGCCAGGCAACGGCCATCCAGGGCAGCCAGAGCGAAGGTCACAAACAAATGACTTCACGATACTTACTAGCCACATTTCTAAGACGACCTTGCCTACACTGAATGCAGCCCTCTATTGTAACAGGAACAATTAAAACCAAAGAGGCATGGTGTAAGCTGAATAAAGGTAGGGCTAATTGGGTACTAGTGAGAAGTGGTGAGGCCTTTTGAAGAAAAGTAATTTAGATCCAAACATTTATGATAATTACCTACCTGTATCCAACATACCTTTTTAAATTAAAATGACAGAAAAAGCTGTTTTTATTCAATTGCATGAGTTTTTGAATAAACACAAGATTTTAGAAAAATATCAATCTGGTTTTAGGACAAACCACAGTACCAAGACAGCCCTTTTAAAAATTGTTAATGACCTTAGACTTAATGTAGATCCACAGAAACTTTCTGTCCCGGTTTTACTGGATCTTTGTGCCGCCTTCGATACAGTTGATCACCAGATTTTATTAGACTGACTCAGAGGCCTGGTGGGCCTCTCAGGTACTGTTCTTAAATGGTTTTACTCCTATCTCACAAAACGCCAATTTTTTGTAAGTATGGATACATGCTCCTCAGGAATCCATAAAGTCAAGTGTGGGGTTCCCCAAGGATTGATTTTAGGCCCAGTACTTTTTAATTTGTACATGTTACCTCTTGGGGATGTCACCAGGAGACACGGCATTGATTTCCACAGCTATGCTGATGATACGCAGCTTTACATCACCGTGTCTCCTGATGACCTGGAGCCAGTTAATGTCCTTTTAAACTGTATTTTAGATATAAAGTCATGAATGGCAGAGAACGTCTTACAGCTTAACAGGACAAAACTAAGGTTTTAATTATCAGTCCTGAGGGCAAGAGAGAGATCATTTTATCAGAAGTACATAGTTTTAATCCATCTCAGTACGTGAGAAATCTGGGTGTTCTTTTCGACTCTGAGCTGGATTTTACTACACACATCAGAAATATAACAAAAACTAGATTTTATCATTTTACAAACATTGCCAGACTCCGCCCATTTCTCTCTATTGCCAGCACGGAGGTGCTGATGCATGCTTTTATTTCTAGTAGATTAGATTACTGTAATGCCCTGCTCTCTGCTCTTCCCAAAAAGTCCATTTCAAACCTACAGTTACTTCATAACCCGGCAGCACGAGTTCTGATGAGGACCAGAGGGCGGGAACACATTAGGCCAGTTTTAAAATCACTACTTTGGCTCCCTGTGTGTTTCAGGATTGATTTTAAAGTTCTTTTAGTAGTTTATAAATGTCTTAATGGTCTTGGGCCTCTAATTTATCGGACCTTCTTTTAAGTCATGAACTCTCGCAACCCTGAGGTCCTCTGGTACTGGCCTTTTAGTTGTTCCAAGGGTGAGGACCAAGACATACGGCAAGGCCTTTTTCCATTGTTATGGCCCTCGTCTGTGGAACAGTCTGCCAGAGGGCCTCATGGCTGCAGAGACTGTTGTGTTTTTAAATAGAGGATGAAGACCTACCTTTTTAGCTTAGCTTTTAACTAAATTTTGTTTGATATTAATTTGTTACATAATTTTATTTCACGTTATTTTATTTTCATTTTACTTAACTGTACTATTTCTTATATATTTATTTATTTATTTATGCATTTATTCATTCTTAGGTGTTCTTATTGTTTCTTAAGGTTATTTAATCTTCATTTTTACTCCAGTGTTTTCCTCCTGGGGTCCTCCACACCGGGGGTTTTGCCTGCTCGGTCTGGGGGCTATTGCCGCAGTGATTGCACTTATTAGAGTGGCTGGGGCCCTGCACTGCAGCCTTATGGCTGTGGTGTGGGCCCCAGTCTGTCCTGATGGGGGTGGTTGCTGCTGTTGGACATGGGTGGACTGGCCCCTGGTGTGGATGCATCCCCATGACATTGATATTGTTTCCTCACAGCAGCATCAGGCCAGATGTTTATTACTTTTATTATTTTATACCAACATTCAGTTCAGAGACAAAAATTAGAGAGTCATGTTTGTACATAATGGGGGGGGGGGTTGGTGTGTGTGTGAATACATGTGTGTGCGTGCAACTGTGTGAAATATTTTAATGAGTGGTTTTTTTTGTAATGTAATTCTACTATGATGTATGCAAAGGCTTGTTTTATTTCTAATTTGCATAAGTGTTTTTAATCATGTAAAGCACTTTGTGTTGCCTCTGGAATGAAAGGGCTCTATAAATAAAGTTTGATGTTTATTTGCTGGGTTGATAGTACATGAACCTTTCCAACTCCTGTAGAGTCCAGAGCTAAATGCTTACAGCACAGCTTCATATGATCAGGAATGGCCTCTGCACAGGGGAGGAATATGGCTGTCAGAGAGGCTGCAGACTCACTGGATCATGTTTGTGTTTTTCCCAAGGACCCCAGGTTCAACGCAGAGGTCGACTTGATCACAGGTTACAAAACCCAGAGCATCCTCTGTCTGCCCATCAAGAACCACAAAGATGAGGTGAGTTGATACAGATCATTACATACATCCACCTTCCATGTTATCAGGTCCGACTGTTCTACTTCCTGTTCACATAAATGTGATCCAATTACATGGCAGCATGTAGCCATGTAAACATGGTGAAGATGACTTGCTGAAGTTCAAACTGAGCATCAGAATGAAGAAGAAAGGGGATTTAAGTGACTTTGAATGTGGCATGGTTGTTAAGGAAGGAGTTTTGGTGTTAGAACTGCTGTTCAAACACCAAAACACCTTCTCCTTCCTCTTTTTTTTAATCCTCCTTTGAACCTTTGAAAAGGAAGGCACTGACAGGACCCAATAAACACCTGCAAGAAGAAACTAACAGACCTGCTATAGAAACCAGATAAAGAAAAAGTTATTTACCTTCCATCTTGCAACAAATTTTTACCGTGTAGAATCCACACTAAGCATCTATAGGTGCATTAACATTGGTTCTGTTTGGACTGCTTTAAACCAACCCTGGTCAAGAACTGGAAATGCTGAACAGCTAATACTCCAGTTCATGTCCGCTTCCGCTAATAGTCCGGTTCGGATCCACTTCCACTAATAGTCCAGTTCATGTCTGCTTCCGCTAATTGTCCGGTTCAGATCTACTTCCGCTAATAGTCCGGTCACGTCTAGCTCCGCTAATGGTGCATTTCAAGTTCACTTCTACTAATAGTACGGTTCATGTCTGCTTCCAATGATAGTCCCTTTCGAGTACACTTCCACTTTTTTTTTTTAACCCGTCTTGTCCAGCATCTTGGCAAGCAGAATGATAGTCCAGTTGCTGTTTTTTGCTGAACAAATTTGCTCTGCCAAGGCGAGGATTATGAATATAAAGCTCCTCTTGATAATCTGATTAATATATTTATTTAGTGTTATTTATTTACTTTGAAGTATGGAATTTATGTAATCTTGTTGAACCTGACCGGAGGGGACGGGAAAAGAAGGAAGGCAGCAAAAGAGAAAGCAGAAAGAAGAAAGAGGAGACAAAAATACAACAAATAGAAGGCAATGACCCTTCCATCCAAGCCATCACTAGACAACAAATTGCTACACCCGAACAGAAACACAACATATAAATCTCCTACAGCTTTCATAGAAAAAACAGAGCTGACACTAATCAAGTTCCTAAATACTAACCAATAAAAACAAACATATCACAAACATATCACAACAACAAAGTACCAGATGCACACTCAAAGAGAAAAAAACTAAAATTTCTCCCTGCGTATAGAAAGTTCAATTCTACTAATAGTCCAGTTCATGTCCGCTTCTGCTAATAGTCTGGTTCATGTCCGCTTCCACTAATAGTCCAGTTCAAGTTCACTTCTACTCATAGTCTGATTCATGTCTGCTTCCTGTAAAAGTCCAGTTCATGTCCACTTTTGGTAATACTTCGGTCCATGTTCGCTTCCACTAATGGTCCGGTTCATATCTACTTATGTTAATAGTCTGGTTCAAGTTCACTTATAGTCCAGATTATATTCTTTTCCGGTAACTGTTTGCTTCCGCTAATATTCCGTTCACGTCCAGCTCTGCTAATAGTCCGTTTCATGTCCGCTTCTGCTAATAGTTCGGTTTATGTCCGCTTCCAGTAATAGTCCATTTAATTTCCGCTCCCGGTAGTCTACAGTTCCACTAAAAGTCCGGTTCAGGTCCGCTTCCGCTAATAATCCTGTTCATTTGCGCTTCCACGAAAAGTGCAGTCTAAGTATGCTTTCACTAATGGTCCGGTTTGTGTCCGCTTCCAGTAATAGTCTTGTTCATGTCTGCTTCTGCTAATAGTCAGATTCAAATTTGATTCCACTAATTATACAGTTTTTGTCCATTTGCACTAGTCCAGTTTTTGTCCGTTTCTGTTAATAGTCCAGATCATCTCTACTTCCACTAAAAGTCCAGTTTGTGTCCTTTTCTGCTAATAATCCAGCTTGTTTCTGTTTTCACTGATAGTCCAGTTCATGTCCTCTTCCCCTAATTGTCTGGTTCATATCTGCTTCTGCTAATAATCTGGTTCAACATAACTTCCACTAATGGTTCAATTCTGGTTCGTTTACACTAATCCATTTGTGTCCACTTCAGCTAACAGTCTGGTTAGTGCTTCCACTAATAGACCGACTGGTGGTGGTGGCCTGCTGCCACTAATATTCTTGTTCTGGTTTGCTTCCACTAATCCGGTTTGTGTCCGCTTCAGTTAATAGTCCTTTTACAATACTTGTTTGGTTTTTTTCTGCTTCTGCTAGTCCGGTTCATGTTGTCTTTTACTAATAGTCTGATTGGCGTCCGCTTCTCATGTCCACTTCTGCTAACGTTTCCATTTCCATTGATAGTCCAATTCCTGTCCGCTTCCACTAATAGTCCGGTTCGTGTCCACATCCTCTAATAGTCTGATTCAAGTTTGCTCCCACTAATAGTCCAGTTCATGTCCTCTTTCACTAATAGTCTGATTGGCGTTCGCTTCCACTGATTGTCCATTCTGCTAAAAGTGCAGTTCATCTCTGCCTTTGCTAATAGGTAGAGTTTTGGCAATGGAGAGAACTACTGTATTCTGTTACCGCAGCTTTATTTTTTCTTCTTCTGCCTTGGATATTTATTTTCCTCCTGATCATCCTTATCATTCTCCTCTGGAATTTACACCACAGAAAAGGAAGTCAGTGACCTTTACCAGCAGATAAGGGAAATGTACGATAGTCGTCCACACAGTCGCTTACCACAACAAAGCAACTGCATCACTTACTGATGACACCACCTGCAAAGCCCACTTCTTGAGAATCCACACAAAGCATTAATGATCTGCTTCAGATTCACAAGGAAGGAAGGAAAGCGTCCCACCAGACCCATCATCAACAGCCTCAACCAGTCTCTCTACTGGTAGGAACCTGTTAAATTTTTCATCAACTAGTTAGAACTGAAGTGGCCCTTAGAAGGAGAGTTAGAGTCTTTTCAGTAGAAGTCCAAGCATCTTAATTCAAGCTCTTACTAAGACCTGGATTGCCAACATATCAGCTAAGTATTGTTGCTGACCATGTCCATTCCTTTATGACCACAGTGTAACATATTCTGATGCTACATCCAGTAGGATAATGCACCATGTCACAAAGCTCAGATCATCTCCTCCTGCTTTTTCATCTACCTGGGATTTTAACTCAGTACGCTTCCACCAGGTGAAAGGCTTTCATACATGTGACGTTGTGCACTTCGTGTTCATTGTATGTTTGAGTCACTGTGGCTGCAAACATATTTCTCTGTAAAACTAAACTCTGTGTTTTGATCATTTGAAAAATGGAACCATGTGAGGGGACGGACAACAAGGTTTAGGGCCAAGGATTAGATTCTGGGCAACTTAGAGTCGGCAGCTAGAACGACGCAGTAGCCAGTTTATATGTCGCATGCAGTAACAAACTGGTGTCATGATTAGAAGAAGCTGGAGGAAGTAGGTCAGATTGCGTAACAAGCAGTGATTGAAATAAATTTCCCTGAACTTAGAGGTGTGGAATACCAGGAATTCTGCTCCACGGTCAATAAGTTCCAGGTTAGAAGAATTCCTAGAAATGTTGGTGGAAATACCCTGATGAGTTCACGAGGAAGCGTGTTGCAGCTTGTGTGGCTGCTTGTGTTGCAGGTTATGTTGCTGTTTGTGTTGCTATTTGTGTTGCAGCTGGTGTTGCAGCTTGTGTTGCTTCTTGTGTTGCAGCTTGTGTTGCTGCTTATGTTGCTGTTTGTGTTGCAGCTTCTGTTGGTGTTTGTGTTGCAGCTTGTGTTGCTGCTTGTGTTGCAGCTTGTGTTGCTGCATGTGTTGCAGCTGGTGTTGCAGCTTGTGTTGCAGCTGGTGTTGCTGCTTGTGTTGCTGCAGAAGCTGAAACTGGTTTACTGTTCACTTGTTTTATGACTAAATATAATTTATACAAAAAGCCTTTATGCTGCTATATCTATTGATACATTCATTTTACATCATTTTAGCCTGATAATCTGACAGCTGAGGCTGGAAACATGTCTGATGCTGACTGGGATTAAAAGCTTCAGCTTCTACAGACTGGTTTATACTGGGATTAAAAGCTTCAGCTTCTACAGACTGGTTTATACTGGGATTAAAAGCTTCAGCTTCTACAGACTGGTTTATACTGGGTTTAAAAGCTTCAGCTTCTACAGACTGGTTTATACTGGGATTAAAAGCTTCAGCTTCTACAGACTGGTTTATACTGGGATTAAAAGCTTCAGTTTCTACAGACTGGTTTATACTGGGATTAAAAGCTCCAGCTTCTACAGACTGGTTTATACTGGGATTAAAAGCTTCAGCTTCTACAGACTGGTTTATACTGATATTAAAAGCTTCAGCTTCTACAGACTGGTTTATACTGGGTTTAAAAGCTTCAGCTTCTACAGACTGGTTTATACTGGGTTTAAAAGATTCAGCTTCTACAGACTGGTTTATACTGGGATTAAAAGATTCTGCAGGCTGGTTTTTATACTAAGAAAAATTAGGTTGACAAAAATGAGCGAAACATGAAAAGTGTTTTTATTTTTCGATGTCCCACACACTTGATCTTTGTTCCACATTTGGCTGTGTCAAACTAAAAATGGTGTGACATTTATGCAGCAGCCCAGTTATTAGCAGCCATTATTCTGTAATGTTTCTGCTCTGCTGACAGTAATGCTTCTAAGGACACAGACACCGGGGAGACGACATGCTGTTGGCAGCCATGTTCTTTGTCTATGACACCTCCATCACCGTCTCATAAAACACGTCATGCATACCTCATCAGTTGGCGTCTGCCACTAGATCTGAACATGTACATATCTTTGATTTATTCATCCAACTTCTTGCAGGTCGTTGGAGTGGCTCAGGCTATCAACAAGAAATGTGGGGAAGATGGTGCCTTCACTGAGCAAGATGAAAAGGTTAGTGACGTTTACTCTGTTGGATTTATAAATCTGAACCTGTCTGCCAAACTATTCTAACACTATAATAATAATGGATGGATGTTATAATATTATCTATACCGCTTTGTCCATTACGGGCCACAGGGAAGCTGGAGCCTAACCCAGCATTTGAGAAGCAGGTACACCTGGACAGGTCATTTATATAATATTATAATAAGATAATGAAATTATGTGCTCTGTTGGCAGAGAGGTACTTTGAGGTTTCTAAGTCATATAAAATGTAAATTACACCTCTCTTAATTCTAATGTTTTATGTATCAGAACAATACTAAAAGAAAAATTAGTTTATCCTCTTCAGATCTTATTCTGTGATACAACCTCAGCCTGCACTTATTCTGTAGAAATGAAGAAGTTAAGTAGCAACCAGGTGTTTATGATTAAATACACTTTATTAATTGATATTCATTTGTGTGATCATGTCCATAAAAGCAGAAGTTTAAGCTGTTTTTTGCAGCACAATTCCAAGGAGGAAAGACATCAGAAATTATCCTAGAGAAGCAGATGTTTCTGTCCACCAGTCTGGGAAGGTTAAAGATCACACAAACGATCCATCATTCTGCAGAGAAAAAGATTAATGAGTAGAAAACATTAAATACAGCTGCCAACCAGTGGACATCCCAGTCAGCAGGTTAGATGTTAAAGTTCAGGACAGTCCAGTTAGAAAAGAACTGAACCAATACGGTTTGTTGGGAAGGTTGCAGGAAGAAAAAGAACATGTCAGCATGGCTCTGGCTGGCAAAACTGCATCTGAACAAACCAGCAGACTTCTGGAACCAGGTCCTCTGGACAGACCAGACCACGGTGGACATGTTTGGTCCTTAAACGCCTCATAGCAGCTGTCAGCACGGCGGTGGAGAGATGATGGTCTGGACACCTGCAGTCATTGATAGACCATAAACTCCTTTGGATAGCAAAGAGTCCAGACCTCAGACAGGCTGGAGAGGGAGGAGGTCTCAGTGTGGTCCAGCCAGAGAGATCCTTGCCCCTACATGCTAGTCCATGAAATGAGTTGACCCATGCAAACACGTCGGCTGAAGTCGCTGATCAGAATGATTCACCTTGGATAGATGGAATATTTGTCCATGCTAACGTAGCTACTGTTTAATGTGGTGACCTGTCCTCGCTCTCCCTCCTCTCCACGCCGTGCTCAGGTATTCTCCTCTTCCTGTCCAACAGGACTTCTCGGCTTATTTGGCCTTCTCCGGCATCGTTCTGCACAACGCTCAGCTGTACGAGACGTCGCTGCTGGAGAACAGACGCAATCAGGTGAGCCTGACTGCATCTTCCTGCAGGTTTGTGTGCATGTACGCACAGATCTGTGCATGATGAGTGTGCACGTGTGTGTGCAGGTGCTGCTGGACCTGGCCAGCCTGATCTTTGAGGAACAGCAGTGTCTGGAAGTCTTACTGCGGAAGATCGCGGGAACCATCCTGTCCTTCATGCAGGCCCAGGCTTGCACCGTCTTCATCGCAGACGAAGACTCAATGGTTAGCACACAAACACACACACGCACGTGTGCGCACACACTGCTGTGCTTTTCTGATAGATGGTGCAGGAGGATTTAGAAGTAAATTAGTTTATGTGTTGATCTGAATGCACTCGGTGCCCTCAGATACCCGACCAAGTGCTTCCAGGATGAGTTTCATTAGAAGCCCTGATGGATGGAGGCAGCAGCTCGGCTCGGTGCTGAAAATGAACCTGTCGCTTCACGTCTGTGTCGTAGTCTGAGTAAATGATTGTCTCAGGAGCAAACAGCGACTTTTATTACTGCCAGCATGTTCTGGTCTCTATGTGCAGCTTTTATGAAGGTTTAGCCAGTAACCAGATAATGCTGTAATCTCACATTCTGCAGTGGATCTGAAGTACAGTTTAGGGATGTTTAATAAGTTCATTTAAATAATTCAGCTTCATTTATTTATTTTGATCTGATGAGGAAAAGGCTGTAGAGGCGCGCTGAAGTCAGAATGTATTACCTTAGTTATTATAAATAAGTTCTACAACACAAATTCTAGAAGAGTTGGATCTCTGTGTAAAATATAAATAAAACCAGAATCTCATTAACATATTTTATCCCCAGTAGAAGATAACCAACATCTCAGATGATGGAACAGAGACATTTCACCATGTGATGGAAAATATGAGCTGATAGTGAATCTGATGCAGCAACACATCTGGAAAAAGTTGGAACAGGAGCAACAAAAGGCTGGAAAAGTAACTGGTACAAAGCAGAAACACCTGGAGGAGTATTTGACAACTAATCAGGTTAATTGTTAACAGGCCAGTAACATGACTGGGTATAAAAGGAGGATTTCAGAGAGGTAGAGTCTCAAGATAGAAAGATGGACAGAGGTTCCCGAGACAAACTGGATCTAAAACTGTGGAACAATTTCAGAAAAATGTTCCTCAGACTTTGAAGATCCACCATCTACAGTGTAGAATATCATCAGAAGAGTCAGAGAATCAGGAGGAATCTCTGTGTGCATGGGACAAGGCTGGATGCTGGTAACCTTCTGCATTAAAAGCAGACATGATTCTCTACTGGAAACCACTGCATGGACTCAGGAAGACTCACAGAAACCACTGTCTGTGAACGCAGTTCATCCTGAAATCCTCAAATGCAGGTTAAAGAATTTTATCCACTGAATCAATGTACTGTGAACAGACTTGTGATTTACATCCTGTTTATTATACACATTAGCCAAATTCATAAAATAAGTGTAATGAGTCCATATTAGATTAAGATTCGGTAATTTTTTTAGAACTGGAATGGTTAATAAAAGGCTCATTTCCTGCTTGTATCACCATAGCAACTGATGCTTGAAACCTAAACTGCTCTATGTCAGGTGTGGTCCTGAGAGAAAATGTCATGATATGTGAAAGCTCTGTCTCCTGACCAATCAGGTCTCAGGAAACTGAAGATGAAAACCCACGTTTTGTCTAGACAGTGAAAGTGCCTCTAACTGTCCTAAAGTCAATGACCAAAGGCTTCGTTGATTTCGCTGATCTTCATGAATCAAAGCAGCTAAATTAGATTTAATAATATCTGCACAATCATAGTCATTGCCTACTTTTATCTCATTAAAGGTTTTATAAATGAATTTAAATCTCAGAGCGACTTCGGTCTTTCTGATTAAATTTTTCTGAAAGACAGAAAATGAACTTGTACATTCCTTTGCTGGTTCAACAGAATTCAGACTGATGAATCTTGTATGTCAGAAATCCCCCTGCAACAAATACACCATTCTAAATCATGCGTTCATAACATGAAGGGTATCAGTCAGCTTTTTAATTCACAAAATCTCCACTTTTTCTCATCTTTCCTCCTGCTGTGGCTGCATCAGCTGTATTGCATTTCAGCCACTATATACAATTGTGATTGCTGGGAACTCCACCCATTTTACATGATTGCTCGCTATAACCAGTGTTGTAGCTCTTAGCTTATCTCCATTGTTTGGATTAGTTAGTGGAAATCCCGTCAAAGAGTCATGGACTTGTTGAAGTTGCCTGGTAGAACAGCTCTCTGCTTGCATGCGTTTATGCTGTTTTACCTCGAAGCTGTTTCCACTCTTAATCCAGCATAGTGTGATGGGCCCCAGCGTTGTCCCAGTAAGCAGCCTTTCAAATCAACTAGAGGCAGCAAAGAGCCACTACAAATGCCTTCATTAAGTGAATTAGAGTAAATAAGACAAGAAAAGACAAGAGTGGAGACTCTTGCAACTTTGACTTGAGCATCTAAACTAAAGTGATGCTTCAAGACCAGACAACAAACAAATGTCAAAAAGACTAAATGTGAGACTTGTACGGCAGCTGAGATCTGTAGGCTTTATCTGCACATACACCAAAGTGACATCAGGATAAAAATCATTTACATCAGGGTCTTGAATAAGATGTCCCAGAGGTAGTGTATGAATATAGAACAGAAGTGGGCCAAGGACTGGGCCCTGTGGTACACCTCCAGCCAGCTATGGCAGAGGTAAAGTTATTAAGACTGGCTGAAGGTTCTGTAGGACAGGGGTTCCCAGACTTTTCCCTGAAACCCACAGACAATGCCACAAAATATGCAAAGAAACATCAACTTTTAGAAGGTACTTTTTTATTTTTATTCACTATTCAGTTATATTACATTTGTTTAGCATCAGAAAATTATTAACAAACATCTTTTCTGCCATATATTCCCACTGAAGAATAAACTTTTTAAACAGATTGCTGGCATATAATAAAAGAATAAAATCAAACCTCCCTTATGTGTGTGTGTGTGTGTGTGTGTGTGTGTTGGACAGATATGGCTGTAAAGCCATAGCTGGCGTATGCTGCATCAGGATTTTAGTTGGCCATGAGTTCCTAGGTTTTCTTGCAGGAGAATCCTCCAAGGTTAGGGTTGGGTTAGTCTGCTCTTTTGGTCTTCTTGTCATAAACCTGTCTATTTTGTGCTAGCTAGCTACATGCTAGCTTGAGGAGCAGAGCAGCTTGATAACTGCCAGGTCTACACAGATTATGACGTCATCCTACCAAACTTGCTGCTGAACTTTTTTTTTTTTTTCTTAGCTTCCCTCTAATTGTCTAAGACCCCCCTAGTGCCCCCGTGGTGGATGTAGGAACATAAACTTAGAGCTAAAGTCTTGATTCCAGTCCAGAAGCCCTAACCATACAGGAGGATGTTGTATGTTTGATGGACAGCATGAAGCTGTACCTGGGCAGAGTGGCTGGACATGAAGACTTTGCACTATGCAGTGCTGTAAAGCCAGGTTGGATGCTGTTATTGCTCTTTTATGACATTGACTGTGCAGAGACAACTTTCTTCACAACCTTAGATAAAATGGACACATTGGACGTCATAAAGTTGATCAAATATAAGTTGATGTTTACCAGCAAGATAAACTATTAAGTTCGTTTATTCGTCAAACAGAATAGGATGTATTTTCTTAATTAGATATCTGTGGCATGTTTTGGCCAAAATACAAGAGATAATAATTTAATAATTAATGTGAAATACATTAAGCCATAGAGTCGAAGTCAACTGTTAAGTGTTGACACAGCTCTGGTTCATCCCTTGAATTAGGAGGCTTTTTTCACATCAATGACCACATTTACATGAGTTTTAATTGTTCTTTAATTCAGAATAAAGATTAAAAGTTTAAAATGAGCTTGTAAACACCTGATTCTGAATAAAAATGGCCATTCTGAATTAAACTTAAATCCAAAGTAAGTGTCTAGTTTATTCTGATTATAAATCTTAACTGAATAATTCCTCAATCATGTAACATTCTGCTTCAGCATGCTCGTTCCCTTGTCCTGTCGCCAGGACAACACGGTACTCTACCTCCCTCGTCCTCCTCAGCTGACCACAGGGAAGCAAGATGCTGGTGTCCAGCTGCTGCTTCACAACTAGAATCAATCTTGAAAGGAAGGTGATAACTTCCGGAGGCAGGTAAATGACAGAGGCAGGTAAAGGAGGGCGGCAGGTAAATGATGGTGGCAGGTAAATGAGGGAGGCAGGTAAGTGTTGCTGATGTTGTAGGTGACATAGCTCCGGTGAGACGGCAGATTCAAACCAGGCGCTCAAACATTCATTCATGCTTTCAAACGTGTTTATGCCAGTCTATTCAAACTACTCTTGAAAGTAGGGAAATACGCTCTGGAGCACAGTGGGGAGAATTTGGCCAGCCTGACAGATTTTATAGATCTGTGCTTCGATAGAATCGTCATGGGGAAGCCAAACCACACATCTACCCCTTCTCCCTCATCCTAGGCCAAGAGACAGCTAAACGAGGATTCACTGGGAGCTATTTCACCACCGGGGAACGACTCAACGGACGTTCTGATCTCTATAGATAAGAAACTTAGTAGTTTTGATGCACATTTGAGCCTGGTGGAAATTCTCCACAAAGAGTTCCAGGCATTACGCAAATCACTGGAATTCATCCAGAAGCAGGTGGGAACACCGGCTGCAGAGAACGCCAGCCTCAGTGAGTCTGTAAAATCCCTTACCGAGGGGGTTGACCCGACTCTCTGAAGAAAATAGGAAGATGAAAGAAATGGTGATTGATCTGCAGGCGCGGAGCATGAAAGAGAATGGTATTTGCAGGAATCCCAGAGCAGACAGAGAACCCAGAGACCACGGTGAAAAACTTCATCAAAACTCACCTGAAGTTCCCAGAGGAAATGGTGAAAAACATCCCCTTTCACAGAGTCTGGGTGTGAGGAAACCCAGGACCAGCAGACCAAGACCCATTGTAGCCAAGTTCATCAGCTTCAACCAGAAGGAGCAGGTGAAGAACCAGGGCCACGCACTGAAGGGGACAAACTTCGGAGTAAACAACCAATATCCGAGAGAGATCCTGGCTCGGTGAAGAGGCCTGTTTCCCATCAGGAGGAAATCCATGACCGAAGGCGCTCGCGCTGTCATCGTTGTGGATAAATGATTTATTAATGGACAGCTGTACCGCAACCCAAACATCACTCCGTGGCTCTACTGACATGTTGGTATGACCTTTAATCTTCCTGCATTCTCACTAGATTGTGTCAATGCATAAAACTGCCATTAAGACCATTTAGTTAACAGTAAATCCACTGCCCATCTCCACCACACTGCTCTCACAACAGATGTGTTTTTAATTATATGTTTCCTTTGACACTGTCACTCTTTTCACTTTTCACTTTTCTCTCCGACCCTTTCACGATTAACGGTTTTCCCATCTGCATTATATTAATGTGAACCGCGACACATGCACACACTTGAACATCAGGCCCAGCTTGCTGACACACATCAGCACTTTGCATGATTCACACAAACGCACACACAAAATTTGTGAGGGAACAGCACACACACACACATGCAGACATTTAATACACAAATCCATGTCATGCACTCAGCTGGCAGACACACATGCACACGGAGAAGCAGTGGGAAGCACACACACATTCTTCAGTAATATGCATGTAGCCTCATTTCTGTGGTCGGATCATGAACACACTGAGGTTTGTCACTTAGAATGTGCGTGGAGCTGGTACAAGGGAAAAGAGGTTAAAGATTTTCACATCGGCTGCAGGAGATGAAGGCAGACATTGTCATCTCACAGGAAACTCATTTATCAAACCTAACAATAGATCTACTTTCAACAGCCCAGTTTCCACATGTGTACTCAGCTTGGTATAATTTTAGGCAAAGAGGAGTCGCAACTCTTATTAATAGAAGGTTAAACTTTGACATTGATAACACAATCACAGAAGGCAGATTTATAACGGTTACATTATCTATTCAAAATGTTAAATTATCTATTGCAAATATATCTGGTCCACATGTTGATGACCCTCCTTCTTTCACTCCCTCTTCACCTCACTCTATGGTCACTCAGATAACACACTAAATATAAGATGTGACTTTAAAAGTCCAATATTATACATTTTTTGAACAACTTCATATGGGTATCAGAGGTCCAAAAACATTGTTTTCAAAGTGTATTACTCCAAATTCAGCCTTGTTCTTTAATCTCAGCCATTCCAGATGTGGCTCTGGTGAGCTCTACTGAGAATGGACTGGTTCTGTGTCTGAACCTTTAAATGTTCATAATTGGTGTCTGTCCACGCCCCTCCCTGGGAGAAGATCCGGCTTTTGCCAGCTCCCATCTGTGATTTTAAAGGACACGCTTAGTAAGCCGGGGGGGTTGGGTCAACGACAGTAGTTACTACCAGAGGCAGTGGTTATTTCTCTTTGTGAGGTCCATCCATCCATCCATTTTCTGCCGCTTATCCGGAGTCGGGTTGCGGGGTAGCTGCCTAAGCAGGGAAACCCAGACTTCCCTCTCCCCGGCCACATTCACCAGCTTATCCGGAGAGATCCCGAGGTGTTCCCAGGCCAGCCGAGAGATGTAGTCTGTCCATTGTGTCCTGGGTCTTCCTCGGGGCCTCTTTCCAGTGGGACATGCCCGGAACACTTCACCAGGGAGGCGTCCAGGAGGCATCCTAACCAGATGCCCGAGCCACTTCATCTGGCTCCTCTTGATGTGGAGGAGCAGCGGCTCTACTCTGGGCCTTTCCCGGATCTCCGAGCTTCTCACCCTATCTCTAAGGGAGAGCCCGGCCACCCTGCGGAGAAAACTCATTTCGGCCGCTTGTATTCGCGATCTTGTTCTTTCGGCCACTACCCTCAGCTCATGACCATAGGTGAGGGTAGGAATGTAGATCGACCGGTAAATCAAGAGCTTTGTGTTTTGGCTCAGCTCCTTCTTCACCACGACAGACCGATGCAGAGTCCACATCACTGCACACCGATCCACCTGTCAATCCCCCGCTCCATCCTTCCCTCACTCGTAAAAAAGGCCCTGACATACGTGAACTCCTCCACTTGGGGCAGGACCCTATTGCAGACCCAGAGAGAGCACTCCACCCTTTTCCGTCTGAGGACCATGGTCTCAGACTTGGAGGTGCTGGCTTTCATCCCAGCCGCTTCACACTCGGCTGCGAATCTCTCCAGTGAGAGCTGAAGATCACGGCCTGATGAAGCCACCAGAACCACATCATCCGCAAAGAGCAGAGACCCATCCTGAGGCCACCCAACCGGATCCCCTCAACACCTCGGCTGCGCCTAGAAATTCTGTCCATAAAAGTTTGAACAGAATCAGTGACAAAGTTCAGCCTTTGCGGAGTCCAACCTGCACTAGAAATGATTCTGATTTACTGCTGGCAATGCAGACCAAGTTCTGACACCGGTCGTACAGGGTCCGGATAGCTCGTACAAGCGGGTCTGGCACCCCATACCCCTGAGTATCCCCTATAGGAGTCCCTGGGAGACACTGTCGAATGCCTTCTCCAAGCCCATAAAGCACATGTAGATTGGTTGGGCAAACTCCTATGCCCCCTCAAAGACCCTGAAGAGGGTGTAGAGCTGGTCCACTGTACCACGACTGGGACGAAAACCACACTGCTCCTCCTCAATCCGAGGTTCGACTATCCGACGGACCCTCCTCTCCAGCACCCCTGAATAGACCTTACTGGGCAAACTGAGGAGTGTGATCCCCCTGTAGTTGGAGCACACCCTCCGGTCCCCCTTTTTGACGAGGGGGACCACCACTCAAGTCTGCCAGTCCAGGGGTGCTGTCCCCGATGTCCACGCGATGCTGCAGAGACATGTCAGCCAAGACAGCCCTACAACATCTAGAGCCCTAAGGAACTCTGGGTGGACATCATCCACCCCTGGGGCCCTGCCACCGAGGAGCTTTTTAACCACCTCAGTGACCTCAGCCCCAGAGATGGGAGAGCCAGCACCAGCTACCCCAGACTCTGCTTCCTCATTGGAAGACGTGTTGGTGGGATTGAGAAGGTCTTCGAAGTATTCCCTCCACCGCCTCACAGCGTCCTGAGTCGAGGTCAGCAGACCCCCATCCCCACTGTACACAGTGTTGATGAAGCACTGCTTTCCCCTCCTGAGCAGCCGGATGGTGGACCAGAATCTCCTCGAAGCCGTCCGGAAGTCATTCTCCATGGCCTCTCCAAACTCCTACCATGCTCGAGTTTTTGCCTTAGCGACCACCGAAGCTGCGCTCTGCTTAGCCTACCGATACCCATCCAGACCCATCTGGAGTCCCACAGGCTAAAAAGGCCCGATAGGACTCCTTCTTCAGCTTGACAGCATCCCTCACTGCCGGTGTCCACCGACAAGTTCGGGGGTTACCGCCATGACAGGCACCGACGACCTTACGGCCACAGCTGTGGCTGGCCGCCTTGACAATAGAGGCACGGAACACAGCCCATTCGGACTCAATGTCCTCCGCCTCACCCGGGACATGGTTGAAGCTCTGCCGGAGATGGGAGTTGAAACTTGAAACCCACGTCCGGGCAAGGGAAACCTTGGTCCTTGCTTTCTCCTGATTTGAGCCGCCCTTCGTTAGGTCCCTCCCCTAGACACCTGTTTGCCATGGGTGACCAGGGGCATGAGCCCCCGACAACATAGCCGCTAGGATCATCAGGACGCACAAACTCCACCACGATAAGGTGGCGGCTCAGGGAGGAGCCTTTGTGAGGTCACAAAGGGAAATATCTCAGACTCACCCATTTGAGCACACATTCACTAAAAAGTGGAGCAAGCAAGAGAGGAGACAGAATTTTCTCATTTTTGGGCCTCACTTTGAGGCTATGAGGACACATATGACTGTTAGAAAATCTTTAGAAAGTGAATTTTGCATAATATGGGACCTTTAACATTATATTGGACAAACACAGAACCACAGGAAGTCATCGGTTTTAGAAATCCTCAGAAACTGTAAAACAGTACATGAAGTATTTTGGTCTTTGTGATGCTTGGCGCTCTCACCATCGCACACAAAGAGAATACACCTTCTTCTCTTCAGTTCACCATTCCTGTTCTAGATTAGATTATCTCTTAACTAGCAGCTTGCTGAAGAGTGACATGTCAGAAATCAGAATCCATCCCATTACCATCAGTGATCACGCACCAGTATCATTCACTCTGAGAAATAAGAACAATAAACCAGCTACTAGAAACTGGAGATTTATTAGGTCATTACTTAAAGATCCTGAGTTTATCAGCTACTTTAAAAGAGAATGGTCCTTATATCTAGAAAACAATGACGTGCCAGAAATTTCAGCATGTGTTCTTTGGGAAGCTGGAAAAGCAGTAATGAGAGGGAAAATAATTTCCTTTTCTTCCCATAAGAAAAACAAGGAAACTTTGAGAATTTCAGAGTTAGAATTTAGAATTAAATCCTTATAGGAAGTTTACTATGTCTCTGACATCCTGCAAAAGAAAAAAACAATTAACTTTACTCAGTGGAAAAATAAAAGAATAAAACAGAACATATAATAGAACATAGAAACTTCTTGTCATTTAATATTCTCACTTCACAATATGGAATCAGCAGCACAAAATATTTAGAATACCACCAGCTTAAATCTATTTTATGTAAAAAAAAGAAAAAATACACCATTAATCACTTAAACTTGCAACTACCTATTAGGGTAGCAGAACTCTTGAATCTCCATGTCCCTAAGCTGTTATCAAAAATATATAGACTATTATCTAAACTAGAACACTCAATCTCTCTTCCAACTTCAAAACAGGAGGCTGGTTTTGTGTGTTTCTGGTACTTTGGTTGTTGTTGTGATACATGTCTTGGTTATTTTTTAGGAACTCCTGATGATTGTCAGCTAAGTTTACCTGTAAAAGCTGTAGGAAATTCTCTGTTGTGTTTCCGTACAGGTGTAGCAACTGGTTGTCTGATGTTAGGTTGGATTGAACCTCATTGCTTTCTATCTGCTGGATCTTTGTCTCCTCTTCCTTTTTTCAACTTTCCTTCTTACATCTCTTCATTATTCTCCTTTTGTTCTGTGCCCTCCGGTCAGGTCCAACAAGATTACATACATTCCATAACTGCAAATAAATCAGATAAAACAATATACAAATAAATAAAGAAATAAAAAAATTAGATTATTAAGAGGAGCCTTATACCCACAAAGCTCCCCTTGGCAAAGCTAATTTGTTCAGCACAACACAGCAGCCAGACCATCATTCTGTCACCACCATTCTGGACAGGACAAGGTAGAAAAAAAGAAAGAAGACAGTGATGTAGAGCAGAGGTCCCCAACCCTGGTCCTCAAGGCCCAATATCCTGAAGATCTTAGATGTCTGCCTGCTGCAACACACCTGATTCAAATTAAATGGTTCTGTGACAAGCTCTGCACAAATCTGCTAATGAGCCATTCATTTGAATCAGGTGTGCTGCAACAGGGAGACATCGAAGACCTGCAGGATAGTGGGCCTTGAGGACCAGGGTTGGGGACCACTGATGTAGAGGAAAAATGATGGAGCTTATATGTGTGAAATGAGAGCAGTCAAGCCAGTAAACAATGGATTCCACAAGGCTTTCCCAGTTAAACCAGAGCTGATCCAAGAATCTGCTCACCATTGTCTGCATGAGTGGTTCTTTTACAGAAAACTAGTTATTTTATTTAATCCCGCCAGTTATCACCTCAGAGATGTGTGAATCTTAAATAACACAGGATAGCAGATAGGCAGTCAGTGGCAGCTATATGTGGATGTGTTTTTACCCTCCTGATCTGCAGGAGTTTCTTTTTTATATGTATCTGAGTGAGACTGCTATGTAGTATGGGTGGGTAGCTGGCCTCAGAGAACCATGAGGAGAGAAGGGAGCCCTGGACCACCACAGAGCACTGCCGCCCACCTCCTCCAGTCCATCTGGAATCTCCAGTCACTTAATAACAATTATGATATAATCTACATTATTGTTACATGAAAGTTTATTATAATATTATGATACTGTTAATAATCTCTGTTATTGTTATTGTTTAATCATCTGTAAGCAGTCAAATAATAATAACTACAGCCTATCAGTAATTCCCCAGCTAATGCCTGTGGGCGATGAGGCATTATTATGATTATTATTATTATTGTTATTATTATTATTATTATTATTATTATTATTATTATTATTATTATTATTATTATTGAGAAGGTAATATAGGAAGAGAAATGGAGGAAAGGTTATTTAAATTAAATGTTGATGGATGTACGTAGTTATGTGACGTTGTAGCAGCTGATGGTGGCTTTTTAGTTCCAGTCTATGAAAAGTGGTGGTGGTGGAGGGTTGATTGGTTCAGAGGTCGATGCATGGTCTCTGAACAGAAAAAGGAATGCCACGTGTGTTCCTGTGAAGACGACGCCGTGTCTACTTTGTAGATCTAAGGAAATTTGTAAAATACAGTTCAGTATCCTGGGTGTTGCAGAGCCACTGGATGTGGGATCCAGCTTAATGAGTTTCCCCGTTACAGACTCCAGATGTTGGTGGACTTTTTGACCAGAGTGAAAAGGGCTGTAGAGAGCTGCATGACTTACCTGTTTTATCATTAATCCATGCTTTATTAAATGCATGTACGAAGCTAGATGAGCTGTGTTACTAATGTGTCTTTGTCCCGCTGATGACCTTGTGGTTGCCAGACCAGCTGTCTCCCCTTCCTTTACACTCCTCCCCCTTTCCCTCTCTTTTCTGTCCTTCCTTACCAAACATTTACTCTAAGATTAGGAACTTTTACTGGCCTTATCTACCAGACAGCCCTCTGTATACAGGTGTCCCATGTCTGCAGTCTGTCAGGCGACTCTGTGGATTTCAGCTGGAGGCAGGTGTTCAGACTCTATCAATACCGGCTCCATCATCTAGCTAGATGTTTGGAGACGGTCTGTGTTTCGCTGTGGTTTTTTTTCCCAGGGTTGTTTACTCTCACTAGAAGAAATAAAGCAGAAACTGGCTTCAGCGCCTGAAAAGTGTGTGTGAGGGGTGAGTTTGTGTGCACATGTTGAACCACCTGCTGTCTTTTCAGTCAGTTCTCCTACCTGGACATTTTATACGGCCTTCCAGAAGGACCAGTCACAGTTTTCACGGTCCATCTTTTTACAGTTTAGTAGACTGACAAACACTTGTTGGAGTTTAGAAAAATATGCAAAACATCCATGTTTTTGCTTAAAAAAGCATTTTTTAGATAATATGTCTGTGATTGACTGGCGACCTGTCCAGGTACCTGCATCTCGCTGACTAAGGGCTCCAGATGGTTATGTTTTGCTGCATCCCATGATTCTGTGTCCATAGAGATGTGATAGATCCACAGAGAACTGTGTGGGGTGAGGTCATTGGTTGGAGCAGCAGCGGTACCGTACTGCACTCCATATCTTGACTGATGACCTGTTTCTTTATATTTTGTTTGGAAAGATCCTAACCTACTTGTAACCTTTGGAGGAATCTTTAGCAGTAATTCTTCAGGTTTTCTGAAGATTTATGAAAGATTTCTGTTTGAAATTAGCAGTTTTTTACTCCTATTGATCATTTCAGTCATAAAAAGCCCTTCATGGAGTGAACTATGTGAAGAGGTCATCTCTGTAGCATTATTCCACTATTTGGTTTGAAAACAGCTTTTAAGATAGAACAGACGTTCAGCACTGGACCACACTGAGACCTGGTTCCCACAGTCAGGATGAAGTCTGGACTCTGACTGGACCACACTGAGACCTCCTCCCCCTCCAGCCGGTGTGGTTCCTGCATTCAGGATTAGGTCCGGAGTCTGACTGGACCACACTGAGACCTCCTCTCCTGTCGGCCTGTCTGGTTCCTGCAGTCAGGATCTTCTCTGCTTCTCTTTCCTTCTTGGCAGATCCAGAGCATCTTCTTCTTTATAATTTATAGAATCTAAGAATCAGATGAGGACCACATGATTTCTATTACATCTTATCTCTCACAGATGCACTACGTAGTTTTACAACCTTAAAACACTGCATTCTGGACTCGTCTGGTAATACAATGATGTCTACAACCTGTCCAGCAGCGTCCCGAAGCTGAGAAATCACCTCACTACTTTTGATGCTAGTCCGCTGCGTGACGTTGCAGCCGCACTCCATCACACGTTAGCAACACGCTAGCAAGTATATTTAAACACCGGCCATTTTGAGCGTGGCTGGTTCAGCAAAGAAGTGAAAGAAGACATCGGAGGAAGAGAGGAAAAGAGACAGAGCAAGAGAGGAGTCAGGAACAGGGACAGAGTACAGGTCGAATGAAGATGGTGCTGGTTTAGCCACTGATAGCGATGCGTCTTTGAACCTTTGAAATCACAGATGTTGAGCTTTAATAAAGGTTTAATGTTGTATGCATTATAGATTTAGTTCAATCTGTTTTATATTTCTGTTCTTGTGCTGAACATCTTTTAAAAAATGTAAAGCATTTGAATTTTCTTTCCTTCACATGTAAAGCTTTGAGAGATTTCTCTCAAGATCAGCTGGAACTCATCCTGTTGTAAAGCTTCCCGCTTGCCTAAGACCTCAATAAAAGTCATAACATTGCTGGATCCGTTTTTTCTCTTTAAAGCAGCTTTACTGCCATTGCTCAAACGATCAAGCTGAACTTAATGCCACAAAGAAAGATGTGTATGTGTGGTGAATAGTACGGGGGACACATTTTTCCAAAACAAAGAGGTCTCGTCCATCTTCTACATCCTGCCCCCACCTCTTACAATGAGAAAAATGATCCTTTGTGAGGGTTGGGAGTGCAGGTTGAGAGAAAACAAGTCCCTATAAGGGGGGAAGGCACAAGGAGCACTGGAATGTAGAAATAAACTCTCCTTCTGGCGAGGCCTGATGGGTAATAGATCAGCATCCCTCTTCTTGTGCTTGCAAGTGTGTTTCAGACTGTGTGTGCAGTATCGTGGCCTACCTTCGGGTTTTGTTGTACTAGCTTAATTGGAGGGAACGAGCAAGCTGATACGGCCAGAAAACCCTCACAGTAGGCCTCCAGCCAAACACACAAGACCGTTTCTGGGATTAAACTCCACAGAACCAGGACCGTGGATGTGCTCTTGTTCCCAAAAGCAATTTCTAAACTCACATCAAGTCCTAAACACATCATTCAGCTGCAAATATAACAGACAACTAAACTAGCTGTTGCTCTTTTTCTAGAATTCCTTCTCCGGTGTCTTCCACATGGAATACGAGGAGCTGGGAGAAGTCCTAGATGGCCCCAAAAGGTAAGAGTATCACCCGAGCTGAAGCCTTGCATTAAGTCAGAACTCCCACAGATGGACATTGTGGCATCCTCTCCAGCTGTTTCCACAAGTTATTACAGCTAATGTTTCCTTGAATTTGGAAAATACTCTTTCCCTCTCCCTCTGAGGCCATTAGAGGACACTTGTGTAATGGGGCACTTTCACCAAGATTCATTATCATTGCATAAAGCGAGAAACAGAAAAAGAGGTATAAGGTAATGCTTGGAGGTGGTGAAAGTCTAATTTTACCCATCAGTTTCTTTGAATTGAAACAAAAGAGTAAGGCAGTAGTGCGGTCCAGTACTCAGGACGTTTCTGAGGCGGTCTACCTCCTCCACCTGCCGACTCAGACATTTGGTCGCAGGCTCAGCACAAAGCTCTGATTCTCATTAACTGGGGCCTTCGGCTCTATCTTGTCTCGAGGCTTCGGTTCAATCCCAACCTGCTTATCATGTAGGCTATTTAAATGCCAGGCCTTTTTCCTAGCAATCATTCCTCACACCGACAGCTGCTTTGGAGCAATGTGCACTCTGACTGAATGTGGCAGCTCTATTATTTGCACATGTGGAGCAGCTCTGCAGTTGTGTTCAGACCAAAATATCGGCCATCAGCAGGTTACTGATTTTCTTCTGCAGACATTCGGACTTAACTTTCCACTGTTATACCGCTTTTATTCTTAAAGAAGAGACTATTGAAGGTTATTTTCTCTTATTTTCTTCATAGAACATTTTTTTTTTTTCATGACATGAACACACAGCACTCATTTCACCAGGTCCACCTTCTAGTACCAGGTCGTCCTCTTCACCAGGTCCGCCTTCTAGTACCGGGTCGTCCTCTTCACCAGGTCCACCTTCTAGTACCGGGTCATCCTCTTCATCAGGTCCGCCTTCTAGTACCGGGTCGTCCTCTTCACCAGGTCCACCTTCTAGTACCGGGTCATCCTCTTCATCAGGTCCACCTTCTAGTACCGAGTCGTCCTCTTCATCAGGTCCCCGTCTAGTACCGGGTCATCCTCGTCATCAGGTCCACCTTCTAGTATCAGGTCGTCCTCTTCATTGGATCTACGTGTTTAAATGCTTGCTGTGTGTTCGAAAAAAATTTGATTTTCTCTTGAATTCATCATTTATCATAAAAAAAACAAGGATTTGTAAAACAAAAACAAGAAAACTAAATTAGCCAAGAGAGAACTTATCGTGATAAAGAGAAGAAGAAAAGGACTGGGCATGGTTATATCTCCAGAGCTTCCTGACATCAGGTCATGCTCCAGCCAGAAGGAGCGAATAAGCTCTAATCTGATTTAAGATGCAATGAGATGGAAATCCTCCCCTTACCTACTCCCTCCTCTGCTGGCCCGCTGGTCTCCAAGGTGGCCTGGCCTCCTCAGTTGCTATGCAGCATCTGAAATTCAATCTTAATCTCAGCTTGAGCAGCAGAATTGAATTGTGTGTGTATGTCTGTGCACACTCGTTGTACATGTGTTTGTGTCAACAATGTACAAGGTGAAGGTATGTTTAACATAAAACATGCAGGAGACTGTATAATCCATTGGAGTTGTGGAACTCAGCAATGACACACACAGTGTGTTAGACACAAGCAGATGTGGGCTTGCGGAGGTCGTTACTCTAATATCCAGCAATGTGCTCGGCTGGTGAGGTGTCCGTCCGTAGCGCTAGGTGGCTAATGTTGTACCTGTTGTTTGAGTGTAGAAACTCCGAGATGTTCGTTCTGTCTTCTTATCTCAATAATAAAAGTTGTTTTTCTTCTATTCAGTAAATAATAGGATGTTTCTACATACCTGACCTGTTTCAGCTGTCACCTGCAGACTTCCTCAGAAACGTCCGCTGATGCGTTGCTGACGTGTTATTAGCTGTTTTCCAGGGGTGTGACTGTCCCAGCAAACCTATCAGATCCACTGGGACGGCCACATCCCTTGCCTTGTGCTGGAGTAGGATATCCCAGGTGTGTGAGAGCATGTACACCCCCTCGTCCCGGTTTATGGAGTTGCTAGCCCTACAAGATCGTAGATGGCCCTACGCTATGAGATGGCCCTACGAAATCGTAGATAGCCCTACGCTGTGAGGTGGCCCTATGAGATCATTGATGGCCCTACAACATTGTAGATGGCCCTGCCGGTATAAAGACAAGTTTATGCTTCGTTTTATTTCAGCCCAACAGGATCCACCTTCCCAGCTGGCCGGTAAAACTACACGTCACTCATGTCAGGTAGCTGACCGATGCACGCTTTATATGAAAGGTGTCATTTTACCTTAAAGTCCTTATGAACAGTAACTGGAGTTATCTTCTAAGTGTGTATCCAGCAAAGAAATAATCAGATTTCAATGTGATCATACTGACCTTGTCTTGTAAACATGGCTGACCTACTTTTCAACCCAGCAAGCTTGGTATTTGCTCTGATTAACCTTTCTGTGGAACATTCCGTGGGTAACAGAAAGGGATTCAAGCCTTGCTTTCTGCCAAGTTTTATTGACTATTTTTCCACACAGACACCTGCTTCTGGCAGAGATATGGCACGGAGACATGAAGCCAAAAATACTGGAAAAGCTTGCAACCTTCTATTTATCTGTGAAATAAGTGGACAAGTCAGATAACTTGAGGAAATGTTCCAGTTCGGACCTTTTAGCTTCATTCCTCATGTGCAAACATCAGACAAGAAATAAATCTGCAGTAGCTGGAAACTGAAAATCAACATAGTGATAGTCAAAAAGACACAAATGAGATGCTTTTTCTTGCCCTCCATTGATTTTCTTTTTCTTTTACAGGCTGCTGTTGTGGTAGTTTTTCCCAGTCTAACAATAAAAGTCTTGTAGCGCGTATGTGCTGGTCCTACAGCAGAACTGGGCATCTCCAACTGGGCCAGCATAGGAGGGAAGGGCCCTGCAGGATGTTAGCTTTTACCGTTAAGTACCACAGGAGGCTTTTTATAGTGACATTAACTGCAGGCTGTGGCTTCTGAATGACACAGCATCTGTTTCAGCAAACCAGGAAGTTCAGTCAGGCTGAACCGATGTTGATCCGGCTGGCAGGCATAGTACTCTCAGCAAGAAAAAGTGGGACAATGATGTTTTTCTGCACATAACGCTTTATTTTGGTCCTGAACTGAAAGCCATACTTGTACTGTCCTGCTTTCTTGTGATGCCAGTAGTTACCCTGCAGCCTCATTTAACTCAATCACTTAGCAACAGGGAGGAAATGTGGGTTTTAGAGCGTTTAAACGGACAAACTGGAGCACAAATGCTGTCATTGTGCAGCACGGCCATGTAACGTGTGTCTGCTGAAGGCAGCCTGGGCAGAGCACATTGTTATAATTACCCTGAGGCTTCAACGTTTAACACATGGACATGGTGCTGGAATCCGGCCTTCATGAAGCTTTTCAGCCATTGGAACTTTGTACAAATAACAGACAGTACTAAATGCCCAGTGTGGTCCTCATCTGGTTTTAACATTATATAAATGCCCAGCAGTTAAACTAGATCTTCTTGCTATTATAATGTATATATTTATAAAGTCTACTATGCCAGAACTAAGATAATCAGGAAGATCCGATGATGACACAAAAATATCTTTTTTTCCACTTTTTCACTTTTTGACCAAAGTTTTAAATAAGTTAACTAAAAATATAATCCTACTTTAAAAATGTTGGGATGCTGTGTGAAATGTGAATCAAACCTCAATGTAATAATTAATAAATCTCATATTTTACTCCCAGTAGAAGATCACCAACACATCAGAGGATGAAACTGAGACATTTCACCATGTGATGGAAAACATGAGCTGATAGTGAATCTGATGCAGCAACACGTGTGGAAAAAGTTGAACCAGGAGCAACAAAAGGCTGGAAAAGTAACTGGTACAAAGCAGAAACACCTGGAGGAGCAGTTGAAAACTAATCAGGTTAACTGGCAACAGGTCAGTAACATGACTGGGTATAAAAGGAGCATTTCAGAGAGGCAGAGTCTTTCAGATGGACAGAGGTTCACCAATCTGAGACAATCTGGATCTAAAACTGTGGAACAATTTCAGAAAAATGTTCCTCAGACTTTGAAGATCCACCATCTACAATGTAGAATATCATCAGAAAATTCAGAGAATCAGGAGGAATCTCTGTGTGCATGGTACAAGGCTGAAGATCAAAACTGAATGCTTCCAGAAGCATTAAATGCTACTGGCAGAAATCACTTTCTGTAAACACATAATGCAGCATCTTTTTCCACTGTGCTAAACATCACCCTGGAACTACTTTTTCCACCGGGCGAAACATTACCCTGGAACTACTTTTTCCACTGTGCTGAACATCACCCTGGAACTACTTTTTCCACCGGGCGAAACATTACCCTGGAACTACTTTTTCCACTGTGCTGAACATCACCCTGGAACAACTTTTTCCACTGTGCTGAACATCACCCTGGAACTACTTTTTACACCCTGCTGAACATCACCCTGGAACTACTTTTTACACCATGCTGAACATCACCCTGGAACTACTTTTTACACCATGCTGAACATCACCCTGGAACTACTTTTTACACCATGCTGAACATCACCCTGGAACTACTTTTTACACCATGCTGAACATCACCCTGAAACTACTTTTTCCAGACCTGTTGCTGCATCAGATTCAGCTGATGAAAACTGCTCAGTTTGACTGAGATCAGATCCCTTTGAATACATCAGGAGGTGGTCTGGGGCAAACGTGGACTCTGCAGTGTAAACGGGACAAACTCACCTTCAATGACCTGTTTACACTAATATCCAACCAGCCAATCACACGGCGCAGCATGTTAGTCATGTAGACATGGTGAAGACGACTTATTGGAGTTCAAACTGAGCATCAGAATGAAGAAGACATGGGATTTAAGAGACTTTGAACATGGCATGGTTGTTGGTCTGCGTATTTACTGGGATCAACTAAGAACAGGAAACGTTTTCTCCTAAATTCACTCAAACAAAACGTCTTTTCTCTCTTTTACTCGTAGCATCCAAGCACATCATTACAGCCTACATCCACTGGCTTTTTCTCTACGTCTTATCTTCATCGTGCATCACGCAGTAGAAGCAGACTCTGTGGTTGGACTTGGACTGACTAAAGATAACAAACAGGCTTGTTATGTGCTGGCAGACATGACTGACGGCCTACAGGGTGCAGTTTTCTCATTAACCCGCATGTTTCATTAGTCACTGCTGTTAGCCTGGAGCTACGGAGGCAGGGGTAGTGTTCCAGGGGTTGCTAGACCAAATCCACACAGGAGCTGACCAGCATGTTAAGCAAGACTCAGCCTTCCAAGGGCCTCCAGCATTTTCTGCACATGTGCAGACGAGACAAAAGTATATGTAAAGACTTGTTTGCATTAATGCGTCCAGTTCAGAACAATATGGGTTGATATGGCCCAGTCCGATACAGTAGGGGTTGGTATGGCCTGGTTCAGTACAACATGGGTTGGTACAGTCCTCTTCGGCACAGTATTGTTACAGTCCGGTTCCGCTCAGTATGCGTTGGTACGTCCGATTCGGCACAGTATAGGTTGGTACTTCCCGGTTTGGTACAGTATGGGTTGGTACGGCCCGGTTCAGTACGATACGAGTCGGTTTAGTTCATTAAGGTCCTGATCAGCTGCAGCAGAGCCCCAGATATTCTCCTGAGGTCCAACAGTATTATACATAGTAAGAAAACAGAAAAGATGATAAAAACCATGTGTTTATAGCCTTCACATGTAGCCAGGTGGGCTCTACGCTTCCTCACTTCTTCATTTTCACATCATGAGACACAATGTCATAAAACCCTCTTCATTTATATTCTTTATATAATATATATATATATATATATATATATATATAAATGTAAAAAATGGTAAATGGTCTGTATTTATATAGCGCTTTGTGAATGGTGAATAAAAAGGGAAAAACTGTAAAACCAAGTAAGTGCAGGTGATATCTGATCAATATATCGAAAGCAGCTGAGAAGTCTAGAAATACAACACCAACCACATTTTCCATTTCAGCTCCTCTAAGCCAATCATCAGACATGCTGGTCAGTGCCGTTGCCATGGAGTCAGCCTTTCTGTACACATTGAGTTACGAATGATGGTATTCGTGGATAAATAGTTATTAATTTGTTCATTTTCCTAACACAATAAACTTATAAAAAGGTGAAGGGCAGCTTCTTGCTTTGTGGTGGTCATTTTGTTTAAATACTAGATCACGATTTCATCGAACACTATCAACTTGGGCATAAGTGCACACAGCTTATTCAGTACTTAGTTGAGCCAAAGAGCTGGACAAATCTTTCTAACTCATTCTGTTGAGTAGAAGAGTTAAGCTAAGTGCAGAAATGTTCTTTAAACAACTGAGTCTTTAGCTTGTTCTTAAAAGTGGATAAGGACTCTGCAGACTCTATCACTATCCAGCTGATACGCCGCCTACCAGGTAAAAACGCAACAGAGATCAAGGTTTACCACACCGCACCATACTGACCCGTTGATGGAAACAGGGCTTAAGTGAATACACCGGAGGAAGATGCCCGAGGTAAAGCATTAAAATGTTCTGTTAACAGTACATTGGAGATAAAAGGGTTACCGAGGCTAGATGTTTGTAATATGAACAGAAGGCTGGAGAGCAATATGTGGACCAACAGAGTGCAAGACGGGAAGTTTCAGCCCATCAACTCACTCATTGTCAGTGAATTTCTATATCTACAGACCAGGGTTCCCAAAAGGCAGGAAATCAGTTTCATTGTAAAATCTGATCATTTCAAATTTTCTGAAGATAAACTTGCAGAAAGGGAAGCCTTTTATTTACGTTCGTGTTTCATGTCATGTATTTATATACGTACGTGTGCATGGGAAAATCGAGCATGCAAAATGGCTGGTTTGAAAATGGTCCAGGAAACCCAAACACAGCAGCAGAATGAAAGGAAATAATCAGGGTGTTGCAGGTCTTCAGAGGTCCAGATTTGATGCTGGTGACATTAATGTAAAGACGTTAGTTGGATCGTGTGTGATTTTCTGAAGCTTTTGTTTGTTTTCCTGTTTCTTCCCAGGAGCTGTGATGTCAGTCAGATAAACTACATGTATGCTCAGTATGTTAAAAACACCATGCAGCCTCTCAACATCACGGACGTCACCAAGGACCAACGCTTCCCTTGGACGGTCTGTACTTCCTTTCCTTTCTTTTCTTTTCCTTTCCTTTCCTTTCCTTTTCTTTTCTTTTCTTTTCTTTTCTTTCCTTTCCTTTCCTTTCCTTTCCTTTCCTTTTCTTTCCTTTCCTTTCCTTTCCTTTCCTTTCCTTTGCTTTGCTTTCTTTTTCTTTCCTTTCCTTTCCTTTCTCTCTCCTCCCCTCTCCTCCTCTCTCCTCCACTCGCCTCTCCTGTCTTCTCTCTTTTTTTCTTTCTCCTTTTCTCTGTCGTCTCTCCTCCTCTCCTCTCCTCATCTCCTCTCCTCTCTCCTCCTCTATCCTCCTCTCATTTCCTCTCCTCTGTCCTCTATCCTTGTCTCCTTTCCCTCCTCTCTCCTCTCCTCTCTTCTCTCTTCTCTTCTCTTCTCTTCTCTCTCATCTCTCCTCCTCTCATCTCATCTCCTCTCGTCTCCTCTACTCTCTCCTCCTCTCTTCTAATGGACTGATCCTCTGTGTTCTCTAGCAGAGTGAAAACCCAGACCACACCAGGAACCAGATCAAGAGTCTGCTCTGCACTCCCATCAAGGAGGCTAAGAAAGACAAAGTCATAGGTAGGATCCAGTCTGGCCCAGTAAGGGCTTCCACCATGGACTGGTTTAGATGAAGTACCAGTCTCTCATATTAAATTCCAGTGTCCTGGTTCCACCAGAGAAACATGAAGGCCAGACTAGATGCAGGCCTGAGAACACACTCATTCCCACTTTGATTATGTATCCGTGCATGCTCCATCCATCACAGTGATACCATCTGCATAATCATCCCATAGCGGCTCCATTAGATAGCAGCGAAGATCCCTAATGAGTGTAGATGTGCTGCTGTGATCAAAGAACGCAGGTTCTCATCGTTCACATCGTTCAATCAGGACGAGCCAGATCAAAAGCTCCAGCTTCCCTTATTACTATGAAATGTTCTTTTAACTCAGATTCAATCACAGTTGTGCGTCATGAATACATTATTGGCAAAGTGATGTAATATTATGTCATGTGACCTGGAACAGATGTGTTCCACCATGTCTTGCCCAACTATATAATTTTATACTAAAACATGTTCTTATTAAAATGTTATGCTAACAATGGATTTTTTTCCCTACATACCTAAATCCAGCAACTAATTGTAGTGTTTATCCAGAGACTCTATCTGGTAAATCCACAATGATCCATGATAACAGAATTATTTATCACATTTTATCATAAAAAGATCACTATCACTACTATATTGCTAAAAGACCTCTATTTAGACCTGGACATGATGAGGTCACTTCATGTCAAACTTTCCACCAATCAGGGAGCTTAGATTGATGGTAATGTCCAATCAGGAGCAGCCAAAGATCAACCAGTGAACAGAAAGTTCTATGTGTATCTAAAAGAAGAAAAATAAAGCTCCTCTATGGCTGGAATAAAGCCAAGAAGACGTTTCTGATGCACGGTGGCGCCACAAAGCAGCTGAGCTGGAGTTGGTTCAGTGAGGATAGCAGGTAAATACTACAAGATAAAATCTGCTTTCTTCTTCTGGTCGGCCTTTATGCTGCTATATCTATTGATACGTTCATTTTACATCATTTTAGCCTCATAATCTGACAGCTGAGGCTGGAAACATTATGTGTGATGCTGGCTGGTTTATACTGGGATTAAAAGCTTAAGCTTCTACAGACTGGTTTATACTGAGATTAAAATCTCTAACTGCCACAGACTGGTTTATACTGGGATTAAAAGTTCTAACTGCTACAGACTGGTTTCTACTGGGATAAAAAGCTTCAGCTACTACAGACTGGTTTATACTGAGATTAAAATCTCTAACTGCTACAGACTGGTTTATACTGGGATTAAAAGCTCCAGCTGCTACAGACTGGTTTATACTGGGAATAAAAGCTCCAACTGCTACAGACTGGTTTATACTGGGATTAAAAGCTCCAGCTGCTACAGACTGGTTTATACTGGGAATAAAAGCTCCAACTGCTACAGACTGGTTTATACTGGGATCAAAAGCTCCAGCTGCTACAGACTGGTTTATACTAGGATTAAAAGCTCCAGCTTCTACACACTGGTTTTTACTACAACCTGCATCATGGGTTCACAAAGTACATGTCACAGCAGGCGGCTGCCAGCAGGGGCAGTATATTTGAAACAATCTGAGGTGCAGGCTGCTCTTTTGCTGCTGTAGAAAAGAAGTGGGTGTAAACAAAGCTCTGCTTTGTGATGGAATGGAGCCTTTTGGCTCAAGTTAACTTTTCCTACTCAAGACTGGAGCAGCTTTAGCATCAGCTCTGGAAGCTATGCGCAGTTAGCATGTCCGGCAAGTACATGTCTGTTAATATGGAGAATCAGACAGCTTCTCCATGCAAGCATAAACTCTGGAACCAGTCTGCACTGGTGTCAAGGGTACTTGCGTGTTTCATTAAGGTATCTTATTATATAAAGTAACAGCGTGCAACAGTTACTGACATCTAGTGGACAAATTGAAGATACCAGCTAACTTAAACGCTGTTCACCCACTTTGTTTTAAATATAGTCTGTGTTGGACCAGACTTGTTACTTCCAAAACTCTCCATTTCCCTTTTCCTGAAAGGTCACACTCTGCTAACCAAGCTGACCAGATGTTTGTGTGTGTGCATGTAGGTGTATGTCAGCTGGTGAACAAAATGGAGGAGGCATCTGGCAGCGTGAAGGCCTTCAACAGAAACGACGAACAATTCCTGGAAGCGTTTGCAATCTTCTGTGGCCTCGGCATTCAGAACACACAGATGTATGAAACGGTGGAGCGAGCCATGGCCAAGCAGGAAGTCACTCTGGAGGTCAGCCTGGTAGAAAACACACTTCCAGTTTGGTTCAGGTTCATTTATACTGCTTCAGTTAACAGTCTACTTAAGGTAGATCTAAAGATATAGTCCAGTCCAGAGTCCACTTATAATCTAGTTAAAACAAAAACAAAACCATCCACATGAGTCCAGTTTACTGCGTTCATATAAACCAGTTCATGTCAGGGTGCGAGGCAGAGGTGAGGAACTGGGAACCGGTTCCACAGAGAGGGTCTGATAACTGGAGGTTCTGCCTTCACTCCTTCTACTTCTAGAATCTCTAGGAACCAGCAGAGAGAGAGTGAATCTCTGAAGGGAAAATTTGGAACTCTGGTGGATCTTGGTCAGTAAGAGTTTTATATGTGAGGAGAAGAGATTTTGGTTCTATCCTGGATCTAACAGAAAGCCAGTGAAGATAAAACTGGAGATCATGATCTCTGATGCTGCAGCATTTTTCAGAACTTTTCTTGGACAGAACAGTAATCAGGAAGCGAAGAAGTCTGTTGTGGACTAGTTTCTCTGTTCCTCACAGTTGTTCTGGAAGCCAAGGTGCTACATTCAAAGTAATTCCACAGCAAGGTGAGACATCTAATACTGATCTTACCAACCCATACCAAACCATACCGACCTGTACTGACCGGACCAACCGGTACCAACCCATACTGACCCGTACTGACCATACCAGCCCATACTGATCGTACCAACCCATACCAAACTGTACCAACCCGTACAGATCATACCAACCAATACCAGCCGCACCAAGCTGTACTGACCTGTACCAGCCTATACCAACACTTACCAACCATACCAGCCCATACCAACCTGTACTGACCCATACCGACCCGAACCAACCATGCCAACCTGTACTGACCAGTACCGACCTGCACCGTCCCGTACTGACCTGTACCAGCCCGTACTAACCTGTACCAACCCGTAGCAACCCATACTGATAGTACCAACCCATACCAACCCGTACAGATCGTACCAACCCATACCAAACGCACCGACCCGTACTGACCTATACTGACCTGTACTGGTCGATATGGGTTGGTACGGTTGGTACAGATCGTACCAACCCATACCAAACGCACCGATCCATAACGACCCGTACTGACCTGTACTGACCTGTACCAACCGTACCAACCCGTACCGACCTATACTGATCGTACCAACCCATTCCAAACCCATACCAAACGCACCAACCCGTACGGACCAGTACTGACCTGTACCAACCTATAACAACCCGTACCAACCATACTGACCCATACCAACCCATACAGATCCGTACCGACTGAACTGACTCGTACCAACCATACCAACCCATATTGACCTGTACCGACCCAAACCAACTGAACTGACTCGTACCAACCTTACCAGCCCGTACTGACCAGTACTGACCTGTACCAACCCATACCATCCCCTACCAACCCTTACTAACCGTACTGACCCATACCGACCTGTACCAACCCGCACCAACTGAACTGACTCTTACCAACCATACCAACCTGTACTGACCAGTACTGACCCACACTGTCCTGTACTGACCAGTACTAACCTGTACCAAACTTGTACAAACCCCTACCAACTCGTACTAACCATACCGACCCATACTGACCTGTACCGACCTTACCAACTGAACTTAATCGTACCAACCGTACCAACCCGTACTGACCAGTACTGACTTGTACCAACCCATACCAACCCATACTAACGGTGTCTATAAACATACAAAGAAGTTTTAAAACTGCGGCAGCAGCTTTGTTTAATAGGAGCTAGAGCTCCGTTTGGGATCAGTAACACCTTGAAAGCACCATAGAAGAAGACAGAACACATGTAAGTATCTGTAGTTCAGTCATTGCTGCACCTGAGGCCGCTGGATCCACTCACACATGAAAACATCTTTATGTCGGGAAGAAGTTTGGCAACTGATGGCCACCGTACATCCACTACTGCGCTTGGTATTTAAAACCATTGCTCTGCCCATCTTTACCACTAGATGGCAGTAATTCTGACACACTGTACCTTTATCACTGAAGACAGCAAAAGTTTCTTTTTCTGCTGTAAAATGTTTAAAACCAGGAGCTTCTGTCTATCAGAACTCTGATTTATTTATTTTATACAGCATCACATTTTTGCATGCTTCATCTCTCTTTGCACGTGTTTTCCAGGTCCTGTCGTATCATGCCTCGGCCACCGAGGAAGAGTCCCGGGAACTCCAGGTAACCGCGGTAAATTAACGTTTATTTCTTTAACATTACACCCTTACACACAGCTATAAACACACACCGTTGGGCTGGCAGGTCTCTGCAAGGTCAGAGGAAGCAGATGGTAACGTATCAGCCAGAAAGCAGCAGCTCACTGAGGATGTTTCCTCTCACAGCTTCACATGCAAGGTCCAAAAACTGATCAGCTCATTACTGTCTAGCGGCCGCTAGGTGTGAACAGATCACATGTTCCAGAAGAAGGTGAAAAACACCAGGAGCAGTGTTTCAGAATGTTTTTGCAAAAAAATGGAAAAGATGTCAAATAAAGAAAACCATGATTTAGCCTTATGGGGAATATTTTATGACATGTCCAAGATGAGCTCCGGAAAGCAGCAGAAAAGCAAGAATTTTAACCCCTTTATGCCTGGTGTCACAAATGTGCACCAAAGCACTTCTGGCCTTTATTTACCATATTGCTTTATGTCTAGTTATTTTTTTTTTTTTTTTTCTGTCATTTGTGTAGTTATTTCTAAATTATTATTAATCTTTATCTATTTATTGATATTTATTTATTTAAGATTAAATTGTATTTTTTGTTCCAGTCTTTTTTTTTTCCTTGTTTTTTTTCCAGTATTTATTTTGGATTTTAAGAATTCTAACTAATCTATGGAGTACCAAGTCTACCAAAATTAAAATTAAATACAGAAATATAAAAATGGCTCAATAAGCAAAATGATGTGCCAATAAATTCTTCAGGAGAATAAAAAAACAGCACCTTGTTGTATGTTGCCTGAGTATTTTTTTTCCAATTCAGTATAATTAAGTGAATAAAAATGAGTTGTTTCAGAAACAATGCAGGTCCAGCGTAGCGCCACGCCATGCAGCTCGGAGGCCGTGGTTCAAACCACCTTCACACTGCACCGTCATGATGCACACAATGCTGCGTTGTTGCAATTTGTAAAACAAACTATTTTTATTCAGTGTGATTGACTTCATTAAGTGTATGAAGCAGGTAGAGCTAATGGGTGGAAGGATAACGCTGAGGGATGTACGTAGGGCTGAAACGGACTGGACCAAACTGATGATGCTCCAGGCTGACCAGCTGGGAAAGGTCCCTCCATTCGGTCGGTCGGTCCTGATGATTAGAGCTGTGCTGATTAATCAAATAAAATAACCACCAAGTAGCTGAAACTCTTTCTTTCTCCTGTTTATCTGTCCTTGCAAGTGGGAAAACCTGTATAATGACAGGGCAGGGGGAAGGATTTGTTATTTTGTTATAACAAGGATTTTATTACAAAAATTAAAGGAAAATACTTTATTTATCCCAGAGGGAAATACTAATAATGGAATGAATAAATAAATAGTGGAACAAAATGGGAAAACTTTCAATGAATAACACTGAAGCAATAACTTTATAGCTCTAAAGATGTAATGAATTAATAAACAAAATAATCTAAAATAAAACCTAAAATAATGTAAAAATAATGCATTAACGTTTGAAAGCATGATGTTTTAGCAGAAATCTAAAGATATTCTTTATTTCTCTGTCTGATCACATTACCCGCTTATTCAGTCAAACAGAAAACATTCATACCTTCATGTCATGCTTTTAGCTTGTGGGTCATGATCTAACCGGCTCAGTCACAGAACTGGTGTTAAACATGAATCCAGGTCCAGACTTCATTTCCTCCTGACCCTGTTCTGCAGTGATGAGATGCCTTTTTTCTTCTGTGGTCATCCAACCCTCCAGCCTGGGCGTTGGAGGCCAGTCAGACCTGTCCATGTTTCCACAGAGACTTCTTCAATTTATTCATCATCTGATCGCCACACAGACGTTTCCAGCAGCTAAACAGAGTTCTATGGTTTTATCGTGGACTATAACCCACCCAGCAGGGATTTAACCAGGTCCACCTTCTAGCACCGGGTCATCCTCTTTATCTGGTCCGCCTTCTAGTACCGGGTCATCCTCTTTATCGGGTCCGCCTTCTAGCACCGGATCCTCCTCTCCATCAGGTCAACCTTCTAGTACCGGGTAGTCCTCCTCATCAGGAAAACCTTCTAGTACCTGGTCGGAACTTTTTAATCCATGATGAGAATCTCCCGTTCCACCACATTCCAAAGCTGCTCCACTGGACCGAGATCTGGTGGCTGTGGAGGCCGTTGGAGTCCACTGAACTCATTGTCATGTTCTAGAAAGAAGGTGGAGATGATCTGAGCTTTGTGACATGGTGCATTATCCTGCTGGAAGTAGCATCAGAAGATGCTCCACTGTGGTCATAAAGGGATGGACATGGTCTGTTTTCAACCTTTATCATGTTTCCTCTTAAGCTGATTATAGCAGCTTTGCTACATCCATCTTATTGGTTCTATCTAACGGACTTTGTGTTTGTTCAGCTGAGCTTTCTGAGCAGCCTTAACAACACGCCACATGACCATCTAAAGGACCTGCTCTGATCTCTCCTCACTGCAAAGTGGCTGAGCTAACAGAACAACCTGATTAAGGGCTCTCCTGGGTACCAGAGAGAGGATGTCTCAGCTGGTATCTAGGACAAGACCTTTATTTTTTGGGGGTATGTTCCTCTCTAGAGGCCACCACATACAGCATGTGCTGCGCAGACTCAGCACAACTGGGTTATTAAAAGCAGTTATGTAACAGAAGGATCTCCAAAGTGATGTCATTCATCCAGTTTTAGACGTTGTCCTTGATCGTTTTCATTCCCTAATGTCTCCACATTTGTGTTGTTTATTTGAAAGGTTGCCACGGTTCCATCAGCACAGTCGCTGCGTCTTCAGGACTTCAGCTTCAGCGACTTTGAACTGTCGGACACCGAGACCACCCTCGCTACCATCCGCATGTTTGTTGACCTCAACCTGGTCCAGAACTTCCAGATGAAGTACACAGTAAGAACTCTAAGCTGGTTTTGTTATGTAAGCACACGATTTTATTGCATATTTTTAGTTCCGCATATCAAGAGTAAACCCAACCTTAGACGAGTAATAACACAACATGCAACAAGCACTACAGTGTTACCATCCACCCATCCATTCATCCACAGAAAACTCCCAAAGTCGATTCTGGTTTTACGTTTTTATTCTTTTATTGAGCAAATGAAAATAAATAAATAATACAGATTAAATTTAAATACAGTGTAAAAGTGGAAAAATGTAACATTATTGGATTCATGAATTAAAAGAACAAAACAGAAAGTAAAACACCACCATTTTGGTGCAAAAAATGGATGTTAGGCATTAAATTTAACATGAAAAGGATCAGCAAAGAAATATAAATAAGTCATAGATTAGAATAACAGAAGCTTGGAAGACATGTGAAGCATAATGTAGCTCCTGTCATTAGAACAGTGGAAAAAAACCAGGCAGCTGGTGCAGCTCCACAATTTATATAATGGCCAATCCACTAAAAAGAGAAAATCGGTTCGTCTTTGATGACAATGAATCAACCTCTGTAGAACCATCAAACACTAAAATAACTTAAAGTAATGGTTCTGCATGACGATGTCAGTCTCTGAGGTTGTGGAGGAATCTTGGTCCACTCTTTCTTTGAGGTTTGCAACACTTATGAATGCATCTCCACCTTTACCTGGTAGATGGGGTATAAGTCGGAAAGCGGTAGACGTGCCGTCATAGCATGTTGCCTTAGCAGCACTACACCTTCAATAAATTATATAGTAGAAGATGACACAGAAGGACGAAAACAGTGGGCATGGTGTTCTATCTCCTTGGCATCCTTCAGGGATTGATCAGCAAAGGCTCATTTATGCTGGATGCAGAAGATGGAGCAATACTACTGGAAACCACAGAGGCAGTGCTGAGCAGAATGGCTGACATGTGACCAGGGAGAGAAACAAACCAGAGAAGAAGGAGAGGATCAGGAAGGGAACAAAAATGAAGAAGAAGAATGAAATTGAGGACAACTGTAGAAATTGCATGAGCTTTTGTGGAAAGACTATATGCAAGTGTTTAGGGCATGTTGGGCGGTTGGAAACAACTTTATAGCTACGTGTTACCGCTGCTAAACGATGTCTGAAACTGACGTTGGATCGCTGGAGTGAACTCTGAACCCAGCACTGCCCCTAGTGGAGGAGCTGACTACCGTGGTGACGTAAAACATGCATGGAAGCATTAAGACGGTGATGCATGACAGCGTTTGAAACAGACGTCGCTGTTTACGTGCGTAAGGGAGAAGAAATGGGCCTTTAGATTGGAGCCCCAATGGAAGGGACGGCTCAGATATTCTGGTTCCCTTTCCTGTTTGTCCCTGTACTGACCCGTCCAGTGCTGGCGGAACCAACCCCTCCCATCTCTGCCATCAGCCAGCAAGCCTGTTCTCTGTAGACATAGCCAACATTCGCCAGCAATGTTTCCAAGAGGTGCATAACAAAGAGAGATGAGGAAAGGGGAATATTTAGTCAAACACATCCGTATGAAATCCAGTTCGTTTTCCTAGTGATAGTAAAAACAGGATGTAAATGGGGCCCATATGATTTTTCTCAGGGCCACCAACATCTGGCATGGGAAGGGAGCCTGGGGCATTTTGGACCCTAATTACTTCTGCAGTCAAACAGGAGGTTGGACTTGCTCTCCCAGTGCTTCCAGTGATCTCAGTGGTCCAGCAAGCTGTTCTTTATGAAAGTCTTCATCTAGACCTCAACTTGACTCCCTCCTTCCTGTTAACTGCTATTTCTTTATTACAATGTAAGATGAGGACATTGCCATGGAAAATGCTTTGCTATCTTCTTCTAGCTTCTCTGCATTAATTTTGTTATTTTAAGGAGCGAAGCAGCTGATTAACAAAAGATTCATAAGGCTTCAGAATCACTTTCATCCCTTTTTCCTAACGCTGACCAGGACCAAGCTGACAGCTTGGTGGCAATCATGACAAGTCAAATGTCCTGGGGTGGCCAAACATTTGCATGTTTTTACTGAGTGTTGCCGAATGTTTAATTTTGAACTAAATACAATTCAGCTGAATACAAATATATTGAATTGGACTGATTTAGATTTAAATAAATCATACTGAACTGTGTTATAATGTTTTGAATGAAGCAGGTATATTAAAAGGATGGATGGATGCATTGTAAAGATGAAGATTGAATGTGATTAGAATGAAAAGCATTTACTTGCATGTGAATGCATTAGATTAAATTGCATTATAAACAGTTGTATTGAATTAATCATAAAAAAATGGCCCAAATTGGATTGAAATTTAATGGATGGAACTATATCATAGTTAATTAATATTAAAAGGATGACTGTGAGTTGGACTGAATTGCATTATATTAAACAGGACTGAAGTGCATTATAATGAATTGGACTGAATTGGAATACTGTGAGTTGGATTGAATTGAATTATAGTGAACTAAAATAAAGTGAACTGGATTGACCTATGTTATCATGAACTCGATTGAATTGAGTTATAGTAAGTTACACTGACCTGAATTTTGGAGAATGGGACAAACCTGTGCGAGAGATACAGATATTGCTGGAGTCAGATTACATTAGAAAATATAAGCTGTTATATTGTTATTGGTTCAAAGGTACCCCACATGTATTTTTTTGGGTGTATATTTTATTTGAACTGTTTATTTTTCATAGTACTCATAGTTACAAGATGGCATTGAACATTGTATCAGAAATTTGATTTGACGTATGTTCCTTGAACGTGACTTCAGTTGAGTTATACCGCAGCATTAGGCACGGTGTCAGAGAAGAGCCGTTTGTATGTCAGTTTAAATGTTTTTGCCGAAATAAAGCATTTTGGACAAAAGGCTACTCCAGTGATCATCTCTGCCAAAAAGCTGCAACATATCATGGCGAGCCAGCCAGGAGTGAGGTTTGAAGGATTTTCGGAGCGTGAGTAAAAAGACGGTTAGCGCCGTTAGCGGCTAACGTTAGAGCCCTCGCGCCGCTGAAGAAGAAAAAACTTTTTCTCCAAGCACCGGACCTGTAATCTAACGGACTAAAGACTATCTTGTGAGTACCCACAATGGATCTAGAAGCCCTACGTGATAAAATCACCGCCACACTCTGTCAGTTTAGTCGTGATCGGCTAATAGAAGTGGGTTATAATGTAAAAGGCTTTGCTACTGAGCAAGATGAGCCCACAAAAGACACTACCAGACGCCAACTGATGAAAATTATAGAACACAAACTGGACGAAGTGGAAAACAGTCATACACAGGATGATGCAGTACAGTTTGTAAAAGATCTTTTGTCGTTTTTGGGCGATTCTGATACGGCTGAGGGGCGCGATATTTCCCGCCTTTCGGACACTAAAGACAAGTACGAGGAGCTGCTGTTGCAGGGAGAAATCAAAGCGTTAGAGGAGAAACTCAAAATGTCGGGCGCCGTTCCTAGCTTTGGCCAGAACCAGCAGTCAGCTAAAGTACCGGAGGTGACTATTCGCAGGGAGTTTCGCATCTGTGGACAAATAGGAGAGGGCGGGCAGCGCGATCGGCTGTCCTATACCAACCTGCTCCACCAGATAGAAAATGGACTCCGCAAAAATCACAGTGAGTCCGAAGTTATTGAAGCAGTTATAAGAGCCATCAATCCTGGTCTCAAACTGCGTGACATGCTCGAAATAAAGACTGATTTGACAATCCCACAGTTAAAGACAATATTGAAAGGACATTACAGAGAAGATGACACATCTGATTTGTACCAAACACTGATCAATATTTCCCAGGACCCAAAAGAGTCAGCTCAAGACTTCTTATTCAGGGCCATTGAGCTTAAAGATCGGCTCCTGTATGCATCCAAGGGCAAAGAAGCAGAGCACTACAGTGCGGACCTGGTAAAAAGGAAGTTTTTGAGATCAGTGGGCACAGGACTGCAAAATGACAACATTAAGTTCCAGATTAAGGCACTTCTCGACAATCCAGATGTGACTGATGAAATGCTGATCGAAAAACTTAATGAAGCTGCCAATCTCGAGACGGAGAGGCTAAACAAGTTAAAGAGGAACAATGCAAAAACACCAAGGATCAATGAGCTGCTAACTAAAGATGAACCACGCAGCAGCTCACAGACCCTTATCGTCAAGGAAGACAAGAAAACAGCTCGTGCTCCACCTGAAATGCATGAATTGGTCAAAGAGCTGAGGAACGAGGTTGCAGAGGTGAAGCAGATGGTACTCGCTTCCCTGAACGCCGGCACGTCGCAGACCGCCAAGAGGACATCGGACGCCACAGGCACTCGGAGGAAGGGAGGCTGCAGGACCTGCCAGAGCAACGGAGAGGGAGACAACTGCACCCACTGCTTCAAATGTGGCCAGTCCGGTCACATCTCCAGGGGATGCCGAGCTCCACTTCAGCTGCAGGGAAACGTCAGAGGGCCACTGCCACGGGACCAGCAGTGACCCCTCCACCTCATCAGGAGTCCCGCCGCTGTCATCACTGTCACCAGGAAGAGTCAGTCAACACTCCACTCCAGAGGTGTTCCGGCTGCTCATCTACCACTTACTGTTCTAAAGCATGTCAGGCACGACACTGGCAGGAACACAAACACACGTGTGAAGCAGTGAGGCTAGTTGAACAATACTTGGGTAAAAAGGAGCAAAATGGGTGGTTATCACACATGGGATATTCTGACCTTCTCTCAGGTAAACAAGGACAAAAACTAGTGAAACTGATTGGTAGACGTAAAATTGTGAGATGCACTTTTGACAATATACCAGTTACAGCATTATGGGACACAGGTGCACAGGCTACCGTAATAAATGACAAATGGCGAGTTGAGCACTTACCTCACACTACTATCAGAGGGATAGATGAACTCTTAGGACCAGAACCACTAAATGGGCTCGCAGCTAATCAGACCGAGATACCATTTATGGGGTGGATCCCTGTAGAGTTTAGACTGACTGGGGTAGAAATGGCCAGCTCTAGCCTCCTAGTACCTGTCCTAGTCTCTAGTGACCCAAACGTAGCTCAGGACCCTATCGTTGGATACAATGTGATAGAGGAAGTCATTAATGAGCAATTTAAGCAACAGGGTACTAAAAACAGTGACTGTACTGCTAACATTGTGAGTAGTTCTTTCGGCATTGACTTTGGATCTGCTAAGACTTTTATCCAGTTAATACAGACACAACAAACAGCTATCGAAGAGACTCAAGTCAAAACAGGACGGGGTAAAGTTGTCTTAGGTCCCAAGGAAGCCATTACCCTTCGCTGTCGTACACGCATACAGGCTGAAGAGGACACTGTAATGTTGTTTTGTCCTAATCTGAATCCTAGCCTGCCTGAAGGGCTTCATTTGCAAGAAGTACTGTTTAAAGTAAAAAGGGGCAACTCAACCACTGTCCCAGTGTCTGTCACAAACACCACGGGCCATAACATTACTGTAAGTCCACGTGTTATTCTGGGACATATTGAAGGGGTAAAAGCAATATACCCAGCTGCCTTACAACCCGTAGAGACTCAACAAACAAACAAAACAGCAGATGATGCAGACATTAAAGTCTCATCAGCCCCCACCAGCGACAAAAGTGAGTTTTGGGACCCTCTTGTGGTGCTAGACCACTTAACTAGTGAACAACAGTCTGCGGTGAGAAGAATGCTCAGGGAGGAATGTAAAGCTTTTGCCAAAGATGAAAAGGATGTAGGCTGCATTCCTAGTCTTCGTATGCACATTACCCTCAACGACCAGACCCCAGTTCAAAAGACTTACATTAGTGTGCCTAAACCACTTCACCAGGAAGTAAAAACTTACCTGCAGGACTTGATAAACAGAGGATGGGTCACAAAATCAAAGTCGCCTTCACCAATAGTCTGTGTGAGGAAAAAGTCAGGTGACCTCAGACTTTGTGTGGACTATCGAGAACTTAATCGCAAATCAGTGCCTGACAGACATCCTATTCCTAGGATACAAGACATGTTGGACAGCCTTACTGGTAGCTCCTGGTTTACAGTATTGGACCAGGGGAAGGCTTATCATCAAGGGTTTTTAGATGAGGACAGTCAGCCACTTACAGCATTCATTACTCCCTGGGGTTTATACCAGTGGGTTAGAATCCCATTTGGACTCAGTTCTGCCCCGGCAGAGTTTCAGAGAAGCATGGAGGAGTGTCTTTGGGGTTTACGTGATGACATCTGCCTACCTTACCTTGATGACAATTTGGTTCACAGTAAATCCTTTGAGGACCATGTTGAGCATGTAAGAGCAGTGTTACAAAGGTATCAGAAACATGGGGTCAAACTTACTGCTAAGAAGTGTGAACTTTTTAAGCCTAAGGTCAGATTTTTGGGTAGAGTGGTGTCAAAAGATGGTCATAGTATGGATCCAGCAGAGGTCGCCCCCGTGCTGTCACTTAAAGAAAAACAACCTAGTACAGTGGGGGAGGTGAGACAGATTTTGGGCTTCCTATTTTACTATAGATCTTACATACAAGACTTTTCACGCATTGCAAAGCCCGTGTATGAACTGCTAGCAGCCCCAACAAATACTCAAAATACCCCACAAGACTCTAAGACACAGAAAATGACAAGGAAGGAAAAAAACAAACAGACTAAAGGACAGTTGCTCTCGTCAACCCCTGTGAAATGGACAGATTCCCACCGTCAGGTCTTGTCATACCTGGTTGACAAACTGTCCAATCCTCCGATCCTTGGGTACCCTGACCTGAACCAACCATTTGTGCTTCACACTGATGCTTCTCAAGCAGGGTTAGGAGCAGTGCTCTATCAGCGCAATAATGGCAAGTTAAGGGTTATAGCCTATGGATCTAGAACTTTAACACCACCAGAGAAAAACTACCATATGCATGCTGGTAAACTAGAGTTTTAGCTCTAAAATGGTCTGTCTGTGAGCGCTTCAGAGATTATTTGTTTCATGCGCCATCTTTTGTGGTTTATACAGACAATAATCCGCTCACTTATGTGTTGACAACGGCAAAGTTAAATGCGTCAGGTCAGCGCTGGGTAGCAGAATTAGCAGATTTCAACTTCACAATAAAATACAGACCAGGAAAAACAAATGCAGATGCCGACGGGTTATCTAGGATGCCCCTTGATTTTGAGGACTATATGAACTGCTGTACACAAACAGTTAGCCAGGATGCTGTAGCAGCCACACAGCAGGGCATCTTAGTGCAGCAAACAGAACCAGCTCTGATGTTTAATGCTGTCTCCTTTAACGCCCTTCAGCAGCAAATAGGAGCAGAGAGACTTTTGGACACGATTCAGCCAATACCAAGAGAGGAAATCTGTGCAGCGCAGCGACAAGACCCTGTAATAGGTAAAATGTATGAGTACATACTGCAAAACAAAAGACCCGCTGCACACGAACTGAAAACTGAGAGTACCGAGTTCAACGCTTTGGCTAGAGAGTGGAGCAAACTAAAAATCAGAGAGGATGGGACTATGTTTAGAAAAACTCAACACAAAAACCAACTTATTCTCCCCTCAGCGTACCACCCTCTAGTGCTAAATGAACTGCATAAACAGATGGGTCACTTGGGCTCAGAAAGGACACTGAACCTTATCAGAGATCGTTTCTTTTGGCCCAAGATGCAAAGGGACATTGAACATTTTGTCACTAATATGTGTGAGTGTCTAAAGAAAAGAAAACCCAACAGACAGGCACGTGCGCCTATGTTGAGTATAGAGACCACTCATCCATTTCAGTTAGTGTCAGTTGACTTTCTGCACTTAGAGCAATGCAAAGGGGGTTGTGAGTATATACTTGTAGTTATGGACCACTACACTCGCTTTGCTCAAGCCTATGCAACTACCAATAAGTCAGCTAAGACTGTAGCAGAAAGACTGTTTAATGACTTTTGTCTCAGGTTTGGTTTTCCAGAAAAATTACACCATGACTTAGGGCGAGAGTTTGAGAACAAACTGTTACACCATCTAAAAGAACTTTCTGGTGTTAAGGGGTCCCACACCACCCCTTATCACCCACAAGGGAATGGACAGACAGAAAGGTTTAACAGGACTCTGCTTTCTATGTTAAGGACACTAACAGAGGAACAGAAAACAGACTGGAAAAGCCACCTCCACAAAGTTGTACATGCCTACAATTGTACTGTTAATGAGGCCACTGGCTACTCCCCTTTTCTCTTAATGTTTGGTAGGTCACCACGGTTACCGGTTGATCTTCTCTTTGGCATTGAGCAGGACGACAGTTCAGGTTCCTATCAGGACTATGTTGACAAATGGAGACAAAGAATGGCTGAGGCTTACGGTATCGCCTCCAAAAATGCAGCTAAGTCAGCTGACCGAGGTAAAATACAGTACAACAAGAAAGTACATGGTCCATCACTTCAAGTAGGCAGTCGTGTACTTGTAAGAAATGTGATCGAGAAGGGGGGGCCAGGCAAAATCCGCTCCTATTGGGAAGACAATATCTATGTCATTAAAAGCCAAAAGGGGGAGGACAGTCCTGTGTTTGAGCTGGAGCCAGAGAATGGGAAAGGCAGGACCAGGGTTTTGCACAGGAATATGTTGTTGCCTTGTGATTTCCTTCCACTCACAGCAAATGCAAATATGACTGAAACCTGTACAAAAACAAAGAAAAGACATTATAACAAACAGAGGCAAACACGCATGACTCGCACACAACAAATGGGAAGTGAGGAGGAGGACTCAGATGAGGATTTTTCTGATGTAGTGTTCACATGGCCTCATCCTGAGCTTCACAGTTCACCCACACTGGATCCCACAGCAGTAGAGTTTGTGCCACAAACTGACAGAGATCTTACTGAACAAAACGAGCTTCCTCACATCTCAGAACAAGATCAGCGGGATCTCATACAAATCGATATGGAAAATATAGTTCCAGAGGATGTGGACATTGAGGATACAGGGGATATGGACAGGGGTTCTGATACGGAACAGGAAGTTGAAACAGAACAGCCAAGTTCTTACCCAAAAAGAGAAAGGAGAAGACCACAGACTTTGACCTATAGCACACTTGGACAGCCAAGCTTTGCAGAGAGAACAGTAGCCACCAAATGTGTAAATGTTCAGGGTTACTGGCGGCCGTGGTAAATAAAAATAGCAACAGAAATAGATAAAATGCAATGATTACACTTTGTACCCCTCCGATATGTACCAAATGTGACTAATTTTGATTTAAATATTGTGACACATATGGATTGCAGGCCGAATATGTGTGTATGAGTAATGGGAAAATGTTTATTTTGCTGACGAAATGTAGAAACAACAAATGCCCATACAGGAGAAGACAAAAAGTTTGGTTATTTTATAGATTAAATGTTGGATTAGAAATATTGTACTGATTATATCAGGAGTATATACAACTACAGTGCACGGTAGCTTGTGTAACTAATAAAATAAGGTCGAATGTAACCTGTCAAACAATCCATGCCATTCTATTTTGTCAATGTATTGTGAATTGTAAGGTACATCTATGTCGGGACGACATTTCTTAAGTGGGGGAGAGTGCGAGAGATACAGATATTGCTGGAGTCAGATTACATTAGAAAATATAAGCTGTTATATTGTTATTGGTTCAAAGGTACCCCGCATGTATTTTTTTGGGTGTATATTTTATTTGAACTGTTTATTTTTCATAGTACTCATAGTTACAAGATGGCATTGAACGCCCCGTTTGTGTATCAGAAATTTGATTTGACGTATGTTCCTTGAACGTGACTTCAGTTGAGTTATACCGCAGCATTAGGCACGGTGTCAGAGAAGAGCCGTTTGTATGTCAGTTTAAATGTTTTTGCCGAAATAAAGCATTTTGGACAAAAGGCTACTCCAGTGATCATCTCTGCCAAAAAGCTGCAACACCTGGATTGTAATAAATTTGACTGAACTGGACTGATGTGGATTAATTTTTTTTAAATAACTGCATTGAAATGAATTAAAGGATGGATGGATGGATGGATAGATGAACTTTGGTAATAAATTTGACTGAGCTGAATTATAAGTAACTACGTGGAATTTAATCAGATTATGATGAACTGGATTAAATTGGACTGATTGGTGGCAGATAAATTATGTAAATCAATTTTGTACCATTAACAGGCCAGTTCATCTTCTTCTAACTATAACGGTTCATCTTGTACTAACGTTAGCTGTTTATCTTCTACTAACTTTATTTGTTCAACTTCTACTAACTTTAGCTGTTCATCTTCTACTGATTTCAACTACTCATCTTCTACTAACCAGCTGTTCATCTTCTACTAACTTTAGCTGTTCATCTTTTACTCACTTTAGCTGTTCATCTTCTACTAATTTAGCTGTTCATCTTCTACTAACTTTTGCTGTTCATCTTCTACTAACCAGCTGTTTATCTTCTACTAATTTTAACTGTTAAGCTTCTACTAATTTAGCTGTTCATCTTCTACTGACTTTTGCTGTTCATCTTCTACTCACTTTAGCTGTTCATCTTCTACTGACTTTAACTGTTCATCTTCTACTAACCAGCTGTTTATCTTCTACTCACTTTAGCTGCTCATCTTCTACTCACTTTAACTGTTCATCTTCTACTAACCAGCTGTTTATCTTCTACTAACTTTAACTGCTCATCTCCTACTAACTTTAGCTTTTCATCTTCTACTAACTTTTGCTGTTCATCTTCTACTCACTTTAGCTGTTCATCTTCTACTAATTTAGCTGTTCATCTTCTGCTAATTTAGCTGTTCATCTTCTACTAACCTTAACTTCTCATCTTCTACTAATTTAGCTGTTCATCTTCTACTAACCAGCTGTTTATCTTCTACTAACTTTAACTGCTCATCTTCTACTCACTTTAACTGTTCATCTTCTACTAACCAGCTGTTTATCTTCTACTAACTTTAACTGCTCATCTCCTACTAACTTTAGCTCTTCATCTTCTACTAACTTTTGCTGTTCATCTTCTACTCACTTTAGCTGTTCATCTTCTACTAACCTTAACTGTTCATCTTTTACTAATTTAGCTGTTCATCTTCTACTAACCAGCTGTTTATCTTCTACTAACTTTAGCTGTTCATCTTCTACTGACTTTAACTGTTCATCTTCTACTAACCAGCTGTTTATCTTCTACTAACTTTAACTGCTCATCTTCTACTCACTTTAACTGTTCATCTTCTACTAACCAACTGTTTATCTTCTACTAACTTTAACTGCTCATCTCCTACTAACTTTAGCTCTTCATCTTCTACTAACTTTTGCTGTTCATCTTCTACTCACTTTAGCTGTTCATCTTCTACTAACCTTAACTGTTCATCTTCTACTAACTTTAGCTGTTCATCTTCTACTGATTTCAACTACTCATCTTCTACTAACCAGCTGTTCATCTTCTACTAACTTTAGCTGTTCATCTTTTACTCACTTTAGCTGTTCATCTTCTACTAACTTTTGCTGTTCATCTTCTACTAACCAGCTGTTTATCTTCTACTAATTTTAACTGTTAAGCTTCTACTAATTTAGCTGTTCATCTTCTACTGACTTTTGCTGTTCATCTTCTACTCACTTTAGCTGTTCATCTTCTACTGACTTTAACTGTTCATCTTCTACTAACCAGCTGTTTATCTTCTACTAACTTTAACTGCTCATCTTCTACTCACTTTAACTGTTCATCTTCTACTAACCAGCTGTTTATCTTCTACTAACTTTAACTGCTCATCTCCTACTAACTTTAGCTCTTCATCTTCTACTAACTTTTGCTGTTCATCTTCTACTCACTTTAGCTGTTCATCTTCTACTAACCTTAACTGTTCATCTTCTACTAATTTAGCTGTTCATCTTCTACTAACTTTAGTTGTTAAGCCTGAACAGTGTTGCAAAAGCTGGAAAAGATTCATGGATAATTTTCGAAAGAAGATCATGAAGAAAAGAACAAGATACGCAAGATACAGCATGGGGAGGGTCTCTCTTCCAGGACGGGTGTCACGGCAGCCCAGCAAGCCGTCCCCGTCCTCGGTTCATGCCAAAAATGAAGAGAGAAGCAGCTTCCTGCAGAAACTGCCTTTCATCAGCAGCAGTGTGACCATGAGTCTGTGCTTTTAGTATATGTGTGTTAGCCTGCATCCTGAACTCAGACCACACATCATGTATTTTATAACTCTGCCTCCATCACCGCTGTCAGTCAGAAGTCAGGCTCCCCTTCGGCGCCAGCTTCGGCTGGTCCCTGGTGGCTTTGGATCTCCTCCTGAAGAGGTCCTTGTATGGTGGTGGCTGACCTCCAGAGTGCCTGCGGAGAGGGGCCTCATAAAGAGGAGCTTTGATTGGAGAAACTTAGGCCCCTCCAGCAGGGCAGGCTGTCAGTTTCATGTTCACACCAAGAGCTGATGCACCGGCCACCCTGGAGCATCTCACCCTGGGAGCTGTCCTGCACAGCATGTTGTTATTGCTTTATTATTCCAGCATATTAAATGTTGCACAGTCATTCATTCTAGTCTCAGATCAGATTATGGTCTGGTATGGTATGAAGGACCAGCAGCGTCTTCCAAAAAGCAATACAGCATTTTGATGAGTAATTAATTTTGAAAAAATATATAGATAGCTAAATCTAATTTAAAATTTAACAATAAATTCACACAAAAAGAAATCGAATTTAAAAATGTTTTGTAATGACACATTTTAAACTGAAATATTAAAGAGGAATTACATATTTAAATATTAATTCCTTATTAAATACTGTGATTTAAATAATTTTCTTTTCCCTCTGTGTTTTTAAATTCTTTTTTTTAACTGGATTAACTTCATGGTTTACCCTCATTTAGCTTTTGCCTGACACTTTGAGGCCATGAGCAGTGAAAACCGAGTTCAACCAATCACAGCTGCTCCTGGAATGTAAGCAGCTCTCTCACTGGTCAGACAGCCACAGTCTTGACGCTCCGATTTGGAGAAATAAGAGCTTGACCTCATTGAACTTTGCTGAATGGATTCTTCTAACTTCATCTTATCTGCAGCGTCTCCTCGGCATGTGTATTATCCATGGACATATAGAGTTCAGTCACTCCAGAATAAAATAGGCAACGTCGAGTATCTGGCTGAGTATAGGGACGACTGTCTTCTGGCCTTGATAGAGACCTGGCTTAAAGAGCAGGATTCACAGTCGGACCTGGAAATTGATGGATTTGGAGCTCCCTATCACCTTGACAGAGAGCCTGCAGAGGCCAGCAAGTCGCTGAGTGTGTGTGTGTGTGGGGGGGGGGGGGGGGGGGGGGGTTTGGTCTCTGTCAATAAGAACTGGTGTAGAATGGTGGTTGTCACGGAGACACTGTGCACCAGAGACATTGAATTATTAAAGTGGGAGTTGGTTCTGCTTTCTGAAGTTAAACTGGGAGCTGGTTCTGGTTGCTGAAGTTAGGCTGGGAGCTGGCTGATAACTGGTAACTTATCTGTCCCTCTGCAGAGCTTATGCCAGTGGATTCTGAGCGTAAAGAAGAACTACAGGAAGAACGTGGCCTACCATAACTGGAGACATGCATTTAACACAGCCCAGTGCATGTTCGCACTCCTCAAGTCTGGACGCTTGCAGGTGGGTGCAGCCGGTCTCCAGTTGGGAGGAAGAACTGGTGGTATATGGTGTTTTATTCTTGATCCAGAGGCAGTTAGATGACTGTCTGCCATGACATTCTCCCATGGAAGTAGCTGAATCAATCACACTAGTTTATCACATGTTCGGCCCTTTTGCAGTTTGATGAGTCATTGATCCCATTTGACTACTGAATCTGATCATTTCCTGCTTTTGTGGGTTCTCTGGGCTAGTGTAGTTTTGTATATAAGACTTGTGGTGAATGGATTCAGAGGATGATTCCAGCTGGTACAGAATCAGATTTACCTGAACGTCTCAGGATCAGACGTTTCCCCCTCATCTCCAGCCTCTCCTGACACCTGTCTCCTCATCTCTCCATGCATCTTCGGACAGAATAACATGAGCGATCTGGAGGTCTTGGCTCTGATGATTGCGACTCTCAGCCATGACCTGGACCACCGAGGTGTCAACAACTCCTACATACAGAGGTACAGCCCAGGATTCGGAGGCAAAGTCTGACTGGGAATGAGTGGGACCACACTGACCTCAGTGGGCTTCCTGTCTGTGTTTTCCAGGAGTGACCACCCACTGGCCCAGCTCTACTGCCACTCCACCATGGAGCATCACCACTTCGACCAGTGCCTCATGATCCTCAACAGCCCTGTACGTACTCACACACACGCACACACACACACACACACAGGCTAAATAATCACGAAAGCTCACACACAGCTACCAGCTACCAGTCCAGAGCTTCTCTCTATTCCCAATAGGACTCCATTATTCATCTCATGATCTCATGTTAACCTGAAACAACATGACTGAGTAATTTTATCAGCAAATACTTTAGATGCCAGTTTACCAGAAATATAAAGTTTACATCAGTATTTGCTGCTACAGTTTAAACAAGAAGCTTCACCTGATGTGATTCTACTAACATTAGAAAATAAAAAATTCGACTCAGCTTAGACAGATAAGAGACTGTCCAACCCTGGGACGGGTTCCAAAACTTTTGCATCCAGCAGCCCACCTGTGGAGTTCTGTTTGGTCCAGCAGGAACTTCCAAATGTTTCATGCAGTAAAATAAGCCAGCAAGCATAAAACACTGCAACCACATAATTTCCAAGCAGATAAACACACAAAGTTTCTTCATCAGCTTTAACCTGTACTAATAAAATGTGCCTCGCTGGTCCAGTTTACAGCTGGTTCTGAGCTGGACCAGGACACATGTGGAAACATGTGGACAGATGTGGATAGTAGCCGATGTGTACAGACTAGTTTAGCAAAGCAGCCTCAGTATTAAAATATTCACCTGTCACTTTAAAAAAGCACATAAAACTAACTCACATTTTTTCTCTGATAGAAAATCCCACATAGACCCTGTAGTACCAGGGTCAGTACTACAGCAGTAGTACCAGGGTCATTACTACAGCAGTACTACCAGGGTCAGTACTACAGCGGTAGTACCAGGGTCAGTACTACAACGGTAGTACCAGGGTTAGTGCTACAGCAGCAGAACCAGTGTCATTACTAAAGCAGTACTACCAGGGTCAGTACTACAGTGGTACTACCAGAGTCAGTACTACAGTGGTACTACCGGGGTCAGTACTACAGCAGTAGTACCAGGGTTAGTACTACAGTGGTACTACCAGAGTCAGTACTACAGTGGTACTACCAGAGTCAGTACTACAGTGGTACTACCGGGGTCAGTACTACAGCAGTAGTACCAGGGTTAGTACTAGAACAGTAGTACCAGGGTCATTACTAAAGCAGTACTACCAGGGTCAGTACTACAGCTGTACTACCAGGGTCAGTGCTACAGCGGTACTACTGAGGTCAGTACTACAGCAGTAGTACCAGGGTCAATACTAAAGCAGTAGTACCAGCTCCAACAGACGTGACTGAAATTAAATGGCTCTCCTCCGACTAATCATGTTGGCCCATTAATCTGGTTCCCTCAAGGCTAGGCTGGAATCCCTTGCTGTACCCTAGTTACAGCACTGGTTACAGCACTAGTTACAGGACTAGGTAAAGCAGTGGTTACAGGACTAGTTATAGGACTAGTTACAGGAATTACAGGACTAGTTACAGCACTAATTAAAGGACTAGTTACATTACTACTTACAGGACTAGTTACAGAGCTATATACAGGAATAGTTACAGCGCTAGTTATAGGACTAATTAGTGCACTAGTTACAACACTATTTACAGAAGCAGTTACAGGAATAGTTACAGCACAAGTTATAGGACTAGTTACTGAACTAGTTAAATGATTAGTCACAGCACTAGTTATAAGAATAGTTACAGCACTAGTTAACGGACTAGTTACAGCCTTAGTTTTCTGCACTAGTTACAGGACTAGTCACACGACTAGTTACAGGACTAGTTATAGCACTACAGAACTAGTTACAGCACTAGTTACAGCACTAGTTACAGGACTAGTTACAGAACTAGTTAAATGATTAGTTACAGCACTAGTTATAGGAATAGTTACAGCACTGGTTAACAGACTAGTTACAGCATTAGTTACTGCACTAGTTACAGGACTAGTTACAGCACTAATTACAGCACTAATTACACCACTAATCATAGTACTAGTTATAGCACTTGTTACAGCGCTAGTTACTGCACTAGTTACATGACTAGTTACAGGACTAGTCACAGTACTACAGAACTAGTTAAAGCACTAGTTGCAGCACTAGTTAAAATTAACTCATATTTTATCTCTGATAAGAAATCCCACATAGACCCTGTAGTACCAGGGTCAGTACTACAGCGGTAGTACCAGAGTCAGTACTACAGCAGTAGTACCAGGGTCAGTACTACAATTGTACTACCAGGGTCAGTACTACAGCAGTAGTACGAGGGTTAGTGCTACAGCAGTAATACCACAGTCATTACTACAGCAGTACTACCAGGGTCAGTACTACAGCGGTACTACTGGGGTCAGTACTACAGCAGTAGTACCAGGGTTAGTACTACAGCAGTAGTACCAGGGTCATTACTAAAGCAGTACTACCAGGGTCAGTACTACAGCTGTACTACCAGGGTCAGTGCTACAGCTGTACTACTGGGGTCAGTACTACAGCAGAAGTAGCAGGGTCAGTGCTAGAGCAGTAATACCAGGGTTAGTACTACAGCAGTAGTAGCAGGGTCAATGCTAAAGCAGTAGTACCAGCTCCAACAGATGTGACTGAAATTAAATGGCTCTCCTCCAACTAATCATGTTGGCCCATTAATGTGGTTCCCTCAAGGCTAGGCTGGAATCCCTTGCTGTAACCTAGTTACAGCACTGGTTACAGCACTAGTTACGGGACTAGTTAAAGCAGGAGTTACAGGACTAGTTACAGCACTAGTCATAGGACTAGTTACAGGAATAGTTACAGTACTAGTTATAGGACTAGATACAGGAATTACAGGACTAGTTACAGCACTAATTAAAGGACTAGTTACTGCACTAGTTACAGAACTAATTAAAGGACTAGTTACAACACTAGTTACAGAACTAATTAAATGACTAGTTACAGCACTAGTTACAGGACACGTTACAGGACTAGTCAGTGCACTATTTCACAGGACTAGTTACAGGACTAGTATCTACCAACCACAGCAACATGTTTCCTGGCTCAGATGATAGATTTTGTGGGTCGTGTCCAGGCGGAAGCAGATGATCCTGCATCAGTTGGAGGTGGAACATGTTTCTGTCTGGAACCAGAGGGGTTCATCTTTCTCACGTTTAGCTTCATAGACATTTTAATCTGATATTTTTCATATGTTTCCATTTCCTGTTGGCTCTCTATGATGCTTGTGTATGAAGTCTTCACCTCCATTACGGATTTGGTCATGTGACCACATAGCTACTTCTGATTGGTGAAACTGGCAAAAAAACAAGTAACGTTTCATTTTCGCAGATTAGGTGGAGTAAAAGTAAAACGTGTGCTGCAGTAAAGCTACTCCTAGGAGTACTTTTAGTAAAAACAGTGACTGAAGTAACTGGCTGCTATCCTCCTCTGGCTTGTACAACCAACACATGGTTTTTCTTCGTTCTCCTGCTTTCTGTGAATAATCCACAGCTGATTCTCACATAGTCTGTCCAAAGAAAACAGCACAGAAACATGGAACTCAATTCATGAAAACTTTCTGTGTTCTCTGGGTGTTTGGACCAAACCTTTAATCCCTATAAGCAGTGTTGTATAAACTGTAGTCAGGCTGAGAGCACTTCACCATTACCTTCACAGGGATGCCTGACAGAGACCGCCATCAGGCTTAAAAACTGCTGGTATCCAGGACCTCTCTATCTGATTTATAACAGCTATTAGGCTTATTTTCCAGCTGCTGACCTACCACAGAACCCGCCGATGGTCTAATAAAACACAGGGACTTACAGCCTGCTCTAATCTTTATGGCCTTAGAACAAACTCTAAATACACTCCACAGGACCACTTAACCCCACGGCTGAGACACACTAACAAGAGTGGAAGCACATTAACACTTGTTTGCTAACCTTGTTGCATGTGGACTGATAGCATTGATGCTAACTCTCTCAAAAGAGCACTCTGAGTGGAAGGAATGATGTGTTGACATGCATACATAAAAACACCCTGACCCTCAAGACCAGGGGCCTCATGTCTAAACCTGAGCGTAGCGAAGCAGACTACAGGTGGCGTACGCAGGGACAATAGGAAATGCACACAAAAACTTTCAGATTTATAAAAGCGTGCGGACGTATGTCCCACGCCTGTTTCTGTTTATAAATCAGAATCAGCTCTAAAGTTGGTGCACATGAGGGAGTGCCTTGCCCCGCCCACATGGTGGCTATAAAAGGTCAGGTGACCACCTATAATAAATATTCATCACATCATTTCCATGATAGCTCAGGAGGGAAAAGAGGGAAGAAGAGGATTTCTTCGGAATGTGAGACTGAGATCCTGATGGACCACATTGGAAAACTAGAACAGATTTTATCTGGTGGGGACGGCATGGTCATCACCATGGTCAGAAAGGCAGAGGAGGGCAGCAGGTGGAGATGCTGTTAACACCATGTCAGAGGGAAGACACGCCAGAGAGGAGGATGCCGCTTATTTATTCCTTTGTTTTCATCTAGAAAAGAACATGTACAGATACATCTGAGATTGGTAGCAGTTTATTTAGGGGTAAATCATATTTCTTTCTAGTTCCTGGGTGTTCCAGCTGTGTGGGCGGGGCTGCAGAAACAAAAATAGACAAAAAAAAAAAAAAAAAAAAAACAATGAAAGAACGGGAAGCCAACAAAGGGAGGTTAAAACTGAATTTTTCATGTGGTCCCGGAGAGGAAAAGTCAACAGATGGGGTACAGCTGGAGCCACCGGATTTAAACAACATGAACTCTTGTCTTTTTTCATTAAAACTGAGAAACTTCAGAGCTAACCATCCCCTGATCTAGGAGAAGCTAAACAGAACCACCACACTTTAAAGGGAAGTAGACTTGGCAGTCATCAGCGTGTAAGTGAAATGGCATGGCATGCTTTCTAAAAATAGCACCAAGCGGCAGCAAATAAAGAGAGAACAAGAGAGGACCGAGAATGGAGCCCTGTGGCGCCCCCTAGTGGAGGGCTGCAGAAGCAGAAGTAAAAGCATCCATCATGACACAGAAACGCCAATCAGAGAGGTAGGACCTGGACCATCGCAGAGCTGAGCCAGTGATGTCCACCCCCTGCTTCAGCCTGGAGAGGAGAATGTCACGGTCTACTGTGTCAACAGCAGCAGTTAAATCTAAAAGCACAACAAAAACACAGCCCCCAGATTCCATTGCTATAAATATGTCATTAAAAACCCTTAAAAGAGCTAATTCAGTGCTGCGGTATGTTTTAAACCCAGACTGGAACACTTCCAAAATGTTATATTCATACAAGCATACTAAAAAAAATTCAAATTAGGCTAAAATACAATAAAAACCAAAAGAATTTACCAAAAAGTCATATTATTACATTTCTAAACATGTGGATTAAAAAAGAACAGATAAATAATATATTAGTCTATTTCTTTAATGAGAACAACCCACATAATCAGCTCAGCTGCTCATCCCACACATACACTTTCCTTCCAGATGTTTCTCCATTGAAAGGGAAATAAACATGTTTTCCAACAGTATCAGATTTATTACCAAGAAGCCTCTTTATAACATATCCTTTCCTCACTTACTGTGTTTATATTAAAGTTCCTTTAAAGAAAGTGTAAACATTTGGTCTCGAGTTTGGTTTTATAAACATAAACATCCAAGTCTTCAGGATCCACAGATGTGGCTCATATTGAGAAAATCTTCTTTTTCTTACTTTAGAATACCTGAGTGTAGGAGTGGAGAGTTATGACCACCAATTTTACCACATCATTGTTCTACTGATGCTGTGAAGGTTACTGATTCTGTCAGTTTGTAAAGTATCTCAATATTGACCGCAACATAAAACAGATTTAGTTTTACTTTAAAACAGATGTGTTGTAGTCTTTGTATTGATCAAATGGGGTGGTATCCACATAAACTTTTGTCTGTTTGACACTTTCCCACAAAACTGGAGCATCGGGTCGCACCGGTGATGATACCACATGTATAGATCAATAGAAGCAAGTATATTTTCCACCTTAGTTATTATATGTAGTCAGCGCTACCAAGGTGGATGCTCCTCAGGGTCAGAATACTAGAGTCAAGAATATTCTCTGGTCAGTCTTAAATGATCATTCCAACAGGATGCAGCAAGTAAAGCTTAGATCTCCATCTTTCTCAGTTCCTCCAGGGCCAGGTGTGCCTCAGGGTTCCATTCTTGGTCCATCACATTTTGCTGTATTTATAGATGATCTCCCTCAGTCTCTTAGTTAGCCTTACCTTACGCGAACTCCCATACTATCATGGAGGTCTCATACTGCTATGGATCGTCATGGAGCTCATGCAGCACTGTGGACCGTCATGGAGCTCCCATACCTACAAAACAAGGCTGTTTCACTCCAGTCCAAGAACAGACAAAACCAGCAGAGCCTGCAGCAGTGGTTGAGTTTGATCCACTTCTTTAACGTATGTTTTCTCTGGTCAACTTCCGATGGAACTTCTGAAATCACTCACCTTGGTACCTTTCAGCAAATGCTGCTTGTTGTGTCTTTCATTTTTCATTCTTTGCTAATTTCTTGGCAAAAACAAACGTGTGTGGGTAAAGCAGCTTCACAGACAGTGAAGGCCAGCGTATTTCCTCCAGGGAGGAAGGCTCCATGCAGCTCAGAGCAGCAGGTTGCAGAACCCTGATGAAAAGGAACCCTGGAAATTCAGAACGCCACTGTTTGCTTTTTTCTCAGGTTAAATGGCCTTCTTCATAATCTCGTTTTTTAGGTCGTCCCCCTCTGTATCTAAGACTGCTTCTGGACCTGGTCTAAGCAGCCCAGTACAACTCATGGTTTTTACCATTTTATCTAAACCAAGTCTGGCTCAGGACGATTGTCCTTCTCATCTGCTGCATCAAATAACTGGAACTTGTTTTTATATCTCTATTTTTAAAGGCCATCTAAAGACAAATTATAATGTAGTGAAGTTTATTATTGTTTTAATGTTCTTTTTTTGTGTCTCCGGTCTGCCGCCCCTCAGGTGTTTTCTGGCTCCTTCCAGACCAGCCTTGTAAAGGAAAATGGATGAAATAGTGAAAAGAATAGAACTGAATTAGCATTTCTATGGTTTGTGTCTCTGTCTCAGGGAAACCAGATTCTGAGCGCTCTCTCTCTGGAGGAGTACAAGGCCACCCTAAAGATGATCGAGAGGGCCATTCTGGCCACCGACCTCGCTCTCTACATGAAGTAGGTACCAAACATCAACCTTAGAGGGGGCGGAGCCCCCCACAAGTCTGCTTCCAGAAATGCTTTTTAAAATAAAAAGCTACTGATGTGCACATGCCTCTAACTCTGTATGGAGCAGGTGAGGGGTTGAAAAGTAATCAACCATCTCATGCTAACGTTAGCTAACGTAAGCAAAAAGCTACACAGCTCTGAGATGTTCCAGATGGAAAAGAAAGTTCCCTTCCTATTTGTTCGGAGAGCGAGCAGCAGGTTCCACCATCAAACTGTTTAACAAGGCGCAGTTTAAAGGCCACACAATCCTTTTAATACCATTTATATAAAACCTCCAAACATTCAGGCATTTTATTTACAGAAATGTACATTTTAACACTCACCTGTAGCACTGAAATGAGAAAAACAGGAGATTACATGTTGCGGGAGGATACATGCTTCTCAATCAATCAGTCTTTATTTATAGAGCACTTTTCATATATAAATGCAGCCCAAAGTGCTTTCCATGGTTAAAACATGGTTCGGGTATGATCAGTAATCCACGGTCCTGGATCAGTACCTGAGTCCTGACTGTGTTCATGTTTGTGTTGGCAGGAGGCGAGAGGAGTTCTTTGAACTCACCAAGAACAACCAGTTTGTTTGGGTGGACGAACATCACAGAGACTTACTGAGGTGAGCCAGTTATCTCCCGACAGAAATATGTACAAATAACAGGACTCAGGCCAGGATGTTAGAGGGATGGTTCCACATTTTAAGGTTTTAGTGGTTGAACTGAGACTAGAATGAATCAGCAGTTCACAGAATCTATCTAAATCCACATTATTCTATAATAATAATAAGAAGAAGATTATAATTATTATAGAGTAATGTGGATTGGACAGCCTTTGTTTCCTGTTTATTGTCGGTGCTGGGACATGAACTAAAAGCCATTTTACAGTATTATGCTTCACACCACAGACTGGATGGCAGGAGGAGGGAGTGCTGGTTTCTGTGGGAGTGGGTGACTGAGTGTCACTGTGTGCCCCCTACAGGTCAATGCTGATGACTGCATGTGATATCTCAGCCATCACCAAGCCCTGGCCGGTGCAGAAAAGGGTAAAAACAAGCTCCTCTATCTGTTTCTGGTCTACAGCTTCCCCCCTCTGCCTTATGTAGCAGGAGGAACTTCTATCTTCTTCATTTTCTATTCATGTTTCTAAACTGGGTCCATGTGGAGCCTTCACACATGTGGAAGCTGCCCACCCATGCGCTCCGATGCAGCCACCAGAGATCCAGGCTTTCCATGATAACATGGACCTTCTGGACTCCCCACTGGAGACGTGTCTCGTCTCCACGAGGCATGTTTTGCTGCAGAGAAATGCTTCAGTGTAGACTGTTGAGCAGGTGAAAGCTGGGATTCAACCATCAGCGTCCCAAAATATAAAGTAGTGTAATTAAAAGATGATGTAAGACAGGGTCACATGACTCATGGTGAAAAATGTTCCCTGAGATCATTTAGTAGCAGAAGCAGTGACCTTCCTTAGTCCCCAGCTCATTAGGACCCCCTGGCTCAGAGGGAGCTCCAGGCAAGCTGTGTGTGTCTGGATAATTGAGTCCTCATTAATAACAACAGCTGTGGCCCCATCCCCACGATACCAGCGAAAGCTGGGCAGCACACACACACACATGCACAATGTCTCACACACACACACACACACACTCCAATACCCTACTTCTCACGCACACACATACACACACGTACGACTTCTCACGCACACACTCACATGCACGACTTCACACACACACACACACATGTATGACTTCTCACACACACACTCACATGCACAACTTGTCACTCAAATGAACGATTTCTCGCATCTGATCTCATGACTTCAATATTTTCTACGTCCTCTGCAAAGTTACAATTTATGACTCAAGTTGGACTCAAGAAAAGACCAACTTTGTCCAGCTGGAACCTTCACCAGGTCCACCTTCTAGTCCTGGGTCATCCTCCTCATCAGGTCCCTCTTCTAGTACTGTCACGCAGACATTCACATACATGCTTAAACAGAGCAGTCATCCTCATTCTACAGTAACACGAACTCCCCTGCAGCTCAGCAGTTCTGCAGTTTCATTATGGAGTCAATGAGCAGCTGCAGGAGGTTTCCACGTACACACATCCCCACAGTGTGATGCTGATTGGAGCCTCAGGCTGCAGTCAGGTCACATTTACCTCTCTGGAAGCAGAAACCATTAACTTAGTGGAATGCTGGTAAGACGTCCTGTTTTCATTTGCTTTGTGGTTTAACCAGCTCTAACTCGTACCAGAGTGCAGACTTCTGCTACTAAATCAACCTCCTATGAGTTTTTACCTTCACCTGCAGCAACAAAGCACATGTGAGATTGTCCACATGTCCAAGTCCCTCTGAGGACAAAATAGTTTCTGTTTCATCCTGCTGGTCATTTTCCATGTGCATATTTGTCAGCTTTTGAACTCACGAACCTAATGATGTGATACAGACTTATCATCCTCTTCATCATCCTCTCTCTGATGCAGGTTGCAGAGCTGGTAGCCACAGAGTTCTTTGAACAGGGGGACAAAGAGAGGCAAGAACTGAATATTGAGCCCATCGTAAGTATTATGAACCACTCATTTCCGTAGATGCTGAACCCTCCATTAGAAAGACACATGATCTTAAACCATCTCAGTGAGAGGATTTAACTTAATGTACATGTAAAACAACAGATATTAAGATTCAGTTACTAATAATAGACATAGTATACTATAATATAATAATACTCTGAAAACGTGATTATTATTCTCACCAATTTGCAGTTTATCTCTGACAACAAGGCTAGATAGACCGTTATTGCTGTGTAAACAATCTGATCCTGGTCTTCTGCCCCCTGGTGGACACCTTTTGCATTACAATAATTCTGACATCACATTTACAAATTTCTTTTCATCACTCGATGTTTAATTGAATTTTATTTTATTCCATTTTTTTTTCTTCCTTTGTTTTTTTATGTTTTTTTTCCACTCATTTTAAAATTTTCCAGCTTTTCCAGTTTTCTTCACCACCTCCGTGACCAACAACCTTTAGGTTATTTAAACATTTGTATGAATGACTGGACCCATAATGTAGATTATTTCTGGTCACAGTGACCTGTAATCACATCGCTGTGTGACCAACAGTTACGGGAATATTAAAGGCTGTTACTAACGGTGTTGCTTTTTTCAGTAATGGGTAATCTAACTAATTATTTTTTCTATCGTTACAGTGCAATTACCATTATAACACGCCGTTACTGTGCGTTACTAAAGCTTCACTGAAGCTATCATCCGACTTTGCTCACACAGACACAGGATCTGCAAATGTGTTTTTTTCCCCTTTGGTGACAAGGGAGGGGAGGGAGAGATAACCGCCTGGGTAATGATTGGCAAAGTTAGAGTAACATTTCATGTTAAGCCAATCAGAGACATCAGGTGGGCGGAGTTTACACACACAAACCCCAACTTAGTGCAGCACACACACACAAACTATTAGAGATGGCGAGTCCGGAGTCACAGAGAAAGACAGCGTTTTCGAGGTGGAAATACAGGCACTACTTTAACCTCGTCAAAGTGAAAGGTAAAAGTGTACATTACGTCCCAGAGCAAAGAGTTTGTCCACGTCCGGTGTAAGTAATTCCAATTTACTGAAGCACCTTTCAACAACACACACTTCTACTAAACTTGGGGCCAAAAACACAGTTGACAATGATGATAGAAAGACATTTTCTAAATACATTGACACAGAGTACGCTAAAATGAACGTTGAGCTCAAAAAAGGATTTGAACGGTTGGAATGTGTCTCTGCTACTGCAGACATCTGGACTGCACATAATGGAAGCTATCTAGACGTTGCTGCACATTGGATACATCCAGAAGCATGGAAGGGCCGTCATACAAAGTAACGCAAAAGTTACTTTCTGTGCTAACTAGTTACTTTTGTAGAGGAGTAACTCATTTACTAACTCAGTTACTTTTTGGGAGAAGTAACTAGTAATTATAACTAATTACTTTTTCAAAGTAACGTGTCCAACATTGGTGACCAAGCGGCAACCTCCAGCAGTAAAATGTGAAGCCTATACGGAAGTGCAAAAAGTTGCAGTTCACCCCTCATCCACTAGGGGTTGGCTCCAAAACAGAGCAAATCCCCATAGACTCGCATGTTAAAAAGACCAGCTTCACAGCAGAAATAAACATGTTTAAAGCCTGGTAGAAAAAAACATTTTAGTATTAAAAGGTCAAGTTTACCTTCATGACAACTGTGAGGAGGGTGAATTTTTTCTAACTCATCCGTTTAGATGTTATTTAATCTTGAAATTTGGCATAATTAGGGGCATGTCCTTTTGATTGACAGGTATACAATATCCGCAGCAAGAAGGGAGAGTGCAGCATGAACGCAGTTTTTAGCCGGTTAACAATGCGCCTTAGCTTTAGCCCACCTACCTCCGTTACCTGGTTAGCTACCGTTAGCTTCAGGTTAGCTCGGTTAGCTCTTAGCTAAAGGCAGCTCAGAGTTTGATGGGTGTCAATCATCCACCCCCACCTTGACATTCTCCCTCTTAGCTCCACCACTTTGCCCATTTTTGGATTTTCCGGGAATGACAACATGTGTGACGCTGCTAAGATGGCAATGGTGGGAACTGCCCAATGAGCAGTTCATACTCACCTGTCTTTTTTTATCATGCTCTTGTTCTATTCTTTTTCTTCAGGACCTGATGAATCGTGAGAAAAGAGATAAGATACCCAGCATGCAGGTGTCCTTCATTGATGCCATTTGCATTCAGTTATATGAGGTAATTGATCCTCCTCCATCGCCTGTCACTCCTGAGAAGTTAATCTGACCAGTACCTGCACTGAGTTCAACCTGCTGTTTCCCACAGACCTTGGCCGGCATGTCGGAGTACTGCTCCCCACTGCTGGAAGGATGTCAGAAAAACCGGCAGCATTGGAAGGGTCTGGCTGAGGACTGTGAAAAGGGGCTGGTCAACGGCCTGGTGTGACTCCATTGCTAACCCTAAGACCCAGGATTTCCCATTACACTTACAGCTAACAGATAATATGCTGTGTGATTTCCTGACCCTAATAAGGGAAACTCAGTCTAGTCCATTCTTCCTCTCTGTGGTGCTCACATAGAAAGTTCATCTCTCCAATATGAGACTGCAGTCATGCTAACGGTCACACAAAGCTAAATATTTACATAAACATGCTAATAGGTTTGCAGGCGTGATGCTAACAATCTGATGTGTGGAGTACAATAATGAGGTGTTGTATGCTGATTCCCATTTTCACCATGTTTTTAGCATGTTAGCATGCTAACTTTGGCCAGCTAGCACTAAACTCAAACAACCAGCGAGGAACAAGCAACAATCATTTAATTTTAACTCAAACCCCAGTAAATAAATGAACCTTTAATTGTAAATCAGTTACATCAGATTCAACTGCAGACTGACCTCACACTGCCATAGCTTGGAACACAATAACAGGCTAGCTGAGTTGTTAGCAGTCCGAGTAGCTTACAAATGAATTTAGCACAAAACATCAGTAAATGAGTGTTTGGTTGTTTATTTCTTTCCTTATATATATATATATATATATATATATATATATATATATATATATATACACATATATTTCCCCCCAACTGTATTGAAACATAAGTGATGCAGCAGTCCGGGTGAATCCAACCTTTCTCTGCCAATGAACATCCAGTTTGCCAAGAAGAATCGATATCTCTGCCTCAGAACAAACTTTTGTCAGTCTGAATGGACCGCTGCTTCTAAATCCAGTTTGGAAAGCTAACGTCAGTCTGAAACAGCTATCTGTGCACCTTCCTTCCTTTTTTCACATAATGGTATTACCCATAACTGTACTCACATGTGATTGGCTGCATGGTGTTCCCATCAAAATAAAGTCCCACCTCTTCTTTTCAGATTTATTACCTAGAAACCTTGTTAATCCACCAAACACTCATTTACTGACTTTTCTACAAACTTTTTTTTTTTTTATGTAAGAAAATATCTAAAACTACAAGTGAACCTCAAACATAAAAATTATCTTTTACAGTTAGCTTTATATAGCTAACAGGAAGTAGAGACCTGTCATCATTGCTTTCAGCTTGATTTCTTTTAGGTTTTCAGTGTTTTCCTGTTGCCACCGTCACTTCTCAGAGAAAGTAAAACATACTTGTAGTGGGTTTTATTAGTGCAGAGCGGCTTTCATGTCGGCACCGATGGTTAGTTCAGATCCTCGGAGGTCGCAGCATCCAGATCCTGCACGGTGTCACTAATAGCTTCGTCTGTGTTCACAGCACATCCTTCATGGTTCAGGCTTTTATACATTTTTCACTTATTGTCTTAACTGTTGCTTATTTATTTTGTTTTATATATTTATTAGAGTTTCTATATTGTAAAGGCATCTTTTTGTCAAGAGCACAGGATTCTTAGAGAAAATGTACTTTCATACTAAAATGATTCCCTCTGCTAATTCTTGAGGACTCTTAGGTAGAACTCTTCCAGATGAGACATGAAGTGTGGTACATCACTATCCTGTTTGTTATTTCTAAAAGTGTTCGAGCCAAAGACTAGACCTGCGCTTTCAGAGGGAAACGGTCTAGATGTTTCCACTGCCTTCTTGTGATCAGTAGGTCTAATTCACCATTAAAAATAAAGTTTTACTTTTGTGTTTCTCTTTGAACATCATCATGAAAAGCTGCTGTTATATCGTCATGGTTACAGAGTGATGGAGTCATGTCTGCTATATTACCAGCAAACTGAACACACACATTTATGTCAGACTTAGAGGAACATTTACTGAATTCACTTGGACTTATTCTAGCAACCCCCATCAGGAAGATGCACTCCCCAGCCACTTTATCAGGTACACGTGGTGCATTGTTGTTGGCATCTCAGAAACTGTTGGGGGGCACTGCCATCTCCAAAAAGATCAGCTGTCTGGACCTGAATGTCTGGTGAGTAGAAGCGCTGCTCCTCCACATCCAGAGGAACCATGTGGCTCGGGCATCTGGTTAGGAGGCCACCAACAGAGGCTGCATCTCTGGGCTGGCCTGGAAACACCTCGGCTTCCCTGGAGAAGCTGGAAGAAGTGGCAGGGAGAAAGAAGTCTGGGTCTCTCTGCTGAGGCTGCGGAACATGAGACCCGACCCGGAAAAGAAACGGACAGATGGATGCATGGATCCACCAGTTCCTTCACCTCCATCAGCTCCCTGACCTCCTACACCACAGCACCTGGACCAGAACTGATCTCTATAAACCACAATAACAGGAACAGAAGTGACCTCAGTAAACCACAGGACCAGGAACAAAAGTGACCTCAGTAAACCACAGGACCAGGAACAGAAATGACCTCAGTAAACCACAGGACCAGGACCAGAAGTGACCTCAGTAAACCACAGGACCAGGAACAAAAGTGACCTCAGTAAACCACAGGACCAGGAACAGAAATGACCTCAGTAAACCACAGGACCAGGACCAGAAGTGACCTCAGTAAACCACAGGACCAGGAACAAAAGTGACCTCAGTAAACCACAGGACCAGGAACAGAAGTGACCTCCATAAACCACAGGACCAGGACCAGAAGTGACCTCAGTAAACCACAGGACCAGGAACAAAAGTGACCTCAGTAAACCACAGGACCAGGAACAGAAGTGACCTCCATAAACCACAGGACCAGGAACAAAAGTGACCTCAGTAAACCACAGGACCAGGAACAAAAGTGACCTCAGTAAACCACAGGACCAGGACCAGAAATGACCTCAGTAAACCACAGGACCAGGACCAGAAGTGACCTCAGTAAACCACAGGACCAGGACCAGAAGTGACCTCAGTAAACCACAGGACCAGGACCAGAAGTGATCTGCACAGGTGTGAAGGTGTTGCACGTCTTCATCAGTGAGTGAAGTCAGGTGTTCGCCAGATTGAAGAAAAGCGCTGACTTCCTGTGGTCTTGTTCTACTGAAGGATGAGATTTGTGAACAGCAGCTCGTTACCGCCATCTGCTGTAGAAAACCAGTAAAACACTATAAGCTGTGTTTGGGGAAGCAAAAGGAATTTATTTGTTTAAAACGAAGCAGATAAGCTGAGAAACATTAAAGAAAATATGTACAGAGGCAGCAGAGTTCCTCCTCCTGGAGACAGAGGTGCAGACTGGAAAACCTGCTGGTGTCCATCAAGGCTACAGGTTAAACCGAGTCGGTCCTCTTGTAGGCCACCATGCTGTTCACCTTGTGGATGGAGGTGGTGAAGGAACGTAAACGCACCTCCTCTGATTGGTCGATGATCTGCGGCCCCGATTCCTCCCACTTCTCTGGAACCACCAGGTCTTTGTCTGTGTAGACCAGCAGGTCGAACGCACCTGGAACAGAAGGAGGAAGGTTCAGGAGGCTGAGCAGCCAGGTAGCAGAATGAACAGCAAGCTTACTGACATGGAGTATCCAGCAGCGGCAGGAAGGTCACGGTGGCCGTTATCTGTCGGATGACAGAGCGGATCTCATCCTGGATGGTCTTGATGGACTTCTCTCTGGGAGCACTAACACATGATAAACCAGGTAACATCATAAAAAAATCAACCAGTAGATGGACGTGTACCAACAGGAAACACATGCAGCATTCAATCCATGTCCAGCCCACAACCTGTGGAGGGTGGGTCTAGATTTGAGCTCAGAGAGGAGTGACTCTGTGATAAAAAAGCCCATTGGAGGCAGAGAAGAGGTGATTGTTCTCTTCTGACTGGTTCCACACCGTGTTGTGTGCTGGTTTGAAACATCTAGTCTGATGAAGGACCCAGACCAGAATCCCGGAAACTGGAATCAGCTGTAAAATATTTTCTCATGTGTGGGTGTAATCTGTTATCTCCTTTAAGAGATTTTCCCCTGTGTCTGAGTTGAATGAGTTTTGACCTCTGCAGCCCCTGGAGGTGGAGCTGATGGAGTCGTGGCTCTAGAAGGAAGAGGACCTGACCTGCTCTCCTTGGCCGACTTGTCACACTCGATGTCAAACTGCCATCTCTCCAGGACCTCGTTGGTTTCCAGACATGTGATGACCAGCACCAGCTTCTGCACCGTGCACTCGAACAGCCACTCTGCAACACAAAGAGATCCTGCATGAAGCCGGACAATGCCGCCGCACAGTCACAGACATGAAGTAGGACACAGGTCAGACCTTCCTCAGAGGTTTTGCTCCATATTGACATGACAGCATCACACAGTTGCTGCAGGTTTGTCGGCTGCATCCATGATGAGAATCTTCCGTTCCACCACATCCAAAAGCTGCTCTACTGGACTGAGATCTGGTGGCTGTGGAGGCCGTTGGAGTCCAGTGAACTCACTGTCATGTTCTAGAAAGCAGGTGGAGATGATCTGAGCTTTGTGACATGGGGCATTATCCTGCTGGAAGTAGCATCAGAAGATGCTACACTGTGGTCATAAAGGGATGGACATGGTCAGCAACAATAATCAGGTAGGATGTGCTGGTTAAACCAGGTCATGCTGGTACTAAGGGCCCCAAAGGGGGCCACGAAAATATCCCGGTCTGACATCAACAAGGCATTTTGGTCCAGACAACTGCTGCTCACTGAATATTTTCTGTTTTAGACAAACCTGCAGCAACTGTGTGATGCTGTCATGTCAATGTGGAGTAAAACCTCTGAGGAAGGTTTCCACCACCTGCTTCCATCTATCACACCAGGATTAAAAAGGTCCGACCCGGTACTAGAAGGCAGTCCTTCACTCTAAAGTCTGTTTAAACTGCATGATATGTGTTCAGTAAACCTGATTTAAACTGAAGTCCAGACTAAAACTCTTTGAGGTCTTTCAAGACTTTAAGACTGACTACTAGGACTACCTTTGAGTTGAGACACCACGTTGTTCAGGTAGGTCTTCAGCTTGGGGTCAGTGGTGAGTTGAAGGCTCATGTCGTAGTGGGTTACTCTGGTGAAGGTCTCTGGAGGATAGATGCCCCGCTGGTAGAGGATGCTGTTGATGCCGAATGCTGGAAAGAGGGGTTCAGGTCAGATGGAAAATGTCTGAATAAAAACACAGCTTGCTAACTGGCTGAGCTAAATTAAAAAAAATAATAATAATAATAATAATTAAAGACACTGACATGACTATAAGCTTCAGACTTAGACCGATTACCAGAAACAAAATAACGTGTTTTATGTGTGAAAAGGTCTAATACGTTAATAAAATAAACAGATACAATCAGATGGCATGTAAACTTTCAGTATTTTGTTCTTTGTTTAACCATTTTCTAGTGAAAATATGTAAAATAATCCCACTATGTATAAAAAGGAACCGAAGTGTTACAACTAAACGTTGTAAAGCTAATGGTAATAATCCACACCTCCTCAATAAAAAAAAGTCATTTTAAAATCACTTCCACGTCTCCTGGTGAAAATGTAAAGGTAAAACTCGTACTTACATCTCTCCAGAGACACTGTAGTCTGCTAAAGTATTCGGCATAAATAAGACACGAAAAATAGTATATTATTTTACCTTTAAAAGTTTACATGCGTTATGCTTGATTCGTTCACCGGCAAAGTGCGTGGTGGGCGGTGCTCTCCACTGTGATCTTAACTGAAAAGGAAAAAGACTATCCCCCCCCAAAAAAAAGGTTTCACGAAATTGTTTGCTCTAACAAAGGGCTGGCGTTGAGCTTCTTTTACTGATGTCTGTATTTCTAAATGAATGGTTCACAGAGAGCGTAGCTCGTCATGCTAGCACAGGGCAGCATGTTAGCACGGTGTGTTCGCGTGATGCTAAAAACATGCCGCTACGATAAAACGTCAAATAAACCTAAATACTTACAGAAAAACTCAGCCACCAGCTCTGCGCTTCCCTTCAGGGTGATTCCCTTCAAAGTGCTCGTCATTTTCTTTACTTAGTTGGCTCTATTTCACAACAAGGAAGCTTTATGTTGTTGTCTCGCGGTAGGCTTCGACTACCCGCCGTCCAGTTTGAAATGCGTCACTGCGTTGGCGCGCATGCGTAACAGGTGGCGCCGCCCTGCTTATGACGTTGAAGTTTTTTTTGTTTGTTTGTTTGTTTTTAAACAATTGAGAATATAAAATCTCAACGAGCATATAATAATACAAATTAAGCTAAACACAGTGTAGAAGTACCAAAATATAACAGTAGGGATTCATGAACCAAAAAATCAAACAAAAACCAGAAAGCAAAACACCACCATGTTTGTGCAAAGGGTTAATTTTTATCAGGCATTTACATCTAACATAAAAAGGAGCAGCGAAGTAATAAAATAAGTTATAATTTAGAATAGCAGAAGATGGGGAAAGTTCAGGCATATTTTCATGGAATATTTGCTTTTTATCTTTATAAGAGATGAAAAGAAATCTTAAAATAATTAATAAATCAGGGAAGGAAGGCTTAGTGTTCCTCCATTTAGCATATGATATTCACCCAGCAGTAGGATGATGCTAGGTGTCTGATGGTCCTTATAAAAAAATAATATGATATAATTCAAATGGCGGCACATCTTTAATTTTTAGAGAAATCAATTTTTTTATGTCACACCAAAAACATTGTGTATTAGAGGATAAAAAACAGATTTTCCAGAGTTTTGTTTTCATCACTACAAAAAGAATACTGATCCATCTCAAAACCAAACCTGTTTCTTAGATGTTCTGTCACAGGATAAATTTTGTTTATGACTTTAAAGAGTGTTTCTTTGGCTTTAGGTAAAATAGGCCATTTGGTAAATCTCGAGAATCTTTTTTCAATCAGATTATATTGTTCTATCAATGAATTTGGTAGTACTGAAGAGAATATATTATACATCATAAAATTTTTACACAAAAACTTTCAGATTTAAAAAAGCAAGCGCATTCAGGTCCTAAGCCTATTTCCGTTTGTAAATCAGAATTAACTCTAAAGTTAGCGCACATGAGGGAACGCCTTGGCCCGCCCACATGGTGGCCATAAATGGACAGGTGAGTGCACCTGTAAAAAATATTCATCACATCATCTTTATGATGGCTCAGGAGGGAAAAAGAGGGAAGAAGAGGAATTTTTCGGGGTGTGAGACATAGATCCTGGTGGACCACGTTGACAAACGTAAATGTTTAATTGGTGGGCACGGCGTGGGCATTACTGGTGTCAGAAAGGCAGAATAGTGGTAGCAGGTGCTTTTCTCCAAAGCGATTTGCCCCTGTGGGATTCGAACTTCGATATCCCGCATGGCAGACGACTGAGATATATCCAGCCACATGTTCCGACGCCTCTGGTGTGTCATCCCTTCTGACTCTGCGATGACAGCATCTGCCAGTTTTTTTTGTCAACGTGGTCCATCAGGATCTTTGTCTCACACCCTGAAAAAATCCTCTTATTCCCTCCAGAGCCATCATGGAAATGATGAGATGAATCTTTATTACAGGCATCCACCTGACCATTTATAGCCATCATGTGGCCGGGGCAAGGCACTCCCTCATAGCTGTCCACTTTAGAGTTGATTACGTAGGACGTGCGTGTGCATGCTTTAATAAATCTGAAAGTTTTTTTGCACCACATTTCCTTTTTGCACCGCTGACGCCACCTTTTGCTTTGCTATACAGAGTTTGGTAAATGAGGCCCCTGTTCACGATCTGCACCAGATCTGGTTCCAGAGTCTTCCAGACCTTTTTGAAGAAACCTGTGGGCAGGATGTCCAAACAGCAAGAGCTGACATAAGATGTCCCCCAGATCTTTGTTGTTAGGAGTTTCATATCCCTATCAAATGTACATTAGCATTTATTGCAACAACCCTAAAAGAAACCCCGGCTATTAGCACATTTTGGCCTGAACACATAGTTATTGCCCTGTTCTACTTAAATGAATTGTTTCTAATTACTTCAAAAATCGTATGTATTTACTGTTTTTCTGAACTACAGAGGTTGCCATTAATTTCCTTGCACAATGCATTCTGGGATCTTACACAGGATCACCTGGACACACGGGAGGCGACGTCGCTCCTTCTCCATCATTTTCAATGGAACTTGTACGATGAGGCGAAATTCGCTGCCCTCCTCCAGCTAAGCAAAGGGAGACATTTGTGCATGTGAAATGTTGTGCTCGTTCACGTAGACGTGCACACGGGGCCTTGCAACGCAACACAAGAAAAAAAAAATTTCAATTTTTGTTGCTATGGCATGACACGGCAACCAACCAGATAATCAATATGATTACAGATCATATTGATTATTACGGATCATATTGATAACCATATTGATGAGTCCCCTTCTTTCTGTAGAAGTCTGTGGAAGTGTCGCTAGTCTCCTCGGAGCACTCTGGCACTGTCGAGTGTCCAGCACTAGAGGGCAGCATGTCGTAATCTGTGCTTAGTTTCTACCCCAAAGAAATGTTGAATTTTGAGACAATTTTTCTCAAATACAGGAATAAGTCGCTTGAAGGAATAAAAATATAATATTTTTACATTTTATTTTTTCTTATGTTGATATTTTTATTTTGATTGAGTCCCCAATTTATTTTAAAGTTGTTTAAGAAGCTACATGTGGATAATACGACTGCAGACACTTTAAATCTGGAAAAACATTGGATTTTGAAGGGCTTCCTTGTCCCTTTCCATTTATTTATGATCGATTGGACTTTTCTGTACCCCATTTCTGTTATTTTTCAATCAGTTCCATCTTGATTAACTAAATTTTCTTTTACTTATCTTTTTGCCATACAATATAAATATACTGAATTGAAATTTAAAATGACTAGAGAGTCTAAATAAGTTAAATTAACAGCTCTCTTTCTCTCTCTCTCTCTCTCTCTCTCTCTCTCTCTCTCTCTCTCTCTCTCTCTCTCTCTCTCTCTCTCTCTATATATATATATATATATATATATATATAAAATATAGCTTTTTATTGGGTTGTGGCCAACAAATTTAATAATTAGTCTTGTTCCCCTGTACTTCAGGTTGGGAATTCAGAATGTTTATTATGATTTTTCAACATTCACAATAACTGTAATTTCCCAGCCAGAAAGCATGGACCCGGCCCAGGGGGGAAGTGTTCTTACAGATGTGTTTATGTGCATATTTAATATATTTGATTTTACTTTTATTGGCATAAAGTTTGATTCAACTGATCTTGGAAAATTAGGGTCTTCTGTTGCTAAGAATAAATTAAATAAATGCATAAAAAGAATAAAGGCAAGGCAGTTTATTTGTACAGCACATTTCATGTACAGGACAATTGAAAGTGCTTTACATAAAACAAAGGCATTACAGATATTTAGAAATAGTAAAAGGCATCAACACATAATTACAATAAAATGATCAATTACATTAAAATGATTAAAATCAAGATAAGTTAAAAAGTTAACATGCAGATTTCATGCATAGGCACATGAGAAAAGAAATGTTTTTAACCTGGATTTAAAAACGTCTAAATTTGGTGAAAGTTTAATCTCCACTGGCAGTTTGTTCCACTTGTTTGTAGCATAACAGCTAAATGCTGCTTCTCCATGTTTAGTCTGGACTCTGGTCTGGACTAGTTGACCAGAGTCTTTGGATCTAAGAGCTCTGCTAGGTTTATATTCTCTGAACATATCACAGATGTATTCTGGGCCTAAACCATTCTGGGATTTAAATAAATAAGCCAGAAAGCATGGACACAAACCAGGGGGAGCTAACCAGCTGACACGCAGAGATGGGAAGAAAGTGGAAATGATGCTGAGCCTCAGCTTCTACATGGAACTCACACACAAGGATTTAAGAACAGGTTGAAGTTTCCACATGTCCAGCATATGCTCGTTTCCATGGCGATAGTAAAGATGAAGATCAGCAAGTTTACCTTCATTATTCTGTGTGAAAGCTGGAATATAATAAACTAAACATCCAGCATCCACAAGTGAAGCTGGGTTTATATTTCACAGCTCAGTCTTTTTTCCTTTTCCCTCCCGGTGGAAGACTTTTCCACCTGGCTGCTCTCTCCACTTCAGGGTGACTCCTGTCCCTCCGTTGTCCTTTAGTCTGTCCTGCAGCTGGAGACACAAACAGTTTTCACCCTCTGATCTACATCTGTGCTGTTTGTTGAAGGACAGCTCTCATCTGAAATCATTGTTCCCACTAATGAAAGCACTTGCCTTTTCCTGGAGGTCTGCTTTCACAGCAGGATGGTTCAGATCCACAGAGCCCCTCAGCTTCAGTCTCAGCTTCACTACCTGCTGCTGCACTGCTGCTGAAGAGATGAAACATGCATGGAGTCATGGTCAGTAAGGTTTAATGACGTTCCTCTCCTTGCCACTATCCCACCAGATGCCTTTTAGTTTGGTGTTAGAGGAGTCGGGTCTTCCAATCATCCATCCATCCTTGCCGAAACTTCACTTTAACCTTCTACATTGCAGGGCGGGGCTAATTATTCAGGCAAGGGGAGGAACTTTTGTCTAACTCGGTTTTTGTTACCTTTCTCTGTAACCCCTCTGAAGGAGGGTGAAACACTTACCTGAAGGGAGGCTGTAGCAGACGAATCTAGATTTATTCTCACAGGATGAAAACGTCCATCTTCCAGATCTTGAAAGAGATGTAAACCCACACATGAGTCTCATGGATCCGATTGGATTGGAATAAAAATCCCTGTTACTGAAGCTGAAGTTGCTCCCATCAGACCAATAAATATTTGGATCTCTGAACAGACCAATCCATGCATAGTCTCCACTCGGCACCAAGTTCTGCATCCTCTGGTTCTCTTCATGGTTCCTCACAGTAACCAGGTCTACGTGGTTCTCCCTGCAGTACCTCTGAGCCTCGAACCAATCCTTTTCTTCATTCATAAACACAAATTCAGGATCCAGCTGTGTTCCTGCAGGTCAGGGTGAGGAGTAGAAGCTTGTTTAATTCATGGATCAACTTCAATAACACTGAAACATGTCTGATGTTCGGTTCTCACCTCTGTAACAGGTGAATGGACGAGGACTCATGCAGTTAAAATCAAACCAGTTTCCATCGTTGTTAGAGACAACACAGAACTCGTCTGTGTAGTAGTTTGGTTCAGAAAAAGAAGTGTCCCAGTTCCTGAACTCAGCTCCACTCCCAGTGAGCCCATCCGACCACCTCCAGCTGATTTCAGTGTACAGACCAATCCAGACGTCAGCGTCGTAACCAGCTGATGACAATGTGTTGATCAGCTGCTTCATTTCTTCTTCATCTTCTATGGTAGCCAGGTCTGTGTACGTCTGTCTGCAGTAAGTCTGAGCTTCAGTCCACGTCAAAGATTCATGAACAAAGTGGTACTGATGGAGGTGGCAGGAGACGAGGATCAAGCACTCTGAGGAAAAAGAAACATGTCAAACTAACACAGTAACAGCATCTATCCTCCAGTGTTACAGCACATAGACATGATGTTTACCACACTTTAATCCTGGAGTCACTGACCTAAGAGTAAGAGGACAGCCAGGAAGATCCTCTCCATCATGATGCTGCTCTGTGAACTGCAAGCAGAGACTGTGTCTTTATGTCTTTATTTGAATACTTTCTGTTATTCACCATTTATTTATCTAGGAAAATTTCTCCCCTCCTTTATGTCTCTGAGCAACGTGTTTGGGTCTTTGTGTCTTCATTTAAATCTATTGACTCACTCTCTTTACCTATGAAAATTCCTCCCGCTGTCTAAGGTGTGTGGTTTGCAGGGAATGCTGCAGGACATGTTATATTTATTTCCACTAAAATAGAAATGCTGTTGTAAAAGTTAACAAGGGAAAAACCCCAGAGTTACAGCTCCAGCCCCACACATCCCCTGCATTTTTCATTCTTCTCTACTGATACGAGTGCTACCTCATTTACCTACTTCTCTTTTAGAAAAAAAACTTTCTTATTACATCTTCACGTCCTGGATTTTAAATATATTATATTATAAATTATAGAAATTAGTGTTCTGAGGGAAGAGAAATGACATGTTCTTGTATCTGTTTACGTCCAGAAAGACACCTGAATTCTGTACAGGCCAAAGATAATTATCTTCTCATGCTTTTAACCTTTGTATGTAAAATACCGAAAAGTGAAGGGCTGGTGTCTGAGCGGATTCTGATCTCTAGTTCTCTGTCTGGCTTTCTGTCCACGCAACTGATCTCTGTCTCGTCTGCATCTTGACATTTTTATGTGAACTGTGTTTAAACCATGAAGGTGTAACAGAGACTCTGCATAGCAATAGAAACTGCATAATAACAGCATCATAAGCAACAGGTGCCAGAATATCTGATCCAACAGTCCTACTGTTTTGGGACCCTTCTGCAGAGGTCTCTTGCTTACTGATCCAACCCTAAAGGGTGGAGCTTGGCAGACTGCAGTCTGTTCATTGGTCCAATCATCATTTTCTGTGTGACTCAGCAATCAGAACAAAGCAGGAACAGCTCCATGTTGAAATATATGGTAGCTTTACTGTTGTTTAAAGCCACGTGACAACCTGCTGGATGTCCGCCAGTCTCCTTTGGTTCTGCGTTGAGTTCTTCATTATAATTCATGGAAGACGTCACATTCCGGATGTCATCACACTGACTCATCTATCACTATTCAGCTGATACGGAGTCTACCAGGTAAGGGTAGGCTGTGGAGACACAAACCGACCCAGACCGACCAAAACTGTCCCAAACTGTCCCAAACCAACCTAAACTGGCCAAAACCATCCCAGACTGACCCAAATCGTCCCAAATCACCCTAAACTGTCCCAAACAGACCCAAACCAACCCAGACTGACCCAAACCAACCAAAACCATCCCAGACTGACCCAAATCATTCCAAACCAACCTAAACTCACCTAAACTCACCTGGACACATTGGTAGAAATGGGACCTAACTCTGATTGGCTGAGATGTATATTGTATCTTGGATAAGAGATATTTAATCTCACTGTGGCTTTCCTGGTTAGATAACGGTTAAATAAAATTCAACTATATATTTTTGTGACTGTACAGTGGGGAAGACGGATTCCTTACAAAGTCCCTGTCTCTCTGTTGGATGTGATCCCTCACATTTATTACAAATCTCTTTTTATGCAATCCTGTTTTTTCTGAATGTCCCAGTTCATGATCAGTGTTTCTCTTTAGTATAATATACAATCCTGGTTGTGTGAACTGGTGACTGTCCATCATGTACCCTGCAGCTGGGATAGGCTCAAGCCCCTGAACCTGAACTGGAATGAGTGGGTAGGATGGATGGACAGATGGATGGATTATTGTGTAAAGAGTTGCACGTGAAATATTCTGTGTGCATATCAACAAAATCATATGGCACACTGTAACATGATTTTAGCTTTAACAATAGTAACAGTCCAGGAATCATTATATTTTCCTAAACCTTACTAGGTAGTCCTTGCTATATGTCCTAGGTGGCTCTGTGAGCTTTATGCTCACCAGTCCATAGTCAAGGCATACAGCTCCATGCCGTCCATGTAGAAGGGGGTGGCTGATGGTTGCTCCACTACAGAGCTGCAGGATGTTCTCAGTACTCCTATAGTACTTCCAGAGCCCTGGAAGTTTGGGGTCAAAGTATCTTAGCTCTTCCCAGGACTCGTGTGGACATAGATCTCTGATGGTGTCCCTGGGATCTGTTCGACCCATTCCCCCAGTTTGGAGGTCGCAGCCAGAGTACTACTGACATAACTATTGCCTTCACTCCTCCCTCCTTTTCAGTTTCCTCCTTCAGCCTTTGGTATTTTCCTCAGCTTCTCATGTTCCTTCTTCTTCGTGGGCTCTTGTTGGAGATGACTACATCTATCAGTACTGCTTTCTTCTGCAGCTTGTCAGCCACAACATTGGCAAGTTAGTTAGATATCACAATATCAGTCCGGATCTGCAGGTCCCTCAAGATTTTGGCTATCAATCTTTACCACCTTTGTTGGTGTCTCCCATCTTGACTCTGGGACTTCCAGTCTGAACTGGCAACAGATGTTCCTGTATACTGGCCACCTGGTTATGGCATTTCCGGTATGCCTTATCTACCTTACACCCTGCAACTATGTGCTGGTTTGTCCAGAGGTCTCTTTGCACAGCTTGCACCTAAGGTCCAGTCTGCCGTGGGTGCGTACCACCTTTTTGCTCCATCAGGCTGTCCACCCCCAAATTATGCATGTAAATTATGCAGAAGAAGGAAGAAATGTTCTGTATCTGTTTTTTTGCTTGAAACTGAGCCATTTCTGGAGGAATCAGCTCACCTCATCAGTAGGATGCTTTTGGCTCAGCTACTCATCGTAGTACTCTGGTAGTATTTAAAAAGCCCCACACACAGACTATGGAGCTGTTTTAGTTTTGTGGAAACCCTGGTGTAAACAGGTAAAATAAATCTACCTGAGGGTTGATGTTCAAAGTCATTAGATTGTCCATGTGGTGGGTGTTTTCTCCCTAAATTATCTATAAGGAATAAAGAAATAAACAAAATGAACAGTTACATCTCTAAGACCATCAAGAATGAGCCAGAAGAGTTATTCTGATGGGACCCCTTCAGTTTCTCAGCCACGCATCCCTAAAATCCAACATGTGATTCGCTTACCAAATCAGTGGTAATGGTGGTTAATGTAAGGTGAACTGTCTCCAGGAATGTGAGGCCCCGGCTGTCTACCGAAAGCTTGCGTGGTGTTTCCACCACATAGAGATTAATTTGCTGGTGGCAGCAAGGCCAGCAACTGTTTCTGCGATGAAGGGACATGCAGCTGGGAGAAATCATTCAGGAGCAAGGCCAAAGAAAACATTTCTGACAGCTGAGCTGAGAACCATCTCAGAAGTCAGATCCCAGAACATGTGAAGAAAAGGCCCTGGAGGAGACATAGCCAGGAGAGCCACACTGCCAAACACCTGAAGGATGTGTTAAGTCTATGAGCGTAGATTTGTTGGTCCAGGCTAAGAAAGGTCAGTAGAATACTGCTCCAATCCAACCCCCATTCGCACTCTGGTTTCAGTTTTCAAACATCAAACATAAGATCCTTTTAGTCTCAAACAAGTGTGAAATGTAGTCTCAAAATCCCTAAAAACTCCTTAATTGTTATAAATGCAGTCAGCTGGTCTCATGTTCCCTGTAACATATGGAACAGCTGGAGCTCTGCAGATGATTCTCATGACTCATTAACACGCAGCGATACACATTCCTGGACCCAGGAAGATAAACAAATAAACAGCAAGCATGCAGCACTCACTCACGCACAGCATTTAGATGAGCTCTTTCTTTGAGTAATGGTTATCTTTTCTCTATCTTTGTGGGGAATGGGTACACATTCAAAAGAAAGATAAATCTCAAAGCCAAAGTGGCCCGAGGCTTTCATCATGTGAATTTACTGAAATAACTTAAAGTTTTCCTTTCTGAACCCATAAAAAGACCTTCTTTGTAAAATCATTGGTTGCATTTGTCTCATAAAGACTTGAGGTTCCTTCCTTTTACAAGTGAGTTTATGTGACTGCCTACAGCTCCATTAGAGACTATCCAAACATGCTGGCCTGGCCAGAGACAGAAAGCACTCCAGAGTAAACACAGTCTAATGGATGGTGGCTGGGATGTAAGTACAGGCCTTTACTCAGCCACCTGCACTAAATCCACATGCAGCTACTTCATTCTGCTAATGTATACATCTCTCTGAGGGTGGCAAGAACTCCCCCCATCAGCAGGGGTGGGTGCAAAGCTTTATTGCTCTTCACCAGATAGTCATGATCAGGGGCTGGTCTGTAGTTCGTCCCAAAGACCAGGACGTATGGAGGCGCATCTTTTAGTGTTCATGGTTCTTCCAGAAGCCCTGAGGGTGGCTGGGAATGTTGATGCTCTGAAATCCAGATTAAAACTTGTCTTCTTAGTAAAGCTTTGGATGAATTATTTTTTAAATGTAATTGTTTTTAATCCTTTTTATTTTAAGCACGAGTTTATTATATTTAATTATATATAGTTATAAATATATAATTATATATATATTTAATGTTTGATTTTGCTATTCTTTTTTATTATTCATAACATCTTTTATTTGTCCAGTGTCTTCACTTTTCAATTTTCCAAGATAAGGTAAATAAATGATTAAATAAGATAAAAAAAAATGGACTAAGCGGTACAGAGAATGAATGAATGAATGACTGAATGAAATGAGAGCTTTTAATGTCTCGAGACAATGAAAAATGGCCTTATGATGGAGGTAACGGTATTAAAAATAGAGAGAATAGGTCTACTATCCTGGAACTTTTAGATGCATCCCTTCTCCAACACACCTGAATCAAATGAATGGCTCATTACCAGGCGTCTGCAGAGCAGAATGAATAGTGAATGAGGGAATTGAGCCATTTGATTCAGGTGTATTGGAGAAGGGTTGTATCTAAAAATTGTTGGACAGTAAATCTTGAGGACTGGACTTGGGCACCCCTGGTATAAATACCTTCCATCTCCTACTTTAACCTTGTGAGATCATGCTGAAACAATGCTGGATCGGGCTGAGGCCAGGCTCAGATCAGGGTGGATCGGGCTGAGACCAGGCTGGATCTGGCTGGACCAGGCTGGATCGGGCTGAGACCACACTGGGTCAGGCTGGACCAGGCTGGATTGGGCTAGAAAATGGGCGCAGACATAGCCGAGCATGTAAGAAGGAAATTTCTCACCTTTTGCCGCCAAATGGATGAATCCACGAATGTCAGAGGAATTGCTCAACTTGTTGCTCTAGTGAGACACATTGATACTGTTAACATTGATGAGCACATACATACACATGCTGAAACTCTGGAAAATTAACACAGGAGAGGGCATATCTGATGTTCTCAATTCCTGGTAAACAGGCCTGAGCTGGAAATGCTGCAGCATCAGTGAAAGGCAAAGCAAGAGGATCCGAGAGGTTCGCTTAAAAAAGGAAACCCCTATGTGAAATGGACTCGCTGTCACACACAGAGATGCACTGATGTCCAAGAAACATGGGCGCTGAACACAGACAACGACAGAAGCTGGCTCTGGAGCAAGAACACTCAACCAGCTATTTAAGTTATGTACAAAAGATTGGGAAACTGTTCTAATGTGATCATGTGGTTCCAGTGAAACAGGGAACAGAAACTGTCTGGTGTCGTGTTTTGGTCTAAAAAACACAATTTAATTACAATAACAGGTTCCCAGGTGATGGTTCTTGTTCACTCATCCAAAGACTCAATATCAGCCAAATTTAACTGGGAATGACTTAAAACATTTGAGAAATAATGGTTAGAAATCTGTTATATAATTAAAAACCACTAAATTCTTGTTGCTGTACCTAGAAACTTTACAGTTTGGTGGCTGTAAACATCACATCTGTTTCATGTGTAAAAACTGGAAAACTGGAACGTCTTCATTCTACAACAGAAGTCCAGAATATTCTTTTGGTTCTGGGCCAGTCGCTGGGCAGCAGAGCAGATAGCAGCCAGGGAGAGAGCTGGAGGCCAGGCCTGGCTTGGTTTGTATACCCCGTAGTGAGCGGAGCACAGGGTTGCTTGTTGGAACAGACTTGATAAAAGCTTAGAATTTATTTTTTGCTGATTTTTACATTTGCCCCTCTTAAGAACTCTTTGTTTAATCTAAACCCTGTAATTTGTAGGTCTTTTCCTGGACTTATTAGGCAGGGGTCAACCTGAAATTCATCATGATTTTATAGGTAATCGAAGGTTGCCAGACATGAGCCCATTCAGTTCAACTGGTTTCTTTTTCTACAAGGAATGTGACACACCTCCCTCGCCAGTTCCAGACCTGCAGCAGACCTGGGGAAAAGAACTTGTTCCTGCAGGCTTCAATGCAGAGGAAACGCTTTTGATAAAAAGTTATTCTGTTTTCTCTAACACACTCTGTATGTTGTGATTGAGTGGGTGTCTTTACTCACTTTTTAGTTCTTATCAGAACTGTTGTTTTGGAGGAGGAAATGGAAAACCTTGTTTATCTGCATCAGAGGGATACACAGGAAGTACAACCAGAGTGCTTCTGCAGGGGAAACCATGCTGCACACTGATGCCTCTTCTCCATGATGCACAGGAACTTTCACTATGCCAACAGCTGAATGCAAGAGAAGCCTTAAAATGCTAGCTTTACAGGCTTTTCTAGGGCTGTATGTGAAACAGTGCAAAGCCCAGAATGTGACACCCTTTCAGATTCAAACCAGAGGAAAGAACAAGTCTGCTTGCATGATAATGCTTTTTAGAATTTTCTGTGTCAGGCAGTGTACTAAAAGTTACTTGCTTGTCCAAATTCAGGTCACTGAAATGCCTCATCATGATGAGATTTCTCATTCAGACCGTCTTGTAATATAACCCTGGCAGAAGCTAGACATGCTCATCTAACATCTCCAGTGCATCAAATAGATTTTGGTTTGAATCTTTTGTATTTAAGCTTCCACGTCTTGGCAACTTTTCTATCTATATCTTGTTTTACAGCTTTCTGTGAGGATGGAAGTCCTATTGGGTTAGCTACAGAATGAGGAAATGTCCCGGTAAAACAGCGTTTTTTACCTGCTTTGAATTTGGGAACAGAGGATAAAGCTGCTACTGACAGAAGACTGGGAATTCTATATGTATGAGTCTGGAAGTGTTTTCCTGAAGTCCTAGAGTTAAATTAGAGAAGTTTGTCTAACTTTCCTTGTAAGCAGGGTAAGAAAGGTACGACCTTCAGAGAGGGCTAGGCTGTTAGAAAGGTTTGGGCCCTGTAGTACAGGTGCAAGCACTTCTGTAGAGTGTGTGTATCCCTGGCATATAAATTGTCATTCCTTTAACAGAGAAGAGGATGTGCAACGATGGCTGGAAGCTCAGGTTGCTCCTTGCAGAGTTCTGCATGTGTGTCCAGAACAAATCTCGTAGAAGGTGAACTGATGCTGTGGCAGGGACGGGGGCGCTGCAAAAAGGTTAGACAGGTTAGACTCGATACATTTCCCATAAATAAACATGACAGTAAATCATAAGGTCTGCAACATCTTCCCTTTCTGGCTGGAGAAAGTGGCGACCTAACAACTCTTTATTCAGTCTTTTTCCCAGAAATTATTCCTGGGATTGAAACTATCTGAGGGTGAAGCTAGCACAGGCAAAATGCCTAAATACTCCCTAAATGACCTGGATAACGGCCTGTTCCCATATGACTCCTGATATAACAGTATTTTTCATATGCTGACATACTTAGAAACTATTCTGAAGTCACATTATTGCATTTCATTGTCATTTGATTGAGTTGCTGGCAAAATGTTTGCTGTGAGTTTAGCACAAGGTGGGAGACCACGATGGATCGGGCTGAGACCACGCTGGATCGGAATGAGACCATGCTGGATCTAGCTGAGACCACGCTGGATCAGGCTGAGACCAGGCTGGATCGGGTTGAGACCACATTGGATCTGGCTGAGACCATGCTGGATCAGGTTGAGACCATGCTGGATCTGGCTATGATCACGCTGGATCAGGTTGAGACCACATTGGATCTGGTTGAGACCATGCTGGATCGGGCTGGACCACACTGGATCAGCTGCCATTTTCTATCTGAAATATGAGCCTGCCATAACCCCACATAGTTTATCAATTTATTGAGGCTTTGTCTTCTTCTGATTCATAAAGCTGCTGAAAGGAACAAAATCCAGCTTCTATAAAAGAAATTTCTATCATGGTTTCACACTTTGTTGGGAAGGGATGAAAATGTCCCCCTCTGGTGGTTGTAGGGGCTTTTAGAACGTGGACGTTTCTAGTGTTAAAGGAAAGTGTTCTTGTCATGTTCGCTCTCACTCAAGGTGCTGTCCTTTACCTTTGATTGTGGACACTTTTGCCAGGAATGAAGCTTCCCCTAACAGAGAACATGCATCGAGCACGCTCCACATTTTCCAGCCTCTGGTCGACACAAACCCTTAAAGTACCAGAGGATTTATTATGCATGATGTTACCTTAGGGCTAGCAAAAATATACAGTTTGCTCCATGGCATAGTTACTACACAGAAAACATAAAGATTATTTAACAGTAATTTAAAATACTTCTAACCTCCAGGGCCATCCATGTTTGCTAACACCATCCATGAACAACGAAAATGCAGCTGAGGCTTTGTTGTCTGAGGCAGCTTTGAGATACAATACCTGTAAGAACTGTTTTCTTTAATAAATCTCCTCCCTAGAACACTTATGTTTAAAGTATTGTTCTTCAAGATAAGACATACCCTTCTCGAGACACTGTCAATCCCACCACACAACACAGAATCTGAAAACACAGGACATAAGAAAAAAAATCACTTGGAGAACGACTGATTTGTTTTTTCTTTTTTGGGACAGAAAAGACAAAAAAAGGGAAAATGGTAGACTGTTTGTGGTTAGTGTCAATGAGAGCTGAGGAGAACAGTGCAGGAACACAGAAACTTCTACAAGATACAAGTCCAAGTAGTATCATCCTGGCCAAAGTTCCAGCTCCATCTACCTGAACCCATGCCATGGCCACAGTGGCATAGGGTTTAACAAACTAAAGCAAAGTACTTTTCATCTTGTTTTCCTGCCAAAAACATATTCTATATATAAAAACATCTGGAGCTGAACATCTGGAAATTAACATCTAGAGCTGAACATCTGGAACCTAACATCTGGAGATGAATTTCTGGAAATGAACGTCTGAAGCTTAACATCTAGAGATGAACATCTGGAGATTAACATGTGGAGCTGAACATCTTTAGCCTAACATTTAGATATGAACATCTGGAAATTAACATCTGGAGATTAACATTTTGAGCTGAACATCTGGAGATTAACATCTGGAGATCAACATCTGGTCTGAGGTGAGGAAACAAAATCTTGTGGTCCTTGGTGAGCTGCCTTACACAGAGCCACAGATGGCATCACCATGGGAACTGCCCAGATCAGGATGGGCCAGGGCTCCCACCACTGCCAGGGCTGCAGTGCAGGACTTCACTAACCATCCTGACCAGGGCGATCTCCACAGCAAAGACCTGCAGACTGAGTAGACATAGCCCCCGATATGGAGGACCCCCATGAGAAAAACATGTGGCAGTCTTCTTCTTGAAGGTGTTCAGAAGCGTTTCTTTTGTGCAAGAGGTCAGTGTATCGCTAACAGCTGTTTCCAGAGCAAACAGTACCTGATTCAGGAGTATGTGGTTATAAGAAGCACCTGAACCATGAATAAACAACTAAATGTTCTGGTTCAGTGACTGCTTGTATTTAAACAGTCCTATTCATTAAACTGCTCACGTTTAGACCCAGACCAGGTCTTACACATGATTAGTTATTTATGTTCTGGTTTACCCACCACTGTTGGTAGATTGTTTGTTTGTTTTGATGAAGGATGATTTCACTTGGATGTCCCACATTCATGATATAATATCAGTGTTGCATCAATTTTCTACATTTTATGTAATCCATTGTGTTTATGTTTCACCTGAAACTTGAATTTCCCCAACTTTTAGAATATATTTTACACAGTCTGCCACTATTTTCATGTCTTGTGCTGTTAATGTCTCAGTCTTCAGCTGTTTGGACCAGTTTCCCAAACCAAGTGTTAAAAGAATGGCATTGTCACACAACTGAAAACTACTTCCATGCCTTGTGGTCCTGCAAACCTGTTTGCAGGTTTTGGCTCCAGGTTTGTGAAGACATGTCACCATGGTTTAAATGTAATATTCCTGCAAACCCCACACTGTGCCTACTAGGTGGCTTGGGTGAAATTAACATGGTAATTAACTCTGCACATATGATCCTCACGTTCTTATGCATTGCAAAGAAAACTATCATTGTGAACTGGAAAACCAAAACTAATCTGGACATTCAGCAGTTTAGGAACCTACTAGACCACATCAGTATTGAGAAATTGTCTTCCTCCCGTCTGTCTCGATCCCCTCGTGGGCCACTCAGACCACTGGGATTTGTCCCGATCCCTCGTTTGGCCAATTTGGCCACCGGGATTTGTTCGATCCCTCCTTGGGCCAGTCAGGCCATCGGGATTTGTCCCGATCCCCCCTTGGACCAGTCAGGCCACCGGGATTTGTTCGATTCCCCCTGGGCCAGTCAGGCCACCAAGATTTGTCCCAATCCCCCCTTGGACCAGTCAGGCCACCGGGATTTGTCCCAATCCCCCCTGGGCCAGTCAGCCCACTGGAATTTGTTCCGATCCCCCCATGGGCCAGACTCTTTGGTAGAAATGAGGCTTTATGTACTTTATTTTCTAAGTATTATGACTTATCCAAATCTTCACATTCATGTTTTGATGTCCCTGACCTTCAAACAAGAGATTATTTGTTCAAATCCTGTCTTGTAGAACCTGATCCTCAGTCCTCTCACTTTACTACTCCTACAATTACTTTCTTTCAATTTTACTGTTCCCACACTATTTTTTAGTAAGACATTAAAAGTATATGGTTAGGGTTGGAATTACTGTAAGGCTTAGGCTGAGATGTGAGAAAATCCTTGGTTAGGGTTATAGAATAAAAAGTTTTATACTCATTGGCTGCAGTTCCTGTGACATGATGCTTCCCAGCACAACACAGCTGCATAAAGAAACTTGGACTAGTCCGCTTCAACCCACACAAATATTATCCTGGTCTTAAAGTCAGAAACGCCTCCTTGATTGTTAGAAGCAGCCAACAATGTAGTTATTTAAAAAATTCGTTTTATTCTCTTAACATAATTTAACATTTATATTCCTAAGCTCAGGTATTTAAATTAATCAGTTTAAATAGAATACAATCTGTTCTTATTACAATGACAGATGAGTAATAAGTGGAAAACAATGTGCCAGGGGAACCCAAAACACAGCCACTTTCAGCTGTGTTTGATAAATAGTTATTGTACTGATGCCATTGGCTCATTGACTGTGGGATAAATGTATCAATGTAGAATAATGTAATGCGACACCCCTAATAAGTAGGGGAATGGATGGTTAAATAAAGGAAGGATAGAGGAGCAGGCAGAGGAGAAGTAGAGGAAAGAGTTTAAGATTTCTCATCTCCTCTGGCCTTCCTCCATCAATGATGTAACTGTGATGGCACATGAACAGCTGGGTCTGGTTAGCTACGCCAGGGGATGGATTACTGCATCTCACAAGGTGCTGGCATTATTTATTACACAATAGCTTTGGTTCTACATGGGAAAAGCTGCATCTGCAACCTCCACTGAGCCAAATGTGGCCAGTAACAGCAACTAATAAAACTATGCTTTAAAACTAAACCTTAAGAACCATTTGGATGATGCTCAAAGCTTAATATTTAGAAAAGAACCAAACTGATGTTTGTCCTGCTGCTAAAGGGTGGGAAGTATTTGGACTCTTTCAGGTTTTCTACATTTTATTGTGTTTTAGGTTCATCTTTAAAAGAATGGAAATCATTTTCTTCCCATTAGTTTCCACTCACCTCTCCACAACAGAAAACACAACCATGTTACTAGAGTTTAGAAAATGTCCTAAAAATAAAATCATTCAGTTTAAATAATTGTTTAAAGAATTATCAGTAATTATACCCTGATCATTAGCACTTTTAAAGTTTTATTTCATGTTGTAAAAACACGCCGTTTTTGAAAGCTTTGATACACCTGTAAGGAAACAAAAACAAACAAACAAAAAAGCACATTGCTGGCTGCTGGGTAAAGCTAGCTAGCTTCAGAGTTAGCTCCTGTCACTTTATCCAACAGCTAGCAGCTGTTCACCCAGCAGTGGTGAAGCAGACGTGGGACTCTGCTGGAACTAGCAGAGCTGTGGTGTGTTTTTTGCTAAAGTTGGTAGCAAAACATTCACTGTTAAAAAGGTTTAACATCGCTGTAAACACCATCATGTCCCTGCACAATGAGACATAACTGTTATGATCTATTTTATTTATTTATTTATTTTATCAGTTAAATCAGGCGGGCCAAATATTAATAATTACAGACCAGTTTTTGCCTGCAGGCCACCAGCTGCTCACCAGTTGGTTTAGGCAAATATTCATGTGTTTGTTTGCATCCAGCTCTTCATGTGTTCTCAGTCAGCCTGATGTCTGACCAACGTCTCAACCACATGTCCATAGATGCATCTGGCGCATATGCACACACACAGAGCCGTGTTATGGTAGCAGAGCTGTACATGCAATCAGACCAGTGAACGGACTCTTTTCAACTCATTTCATGTATGGAGAAAGAAGTCAGTGTGCAGCGCAGAAACACTACTCATTCATGTATGTCACAGCAGCCAAGCTGACACACACACACATAAATACACAACCCTAAACCCATGTCACACACCTCCAGCCCGGACCAGTGTGCACTGAAGGGGCTAAAAATAGCTCAGCAGGTCCTCTGTGGGCCTCCTTTGTTTGAGGTTGGTTGGAAGTTATTGAAAAGAGGGGGGTGTAATTTCCCAGCAGCCCCCCAGGACCCTGCACCTTCACCTGCAGACTGTCAGTCACATGACTCCCTCACCCACCTTCTCACAGAAAAACAGGAAAACATGAGATGCAGCCAAAGCCAGAGCCATGATTTTAGTTTTTAGTGGACTTTTAATAGACTGAGAAAGTTTATTTCATAAACATGAAACTAAGTAAAGAAAACACAATAGTTTAAAAGGAAGCAGAAACGTATCTATTCCCACCCCAGGAAATTATATCTTATAACCACTGGGCATTAATGATAGTGATAATAAAAATATTATTCAGTATTAACATCAATATCTCCTTAAATAATAGCCAATAATAATGGAGCTTGTGTAGTAATACTAATAATCATGTATCAGTAATAATGGCAGTAATACCAGTAATGATATTATTATTAGACGATCTATAGCTATTGTCACATTGATATCTATATATATATATATATATATATATATATATATATATATATATGTGTGTGTGTGTGTGTGTGTGTGTGTGTGTGTATTGTATTTTATTTTTATTTTGTTGGCAACAATAGTCCAAAACCATAGCAAAGAAATTTCATTACGTTAATGTAGCAACAGCGTAGATATGGGTTCATCCCCAGTGGTCATACATGCAAATCTACGCAGTAAAATACAACTAGCTGCCCTAACCAGAAGCAAATTTGTCTTAAAACAATTTAGTTTATGTCAGACTGGGTTTAATCTAGTAGAAAAGTTTCAGTTTCTACTTTATTAACGGAAAAATCTGAGTTGCTGTGAGTGCATGTGGTTGTGGAAGAAACCTGATAAATTCCACGTGAATTAGAAACTTCACAAAATCTTTTAATGTATTTGATACATTATAGTATTATTAATATTTTTAACATTTTTACTGAAATCATTAAAAACTTTTTTGCTTATTTAAATCACTGAAAGCCAAACAAATGAATGAAGAAATAAAAGAAATTAAATGTACCAGTTACTTTTCCAGCCTTTTGTTGCTCCTGTTCCAACTTTTCCAGACGTGTGCTACATCAGATTCACTATCAGCTCATATTTTCCATCAGTTGCATCATCAGATATGTTATTTATCTTCTACTGGGAATAAAATATGAGATTTTAAAATTATTACATTCTGCTTTTACTTTAAAATGTAACCCTCCACCACCAGAAGCAGTGGTGTGTAGCTCTGTGGGGTAAACTTTGATGGATAGCTACCCCCTAGGTGATTTATGGACGTTAGGCATTTCTATCCCGTTCAGGAGGTTTACAATCCAGCCACTAAATGTAGTTTTGTTCAGAAACTTTATCTGGTAAATCCACAATGATCCATGATAACAGCATTATTATCACATTTCATCATAAAAAGATCACTATCACTACTATGTTGCTAAGAGACCTCTATTTAGACCTGGACATGATGATGAAGCCGCTTCCTGTCAAACTTCCCACCAATTAGAGAGCTTAGATTGACGGTAATGTCCAATCAGGTGCAGCCAAAGATCAACCAGTGAGCAGAAAGTTCTATCTGTGTCTGAAAAGAAGAAAAATAAAGCTCCTCTATGGCTGGAATAAAGCCAAGAAGACGTTTCTGATGCACGGTGGCGCCTTTATGCTATTTTATCTATTGATTTTACATCATTTTGGCCTCATAATCTGACAGCTGAGGCTGGAAACATCATAACTGATGCTGACTGGGGTTAAAAGCTGCAGCTGCTATAGACTGGTTTATACTCGGATTAAAAACTCCAGCTTCTACAGACTGGTTTATACTGGGATTAAAAGCTCCAGCTGCTACAGACTGGTTTATACTGGGATTAAAAGCTCCAGCTGCTACAGACTGGTTTACACTGGGATTAAAAGCTGCAGCTGCTACAGACTGGTTTATACTGGGATTCAAAGTTCCAGCTGCTACAGACTGGTTTATACTGGGATTAAAAGCTCCAGCTGCTACAGACTGGTTTATACTGGGATTAAAAGCTTCAGCTGCTACAGACTGGTTTATACTGGGATTAAAAGCCCCAGCTGACAGACTGGTTTATACTGGGATTAAAAGTTTCAGCTGCTACAGACTGGTTTATACTGGGATTAAAAGCTTCAGCTGCTACAGACTGGTTTATACTGGGATTAAAAGTTTCAGCTGCTACAGACTGGTTTATACTGGGATTAAAAGTTTCAGCTGCTACAGACTGGTTTATACTGGGATTAAAAGCTTCAGCTGCTACAGACTGGTTTATACTGGGATTAAAAGCTTCAGCTGCTACAGACTGGTTACTATAACTTTGGGGATTTATGAAAACCAAGCTTGATTGGAAAATATTCCTACCTCCACCGCAACTCTGACCCAGGTGTATGCACAGAATCTAGAAAAACAGGAAACGGCAACACCAGAATAAAATCAAGGAAATGCTGTGAAATGTGAGACATTTGTGCACAATCCACTATTACCTTTCACACGACATGTTAGATATTAAAGCTGTTTGAAGAATTGAATAAAGACGCGCATTTAATATTAATTCTCCTAAGAGCACACGCTAGAGGAAAAACAGGATTTGCAGGTAAAAGGGAGATGATATTATTAATAATAAGAACTTCAACCACTAAAATATGTTCTGTCATTGTGAAACAAAACTTCCATGTTATTAAATTCATCCAGCTAAATAAGGTGGACAGTCTGCTGCCAGCTTGTAGCAGTCACTGTGAAAAATAGCTTTGGTCCTTTATTCCAGCAGAGTGGGTCGCAGACTGGAGATTGGAGGTCTAGAAGTGAAGTAACACAAGAGGTGGATTTCCTTTTATTTATTTATTCTTACACAATGCTTTTTTATTGTTGTCCTAATTTCTGTCCAGACTGTCTTTATTTCCCGCAACTCCTTGTCCACCTGGTTAATATCGATGATTGTATCCCTCTGCACCGCCCACCATATGCAGCCCCACCCACCCAGCTGAAGCACCGCCTTCACAGCTAGAAACCCTTCATGATGGCTGGGGTGAGAGCAACGGGGCGGTAATTATTGAGGTAATGTTGGTTTTCTGGGCACAAGCAAAATGATGAGGACTTCAGGCAGACAGGAACTGTGGAAAGCTGCAGGGAAAGGTTGAAGATGTCCAGAAAAGCCTCTGCCAGTTGGTCTGCACACGGTTTTCGTGTCTGACCTGACACCTGATCTGGACCTGCAGCCTTGCTGATGTGGATCCTCCTCAGGGTGGAGGTGACTTGGTGCAGCTGCAGGGTAAGAAGCTGATGCTGCCTCTGGCTGTGGAGGGTGAGCAGTACTTCTGCTGCTGGAGAGTCGAAGCCTGGAAGAAGCTGTTCCAGGAGTCAGGACTCCAGCACAGGGAACAGTGATTTATTCACTCTGTCAATGACAACTAGGAAAACTTTGTTTGTGAATATTAAAGCATTACATGTGTGAGGACCATACCGTAGTAACATGGAGTACTACTATCACTATCTTTATTTACTTTGCTGCAGCATAACCACAGTGGCTCTGCAGAAGGACAGCTCAGAGGTTACACGCTTATTTTATAATCATTTCTTACACATTTTGAAAGTGTAAATAAAACCTTAAAAAGTATAAAAGTGTCAGTTTTAGCTTGTAAGGAATTTAGAAGGTTAGTAATATAGAACAAGCTGTGGATTCAACAGGACGTGACAGTGGAAAAGCTGTGATGTGTTCTCCGTCCATCGGGGAACACCTTAATGTTCAGACTCAGGACGCTTTTCACCATCACCTGGAAAACATCCGAACATTTCATAGGTTAAACGGGGGGTTGTCTTTATTGATTAACAAGCTACTAGAGAATATTGCTTTTATTGTTCATTTTGATTTCTGTGTCTTTGATAAACGACTTGACTTAAACTAACTCATTAAAATTTGAAAACTTAGTCCAGGAAACAGGTGGAGAATAACTACTGACTCGTCATGGGTCTGTTTATTAAAGTTGTTATTGCCAAGACAAAGTGACAGACTCCCATCATTCAAAGTAACACAACTTTATTACAGTATTATTATTACGGGACTGCAGATCGGTGGTCATGGTTCCCTGTATTATAAGGTCTCACCGTGAAGCTGGAGCTGCAGGCCTCACTGCAGAGCAGCACAACGGGATCTCTGTGCAGCTCTGGGAGGAGGTGGCAGGAGGTGGGAGGAGGTGAAAATGGATGCTTCCCAGTAGAACAAGCCACTTTTGTGGAAAGCATGACCTGCAATGTCCAGCAGCCGTGAGATGCTCCAGGCTGCTCGCTCCCCCACCACCAAAGAAAAGCTGGGACATTTAACCTTTTCTAACTCCTCCTCGGAGCTGCAGGGTTTCATGTTGTTGTAATTACAGACCCCACAAAGTTATATTTTAAAAAAGAAGCTCGGAAAGAGGCCAGAGTGTATCTGCCTGGAATAAAAATGTTTAACCTTCTCAAATCTGTGCATCAAGCCTTGCAGCTAATGTAACATCATGTAACCGGAGGAAACAGCTCAGAAAGATCTCCGACCTACACACTGATGCACGTTATCCAGATCGGTGGAGCAATTTCTCTAAGGTCCTCCACAAATGTTTTATTTCCTGTCTGAAGTAGTCCAGTACATGCTGCCATGTGACTGGCAGGTTGGATACCTGCGTTAATAAGGAACTGAACAGCTGTTTTTAAAATCTAGCATAACGACCTTCATTATATACACCTGACTGAAATACAAACTCTAGGTCTACAATAAGTCTGTAGATAATTTAACTAATGCTGTGATGACATTAAAGACTAAACGCTGTAAGACTTCCAATCACCAGTCCACTGTGGAGATGGGATTATCGGTAGGACGGGGAGTGAAACATGACATTAAACGCCTCAGTCATGTTGGTGCGAACCAGCTGCAGGGTCTCATCAGGCTGTGTTCTACTAAACAGAGTCAGTTTGGGTAATGGTGATGAATGAAACTTGAAACTGGACTTAATATTTCCTTCCTTTCTCTCCTGTTTCTGAGGTTAATGTTCCAGCTCACTGACGGCAGGAAAACCCGGATGGACTCAGTAAGGGGGTGCAAGTGTTCCCACCAGGCTAACCGGTCCACATCTGACCTGGAGCGCTCTGGGTCACTAACAGGAAATGTGTGGTGGCAGTGGAGTGGCGCTAACGATGAAACCTGCACATGTAGCTGCCTGCAGCAGAGACGGAATAAACAGGTCAATGTGTAAACCACAGCAGTTTCTCAGACTGAGAAATGGTCAGCAAGGAATGGAAATTTATAGGAAGCAAGGAATGGATGGGGAAATATGGCATGCTGGGAATTATTGCCCCCCCAGGTCTCAGCACTTAAACTCAGAGTGACGTCTGATGACAGCCTGAAAGTGCTGTCTGCAGCCATGCGTTAGATCTGCACAGCTCGGCCGCTTTACAGCGAACCACAGGAATGATAGAAATTTACAAGGTGCTGACAGCGTGTACACAAACTAATACCAACATGCATCGTGGGTTACAAGGGTCCTCCTGGCAGACGGGATTAGTAGCTGAACAAACATTTCTCTAAGGCGGAGCTTATTGGTGGAGCCACCAGACCCTCAAGCTGTCTGGTTTTATTGACCTGATTGCTAATATGATTGATGAAGTCAGCTTGTTCACATTTCTTTCAGCTTAATTTGACTCATATCAGACTTGCGCTTATTCATTTGCTGCCTTGCTGCCTCTTTTCCATAATCCAGCCCAGGAGTTCTCAACCTTTTTTACCTTTCCAGTACAAAGTGGTCCTGCACTCATTCAAACATCAACACAGTACTGGTTTCACAGGTGTCCAGGAGCTAAACCAGTTAGTTTAAACATTATTAGATATGAAACAATGAGACCACAAACATGCTTATTTCTCACACAACCACACACAACCACACAGCAAACCGGCTGACGATTCATGGAAGAAAATCAGAAAGCTATAAGAACTCGTTTAAAAGCTCAGCTTAGGCAAATTAACACAAAAACTACTAATTATCAGATTTTACTTCTACAAAAAAACAGAAGAACTTTAAAGAACTGATGAAAAATAAGTGGAAATTTAATCAATAAAACAATGCAATTAAAAGATAAATATATTTAAACTGTAAAAGGTTTTATTTCTTTGTTTGATCCCACAAGTATTTGATGTTTATTTAGCTGCTGCTTCAGTGTTGAAGGCTTAAGAGCTAGGTAGCGCTAGCTACTGATAACATTAGCTAACACTGGATTGCGCTATGGATAGCATTATCTAACACTGGATTGCGCTAGCTTCGGATAGCATTAGCTAACACTGGATAGCGCTAGCTATGGATTGCATTAGCTAACACTGGATAGCGCTAGCTATGAATAACATTAGCTAACACTGCATAGCGCTAGCTATGGATAGAAATAACCCCCACTGGAAATAAATCTGATTTACTGCTGGTAATGTGGACCAAGTTCAGGCATCGGTCATACAGGGACCAGACAGCTCGTACAAGGGGGTCAAGCTCCGGGAGCACTCCATACTCCCGGAGTACCCCGCACAGGAGTCCCCGGGGGACACGCTCAAACGCCTTCTCCAAGTCCACAAAACACATGTAGACTAGTTCAGCGAACTCCCATTCCCCTTCCAAGACCCTGAAGAGAGTGTAGAGCTGGTCCACTGGTCCACTGTTCCACGACCGGGATGAAAACCACACTGCTCCTCCTCAATCCAAGTTTGACTATCCGACTTGATTTCAGGACCAATAATTAAAACTTCAGTTTTGCCCTGATTGAGCTGTAAGAAGTTCTCTGTCATCCATGAATTTATATCTAAAATCCAGTTTAAAAGGATGTTAAGCTATGTAAAGTTGTGTATCATCAGCATAGCTGTGGAAATCAGTCCTGTGTCTCCTGATGACATTCCCAAGAGGCAACATGGACAGATTAAAAAGAAGTGGGCCTAGAACTGATCCTTGGGGAACCCCACATTGGATTTTATGGGTCTTTGAGAAGCAGGTATCCATACTTACATAAAACTGTCAATCTGTGAGACAGGAGTAAAACCATCAAGGACAGCACCTCAGAGGCCCACCAGACTTCTGAGTCCGTCTAATAAAATCTGGTGATCTACTGTATCAAAGGCGGTGCTTAGATCCAGTAGAACCAGGAGAGAATGTTTCTGTAAGTCAAAGTTACACCTGAGGTAATTAACAATCTTTAAAAGGGCCATCTCGGTACTGTGGTTCTTCCTAAAACCAGATTGATATTTTCCGAACATATTGAAGAAGTCATTTAACTGAATAAAAACAACATTTTTTATGATTGTACTTAAAAATAATAGGTTGGATAAGGTTTCCTCTTCCTCACATGCAGCATCTGATGCTGTCATTCATCCCATCTCTTCTCTGAGATCTCCCCTAACGATGGTTAATCTGGCGTCATCTTCATCCCGTCTCTTCTCTGAGATCTCCCCTAATAACAGCTAATACGGCATCGTCTTCATCCGTCTCTTCTCCGAGGTCTCCCCTAACGACGGCTAATTCGGCATAGTCTTCGTCCAGTCTCTTCTCCAAGATCTCCCCAGCCAGTAAAAGTCAGTTTGATGTTGACTTTTGTCTTTTCTCTTGCTCTGTCCCATGTTTTAATATTTCTTTCCTTCTTCAATAATTTGCTGATAAAGACAGCCCGTGTGTTCACATCCAGCTGTTAGTTTGTGGCACAGTGTTATAAAGCAAAATGCTGCTAAAATGTGGTGTTCCAGAACAAACATAAAGTTATAAGGTGTGGTTTCTTAGCCTCAGGACACTGCAGGGCAATAACGGCTCCAGAAATATATAAAATAAATATGACCATGGCATCAAAATGACTCACAAACACGGAAATTTAAAGTTATGTAGTTTTGCTTTAATCAGGCTAAAGATCATCATTCAGTGTTTTTGCTAATAGATCTTATAATACGATAGGATACAATATGCATTATTTTCCCTGTAATTTAAATAAACAAATTTGTCTTAGGCTTTATGCCATGCTCCTTAATATCTGCACACTACAACAACACAGTATCATTCAGTCAACATAGCACCAAGTCATTCACTTGAAAGGAATTAGTCAATATTCATTTTAGACTCATGCTGAACACACCCCTACTAAAAACCCATAAATACTAATAAGTTTTTAAAAAAAGTCATAAAACATTATGAATCTGTCATGCTTCGGATGGGTGGACTCAAAAATACTCAGTTTCCCAGGGATGGGTTTAAGTTATTTATTGTACAGAGATGAATACTGAAAATGTGCGCTCCGGCTTTTCTCCGCTCAGGGTCTGTGGACACACAAGACGGCAGTTAGAAGGCAGGCTGCTGATGAGAACTCAAAGAGGGAGTATGAGGTAACGTACCAGCAGTGGAATCCAACAGGGCACAGAATGTTTCATCCAGTGAACAGAGAAGGGCCGCCGGGAGGTTGACTGCGGGAGGAAAAGCTGCTGAACAGAGGAGAGGTTAGAGGAGGGATACAGGTTTCTGGCAGGGGCCCAGAATAAGAGGACACAGAGGCCGGGATGGCTAGTCCTGTCTTGGGGTGCAGATAGTTCAGTCCGTAATCCAAAATCCAATCCTAAAGACAATCCAGGGGTCAGAAAGCCAAGATATCCAAATAATAAATCAGGGCAGAGTACCAGACAGGGAGCAGGCAGAACCAAAATCCAGGTCCAAAATCAGGTCAACGTCAGGCGGGTAGGAAGGCAGGAATATACAGGCTGGAAACGTGCAGGGAAGAACCAAGACGATCTGGCACTGGAGGGATGTCACAGAGCTGTATATATAGGGCTTGGTACAGGTGTAGTGCATCAGCCCTAATCAAGAGCTGGTGGAGATGAGGCGTTCAGGGCAGCTGGAAAAACTGAGCCCCACACCACAGATCATGACAGAATCTCTTCAGCCTCAAGCTGTGTTCTGTAAAAGTGGGATTAAAGTTGGAACAAATGTGGGGGACAGGTTGGATGTTAGCATGCTGACCAGCATCACTCTCTGTAGCGACTAGTTAGAAACTGAGGAAACTTTACATAATCCTTCATAATATAAATGGAGCTGTTGGAGCTCAGAGGAAACTACATGACATTTCACTAAAAGTTTTTCCTTGCATCATTTTGAGAGCACGGGGGAAATGCAGAGGTGATGTCAGGTTGTTTCCATCTGTACAAGAAGAAAAAGCTCATTCCTACTGAGTCATGCTGTCGCTGTAGGTACCATGCACATATGTGGACATGCATGCAGACAAATTGCTCACAGAAGAGATTTTTCCTTATTATTTGCAGGGTACAACCGCCAGCCGGGCAGGAGTTGAAGCAGGACCACCAGACCCACCTGGAGCTGCAGCAGGATCCCCATCTGCAGAAGGAACCGGACATTATGCATCTGTTCAGTCCTTTAGTTGTCCATTTATTTCATGTTTGTGTCCTAATCCCAGTGGGAAAAATCCCAGTAAACCATAAAATTTTAAGGTCTTCTGCAGAGGCCACCAGAGCTGGCCGTCAGACCAAAGACAAACACAGACCTGATGCCACAACCATCAAAACCTCAAGAGTGAACTCCAGCTCACTATTCATGTTATGTTTTTATTCTTTTGGTGAAAGTTAAAATTTTACAACACCATGAGGACATTAGCTGTCCACCAAGGTAAGCTAAGTTCTCTCAGATGGCTTTCCTGTGTTGTACGGACCTGTTTTGGTGAAAGTGGGGGCACACTAACTGAAAGTGCACCAAGTGAAAACAGGTCTTGTTGATTCAGCCATCTGAGCCAGCTGGATAACACATTGAGCAACGGCTACGCTAGCAGAGCGCCTCACTGGATACCAGCTGTGCACGTGGCCAGCAGAAACCTCAGTGGAACAACAACAGGAGCTAAAGATAATAGATATTACATTGCCTCTGTGGAAGTGATTTACCTGACCGAGGCTCTAACGTATTCATTATCCAGTTATCTGAGTGTAATATTATTAGCACTGTGCAGCTATAGGTCAGCGGTGTCGGGTTGCAGCCGCTTGGCCGTGACATGGCTGAGAGGCTGCATAGCCTGAATGTTAGCTCACCTGTGTTTATCCTTGACACAAGAGAACTATTCTGTGTGGGGATCTGGACAGACAAATGGGGGTCAAAAGTTATATTTAGGTTGGTTCCTGAATCAGATCACTATTGATATCTCCTTCACTAGACTCTTATAACCTGTTTATCTGGTTCTTTCCAGTGGGGGAGCTGGACTTACATATATACATGGGGGCCCCGAAGGAAGGGTCAGACTTCATTAGGGGGGTCTCTCTAACACTGCTGTGGTAACCATGGCCATATCAGACAGACATAAGAAATAAATCTTTACGAAAATAACCTAAATCATCAGCAAGTTAGAAAAGGTTCATAGAAGATATGTTGGTTCTGGGTGCAGAAGGTGGATCCTGATGTGGTAGTAGGGGGATCGGTTCTGGTCTACTGTCTGGTGGTAGACTAGATCCTGATGTGGTAGTAGCGGGATCGGTTCTGGTCTACTGTCTGGTGGTGGTAGACTGGATCCTGGTATGGTAGTAGGGGTATCGGTTCTGGTCTAGTGTCTGGTGGTAGACTGGATCCTGATGTGGTAGTAGCAGGATTGGTTCTGGTTCTTTCCAGTGGGGGAGCTGGACTTACATATATACATGGGGGCCCCGAGGGAGGGTCAGACTTCATTAGGGGGGGTCTCTCTAACACTGCTGTGGTAACCATGGCCATATCAGACAGACATAAGAAATAAATCTTTACGAAAATAACCTAGATCATCAGCAAGTTAGAAAAGGTGCATAGAAGATATGTTGGTTCTGGGTGCAGAATGTGGATCCTGATGTGGTAGTAGGGGGATCGGTTCTGGTCTACTGTCTGGTGGTAGACTAGATCCTGATGTGGTAGTAGCGGGATCGGTTCTGGTCTACTGTCTGGTGGTGGTAGACTGGATCCTGGTATGGTAGTAGGGGTATCGGTTCTGGTCTAGTGTCTGGTGGTAGACTGGATCCTGATGTGGTAGTAGCAGGATTGGTTCTGGTTCTTTCCAGTGGGGGAGCTGGACTTACATATATACATGGGGGCCCCGAGGGAGGGTCAGACTTCATTGGGGGGGTCTCTCTAACACTGCTGTGGTAACCATGGCCATATCAGACAGACATAAGAAATAAATCTTTACGAAAATAACCTAGATCATCAGCAAGTTAGAAAAGGTGCATAGAAGATATGTTGGTTCTGGGTGCAGAATGTGGATCCTGATGTGGTAGTAGGGGGATCGGTTCTGGTCTACTGTCTGGTGGTAGACTAGATCCTGATGTGGTAGTAGCGGGATCGGTTCTGGTATACTGTCTGGTGGTGGTAGACTGGATCCTGGTGTGGTAGTAGGGGTATCGGTTCTGGTCTAGTGTCTGGTGGTAGACTGGATCCTGATGTGGTAGTAGCAGGATTGGTTCTGGTTCTTTCCAGTGGGGGAGCTGGACTTACATATATACATGGGGGCCCCGAGGGAGGGTCAGACTTCATTGGGGGGGTCTCTCTAACACTGCTGTGGTAACCATGGCCATATCAGACAGACATAAGAAATAAATCTTTACGAAAATAACCTAGATCATCAGCAAGTTAGAAAAGGTGCATAGAAGATATGTTGGTTCTGGGTGCAGAATGTGGATCCTGATGTGGTAGTAGGGGGATCGGTTCTGGTCTACTGTCTGGTGGTAGACTAGATCCTGATGTGGTAGTAGCGGGATCGGTTCTGGTATACTGTCTGGTGGTGGTAGACTGGATCCTGGTGTGGTAGTAGGGGTATCGGTTCTGGTCTAGTGTCTGGTGGTAGACTGGATCCTGATGTGGTAGTAGCAGGATTGGTTCTGGTCTACTGTCTGGTGGTGCTAGTAGACTGGATCCTGGTGCGGAGTAGGGGGATCAGTTTTGGTCCACTGTCTAGTGGTGCTGGTAGAATGGATCCTGGTGTGGAGAAGGGGGATTGGTTCTGGTCCACTGTCTGGTGGTGCTGGTAGAATGGATTCTGGTGCAGAGTAGGGGGATTGGTTCTGGTCCACTGTCTGGTGGTGGTAGTAGACTGAATCCTGTTGTGGTAGTAGGGGAATCGGTTCTAATCTACGATCTGGTGATGGTGGTAGACTGGATGCCAAATTTAACCCAGTAACACGCAAGCCAGTCACTTGAGACCACAGCTGAATTAAAGCAGATGAACATCCAAACGAGACACAACTCTTCCTGTTTTTCTTCATCTCTTGTCATATTTTATATTAATATTATTATCAAAATAATCAATAATCGCTATTGGAAGCCTATTTTCTTCAAGAGCTTCTAAACCAAGTGACCCAGTCACTTCAAACCACAACTGAATTGAAGCAGATGATCGTCCAAACCTGATTTTCTAAAACCTGAGTCACAGTGAATGATTGACCATTTTGTGGAATTGAAAAATAGGCAGTACGCTTTAATGCTCAAAAATTAAACAAACTGTTGTTGAACTATCAAACTGAAAACCAGGTACAACCATTACTGTGTAATGTGTATGAAGAGAATTCTGACCTGCCATCATTTGTTATGGCATTTATGCTTTTGCTGCCATGTTGAAAGTGTTCATGTTTGTTAAAAAAAACATGTTCTCACACTCATTAATATCTCAATTAGTGTTTTTGGTAGGAATGTGGCACGGCACAGTGTGTGTGTGTGTGTGTGTGTGTGTGTGTGTGTGTGTGTGTGTGTGTGTGTGTGTGTGTGTGTATGGGAGAAGGGGGATATGTGGTAAGGGGCCTTTGCCCCTGTAGAGCTTTATGCCTAGCCACACTCCTGCATGACAGCATCACACAGTTGCTGCAGGTTTGTCAGCTGCATCCATGATGAGAATCTCCCATTCCACCACATCACAAAGCTGCTCTACTGGACTGAGATCTGGTGGCTGTGGAAACCATTGGAGACCATAGACTCATTGTTATGTTCTAGAAAGCATGTGGAGATGATCTAAGCTTTGTGACATGGTGCATTATCCTGCTGGAAGTAGCATCAGAAGATGCTTCACTGTGGTCATAAAGGGATAGACATAGTCAGCAACAATACTCAGGTTGGCTGTGCTGGTTAAACCAGGCCAAGTTGGTACTAAGGGGTCCAAAGTGGGCCAAGAAGATGGATGGATCCATGTTTTCATGATGTTTCCACCAGATTCTGAGCCTAGCATCTGAATGTGGAGCTGAAATGGAGACTCATCAGACCAGCAACGTTTCTCCATCTTCTATTGTCTATTGTGTTGGTGAGTCTTAAAGTGAAGGTACACGCAGCTGACAGCCATGTATTCAGACTAAACAGCCTGCTGGATCTCTCCCCTCCTCCTCTGATCAGAAGGAGAGGCCACTGATGAATATCCGGGCAGCCAGACAGCTGACCGAATCCAGCAGTTCAAGAAAGTCCCGTTTCAGCTCCTCAGATTGTTGTTTCACAGCATTATTCCACCCCACATGCAGGATGAGCTTTTCCACCTTTGGGGGCGCAGCCACATCTTATCCCATCCCTTGGGAAAGCTCAGTACTTTAGAACATTTTCCACACGTTTCACACATCTTCCACACCAAAGTCACCAACAACCAGAGTCTGAGACCCATACGTCAGCTTTTACTGTCTGAGTTGTTCTTTGGTCTGACCCTGGTGTGTAGGGAGATTTTATCCCAGTCATCAGATGTAGATCCAGAATCCTGCAGCAGTGGAGCAAACCTGTTCTGTAGCTGCATGTTTGCTTATTGAGGAGGAGACTTGTTGTTAGTTTTCCTTCTGACAACTGGCCATGATTGTGTCTTGCTAGGGAGAGGAGTTGAGGAGGTGCTTGGTCTGGATGGCAGAGCAGGCGAAATGATTTACTCTTCGGCATTCCAGGGAGGACTATCAGTGAAAAAGTTATTACCTTCTACACCATCCTCCTGGTTCTTTCCAGCCATGTTTGTGCTCATTAGCTGTGTGTTAGCAAGATCTTGTCCACTGTTTTTATTAAAGGCAAAGTTGTTTCGTGTCCAAACAATCCATTTACTTCCACATTCACCTGGAGCTGTTGGATCTTTTTTTCCAGCATGGTGATCTTCTGTAGAAGTTTGTTATAGTCATCTGTAGACAGGGGAGGCATCTAGCGGCTAGTTAGCTTTAGCTCCTTAGTAGCTGGAGATGAGGCTTCTGCTAGTTGTAGGCCATGCTGACCTGACACTGACAAGATTGTACGAGTCCTAAAAAATAGTAGTATCCAACCAAATCTACCACAAAATACTGCCCCAGTGATTAATGAGTATCCAAGAGCCGCTGCCCTTACATTTCTGTAGTAGAAAAATAAGAATATTGGCAAAAAATGCAAGTAGAGGACAGAGTGAAGCAGCAAAGCATCAGCAGGGGACAGAAGCAGGAAGGAATCTTGTAGAATTATCCTTCAGAAATGTCTTAATTTTTAAATCTCCTTTAAAGACCCTGTAGAAAATGTGTAGCAAGTTCAAACATTTAGTTCGTCCACCAGTGTAAAGGCTTCATATTTGGCTGAGAATGATGTATGTTTCCATATATGTCTCCTCAAGTTTAACCCAATGCAGCGGAACGACCTGTAACAAGAGTAAGAAGAGTTGGTGTTGACATGGAGATTATAAATTACCCGCCCTTACGGTCTTTAGCCCCCCTCCAGCCTACATTATTGTTCCAGACATTCCAGAGTGAGCTGGTGGTGAAGCTGTAGCCGCCTCCATAACCTGATCTCTTAGTGGAGATAACTAGCGATGAGCTGATAGAAGGGGAATGTCCGCTATGCTGACATTACCTACATAGACCAGTACTGGCTTCCACTATACGTAAATACCATTTATACTATTTGAAAGAATTTACTGTTTTGAAGACGTGAAATGGACCGTGATCATTCTATCCATCCTATAAAAGACAGATGATCTAATCTATGATTTTATCTTATGTTGAATGTTTTTTGTACAGAACTAATTTATAAAGACATAATCTCAGGGCACCTTACAGACAAAATCAATTAAAGCAAATTCACTGTCATCTAGTCAGGATTTTTACCAGCTAATAAACAAACAGTCCTAGCTAAGAGAACCAACAGAGTCCATCAAAACTTGATTACAATTTAATGCTCCATCCTGAGCTGCACGTTAATGCCTGTTAATTTTTTAAAATTAGCGTTACGGTTTTTCTGTGAGATGTGAGTTTTCAGTATAGCAGCGATTTGTCCATTTTTATGGTATGTATTTACATATTTTTAGACTTTGTGTACCTGGTCTTTTAAGTAAGTACCCAATCCTGGCACCCTCACCTTTCACCCAATCACCTGCTGCTTTTAGACTCTTCCAAAACATTGCTGCTTAGATGTTCTACAAATTTGTATTTCTTTGCTTTTTAAAATCTGTTTCTCCTTTCAAATTCTTACTTCATTCACTGACATTTAGAAAGGATTTAGATAATTTATATCTCTCAGATAAGCAAGACACAGTTTTTAATCTGCCACAACATATTTAGGACGCAAACCACGTGGAAGCAACTTATCCACCACCTTTCACCAGTCCTGGGAGTCAGATTTTGAGTGATATTTCACCTTTCTGCAGTTCCACTCCAGTTAAAACATCTGGTGGGTGTTAAACGTTTTAATGAGCAGCAGGCAATCCAAACTAACAACGATTAGCAAAATCACCAGCAGAGCATCTCACAACAAATGAGCTTCCAGCTCCGGCTCCAGGGTTTTATGGGCCTGACTGGGCAGAAACAAGCAGTTTTCACAACACCTCATTCCTACAAGCTAGTTTTCTTTAACAATGAGTTGAGAGATTTCAGACAAAAGAAGGTATTGTTGATACCGGAGTAGCGTCTTCTAACGGTAGACCAGCGAGACAGAGCAGGCTGCCCCATGCTGAACAGGATTTAAAATGATACAAGCTTATCGTCTCCATCACATTCAGACTGTTGCAGCTCGGCCTGCATGACAGACGTGTCTGAGCACAGCAGCCCAACAGGCTGGGAACCTCCCTGCTGGTTCCAGCCTGGTTGTTTTCTGCAGAGATCACTGATCCAGCTTCACTGCTGAGACCATCGTGCTTCTGATGGCTGCAGAAAGACTTCAGAGCTTGTTAATGGGCTCAGCTGGGGAATAAGTGAATGTAGGAAAGTTCACTGCATCACGTTGTTATTTATTTACTATTCTGCAGCAGAGGGGGAAGTGGGCATAGGCGGTCTTCACCTCTTCTGTTTCATGTAGTTCAGTAAAAGTCTGCCTGATACTGACTCCTCTTCTCTCTTTCTCTGATCATGTATTCTTTCAGTTCTTTCCTGAATCAGCCACTGTGCACGTTCACCTTGGCTGGTGTGATTATATCTAGCGTGTTGCTAGTGTGGTGAGGGCAAGGCAATTAAGGTTTGTTTAAACTTAAAGGAAAATGACAACACCAACTTGAAAACCCTCCAGTAAAATAGACAAAAAGAAAAAGACTCAAATCAAGCACTTAGACGGATTCACATATTTTATTTACACACAAACATAAAATAAACCATAAAAATATCACCCAACCAGTCAAGTCTTGACTACCATATACCCAGGGTGTAGGTGGGGGATCCCACTGGAAGCTGCAACCTTAAATACAATGTAGAGGGTTATACATTCAAAAGAAACACAAATTACAACACAACACAATAAGACCCTCAAACAGAAAAAAATAAATAAAACCGCAGGCTGCAACCCCAAATGATAAGCTAATTTGACTCCACCACCCGAGGATACGATCTGGATCGACGGTCAATAAACGAGTGGGCTAGGTACACTTTACTGCATAAACAATCACTCAGGACAAAACAGCAGCATCCTTCCCGTAAGTGATGTGCGCTTGTTCGCCAGCCTATTTTAAGACACACACATCCACAGTTCCAGGTTACTACTCCCATGACCCAGAATTCACCTTAATATGACAATACTCTTACCAGTCTATGCTGTTCCTGATGGAGAAGGAAATAAACAGGGAAATAAGCAGATGACACAGAATATTGCCCACCAATCTGCAACTCAATCGTCACCAACTGATTCTTGCGGCTAACCCGCCCAGCGTAATACCAACCTGACCGCAGCGATCAGCTGTCTGCCTCGCTGTAAGGAGGTTAAGTCCAATGTGAGTATATGAAAAACTGCCAAAACCTGACAAGGAAATGGCGCAGTACTCACGGTATGATCAGCTGAAGGCTCAACCACCTCTGCCATGACGGCTAGAGGTCCATCAGGGCCACCCAGGAAAGAGAGAATGCACGCTGACTAGCGAGCTCCTGTTAAATATACAGACATTCAGCTGTATATTAATTATTTTAATTTAATTTAATTTAATTTAATTGAATTTAATTTAATTTAATTTAATTTGCCAGTAATTGTCGTACGGTCCCTAAGTGAAAGCCTTGTGATCCGAGGGAAGATGAAAGATCTTTGCCCTCAGCGACTCACGTCTTTCTAAAACACCTAAAGCAAATTCCAGACCACTAAAGCCCTGATGGCGGTAAAGATGAGGATGATGACTGCCTTGAAACCCTGAACCAGTGCAGATGTGAGGATGATAAGGACGGTGTGTTGAGAACAGGTAAATCCTGATTGTTCCCTCAGGTAGGGAGTGTTGAAGCTCAGGTATGCAGCTAAGTGGACCCCTTGTTTCATCCTTGACTGGAGCGTGAGAGCTTGCACTGAGAGCCACAGGGGCCAAGCAGACATCTGACGTCTGATAAAGGAACAGCTGAAATTAAGTGGGAGGTGTAAGGACTCCATGAGGCTGGTGAGGATTCTGCAGAAGAACCGGAGTTTGAGTCCATCGCTGTCTCATCATGTTTATATTTACTGGACAAAATCAGCTGACATCATGGCTTCAGATTTCTGCTTTGAGGCTGCAGAGCTGCACAGGTGAGTCAGTCTGGAAGGTGTTTTCTAGAATATTTGGAGGAACCAGCACAGAGCAGCCTGACTACTGGGTGGGGCTGTGATAAGTTATAGAAGCCAAAACCAAGCAAGCGGGGTCTGCAGGCCACAGCATGGGGGTCCACGAAAAAAAAAAGAGAAAGTTGTCTGTTTATCTCTGAATAAGTGAATGACTACTCATTATGACCAGTGTGGAAATTAAACTAAGATAATAGCCTCCCTTTATAGCAGCTTGGGACCAACTAATAGTGAAATGATGGAGATAGATCTGTCACTCATCCCTGAGCAGGACGCCACATTGCTCCGGCCGAGGATTAGCATGTAGCTAGCAACGCAGTCCTCATCAACAACCCTCAACCAGCACACAGGTCAGATGGGAAGGAGCGGTTGGAGTTATCCACCTACAGGACTTACAGGCTGACCACGAAGCTTCTGGTTGCTGCTGAGGCCAAGCTCCCACCATGCCTTCGTGGGCCATCATCTTCTACTCTGAATGGAAAATAAAAACAGGCCTGGTTCACAAGGAGGGATAAAACTTGAAATTTGGAAAAAGGATCAATGAAGCCAAGATCTTATTCAGTATTTTTTCTTTTGGAGAACCGGGTTACTTGATCTTTGCCAATCTGGCTCCTGGTCTTTTTTCTGAAAGTTTTAAGATCTGTTGCATAAAAATGAAAAATTCATTAAGGTCAAATTTTAATTTAGATAAAAAATAACTGGCAAAAAGTTCATTTAAGGTGTAGTTGTGCCAGATTAAGTTAAAAGTTTAAAATATAATAGTTCGGCTACTTGTTCAGATGGCAGTAAATCAGCATCAGTCACTCCCTGTCGGACCTTAACCTATGCACTACATGGACTTGTCCTCTTCCTCAGCTCAGCGCCATTATCCTGTGCCTCAGTCTGTCCCACCAGTTTTCCTCCAGCAGTAACCTCATTCATCTTATCTCTGTCTGTTTAATAAAGTCTTAATTGTTTTCTGTCTCCGGGGAGTCCATGCATAACAATATGCCATTGCTCTGCCTGCTAGCTTTTCAAAAGCCTGCGTATTTTAACGGCAAGTTCGTATTTTGAATTCTTTCCTGCTGCCCAGTTCTCTTTTTATTTCCATCCAGACTTTGTTATTCCCAAGTCTTGGTCCAGATGAACTCTGTTCTTTAGTCCTCCCGCCGGACAGCCTTGAATGTGGCGGCTCCGTTCAAAAACAATGAGTCTTGGTTGGATGAAAAAAAACTGCTGCTGTTAGACGTTATCGTTGTAAAGCGAAATTCGAAGGACGAGTTCCAGGTCTCACTTTGAAGGTTAGCATCGCTACCAGGCTGCTATGGAAGATGCTAAAAGAAAATATCTGTCATATTCTGTTACGCTCCAATAAGCCACTTTTAACACAACAGACGTGGTTCTTTGTGCTCAGACTGAAGCTTCATCTGAGGCTGGTGAAAAACATCTGAATGTCTTTGTGGATGAAGTGGCTAACATCAGGGCTCAGACCTCCAGCCCAGTCTCTTCTGCTTTCCATCAGATCTACCAGAGACTGTTGGTCATCTGAAGCCCGGGTTCCCCTATCCACGGCTTTCTACCTGGTTTATGTAAAGAGGTCATTTCCACTCTGGGACCACATGTTCTGGCTGTTAATACCAGAAACTATCCTCAGGTGTGGTCCCAAGAAGCTGGAAACAGGTCGTAGTGCAGAAATTAATAAAATGCCTCACCTTGATCTTAATGTTCTGTCTGGTTTTATACCAGTTTCCATACTTCCTTTTACTTAAAAACGTTCAGAGAAAGTAGTTTCCACACAGTTGACAGAGTTTCTCGAGGTAAATAATATTGTAGAGGTTTTCTAGTCTGGTTTTAAGTCTCCTCGTGGAACAGAGTCTGAGGTTTTAATGACTTTCTTTTAGCCCCAGACTCCAGAGATCATGTTATGGCTGTAAACTTTCTGCATTTTAACGATAAAAAGACGGAGGTAACTCTGCCTGTTGATCTGGCCTTCTGGAACAATCTGTTAAACCGATCAGGTGTAAAACTGGTGACTGTGATTCAGGCAGGTCAGAGGTGAAAAGCAGCAGAGGTCAAACATCCTTTAGTGATCCATGCTTTCATCACCATACGGCCGGATTACTGTGACTCTGGTCTTTCCCAGTGGTCTTTATCTGGTCTCCAGCTGCAGCACAGTGCTGCTGCGCGTCCTCCACCAGGCACACAGACGCCCAAACACATCCCTGTTCTAGCTTCCCCGGCTGCCTGGTCTTCCTAGGGGGTCGCTTTTAAATCCTTTTATTGTTTAGACACTGAACGGTCTGGCCCTGTCCCACCTGTCCCAGCTATGAGCAGGTGAGATGCAGGTACACCAGGACAGCCGCTGGTGTCCACGCCCCCTCCCAGTCGCTCAGGTCAGCTGACCAGCTGCTCCTGGATGTGCCGAGCTTGTGCAGAGGCAGACCTCCTCACCATCTCTGGTTAAAACCCATTTCTTCTCTTTGGCCTCTGACCCAGCCTGAGAGTTGATTTATTATTTTAATATTTTTGGTTTTTATATATTTTTATCTTGTTTTTATTATTTTAACTTTGGTTTTATTATGTTTTACATTTATTTGCTGACCTCTAAAATGTTTCATGTAGTCCCACAGACCTTTGGTTCTGAAGTGCTTTATAAATAAAGTTGGCTTGACTTGGCTACCTTGCACACTGTAAACCATCCTCGCTTCAGCACATTTGAAAGGACCATCCTTTCCACCGCCTCTGACGAGTTGTGATGATTTCAGGGCTTTTGGTTTGGTCCTTGTTGAATTTCTGTTGAAGTCTGTGCTCCTTCCATGTTCTTTTAATTCTGAATTCTTAGTGTTTGTAAGTGAAACGGCAGGAAAATAAGGGATGAAGTAGTGGAGGGAAAGAGCTGTGACCTCAGAGCAACAGTCTGAAACTAACCATGCCTTCCATCAGTGATCGTGGCTTTTGCTTTTCTAAGTTCTGACTTCTTATCTGAACCCTAAGCTGTCCCAGAACATGTTACTGCAGCTGTTCATAAAGCGTTGCTCGGCTGAGGAACGGATCACCTTCTTGGTCCGACATTACCTCTCTAAGCCACGTCTCCTGCTTCATAGCGCTCCCCTCTGCTCACTTCACTGCTGTAATCTGCCACAAGGCATACGTGTGGAATTTCATTAGGTTGTCCGTTAGCTATCTGAGTAGACCCCACCTCCCAGTTTTTGTGCACACTTCACACTGAAGAATTTATGGAAACAGCTTTGCTTCTGCCTAGGTGTTGCACTGCCTTGTAATAGCTGGCCATTATGAGATGCTCCTCTTAAGTCTGACCAAGAGGTCTATCTCCTGTACCATCACCAGCATCTCAGGAACAGTAGTGTGTAGCTCTGTGGGGTAAACTGTGATGGATAGCTACCCTTTAGGTGATCTACAGAAGTTTTCCAGGCATTTCTATCCCGTCCAGGAGGTTTACAATCCAGGCACTAAATGTAGTTTTATTCAGAGACTCTATCTGGTAAATCCACAATGATCCATGATAACAGCATTATTTATCACATTTCATCATAAAATGATCACTATCACTACTATGTTGCTAAGAGACCTCTATTTAGACCTGGACATGATGATGAAGCCACTTCCTGACAGACTTTCCACCAATCAGAGAGCTTAGATTGACTGTAATGTCCAATCAGGAGCAGCCAAAGATCAACCAGTGAGCAGAAAGTTCTATGTGTGTCTGAAAAGAAGAAAAATAAAGCTCCTCTATGGCTGGAATAAAGCCAAGAAGATGTTTCTGATGCATGGTGGATGAAGGATTCCTTCCTCTCTTACAATGCTGAGCACCAGCTTTGTGAATTGCAGCTTATAAAAGTAGCAGGAAGTGAATAAATATTCTTCATGCATTGATTGATCGTTTGAAGCTGCTTCTAGTAACTTGTGCAGACATGCCAGAGACTCCTGTGTGCTGTTTGCTCTGGACGATGCAATCTGTCAACGCTGTTTTCTAACCAGGAGACATATTCATGACTCCTTACCACCGCATTGCTAGGTATGTTTGTGCATGTGCTGTGCATGTATGCACTTCCAGCAGCATGTGAGGGTCTTTCACAGCAACACGGTGCAGCCCCCAGACACCTCCAGCCTGATTCAGTGAGGCTCACAGCAGGCCTTTTTATACAGAATCATGCTCATACTACAGCACTATGTAGGAGCTGCTGCTGTGTTAGCTGTGAGTGAACCATCACCTGGGAAAGAGGCTCTCTGTGACTGCTAACCTTTAAATACATGTACCTGCAGACTCACCACCTTTCTGGGGCTGTATCAGGAATATTCAGCTATTCATTTACCTACTTTACCTAGATATGATTTCTCTTTATTCCTTTTAATGCATTTTTTTTTTATAAAATTACTGTTTGTTACCATCCTAATCGACAAAAACAAGCGAACATCTTCTGCTTGTTTATGGCCTGTTAGAAGATTCTGTGCATGTGATATGCAGGGACCTGAACGTTTGCATATGACCTGATCAAATGAACTCATGTAAATGTGACTTTGCAGAGAGGAAGCTAGCTAGCTCTACCTAGCTAAAAGAGCTTGCACTAGCATGTTATCTGTCGGTATCTGCTGTACCTGAAATTATGGCTGGTCTGGTTATGGCAAAGTATTTTCAGAAAGAAACATTTCTCTCCAGAAACTGCTGCTCCAATGACGAAGAGCCACAGCAGAAAGACGACTACGGAACCTTGCATCAGACTGTTATTTTTATTTCTGAAACCCAACAAGAGAAGCAGCATTTGGATCTACTTGATTCTGGTTCTTGGTCCAATCTAGACAAATATGAGTGGTCATCCTTTTCTCAGATGCAAACTCTGCTTTCTCTCATATGAAACCACATCCCAGTATGATCACTAACAGTCTCTCAAAAGTTAGGATATATATATAAAAAATATATATATATATATATATATATATATATATATATATATATATATATATATATATATATAAAATTAGTAGTTTGCGAGGCAAGGCTGTCAGATTACGAGCTGCGCCTGAACGCCCCATGATAAAGCGGTGAAGGACCTGCCTCCAGAGGAAAGCCAGTCTGGATGAGTCCAGAGCTGGAAGCTCCGCGGTCTGACAGGATGGAGGGCAACCTTCAGCGGCTGCTCTGCGGGTCTTACCCCAGGAGGAAGTGACTTCCTGCTGAGTTTAAGGCGGAGGAGACTCCAGCAGCCGAGTTTGGTTTTCAGGTGGATTTACTGACCCTGCTCCCGCCTCGAGCCGTGAAGCTGTCACAGGACCGCGTTTGCTGAAAACCAGACTGAACAAGATGAGATTTCCACGCGTGGATGCTCCCCCTGAACATGTGCAACACGCCGCTCGCGCGTGCCGCCTCTAACCGCTTCCCTGCGTGGACTTCGGGCTGAAACATGTTCGTGTCGTGGGTCCCGGTGAGTTTGCTTCTCGGCTTCGTCGTCTCTCGGACGTGGAGCGTTCAGATGTCGTGGGAAAACTGGAAGACAGAGCCGCGCAGCCAAGGGAACGAGTTGGACAAGACGAGCTCTCAGCCGCACATCGTCTTCATCTTGGTGGACGATCAGGGCTTCCGGGATGTTGGATACCACGGCTCTGAGATCAAAACCCCGACTCTGGACCGGCTGGCAGCCCAGGGAGTCAAACTGGAGAATTACTACGTGCAGCCGCTCTGCAGCCCCTCCAGGAGCCAGCTCATGACCGGCAGGTAAGCAGCAGCAGCAGCGCGTGATGGTCTGATGCGTCTTTATCACATTCAAGTGAAAACGCAAGAAATGCAGCTTTACTGGAGCCTAAATCTGAATAAGGTCTATGATCAGGTCTTGACAAAGTCAGGCTGCTGGCTGGCCCAGCCAGCAGGGTTTTCCTAACAAACCAGCGGGTCGTCAGGCAGCAATGACAGGATGTTTGTCTGTAATGCTGACTGAAGACATCAGACATCAACGTTTCATCATCCCAACATTTTCAGGATGGAACTAATATTTCGTCTCTTCTTCACCTGTTTACAAAGTTTATTTTAACAGAGAAGCTTCAGAGGTGAAGCTTGTCCATTATCCAATAAATAAATAAATAAAATAGTCACGTGCTGGGTTGTAGACCCCCCCCCAACGCTTATGTCTCCTCTCATGTCTGTCCTGCCAAGTCTAGAAGCATATCTATATTGAACTTATCTTAGTTTTTCCTCTATGTCTAAGTTCACTGTAGATCTGACCTACTAAATATAACTACAGTAACAGCACACACACACACACACTGCAGTAATAACATACACACACATCTCTAGTCATTAATAATCCAGACAGGACTAGGTTATACTTCATCTATCTGTCCCTGGATGGATGGACAGTAGTCTCTGCTTTTTCTTTCTCATCTCCATCATCCTGCATTGGACAGGTTACCTGTCCAGGTGTACTTGCCTCTGGCCTGCTAAATGCTGGGATAGACTCCAGCTCCCCCTGACCTGTAATAAGTGGTATAGAAAATTAATAAATGTCCGTCACCTCTCGGCCTTTTCTCCCTCCCAAAGCTGCTTCTCCACACAATGACTTGACTTCTGGCAAGGTCACTCATGGAAAACAGATTTCTAGTCTCAATGAGAAATTAAATGAATGAATAAAAGAAGTAAAACTTTGTTTGAAAATATGTCAGTGACTGAACCGATGGCAATGCTAACTAGCGGCTAACTGTGGAAGCAGAAACCTGTTTGTGAGGAGGCACAGATCTGTCACTGTAGTATCAGTCCCAGCTCCCAGCATCAGCACCAGCTACCAGCGTCAGTCCCAGCACCAGTCCCAGCTACCAGCATCAGTCCCAGCTACCAGCATCAGTCCCAGCTCCCAGCATCAGCACCAGCTACCAACGTCAGTCCCAGCACCAGTCCCAGCTACCAGCATCAGTCCCAGCTACCAGCGTCAGTCCCAGCTCCCAGCACTAGTACCAGCACCAGTCCCAGCTCCGCTCCCAGCATCAGTCCCATTTCCCAGCATCAGCCTCAGCTACCAGCATCAGTCCCAGCTACCAGCGTCAGTCCCAGCTACCAGCGTCAGTCCCAGCTCCGCTTCCAGCATTAGTCCTAGCTCCCATCTCCAGCCCCAGCTCCCAGCACCAGTCCCAGCACCAGTCCCAGCTCCACTCCCAGCATCAGTCCCAGCATGTGTCTTCTGAACTTTCTCTGTCCATTTTTACTGCTCAGCCTCTCCAATAACACAGCTGGTCTGCTGCAGGCGCAAGCCTGTAAAATAAATAAATAATTTCCTGGCAGAAAATTACCAGAACATTACAGACTCTTCTGTTAACCTGAAAATGAAGAATTCTGTTTATCCACAGTAAATGCCCAGTTGCTTCTCAGAGTGATACCACAGTGAGTGAAACAGTTGGACCAAATTAAAGGATTTGCTTTAATAAGTAACAAGTGATCAAATTTATTTCATCCAAGATCAGGTGTTAAGTTCCTATCAGCATCATTTCCACCCCCAGTGCAACACATAGAGCTCTTTAAATTGGACCATAAAAAGCCCGATATCTGAAAGCCATCTAATGATTGTACTAATCTGATCTGACATATCTATGCTCACTTCAGCATTAGCTGCTAATGTGGTAGCATGCAGTCTTAGCATTAGTTGCTAATGTGGGAGCCAGTAATCGTAGCGTTAGCTTAGGCCTGTCGCGATAAGCAATAAGTCAATTAATTGAACGATAAGAAAATAAGAGCACGATAAGTTTGCCGGCCGCGATAATTTTTTTTCGTCCCCCCTTTACCATAGACTGTGTATGACAATAGGTTTCACTATGGAGTATTTCGACTAAACGCTCTGGTTTCTTGCGGAGTGATCTCTCTAGTGTCACACTTGACTGCAGCATGTTGCAGCACGAGCCGGTAAGCCGCATTTGTTTTGCACGGCTGCCAACACGCAATGGCCGTGAGACTTGCGTATTTAAGTGGCTTCTCACGCTCTCGCGCTAAACCTCCGATTCTCATGCTGAAATATGTAAATAATAGATGCAAGCATCTCCTCTTTTATTGTTTCGCTGCTTCCCACATGTAAGCAGAACACACACATTCTAGCTTACGACGTCAGTACAAAGCCCCCACTTCCTGGTCTACCGTAATAACCCCTGTAATCCGCAGGCACATTACGCAAATAGAATCAGCCTATATACTACCGTATTTGACAAAATACACATTAAGAGCAATGCCGGCTAATCGAGAGGTTTGGGAGGATTCCCAGTGGGCCGCATAACTTTTGGGCCGGTGTCCCGGCGTATGTGAATGTGGTATCCCAGCTAACTGCTGGGTTGTAGTTACTTATAAGGCCAACAGAGGGCAGAATGACTTTGTTTCACAAGCAGTAGATTTTGAAGAGCAGAAGAAGAACACGGGTTTTTGTTCGATGTAAAGTGCTGAAGTTTGGTTCGTCATTAAAACCGGCATGCTTGTCTACTTGTCTGGAGTTTATTTGAAGATGCAACAGTGAAAAAGGCGCTTTTATTTATTTAGTTTATTGACCTTTGAAAATGTGTACTTGCATTATTACGGCATATGTCACTATATTAGTTGAGAATGGTCTCAAAATGACACATTAGCGCTCTGCGCAATATTATCGTTTATCGCGATAATTTCTGAGAAAATTTATCGTACAGCTAAATTTGTTATCGTGACAGGCCTACGTTAGCTGCTAATGTGGTAGCCTGCCGTCTTAGTGTTAGCTGCTAATGTGGGAGCCCATAATCTTAGTGTTAGCTGCTAATGTGGGAGCCCATAATCTTAGTGTTAGCTGCTAATGTGGGAGCCCATAATCTTAGTGTTAGCTGCTAATGTGGGAGCCCATAATCTTAGTGTTAGCTGCTAATGTGGTAGCCTGCAGTCTTAGCGTTAGTTGCTAATGTGGGAGCCTATAATCTTATGGGCTCAACTTACAGGAGGCAGCGTCGCTCCTCCTCCATTCATTTTAGATTAGATTAGATTAAACTTTATTGTCATCACACATGTACAGGTACACGGCAGTGAAATGCAATTTAACATCTAACCAGAAGTGCAAAAGCAGCAAGTGCAGATATAATAAATTAAGTATGTACTTGGTACGTTATGTCTGGAAGCTCCTGAAGCACTTGCCCGAGGGCAGTAGGGAAAACAGTCTATGGGCAGGGTGGGAAGAGTCCTTAAGAATGCTGCGGGCTCGTTTCAGACAGCATTTCTTCTGGACGTCCTCGATGGCTGGAAGTGGAGTTCCTGCAATGCGTTGGGCAGTTTTCACCACCCGCTGCACTGCCTTGCGCTCTTCGATCAAGCAGCTTCCATACCAGACTGTGACACAGTTTGTTAGGATGCTTTCAATCACACAGCGGTAAAAGTTCACCAGGATGTCTGAAGACAGGTGGTTCTTCCTCAGTGACATCATGAAGAACAGGCGCAGGTGAGCTTTTTTGACCAGACTGGAGGTGTTGGTGGTCAAGGACAGGTCCTCTGAGATGTGGGTCCCCAGGAACTTGAAGCTGGAGACACGCTCTACGGCCTTCCCATTGATCCAGATGGGGTCGTATGTGCCTCTTTTTTCCTTCCTGAAGTCTACAATGAGTTCCTTGGTCTTGCTGGTGTTGAGGAGCAGGTTATTTGCAGTGCACCATGTGGCCAGGTGCTGCACCTCTTCTCTGTAGGCGGTCTCATCGCTGTTCCTGATGAGACCAATCACCGTGGTGTCGTCCGCAAACTTGATGATTGAGTTGGATCTATGCACAGGTCTGCAGTCGTGGGTGAAGAGAGAGAAGAGGAATGGGCTCAGCACACAGCCCTGTGGCACCCCGGTGTTGAGGGTGATGGTGGTGGAGCAGGTGTGGCCTGACCTAATGTGCTGTGGTCTGTTGGTCAGGAAGTCCATAATTCAATTGCAAATTGATGTGTCGGTGCCCAGATCTCCAAGTTTAGGGATTAACTTGGAGGGGATGACGGTGTTGAATGCGGAGCTGAAGTCAGCAAACAGCAATCGTGCATATGTGTTGCTATTGTCCAGGTGTGTGAGCACAGAGTGCAGCGTTATGGAAACTGCGCCGTCTATGCTCCTGTTGTTGCGGTAGGCAAACTGGTGTGGATCAAGTGTGGGTGGGAGGGAGTTCTTCAGATGTGCCAGGACCAGGCGCTCAAAGCACTTTATAATAATGGATGTAAGTGCTACTGGGCAGTAGTCATTGAGGCAAACCAGGTTGGAGTGTTTCGGCACCAGCACAATGGATGTAGTTTTGAAACATGTAGGCACAACTGCTTGGGCAAGGGACAGTTTTGTACAAACAGATCCGTGATGAGCAGGAAAAATACTGCTAAATCGCAAAAACTGGAGAGACGCTGATCCTTGCGATGTCCTCGCGCCACCATCTTTTACTACGAAAATCGCTGCTCTCCTCCAGCCAAGCGACAGGAGACATTCATGCAGCATTTCACATTGTGTTGCTTTGCAAGCCAATAAAAAAAAAGTTCAATTTTTGTCACTGTCACATGGCTCTGCAACCAACTAGTGAGGATTTCATTGACTGACCAATGAGCTGAGAGCAGGCTAGACAGCGTAGTCTGCAAACAGTTCCAACATGGAGGATCAGGTCATTCTAGCTCTGTCTGACTTTCACAGACTTTACTAGTCTTCATGCAGAGATTATAGAGATGTAAATAAAAGGCAGCCGCATGGCGCCAGGGGAATCTGTACAAACATAGGTACTGGATTTATTTGGATCAGCCTTGAGGACCACCATCAGATGATTAAAAACTGAGATGACAAACTAGAACACTGGAACCCAGACACATTTAGTTTTGAGAAATATATGTGTTATGTGGATGCTATCATGTAAGTTTAGGTTGTTTTTATTTAACCTATGACAGGGCGCTCAATGTCCGCGTTATATTCGACTTTCTGTCTGGTCCTTCTGCTCTTTGCAGCATTACATGGTTCTTTCTGCTCTAACCTTACACCAGCAGTAACACATTGATTAGATGTCTAATTATTAGCTTATTATTTTAATTGCTAAGAGATCAAACTAACAATGGCAATACCGAGATGCTAGGATTTTTATAGAAATCTCAGAGGTTGCAGGGCCTACTCATCTCAAAAGGAAAATGAATTACTGTGATGTTGTAGACGAGGCTTGGAAGTGACCCTTGGGTAAAGTTTTTATCAGACTAATTTTCACTTGCCTCCTAGTTAGAGACTAACAGCGGTTCCTCAGCATTCATAAATTGTTTCATTGGGCAGCAGGAAGCTGTAATAAGATATTAAAGGTGGAGTATGGTTGAAGTCTGCGGTATCGCAGGGAGGCCTGGGATCGTAATTTACCTGCAGAATTTCCCATCAGCAGTTTCCCTTGTTGCACATTCAACACTGCGGGGCTCCACCATCTGTTTCAGTCTGAGGAAGCAGGATGGAGGCTTCCTGGGAACCGCTGGGTTTTTGGCAAGGGTCTGAAAATATAATGACCTCCACATTGACTCTTCCACCCCCTGCTCAGCTATGATCCATGTGGAAGTTTAGCTTGTATTCAGGCACACGTGTGGCATCAGCTGGTGGCGTCCGCTGGGCCAAAAAGTGCCACATAAGAACCTGAAGCCTCTTCGCACTGTTGTTGAGACCTGTTGTCATGGCAACCACCTGCATCTGAAATGTGTGTTTAGTGCATATGACCAAGTTGTGATATGTCTTCACGTCTCCGCCTGCACTGGCTGTCTGTTATCTCAGCTAGCATCCAGATGGACAGATTGTCTTCCTTTGTTTATTTTTACTTGTTAAGTTTTTCCCTCAGGACACGCAGGGTCAAAACAGTTATCCAGGAAAGAATCTTTAGAGGAAAACTTTAGGGGTTTGTGTCTTACTGTTACTCCTCAGCTTTAGCAGTAATACAATCCACACAAAGTGGGGCGAAAACTACATTTTCTACAGAAGTTATCCAGAAAAATAAATAGAGAAAAGCAGTGATTTTTTTTCTTGGGCACGAATGAGCCAACATGGATTATTTGGCTTTATACTTTGTATTACTGCCTGCTAGTCCTCCTAACAATAAAATCTGTTGTCCATGTGGTGTTTATTTATTTTTATCGCCTCGCTAAGACACATTGTGTGTGAATCCTTCAGAGGCATCACACATTGGAAAGCCTTCAGCTTTGCAGAAAGTGCTGCTTTTGTCACTTTTTTGAGCCAGAAATAGTTACCCTGTACCCTGCTGGAGGGAAACACTCAGAAGAAACTAAATGTTGCATCTCAGGATGTTCCGATCCGTTTTTTTCTGTCCGATACGATACCTGGGTAATTTAATTTAGAGGTCAGTTAACACATGAAAACAATTATTTCCACAGAATTATTTAAATGATTAAGTAAATAAAGTGAAATCAAAGAATTTCCATTAAAATATCTTGGAATTGGACATACAGAGAACGTTTTCTATGGCGGACGGGAGCTGCTCATCCAGTAATAAATCAAATAAACTCTAAAACTTTGTTATTGCGGTTATACCCATGGCATTATAGGTTTAAATAGCTCTCAACCTTCCGTCGCAAGCTATGCTAGCAGAGCATGGACTGAAGACTATCAGCAAGGTGTTCTCATTAGGAATTATCAAAGTTATTCACTTTCTCAATGTCTAATTGTCGTACCGATCAGCAGTTTCTAGCCTGTTTTCCTGGAAGATATCAAAGTTTTATCTACTGAAAACTGCTTCCTTTTCCCCACCACCAAGCCAACGCAATCACAGATGCTGGACATACAACAGAGAAAAAATCTCTAAAACTCAGTCGGCACCCCATTACAGAACAATGTTTCTTTTAAAACAACTCTGACTGGCTCACATGCTGTACCTCTGGCCAGGTATGAGCTTGGGACAGATTGCTGCTGCTTTAGTGGCTGGGGAGCGGCTGCTTTACACAGTACTGAAGTCCCAGACTGGGATTTAGGGCTAAATGGGAGAATACCTTGAATATATTCACCCTATACCGTAAAAACCTTGCAAAACTGCTCTTAGTGTTGCATAGACCTGAACTTTGGAACCACTGTTGAATAAACTAAAAAAATAAAGTACAAAATGCAGCATCTCGTAAAATTAAGGTCGAAAGTAAAACATATTGGAAAAAGTTGCTTCCATTTTTTGAAAGGTTGTTAAATTATGACCTTGGAGTGATAATGTAACCGAAATCATGAGAAGGAACAGCTGGCAGATTTAGCTCAGGCAGTTAGTGCAGCTGCTGTAGGAACCATAGCTCAACACATTAACACACCAGGAACAGAAGATTCAGGGGAAAAAAAAAGAAAAAAACTGTAAGCTATCTGCCTGGAGGAAAGTCATGGCATCAGAAAATTTTCAACATGCCTGTTTTTCTTTAAGCTGCACTGATGAGATTAGAGGCTTAAAGTTGTGTTCTTCAATCTTCAGTCGCCCTCCCACTGATTCGCCTCCATCCAAAGAGGTTGAAGAATGTAAGATATGTTTAAAGAATGTGGACATGACATAGAAAAGACCAATATTTCTTTTAACTTGTGTTCTTTGTGGTTTATTGAACACAATCCTAGAGGGACTTAACGTTTCAGGTTTGAATCCCTGAACTTACTTGTCCAGGCAGATCCAGCATGTGGACTTCCTAGTATGTTACACGCATCATAAATACACATTTTAGCCCTCAATATGTAGATGAAGGGAATTCATTGGATATTCTGGTTGCCAGCTTATTATAGCTGATGTCTGTGTCCACTAGGGATCAGTTAAGTATTTCTAGAAATGAGTAATCGTATGAATGAATAAAGTAATCCTAACAATGAGCAAAATAGTCCTAGGAAAGAATAAATTAATCCTTAATTAATTAGTCCTTTGAATTAGTCAAATAATCCTAGGGAATAAGTAAAGTAATCCTAGGAATCTAGGAATTAATAGAGTAATCCTAGGCATGAGCAAGGTAGTCCTAGAAATGAGTAAAGTAATCCTAGGAATGAGTGAAATAATCCTAGGAATTAGTAAAATAAAACTAGGGAATGAGTAAATTAATCCTAGGAATTAGTCAAATAATCCTAGGGAATAAGTAAAGTAATCCTAGGAATCTAGGAATTAATAGAGTAATCCTAGGCATGAGCAAAGTAGTCCTAGAAATGAGTAAAGTAATCCTAGGAATGAGTGAAATAATCCTAGGAATTAGTAAAATAAAACTAGGGAATGAGTAAATTAATCCTAGGAATTAGTCAAATAATCCTAGGAATGAGTAAATAATCCTAGGAATTAGTTAAATAATACTAGGAAATAAGTAAAGTAATCCAAGAAATTAGTAAAATAATCCTAGGGATGAGTAAAGTAATCCTAGGAATGAGTGAAACAGTCCTAGGAATAAGTTAAATAATCCTAGGAATGAGTGAAGTAATCCTAGGAATTAATAGAGTAATCCTAGGCATGAGCAAAGTAGTCCTAGGAATGAGTAAAGTAATCCTAGGAATGAGTGAAATAATCCTAGGAATTAGTAAAATAAAACTAGGGAATGAGTAAATTAATCCTAGGAATGAGTAAAATAATACTAGGGATAAGCCTACACTATTAAATCCCCCACTATTCTCAAGCAAAGAAAAGCTGAATTAGATTTAATGATTACATTTACACGTTTCTGAAAGAGCTGTCACCCATCAACAAACATTAGATGAAGACCTCTCCAGAGTCCTACTGTGATGACGACCAGGCTGCTTTCAGGAAATCCTCCTCTGACGTCCTCAAACTCTGACCAGGGAGCAACACTCAAATCATTTGATATTGAATTTCCCTTTGGGATTAATAAAGTATTTTTCATTCATTCATTCATCATCTCAGCCTCTTACTCTGCTTTTCTTGTTGTTTCAGTTGTTTCACTCACTCATCTTCTTATTTTCCGACTCTGACACTAGCTAGAACTACACAGCAGCAATCGATGGGCATACAACCATGAGTCAGTAAAACAGAGAACATAAGAGCAGTAAAGTGAAGGAGTAAAACTGCAGAGATAGCGAGGAAAGTAATAAAGAGGCTGTAAAAGGAAGAGACAAAGTCCTCCAGGGCTGGCTGATTAAATGCAGAGCAGAATAAATGAGGCTGCTTATTTGAACCATGTGTGAGGAGGACGTGGAGCAGAAACAAAGACAAGCCCTGGCCTGGGCAGCAGTCTGATCTGGAGCCTCCTCAGACTGGCCGGACCAATGGCCAATGCACTTGTCCCAAGGGAGTTGAACAATCGCCAGCATGCAGTGATTCGAGTGTAATGACGTGTGTGATTTGTTGGACTTGTGGCTCAGTGGTTGTATAAATAAACCAGTGAGATAGTGTGATTATAGCTACATTTAAGACCACAGCTCTGCGTTTTTGCTGCATCTGTACATGATAAGATGCTGTAGTGAGCCGCTGGCAATGTTTTCCTGCACGGCATGCTGGGGTCGACTTCAAGCTAGATAAAAAGCCCAGACATGCTCAGCTCTGGAGATTTGGCCCACGTACTGTGGCTTTGCTCAGTTTTAAAAGGACATATAAATCAGTCCGTTTGGACATACGGAGGGGCTGCAGGGAGGGGGGAAAAGTGACTACAGTGATTACTTTAAGGGTCTGAAAGTGTCCGTCATGCTCACCGAATCCTGCAAAGTCAAGTCAATTAACTTCTCCTGCAGCACGTCAAAGTGAAAGTTCACAGGGAGACTTTGATGATCATTGCTTTCTATCTTGGAGTGTTTTCCTCAGGCAGGTTTGGGAAATGTGTCACAGGCCGCACTTCACCTGACATTTCCATTACACGGATATGACCTTTTGGTATGTGAATCCCGAGCTGGGGATGGGGCTCGTAAGCGGGCAGCTTTCTGTAGATTTACACATACTGCATATGTCTTTTCCATTCCTGCTACTTTCTTGGTGGTATCATCCATTCAGCTTCACATTTATGTGGCACAGATGCCGTTTATTTTAGCTGGTATGGATGTAAAACTCAAGGGCAGAAGTGGCAAAACAATCCTTGGATAAATTAATATGATGGAAATCCATACTTTAATAATTTTTTGAAGGCACGGAACAAGTGTACAGTCATTGTGTATGTAGCTTGTGGAGAGTACTGTAAATGATGCTGTGCAAGTTCTCTCATTTGTATTATTTTTCTAGAGAAACACTGGATCAAACGAGCAGACATGTTTATTTGCCCACTTACGCAAGCTGCATATTTTTCTAGCCTCCGTTCTCATTCAGTTCATTGTACTCTAAATTTGAATGCTTAATTATAGATCAGAAATGCATACTCTGTTCCCCACTGTGCATGTTTGTAGTTAGGTTTCAGAGCTCCCCTGCTTAGACCACAAACAGAAGAAATTTTTCCCATCGCCATATAAACTAACGCAACCCCTGTAAGGCTCTGGGTATTCTAATTACAAATTCAATGACTTGACCTCAATGAATACCAGTGGTATTGGATTATGAATTTTTTATTATTATTTATTACCTTATCTCGTTAGATATTTTAAAGGTCTTGGAGCAGGTTTTACATCTACAGAACTCAGTTTTACCAAGAGGTAACAGTGCAGGGTTTTCCAAAAGTCATGTTATGTCCACATGAATACAAGTATAAGTACTTGTTTTTCCCTCCAATAATCCCTCAAAGATCACATCAACTTGGCACTGTTTACAAAAAAAAGCACCTAAATTATTATTGAGATGCAAGCCAGTGACCCTGTCCACACATAAACGGCCAGATCACCTGCTAATCTTCACCTTGGAAGGTGTTTTCCCATATCTGACCTTTTTATTACAGTCTGAACACCACATCTCAGATTTTTTTCAAATCTAACCCCGGCCACTTTCACATGTGGTACTACATCCAATCTTTTTCAAAGCAACCTCAGACTGAGCGATCATGTTGCATTTTATTTGACTTTTACATCACTGAGGTGAAACAGGCGTGGCATTTCTGTGCCGGAGGAGACAGGAGACAATAAGACGAAAAACAAACAATGGACGCAACAATATCAGTAACGTTTTCCAGCTCTGATTACACAATAATTCCAAAACAGATACACAAATGCTAGCAAGTGTAGCATCTATATTCACCTGCGGAAACACAATGTGCAGCGTCTTCCTCTGCGTATGCAGGTTACTTCAGGGCCACGTACAGTTTACACCAGAGTGTGATGTAGGTTGCTTTAAAAATGATTGGAACAACCATGCAAAAAAAAAAAAAAGCATTTGAGCATTAAGACCTGCATTGTGAACTTTTCCAGCTGATGAATTGGGCTCAGATTATACACGATGAAACAGGAAGACTCAGACTCACAGAAAACATCTAACATCTTAAGTCAATACATTTACTTGGTTGTGATAATATTCAGAAACAGCCTTACATCAAACCTAAGGTCATTCATTCTGTTTCTGGCTACGGTCACTTTGAAAAATTACTACTAGATGTTAAAGGAAAAGATGTTGGTTCTACAGTGGAAGTCTATGGATCACCCCAAGTGTACAGTTTTTCCTGAGGGTTATATAAACTATATTTGACCTTGGGAACTTTGAAAATTAACTATGGTCTTTGATGAGTCATGACAAAGAGTTCACTGGACTCCCAACAGCCTCCACAGCCACCAGATCTCAGTCCAGTAGAGCAGCTTTGGGATGTGGTGGAACGAGAGATTCTCATCATGGATGCAGCCGACAAACCTGCAGCAACTGTGTGATGCTGTCATATCGGTATGGAGCAAAACCTCTGAGGAAGGTTTCCACCACCTGCTTCCATCTATCACACTAGGATTAAAAAGGTCCGACCCGGTACTAGAAGGTGGACTTGGTGAAGTGGAGGACCTGGTACTAGAAGGTGGTCCCGATGAAGAGGATGACCCGGTACTAGAAGGCAGACCTGATGAAGAGGATGACCCGGTACTAGAAGGCGGTCCTGATGAAGAGGGCACCTTGTACTAGAAGGCGGATCTGATGAAGAGGAGACATGGTACTAGAAGGCGGTCCTGATGAAGAGGAGACCTGGTACTAGAAGGTGGTCCTGATGAAGAGGAGACCTGGTACTAGAAGGTGGTCCTGATGAAGAGGATGACCCGGTACTAGAAGGTGGTCCTGATGAAAAGGAGACCTTGTACTAGAAGGCGGAACTGATGAAGAGGAGACATGGTACTAGAAGGCGGTCCGGAGAAGAGGAGACCTGGTACTAGAAGGTGGTCCTGATGAAGAGGAGGACCCGGTACTAGAAGGTGGTCCTGATGAAGAGGAGACCTGGTACTAGAAGGAGGACCTGATGAAGAGGAGGATCTGGTACTAGAAGGCGGACCTGATGAAGAGGAGACCTGGTACTAGAAGGTGGTTCTGATGAAGAGGAGACCTGGTACTAGAAGGTGGTCCTGATGAAGAGGAGACCTTGTTCTAGAAGGTGGTCCTGATGAAGAGGAGACCTTGTACTAGAAGGAGGACCTGATGAAGAGGAGGACCCGGTACTAGAAGGTGGTCCTGATGAAGAGGAGACCTGGTACTAGAAGGCGGACCTGATGAAGAGGAGACCTGGTACTAGAAGGTGGACTTGGTGAAGAGGAAGACCCGGTACTTGCAGGCGGACCTGATGAAGAGGAGACCTGGTACTAGAAGGTGGACTTGGTGAAGAGGAAGACCCGGTACTTGCAGGCGGACCTGATGAAGAGGAGACCTGGTACTAGAAGGTGGACTTGGTGAAGAGGAGGACCTGGTACTAGAAGGTGGACTTGGTAAAGAGGAGGACCTGATACTAGAAGGTGGACTTGGTGAAGAGGAGGACCTGATACTAGAAGGTGGACTTGGAAGATATTTTGTTAAAACGAGCAGCAGCAAACTTCTTGGTTTGGTTGCTCCGCCAGCAAAGCAAAGAGGAGCAACAGACCTCAGCAGCCTGAAGTTCCCTAATCTACCCTGACCCTTTGCAGTCGCTCCTCAGTTCAGTTGTTTTTCAAACTGCACCAATTAACAACAAAAATCACGTCATTTGGGCTTTTTACAAGGAACGTTTTTAAGTCCAACCAAGTCCAGTCTTGATGGGCTGGTTAAGCATCCAGTTTATCTCCAGATGAACCGGATGCCGAACCAGTTTAACTGGAATATCTTCAGATGAACCAGATGCAGAACTAGTGTAACTGAATGATCTCCTGATGAAATGGGGAATAAACTTGAACAGTAACACCAGCTGGTTCAGTAGGGTTGTTTCTGTTTATTCTGACAGATTTAAAGAGAAGCTGCTGGGTCTCCCCTCAGACAATGCTTGGAAAAAGATGCCCTCTCCGGACCTTAGTTTACTTCTTTCATTCTCCTGAATTACTGGATTCCTGAGGGATCATAATTATGTCATTTGATCCTAAAAAAAAACCCAGAGAGCCAAGGTAGGCAGAGATTGCTGACTGAGATGAATTTAGACTACACTAAGGCCCTGATCTATTAACGCTTTGCGTGTACTAAAACAGGTGCAGACGGCTTTGCTCCGCTAAAATCGGCCCAAGCTTATCTATCAAAGCCGCAAACATGGAACTGCGTCAGTTATCCTGGCAAAACTGCGCCGCTCTCCACTTTGCGTTTCTGAAGCTACTGCATATGCATTATGGGCGTTCCGGCCAGAAAGTGCACATTAGTGGGAGGAGACTATGCAAATAAATCTGGTTTGCGCAGCAGTGGGATTCATGTAGCCCGCAAATAGTTTGCGGTGTTTATGTTTGCTCTAAAAATAGCGTTTCTGAAAAGCAGGTGCTAATTGGCACAACAGTATACGCGCAATGGCTGCAGTAATAATTTTAAGGAGGAGGCACAGACACCATGAAAGGCGACTAAGATAATGCATTTTTTTCTATTATATTAATATATTTAGAATGCCAGAGAAGAGGATTGTGGAGACGATCCAGCGTTGCAATATTAGAATTGCTGGATAAGTTTAAAGACTTTATCATGCCTGTCTTTTATTATTATTATTATTATTATTATTATTATTATTATTTCTTTATAGCTTTTAAACCTTTATTATTTCTTATTTGTTCCTTGCATGTTTTTATATGTACAATACCTTGGTTCCTAAAGGTTGTTGTTAGTGTGCCTTATAAATAAATTGAACTTGAATATGAAACTATATTGCAGCATTTCTGGTGACATTTAGATTTTTTTCCTCGACTTCCGCAATATTTTTATTTGTCTCCTTTATTTGTCTCAACTTCTATCGGATAAAAGTTAATTTTGCGTTTGCGGTTTCCTTGCTCTCCAGAACCTTACATGACAGAGCAAACAGCGCCGCTAAATCCTCATTTAAATACTGCTGTTTGCTCCGCAAATGATAACAGGAGCAGTCTTAATAGATCAGGCGCTAATCGTAGAAACATAACCAGAGCAAAACTGCGCAGCAAATGTTAAATAGCGCAGCAGTTTTGCCCTCGTCATAACTCAGCCCCTAAGTGTGTAAAAAAGGAGTTTTCTAAAGTTTTTATTAGTTTCTGACTCTGGGAAAAATACTGCAATCCCCTTTAAACTATCTATGTATCTAATGCATCTCTGAAATAACCACACATTTCATCTGTTCTTCTCATAATGAAGGTAATCAGCATGAGTTTCTGTTCACTGGGCCCTGAAGTTGTTAAGACCAACCCTAGGAAGGGATTCCTCCCAATTTCATTTTTAACATTTATTTATACAGGTACTCCTACTGAGACATGCAGTCTGATGACCTAGCTATCCTAAACTGACTTGACTTGACTTGACTTGACCTATCTAACCTGACCTGACCTGACCTCACCTCACCTAACGTAACCTTTTCACTCCGATGAAACAAATTAACATTTTTTTCTCTGTCAAGCTGTGTTTTCACATGTGGATCACGTGTACACATCCACATGTGAAGCACTTATAAACCACATAAATCTGCTCCACATGTTGAAAGATGTCGTTTTTGTAACATTTTCCTCTTCACATGTAAGCACATGTGATCCACATGAGATCCATTAATGATTCACGTGTTGACATGTGAAGCTCATGTAGAGGTGGAAGATGTTCCTGGGTTTGATGCCACACCGTTCTCCTCTGAGTCCTCACGCCTGCAAACTAAATCAGATAGTTTTTCTTTTGTGTACTCCTCTCTCTCTGGTGATAGTTTGACTGCATCCCACCAGCCGAATGATGGAGCTCAGAGGAGGGAAGAGGGTGACGAGGCATCTTGCTTTGTCAGCTCCATGTCTCTGTGGTGTCTTGCTTTCACTCAAAGCATCAGTGGGAGTCAGAGAGCTGAATATGTTCATCTTCTAAGTGCCACTTCCAAAGTCCCTGTCTTTCTGAATAATGGGTGTTTATATGGCTTCTTATAAGTCGAACCACTAATCCTCCAGCTAAATGCTTTTAATTGGTTGCAGCAGAACTTATAGAATAAAGTTTATAAGGTTGGGGGTCTTTATGGGTTCAAAATGTTGCTTATGATTCAAAACAAGCTCTAAATAGGCTACGACCATGAAATTAACATGACGGCAGTTGGATCTGGTTCAGACATGTCTGAGATGAATAAGATTTTAATCTCGTTTTGGTAGATTCAGCGCTGGCAGCAGAAAAGGATCCAAGCTGAAAGTGACTCAGAGCCTCCATCCCAGTTAGATGTAAAGACACCGAAGCATAGTTAGTAAAATACACACTGACAGAGAGGATAGCTGAACCAGCTTCAATAAATTTCTTCAACTGGTAACAGCTGCATAAACTAAAGTTTAGTTATTAGGTTGGTTCAGCAGTTGCCTCCATGTGAGACTTTAGCCAAAATGTGTTTCTGTAAAGAGTGTGAGCTGTGCATCATCTGACAAACCAGCGTTCAGTTCCCCGTAAGGAAGTGAAAAGTGAATGATGGTTCATGAAATTAGCAACACAATATATTCTGTTTTATTTACATTTTACACGGAGTGTCAACTTTTTACAAATTAATGTGTAATTTAGTATAATGCATGCTCATGATGCTAAAACTCTGTGTGTGTGTGTGTGTGTGTGTGTGTGTGTGTGTGTGTGTGTGTGTGTGTGTGTGTGTGTGTGTGTGTGTGTGTGTGTGTGTGTGTGTGTATGTGTGTGTGTGTGTGTGAATGTGGAACACATGGTAAAGCATTTTGTAGGAGCTAGATAAAGTTAAAAGTTTCTTTATAGGTGCAGACTGTTAACAGTAGGGGTCCTGGTCAGGTCTCAGTTACACAGAACTAATACTCATGTTCTAATAAATGTGTCTGAAACCAGCAGAGAATCCTCAGTGAGTGCTGGCTGGAAACAGCAGCCTTACTCACTAACCGCCAAACAAGTACCTTAGTAATAAAAAAGAAAGGACATTAAATAAGAAGAAAATAAAGAAAACTGTAGAGATGCAATCCAGCTAAATGTTTTTTTATTTTAAAAAAATCTAAATCTCCAATAACACGTCTTCAGGTAATATTATTGTTAATAATAATAATAATATAAGAAGAAGAAATATTATTAATATCAGTCATTTTTAAAATGATACCAGCTATTTTTATTCATCCATGACTGGGTGCTAACCACGTTTTCCACCTACTGAGAGAAGAATTACTGGCTAAGGGTAGTCTATTCCTGGGAGAGGCAACTCTGGTCCTGCAGGTTTTCAGTGTTTTTCTGCTCCAACACACCTGACTCAAATTAAATAGAACCAGCGTTTGAAGCTCTGCACACCTTCATTTGAGTCAGGTGTGTTGGAGAAGAGAAACATTGAAAACCTGCAGGACTGTGGTCCTCGAAGACCGGAGCTAGACATCTAAATCTAGACATCTAAACATTTCTCAAATTCACCTCAGAAACACCAATGAGGATCTAGAGAAAAGTGAATCCAATCGAACTTGAGCCTAGAGAACTTTTATTCCTAATGTAAATAATAAGCAAAAAAGGGAAAAAGCATTTTATGATTTTGTAAAATTATAAAAAATCTTTACATCTTAAGATTCTGGTGCTAGACATTGTGATGTTTTTAGTCGAGTCGGCTGAAAATAAAGTCAGTATTTCTCATTCACTCGGGCACATTAGACTATTGATTCTGATGTTGGTAGGCTGATAATAATAAATAGAAGAAAGACCCTGTCAACAGCCAGCTGTAGAGTCTACCCTTCATTCATTAATGGTGCAGCGCTAGCTACTCCAGCATCCCCATGAGGTGTTTCGGGTCTGCTCCAGAGTCACCGGTTGTCTGGTGTTGACAGCGACCATCACCCTCATCTCCTTCCAGCCCCTGCTTGACATCAGCTGAACATTAACCTGCTGTATAAGCAGCCTTCTGTCGGCTCAGACTGGTTTCATTCAGACCTGCTCCTCATTAGAAATGTACTGAAAATATGTAATTACCACTACAAATATTCTCTGGGACTAGACAACCTTTGAACGGGCTGTAAGAGGAGAGCTTTGTGGGTAGAAAGTCTGGTTTTAGGTTTCATAAAACCATACTGGCTGTATTTTCAGAATTTACATTATTTTGGTGACATTTCATGAAGCAGCATGTGAGCTTTGTGTAAATAAACTCACGGAGTAGTCGGTATTAGCCGATCTGGACCAGTTTCTAAACTAGGTTTGCAGCTTTCGCAGTTCGGAAAAGTGATACTGAGGAAAGCTTTTCAGCCATTCTTCAACAGTCAGGTCATCAGTTTGGTCGTAGGAAGACTTAAATCTATTGCTATTTAGGGAGGAAATAGCAGCTTAATCCAATAATTAAAGCTAGGATCAACGATGAGCCAACCAGTTATTCAGACAGTAAGATGTGTAATGGTAAAGAGGAATTAAAATATTTTTTTTCCAGAAATTGTATTTTTAATTTCTTTATTCTGTTTTTTTCCCCCCACAGGTATCAGATCCACACGGGCCTTCAGCATTCCATCATTCGAGCCACCCAGCCCAACTGCCTCCCCCTGGAAAATGGCACCCTGCCCCAGAAGCTCAGAGAAGCCGGTTACTCCACCCACATGGTGGGGAAATGGCACCTCGGCTTCTATAAACGTGGCTGTCTTCCCACCCAGCGGGGTTTCGACACTTTCTTTGGTTCCCTCCTAGGAAGTGGGGATTACTACAGTCATTACAAATGTGAAGGACCTGGAATGTGCGGCTACGATTTGTATGAGGGGGAGGAGGCAGCTTGGGAACAGGACCGTGGTTTGTACTCTACTGTGATGTTTACTCGAAAGGCTATCAGTATCTTAGCCAATCACAACCCTCGCCAAAAGCCGCTGTTCCTCTACTTAGCTTACCAAGCAGTTCATTCTCCACTGCAAGTTCCTGCCCGCTACCTTGAGCGCTATAAGGGCATTCCAAACCCGAGCCGACGTAAATATGCTGCCATGGTTTCCTGCCTGGATGAAGCCATCCACAACCTCACGCTAGCACTGAAACACTACGGTTACTATGACAACACAATAATAGTATACTCCTCGGACAATGGAGGACAGCCTTTAGCTGGTGGGAGCAACTGGCCCTTGAGGGGGAGTAAGGCCACCTATTGGGAAGGTGGCATCAGGGCAGTGGGCTTTGTTCACAGTCCCCTGTTAGTTAAAAAAGGGACAAAATGTCGATCTTTGGTCCACATCACTGACTGGTTCCCTACACTGGTGACCCTGGGTGAGGGATCTTTAGATGAAGATCTGAGTCTAGACGGGTACGATGTTTGGGAGGCTATCAGTGAAGGCCTCCCTTCACCTCGCCAAGACATCCTTCATAACATTGATCCAATTTACATCAAAGCCAAGAATGGCTCATGGAAGGCCGGGTATGGCTTATGGAACACAGCCATCCAGGCTGCGCTCCGGGTGGGACACTGGAAGCTACTTACGGGTGTACCGGGCTACAGCGACTGGGTGCCCCCACAGACCTTCTCCAGCCAGCGGCTAACCAATCGCTGGCATAACGAACGTGTCCGCTGGGACCGTGGAAAATCCATCTGGCTGTTCAACATCACTGCTGACCCATATGAGAGAGTGGACTTGTCTCAGCGCTACCCGCACATTGTGAAGAAGATGCTGATGCGGCTCGCGCAGTACAACAAAACTGCCGTGCCGGTGCGCTACCCGGCCAAGGACCTGCGCTCCAACCCCCAGTACAACGGAGGGGTGTGGGGACCCTGGTACAAGGACGAGAAGGAGCAACAGGAGGAGAAGGAGCGATACAATAACTTATTCACAAACCATCTTGGCAAAAGAAAATGGAAAAGCAAATCAAAGAATAGAAAGCTGAAAAGGAAGGCAGAAGAGTAACTTCCCACAGACCTCCGTTTGCCTTTTCTCAGGGATTAACGCTTCCTGTGTCAGGGTTGTCTTCCCAGACATCCCAGCTCCAGGTAGTTTAAACTGACTCTAGATGCTTCAGGATCAAACACTGCTGCCGTCCTCATACAGCCAGGACCTCAGGCCAGGGTCACAGACTGGGTTAGATTTTGTTGCATGCTTGAACTTTTGTCACTTTTGGGTAGTTTCTGTAGATTTATAGAGCACAAAGTAACCCTTCCTTGACAGTTGCCATAAAACTTGGTGACAGAGAAATAAAGTAAGACATAGTTCTATTATGTTGTTAATTGCAGTGCTTCAGTACATAGGATTTATGGCATGTGTTGGTTTTTATAAGCACAGTCTGCCTGTACTTTAGAATAATAGAATTTTTTCCCTCTTTTAGAGGTCTGGTCCGGCACCAGGCCCAGCTGAATGTAAGACAAACTAACTAAATAAACAGACACAAACCTGTCTGGCTCCTTCTGTCTTTTAGCCTCTATCTGGTCTGCAGTATATTACAGAGATTTTCTTTATCCTCCTGACAAACCTTACTCATTTGGAAAAACTTCTACAAAACCTGTGCTTTTGGAGGCTGATAGAAGGCCACTAATGACATTTATACATGGAAAGTATAGTAAAATTGGATCTTACCAGCGATAAAGGCCTAATTGCTTTCTTGCAGTGCTTAAAATTTGCATGCTTCATCATTTATGCTTTACTATATGATGTTTTAATGTAAAGGGAATGGAACTTTTTATATGGAGCTAAAATAACTTGCAAACTTTAAAGCAACTTTTTGCATCTGTTGTTCGATGCCTGTGGAATCAGAGACTCTGAGCCCTGGGGTTAGGGTTAGGGTTATTGGCTGCTAACACGAGCTGGAAGCTGATGGTTAATAAGCCAATTAGCCCATTTAATTACACGATGTGGTTCCTAAGTGGACTTGACCCTAAAGACATGACTTGAAGTGAAGTGGTTGTCAGAGGTGCTTTCCTGTGGAAGGCATCCCAGGAACATTTGTAACCTGGATCTCCCAGGCTGTGCACTCTCATTTGGGCCAAATTATGACCTCAGACCTCTGGCATACTGACTCAACTTTCATGCATGTTAATATGACCAAGGCTCTATTAAACATTGACTGAAGTAGGTAAGATCCACTGGGGTTAATCATGCTAGTTTTCCTCAGTTCCTTCATGTCAACTTCTTGATCGTACCCCTGGGAACAGAATTCACCAGCTCAGTCCGGTTTTATTCCTGACTGTAAAACACAGAGGATGCCTGCTTGTGTATTACAAGTCACAGCTGAAAGTTATAGAATATCACATTCTTGCATTGTTGCGCCATGCTAAATCTCCCCTCCCGTGGTCCATAGGAACACTTAAACCCTGGGATTCTCTGGGAATTCACATTTGTTTTCAGTTAACGGCATTAGCATCCTTCCTATGGGAAAAGTGAGGGTTTTTCCTCCTGTAACTGAGCTGTAAAGCAATACATCAAGCTCTCTCACCTGCCACCTCATATTAGGAACACTTATTCGCGCTCACTGGGAATGGTCTTACAAAGTGAACCCAATAAAAGAAAAGCTTTGATCAGACTGACATGTGATTGTACGATTTTCCCTGGAATGTGTTGGCTTTCATGGCAAAAAGTCCAGTTTAGGTTCATGATCAAAGTGTAAATGAGCCCAACTGTGTGTAGGCAGCTGGACCAGAACGACCCTTCGCTGCCAAGATCCAAAGGCAGAACACAGCTCCTCATCTGGGCTTGGGATCCTCAGTATCTCTCCCAAAGTAAAGTGATGAAAAGCAAGACAAGTATCCAGCAGCTGCTGTCCAAAAGAATCAGAATAAGTGCTGAAACTGTGAAATATCTTGTGAGCGCCACCCAAAGTGCCAGAACACACTGGATGCTTATGACTCTGAGCATTACTCAATACAGGGGTGTGTGCTCCAGCTACTTGGCAAAACTTTGCAATTCCATCTAGACCAAGTCATTCACATTTTTCCTGAGCGTATAAGCAGAAGTAACTGATGTCATGTTTGTTAGTGATGTCACAGAAATCCCTGCTTAAAAGGGGCCAAAAAGCCTCCAAAACTGCCAAAATGATAGAAATGCTTCCTTTTCTGGAAGGAGTGCAGGCAGTGGATGCATACCTACAGGAAAATACTTGCTGTGCAATTACAGAGCCACTGGCATGAGTCCGAACCTCTCTGACATTCACGCCAAAGGTTTTATTTCACGTCTGAGAGAAGACAGAACAGCAAATTCACTTGATGGACAGTCTGGCAGACATGGGGATTTCCTCTAATGAGCAATTTCACCCATGCACAACTGGAACTTTTCTTGGTGTTCAGCTCTCACACTTTATCCAGTTTATGACTTATGGCCTGATTTTGTGTTTCCCCCAGACCACTCCCTTAATATCTTTATACTCCTGCTGCTTCCTTCCATTACCCTTGTTGAGCACTTGCCTGTTTTCTTTCTCCCTTTCAGCTGTTCAGCGTTTCCTTTTATCACATCTCGTTTTTCATGCTCACGTCATCCTCTGCTTCTCTTCCTTTGCTCCCTGTTTTGTTTCTGGAAGTCCTCTATAGGTTTTGCTCAAGTCCAGGGCTGTGTGGTTCAGTTGGTGCACCAGTGCTGTTGTAAGCCTGATCTATATTTTACACACATAATCTCTAAGCAGCACTTAGCAGAACTATAATGATTATTAGTGATCTATTGTCATCTATAGTCATGGATAAGCTAAATAATAATTTCTTAACATAAGTACAGTTTTAATCAGGCAGGTCTGTGGCAGCATTATTCAAGTCCACCATCCTTTAATGTGAATCCTGCATCCAGGATTTTGAAATGGAAAATAAAGCAGGAATTAAAATGAGGTTAATATTCACACCTGTTCCTTATTTTACATATGAACGTGTTGACAGCTTTTTGTGTGTTTGCACTAGAGATGCAGTAGCAAGCTAGATGAAGTTGTTCTTCCAGGAAACACACCATGCTATTTTACTAACTTCTGGAGAGCTAAGGGGAGAGTCCAGCTGATCTTTTCTTCCAATTGGTTTAGGGGAGGTAAAACAGGACAACAGTGTTATCTAAGTCGATTCCACAGCTGGGATCACTTGCATCGATGGACCAGTGGAGATTTCTTGTAGCTACGTTTCCTCTTATGAGCAGTTAGAATAATCACACCAACAGAATAGGACAGAATCCTTAATAAATTCCCAAATGGAAATAATATCCTTGCATTATAATGAATTTATCATTTATCTATTGGCCCCCAGCTATTTCAGTGCAGGGGGATACTGGAACCTACCCCAGTTACTATCAGGACACACTGGACTGGTCACCAGTGCATCACAGGGCCAACACAAGAATTTAGAAACACCAGTTATTCTAACATGCATATTTTTAAGCTGTAGGAGGAAGTCAGAGTATCTAGAGATAGATAAAGGCCCCACCCGAAGTGAGGCAACAGTGCACCACTACACCACCAAGCACCCACTGATAATCCTGATAAATTGATTTAACCAATGAAAGAACAACAGCAGTCATTGTAATTCAAATAAAGTGTCATTGTGTAAGGTTATTGCTGTGGAAAGGGGTGACCTTGACCTGTACTGGTCATAACTTTCCAACTTTAAAACTCTTTGTTTCTGACTCATTTTGATGGTGCAATGCCATTTATTACGCACATTCCTGGAGTTCTTGTTGCCATGCAGCATCCCAAGGCTGAAAAACCACACTTCATAACGTTTTTTTCCCCATAAATGGACAATTATGTAATGGCTGCAGTTTGCTTTAAGATGCCTCAGAATGTGCAAGCAACTGGATTTAAACACAATGGACACTGTGGCTGATTCAGCAAAGAAACCCAACAGGATATCACCAGTGGAAGACAAAAAAAGACCTCAGAGAAGAGACGGGACGAAGATGATCCCGGATTAGCCGTCGTTAGGGAAGATCTCGGAGAAGAGACGGGACGAAGACGATCCCGGATTAGCCGTCGTTAGGGAAGATCTCGGAGAAGAGACGGGACGAAGACGATCCCGGATTAGCCGTCGTTAGGGAAGATCTCGGAGAAGAGATGGGATGAAGATGACGCCGGATTAGCAGTCGTTATGGGAGATCTCGGAGAAGAGATGGGATGAAAACGATGCCGGATTAGCCGTTGTTAGGGGAGATCTCGGAGAAGAGACGGGACGAAGACGATCCCGGATTAGCCGTCGTTAGGGGAAATCTCAGAGAAGAGACAGGACGAAGACGATGCCGGATTAGCCGTTGTTAGGGGAGATCTCGGAGAAGAGACGGGACGAAGACGATCCCGGATTAGCCGTCGTTAGGGAAGATCTCGGAGAAGAGATGGGATGAAGATGACGCCGGATTAGCAGTCGTTATGGGAGATCTCGGAGAAGAGATGGGATGAAAACGATGCCGGATTAGCCGTTGTTAGGGGAGATCTCGGAGAAGAGCCGGGACGAAGACGATCCCGGATTAGCCATCGTTAGGGGAGATCTCGAAGAAGAGATGGGATGAAGACGACGCAGAATTAGCCGTTGTTAGGGGAGATGTCGGAGAAGAAATGGGACGAAGACGATGCCGGATTAGGGGGCACCACAGTGCGACTGTTAAAGTTCAGTAATGTTGGTTCAAAGCAGCGCTATGTATAACAGAGTAAATGTGAATTATTGTTTCCTAAATCATTTTATTTACATAGAGATGTTGGTTTTCGGTCTGGTCTCTGAGCTGACTAAATATGCATCTTTCCAACCTTAAATCTGCGTTCCTACTCACCTGAAAACACAGTGACATTTTCTATGTGCATTTCTGGAGCCGCTGGCCAGCAGCATCCTGAGGCTGAGAAAACACTTGACTACTTTTTTTTCTGGGATGCTGCAGACGTTGCAGCTGAGTTTTACTTTACGCAATGTGTCACACACTAGCAACACGCTGGCAAGCGGATATAAACACACCGGCTTTGTTTATCATGCACGTTGCCAACTCAAGATTTAAGATGACGTCTACTAGCTGGAGAGATCTCAGAGTACAGGTAGGATAAAGATGGATGCTGGATTAGCCGTCAATGGGGCACATTACTGAGAAAGCCTGCTAAAGCTCCACAGTGCATCTTCGTGACTATGTTATGTAGATGCTGTGTAGTGTTGATCATTAATTTTAGCAGAATGGGTTGCTGTTGAAATGGATGCAATGCTGATTTTCCTGATGGAAGAAGGAACCTGAAGCTGTATACATCTAATTGTCAGAAGTAAAATGTCATATGCCTGATCAGTAGGAGCGTTTTGTGGTACATATACAGTTCCACTAAGATGGGAGAATTCTTTCTGTAGGCAATGTGGATGGCAATAGTGGACAAGTGGTTTAAATTTATTTTTTCTCTGTGTTTTGATCCATACATCCACAACATTTCTTCTTTAACTCATCAAAAATTCATGATCTGACACTTATCCTAACAAATGTCAAAGTAGTGCCTGACGTACTGGCAAAAATCTCTCAAGAATCATAAGAATTTCTCAAAAATCTGCATCATATTGGAAAAACAGTACGCAGAAAATCTGAAGAAAATACAGATAAAAACACAATAGGGCCCAGGTTACTGCAACAGTATGCTACTACTGTGGCACCATTTATCTAGCTCCTCGGCTTATTTATCTGAATTCTAGTTTAAATAAATATGGTCAGCTAAAGACTGTAATGATCCACTATCATCCTCATGGTGGGATCTCAGGTAATCATTCATCACTTCAGCCTGTAAACAAGTTGATGTAGGCACATGGATATGATGTGGTGACTGCACCACAAGTTAGCTTAGCCAGCAAGCTAACCTAAATAGAGATCATGTACGTGTCATTTCTGTTGATCATCATTAAAATCTCAGACTTTCATGGAGGTGGTTTTCAGTTTCTACAAAGAACTTACAGTATCTTTCTCACTCTCCCATTCAAACAAACTTAACACCCTCTACGTATGGAGATGTCACACAGCAATAGATCTGCCTTTAGCTGCAGATCTGACCATGAAGCTGCATTAGTTTCACACTCCAGTCCAAACAGAACCTTGTTTTATCAAATATAAGTCACAGATATTTCACAAATATTTGCATCACAGGCAAGTGCACCTTCCATCAACATCAATATTGCAAAGATAACTCAGCAAGCAAACAACAAAAAGTTGCTTTTTTCTCATCGCAGCTTCATTATGGTTCCAGGTGAAGGACCTGTCTTGGTTTGACAACAAGTTGTGTAGCCAGGTGGTGTAATGTTCAGGGGCCTCATGTCTAAACCTGAGTGTAGTGAAACAGATTACAGGTGGCGTACGCAGGGAAAACAGGAAATGCAGAGCACAAAAACTTCCAGATTTATAAAAGTGTGCCACGTCTGTTTCCTTTTATAAATCAGAATCAACTCTGAAGTTGGTTCACGTGAGGGATCGCCTTGCCCTGCCCACATGGTGGCTATAAAAGGTCAGGTGATCACCTATAATAAATATTCATCATATCATTTACATGATGGCTCAGGAGGGAAAAGAGGGAAGATGAGGATTTCTTCAAAATGTGAGACTGAGATTCTGATGGACCACATTGGAAAACTAGAACAGGTTTTATCTGGTGGGGACGGTGGGGTCATCACCAGGGTCAGAAAGGCAGAGGAGGGCAGCATATGGAGATGCTATCAACACCATGTCAGAGGGAATACACGCCAGAGAGGATGATGTAGCTAATTTATTTCTTTGTTTTCATCTAGAAAATGAACATGTACAGATACATCTGAGACTGGTAGCAGTTTATTTAGTGTTAAATAATATTTCTTTCTAGTTCCTGGTGTTCCAGCTGGGTGGGCGGGGCTGCAGCTGTGGTTGGAGAGGGTGAGGCCAGAGACTCCACCCTAACCGCAGTAGCTTTGTCCTCAGAGGAAGTCCTGCCGGTGCAGAGGGACACCATCATTGCTATTAACCAAGTGAACAAGGAGCTGCAGGTGATAAAGATAGTCTGGAAGGAAACTGGGACAACACTAAAAAAGCTTTGTGGATAAATAAAACCTCCTCCTCTAAGTGTTTCCTAAGCGCTGCATCACTTCTAGATCTCCAGCCTCCAGTCTGGTCCCGCTCTGCTGGGTCTTAGAATGAAGGACTGAAGCTACTTTCCACCTGTTCTTTCACTGGGTGCTGCATGCTGGGACGACTTCTTCAGAAAGACGTCTGCAGACACCAGAACGTAGAGTGGTTCCAATATGTCCATTAGCTGCCTAAAGCCTTGTTTCCAGCAATGGATTATGGAGGAGATCCTGCAAATGAAGCCTATTACGCGAAGGTACTCCCCTGTGATTGGTCTGTTTGGGATCACGTGTTGCCGGATCCATCTGGATCCATCCATCCATTGACTGCCGCTGCCGGAGTACCCCCCACAGGAGTCCCCGGGGGACATGGTCGAACACCTTCTCCAAGTCCACAAGCACATGTAGACTGGTCAAGCAAACTTCCATGCCCCCTCCAAGACCACCCACTGTATGCAGTGTTGATGGAGCACTGCTTTCCCCTCCTGAGCCACCAGATGGTGGACCAGAATCTCCTGGAAGTCATTCCCCATGGCCTCTCCAAACTTCTCCCATGCCCGAGTTTTTGCCATAGTGACCACCGAAGCCACATTCTGCTTAGCCTGCTAATACCCACCAGCTGTCTCCGGAGTCCCACAGGCCAAAAAGGCCCGATAGGACTCCTTCTTCATCTTGACAGCATCCCGTACTGCTGGTTTCCACCAAAGAGTTCAGGGGGTACCGCCACGACAGGCACCAACTACCTTGGGGCCACAGCTGCGGCTGGCCGCCTCAGCAATAGAGGCATGGATCACAGCCCACTCTGACTCAATGTCCCCCGCCTCACCTGGAACATGGTTGAAGCTCTGCTGGAAATGGGAGTTTCTGATAGGGGACTCTGCCAGACGTTCCCAGCAGACCCTCACAACCTGCTTGGGTCTGTCAGGCCTGACCGGCATCCTCCCCCACCACCTCGCTCACCTCCGTGCCCCACCTCCAGGCCTGGCTCCAGAGGGGGTCCCCGGTGACCCATGTCCAGGCAAGGAAAACCTGGGTTCATGGTTTGTCTTCATCATAGGGGTGTTTTGAGCCGCGCTTTGCCTGGTCCCTCCCTTAGACACCTGTTTGCCATGGGTGACCCTAACAGGGACATAAAGCCCCCGACAACATAGCCACCAGGATCGTCAGGACACGCAAACTCCTCCACCACGGTAAGGTGGCGGCTCAGGGATATCTGGATCCTCTTGCTGAATTTGCGTGATAATCACGTGATAATGTTTTTAAAAACAATAGCTAGTGGATTAAGTTGATGAGAGGTTGATTAAATTATTTCTTCGTTATCTTCCACAAGCTAATAAAGACACTGAACCATACTGGACGCCACTGTTGTTTTTAAACAGAAAATACCTACCGAACTGAAGTGATCCATCAAAAGAACTCTGACCTGGTGAGTTTACCAGCCGATACCACCCCCGCTGCCACCTTCAGGTTAGAGAAACTGCAACACCAAAACGACGTGCACCCCCTACGCTCGAGTGTGAGAGCAAACTCACCAGCATCAGCTACGCCACAGCCAAACGCACGAAGACGCCGTGCGAGCATAAATCTGCCTTTACACAAGCACAGACATGTTCGCACAAGCACAAAACAATGGCCACTCACATGCTGATGCTTCATTCCAACTTCTATATATAGAAGTTATAAAAACGTTTTAAAGGGACAAATTAAAAATCAGAAAATTGGAACATCTGTGGTATAAAATCCAGGAAGCTGGATCCGCCGCATCCACCTTCATCCACCAAAAAGCACACCTGAAGAGGTTAGTCACTAATATGAAGCTAATGTTAGCATCTATGTTAGCAGCTATGTTAGCTTAGAGCCACAGCAGCATAAACGTTACTAACGTTTATGTTGCTGTGCAGCAACAAGCTAACATTACGTAAGCTTGTTGCTGACTTTGTGCTAAAATAATGGTAACTCCATCAGACCTGCCCCGGAGAGCGTTAAACAGGGACCAGTAAAGCATCAAACCTACTGGGTGTGTTTATTACAGCTGTTTTTGGAACATCATGTAATATTTACCTGGAAGTTATAGTTCTAATAGAATAAAACAGTATGGACATGTCAACATGGTTTAAATGTAATATTCCTACAATTCCCGCACTATGTCTACTAGGTGACTTGGGTGACATTAATATGGCAATTAACTCTGCACACATGATACGCACAGCATTATGCATTGCAAAGAAAACCATCCTTGTGAACTGGAAAAACAAAAATAATCTGTGTATTCAGCAGTTTAGGAATCTCTTAGTTGACCACATCAGTAGTGAGACAATGTCTGCCTCATCAAAGAACTATTTAGCTGAATCTCATTCCCTCTGGTCCCCTGTGCTTAGTTCCATCACTTAGTGTAGGTGGAGGACTGTGACCTCGTTGCTATGGGGGTTTGGGAAATGGCGGGGAGTGACTGGTGGTTGCGGGTTCTTTGTGGTTGCCCGTGGTGCGGGACCGGGCTGCTCTGCGATGGGGGTGGCTCTGGGTCTGGCCTCGTCGGGGGCTGTGGGGGCCAGCGGTTGGAGTCGCCTCATGGCAGGGGGTAAGGCCACTGGTGGCGCCTGGGTTGGTGGGCGTCGGTCCTGGGCCGGGCGGCAGGGCTTTTCCGGGGCGGGCTGGGCGGGGGTTCTGGGCTCTGGTGCCCGGGGGTGGTCCTGCTCCCTCCGGGCTGGTGGGGTCCGTATGTGCCGGGTGTCTGGGCCTGCCCGGATGTGCTGCCGTGGTGTGGGTTGGTGCATGCCCTGGTGTCTGGTTGACGCCCTGGGACCCAGGGTATGGCCCGGGGGCAGGGAGGGTGTAGGGGTTTGAAGGAGGGCTAAGTGGGATTTGGGGGATTATAAGGGGAGGTGCTGGGGTGTGAGACAGGGATGCTTATATGTTGTGTGTGTGTGTCTGTACTTTGGATGATGTTTGTATGGATGTGGGGGTATGTTTGTGTGCGTGTGTATGCATGTGTTAGGATGAGTGGGGGTGTGTCTGGGGAGTGAGAGTGGGAGGGTTGGATGCTGTGTGAGTGTTTATATTTTGTGGGTGGGGCTGAGAGGACATATATGAGTTAGGATGAGTGGGAGTGTGCAAGGAAATAGGTGTGTGCATGTGTTTCTGTGTGTGGTTGGGACGGGATTAAGTGCACTTGTGGGGGGGTACTGGGCGGGCCTGGGGGTGGTGGGCTGTGGGTCTGCCGCTGTCCCCATCCTCTCATTCCCCTTTAGGGGTGTGGGAGGGTGGGTACTTTCTAGGGTTGGTGACAGCTCACTGGCTGTGGTCCCTGAATGGCCCGGTCGTGGGGGGTGGCCTCTCCTGGCCTGTCTTGCCCTGGGGGGCCTCCTGGGGAGCGGGGGTGACTAATGCCATTAGAGGCTCATCATCCAGAGGGAAGTTTGCTTCCCTCTGGACGTACATCCCCGGACCCCTCTTACTTCCCCCTCTCTCTGTCTCACACACACACACACATACACGTAGGGAGTTGGGAGGCGTGGAGCCATGCGGGGTGGAACGGAGGAGACCATTCAGTGGTCTCCTTGGATGCACCCCCCGGCGAATCGCCTCTCAGTTTTAATTGCATCAAGACACCAAAACACAAGAAACACAACACACAAACAACACCTGGGGGGCATGGCATGCGGTGCATGTCGGGCGGGGCCACTTAGATGGCCCGGCTCCCAGCTCATTGCGGTCACTGCCCCTTAATTTTAATTGCACACAACACACACTACATAAACAGTCAGGAGCGGGGAGGGAGAGGCTATTGGGGATCTCTCACACCCCTGTTCCCCCTGTGTATGGCTGGGGTGGGCAGGGGGAGGTGGTTGCCCCGGGGCCGGGTCCTGGGGAGGCGGCACCGGTGAGCTGCTGGCTCTGTGGGTGTTGGGTCAAGGTGGGGTGCTTGGGGCTCGCTGTGCTGTGGTCCGCCTGGGGTGTCCCCCACGGGGCATGGTGGGTGGGTTGTGTGTGGCGTGACTGTGTGGTGGTGAGTGATTGTGGGTGCGGCGCGGGGGAGGGTGTGATTGGATTGGAGTAGGTGGGGAGTGGGGGGAGGGGGGCCGATAGCACCCTGGTTCCGGGGGTGTGCGGCTGGAACATCGGGGTGTGTGCTGGCCTACGCCGAGTGGCTGTCTGGGGGGGCCTGGTCCTCCTAGGCATTTTGCGGGCCCTCTGCCTTTGGGGGGGGGGGTCGCCTCTGGGCTCCTGGGGCCCTGGGCCCTTCGCTTGGGCTGCCCTGGGTGGCCGGTCCCGCTGATCTTGGCCCACTGGGACCTGTGCCCCGGGACCGTGGGGGGCTCTTGCTGGGGCTCTCCTCTGCCGCCCTTCGGGTGGGGCTGAAGTCGTCTTCGTGGTGGGGTGGCTTGGGTTGGCGCTCCGGGTCTGCTGCTGAGGGCCCGGGCCTCTGGCCCTGGTCTGCCTCTGGCCTCCGTGGAGGCGTGGTCGCATTTGCATGATCTCACTCACCACTCTTCATCACTGATCACTCCTTGTCTCTAATGCTCTGCATGCTGACACAGTCATTGAGTTGTCCAGTGGGTTTTAATACTAAGCGATAATTTTTTTTTTTTTGTTTTTCCTGTGAGTTAGTATCTGGTCGCTGTTATGTCTTTTTGATTTGGTTATTATTTAAAAACTCTTAATGACTAGTCTTTTCTGTGTGTGTGTTTTTGCTTTTGTAAAAGTTGTAGGAAATTTTCTGGTGTGTTCATGTACAGGTGTAACAGTTTGTTGTCTGGTGATGGTGTGGATTGAAGGGTCATGCCTTCTGTCTGTGATCTTTTTGTCTCCTTTCTTCTTTTGCTCTTTTTACTATTTTCCATCTTTTTCTGTCCCCTCCGGTCAGGTCCAGCAAGATTACATAGATTCGGTGATTCAAAGTAAATAAATCAATTAATTAATCACATTATCAAGAGGAGCCTTACCCATAGGCCTCCCCTTGGCACATCAAATTTGTTCAGCATGATACAGCAACCGGATTATCATTTTGCTTGCTATGATGCTGGACAGGACAAGTTAAAAAAAAAAAAAAAAAAAAAAAAAAAGAATAAACCATTATATTTTATTTTGAAAAGTTTAACATTCATCTTTTCTGTATTACAGTTTTTGCCTGTTGCTTGAACCCTTTTTGCAAACCTTCAGCTCATTGTGTCAAAACTTTACACACAAGACACAACATCAGGAAATAAACCATTAACATTTATGCTGAATTGAAACTCTGCTATCAAAACCTAACAATCCTTTAATGTCACTCTGATGGCAAAATAATACAGACTTGTATAATATGAATACAATTTCAGATTAGAAGCAACACACTAGTGTACTTTATATAAAACACTGCAGTCTTTCATTTTCACTGTTTCTATTCAGTTCACCGGCATTCTGTGAAGCTCAATGCAAAACTTCATTTCCAAAAAATGTTTTCACAACAGCCAAAAATGAAAGGGCTGAAAGGTTACAGATGATATCAGCTCCATACTGCACATCACAGTACTATATTTTACAGTACAGTCAATGCAGTAATGCAAAAATAATACAAAAATAAAACACAAAATACACAAATATAAATACAGAAAAACAGGCCAGTAATGCATGGGAGGAATTACAGATCCTGCTGTCTGTTTGGGTCTGGCTACAGGAATCTCATCAACGTCACAAGCAATACTTTCTCCCACTAAGTAACACGGAAAATAACACCTTGTGTGCAGCATCCATCCATTGATTGCCGTTACCTCAGTGCCTGTAGGAGAGGCATGCGGGCATGTGGTTGGCGGTCATATATGCACCATCTTTAGAAATGGTGAGTAAGGGGGCAAGTATATTAATATCAATAAATAAAATATATTAATATTACATATTATAATGTAGTGTTGAAAGTGGACTAAACGCATGGCAGATTACTCATTACAACTAAAACAGACTTGCAAAACACCACTCATGAACATGTGTGAACTCTACAAAATTAAAAAAGGAAGTGAAAACTAACTAGAACATGAAGTAAACCAGAATGAACCAAACGGAACATAAACCACAGTGATGAATATCTTTTAATACACAGAATCCAAATAAGGAAAAACAGACGTGATGTAGAGAAGGCAGCTTTGGCTAACTCGTCAGTACTTACCCCCTGCAGCAAAGTGACCATCTCATTAAACTCAACTCAGACACATTTTCAGTAGCAGCACAAGCACAGTTCTTGGTAAGCCGAGGGTGCGATGGGAAACAGCTTGAGAGCAGATAAAAGAACAAAGGAAGAAGGGAAAGATGGAGGGAAAGAGAGGAAACTATGTGGCAGCCCTCCTAAGCTCCTCACAGAGAGTTCAGAGAGGTCAGACAGGAGAGGAGAAGGAAGGAGCCGCCTCCTCCCAGTTCCTCCCGTGTGGCGTGGTGCCGGACCACTCAGCTGGACTGGCAGAAAGCCAGTCCTCCACTGGCCTAGTCCTTCTTTACCGGAGAGAAAGCCCTCACTCAGCCCTCCACCTGCCTCATACCAGGCTGTGGAGGAAAAATCGCAGGCTGATGGTCTGATGTCAGGAGCTTCTTTTCATTCTTTAGGAATGTGCACGTGGGTTCATGTGAAGGTACAGAATCAGGCTGGAGCTAGGCAGCAGCTTATGAGGTCATACAACATCTGCACAGTTATTATTTTATTTTCTATTCATCTGTATATATATATATATACATTTTCTTTCTTTCTCAACTTGCACTCACCAGCTACCGTTTAGCTCCTTGCTGGTACCAGGTTGGACCAACTTGCTGCCTTCAGAGCTAATTCTTGGTGGAATAGATGAGTCTTGTCTTCTGATGTTGACTAGAGGCCCCTTTACAGGAGGCAGCACGATACAGTCCTGCAGATGTTAGCAGACACCAGGAAGCAACAATGCTAACATGTAGCATAGCAACATGATGGGGAGAAACTCAGCTAAATGACTCTACCAAAGTGGTCAGCAACTGGCGGCGCGCGGGCCAAAACTGACCCACCGCTGGACCAAATTATACTGATTTAAAAAAAACAGAACAACAGATCACAAAAGTTACGCATCAGTGTGCAGACACATGCTGCAGTTAACTTTGATGCATTAAAAGAACAGCATTGCCCCTTCAAGAGCTGGATTGGAGGAGGGTCTCACAGCAGGGGTCAGAACGGGGGGTAAGGGAAGGGGGGTGTCAGAGCAGAGGAAATCACTGTGAAGAACTTCTTGTTTAGCGGTGAATGTTTTGCCACCAGCTTTAGCCATAAACACCACACAGCTCTGCTAGTTCCAGCAGAGTCCCATGTCTGCTTCACCACTCCTGAGTAAAGTGAAGGGAGCTAACCCTGAAGCTAGCTGCTGCTAGCTGCTTGGTAAAGTGAAGGGAGCTAACCCCAATGCTAGCTGCTGGGTAAAGTGAATGGAGCTAACACTGAAGCTAACTGCTGCTAACTGCTGGGTGAAGTGACGGGAGCTAACCCTGAAGCTAGCTACTGCTAGCTGCTGGGTAAATTGAAGAGAGCTAACTCTGAAGCTGGCTACTGTTAGCTGCTGGGTAAAGTAAAGGAAGCTAACTCTGAAGCTAGCTGCTGCTAGCTACTGGGTAAAATTAAGGGAGATAACTCTTAAGCTAGCTGCTGCTAGCTGCTGAGTAAAGTGAAGGGAGCTAACCCTGAAGCTAGCCGCTGCTAGCTGCTGGGTAAAGTGAAGGGAGCTAACTCTGAAGCTAGCTACTGCTAGCTGCTGGGTGAAGTGAAGGGAGCTAACCCTTAAGCTAGCTACTGCTAGTAGCTGGGTAAAGTGAAGGGAGCTAAATCTGAAGCTAGCTACTGCTAGCTGCTGGGTAAAGTGAAGGGAGCTTACTCTGAAGCTAGCTACTGCTAGCTGCTGGGTAAAGTGAAGGGAGCTTACTCTGAAGCTAGTGGAGGCTATCCCTAGATTCTCCTTACTCTACTAGCTATTACACCAGGACACATCCTGATGCATTCAAGGACCAGAGATGCTGGAGGAATTAATGACCCATTGCTACATAACGCTGCTTGTATATGATCTGACTCTCACTGTGTGATTATTTACAACCAAGCTATCACTTTAAAAATGAGGACAAACAGGTTTCAGAGCACTTTTTTTTATCATTTATTTTCATTCATTCTTTTGGCTTTTTCTTTAAATCTTACCTGGTCTCTGTGTCTTTTAGCTCCATGACCCAGAACCAGCTGATCTGTCTGTTCATTTTATACAAAAACCTTCTTAAGAACAAGTTTAAGAAGCTTTATTGGTGAATGAGACCCTTGTCCTGCTGCATGAGACAGTTCCAGCTTCAGCTGTCGGACAGATGGACTCATCTGACTCCAGCAGACTTTGGTATCCACAGGAGTTCATGGTCCATCAATGACTGCAGATAACCAGACCATCATCCCTCCACCACTGTGCTGACAGCTGCTATGAGGCGTAAAGGACCAAACATGTCCACTTTGGGCTTGTACCCTGCACATAATCATTTAGTAATCATATCAGTGTACAAATAATTCCTATAATAGGGACAGTCTGTAGTTTCACTGTCACTGGAAAAGAAAATGAACTTAAATTTCCACCAAAGTAAAGTAACCACTATCAAGCACGTGTGTTATATAACACGGCTCACCAGCCTCCTGAGTCTTCACATGACCTTTCCCTCCATACCTACCCCACCACCAGGTTCATGTCTTTACATGAATGCCACATGCTGTGCATCTATCTATCTATCTATCTATCTATCTATCTATCTATCTATCTATCTATCTATCTATCTATCTATCTATCTATCTATCTATCTATCTATCTATCTATCTGTCTGTCTGTCTGTCTATCTATCCATCTAGCCCAGTGTATTGAACCTGGAACAACACCGCCCTCTACCTGCCTCCCACTGCAAGTGTCTTCAGGGCTATGCTTGTAGTATAAAATGCAGTATATCATGTTCATCTTTTGGACATGTCGGGAAATGTGTTTACCAGGTTATTATTTAGCTCCAGAGTCAGGAGGAAGTCAGTTTATCTGTGCTGGCAGGAGCTGATTCACAAACAACTCATTTCTACTGGAATATGAAGATGTTTGTTACAGTAGGTTTTAGATCTTTAAGTAAAAGAAGAAATCTTTACTTGTTGGTAAATAAATGAAGGAAAACACACAGTACTGAGTTTTCTGCTTTTGACACAAGGAGCAACAGCTAAGTCCAGCATCTGGGGAGTCTGGCTCTGATGACGTCTAAATGTGATGAGTATGATGAAGAGGACAGTTTAGACCCACACTGTTACTGAACCAGAACATTCAGTGGTCACACAGCCAGTCAGCACCGCCCTTCTTCATACATTCATCTTCTTCCAGTACTCACTCAGTGTCTTCCAGTCTGCATACTGGATGCAGGCTGATGCAGGAACAGGGGCTGGACTGAGCTGGAACAGGTCTCTATAGCAGATCCAACTTATAACTAAAAAAGTGTCTCTATACTTAATTTCAGGCCTGAGTAAGAAAAGGAGTCTAGTGATATCAGCTACAGCTTTAACAAACAAAATACGCATGAAGCAAAATAATTAAAAATCCTTTTCTGTGATGTTAAATATCAACATGCTCTTCAGAAAAGCTCCTACCAGCAGGGAAAGCCCTGGGTGGCATTACAACGTCTCACCACTAGAGGGCAGCAGATAGCAGGTGAATCCCTCCTTTGGGGTCTGTTTTACTGCCTCTAAAAATAGCTGATTGTCATGGTGATGGTGCTGATGTAGACAGAAGCAGAAGGCCTGGTAAATATTTTCTTTCCTCTACAGTGAGATGCAGGAAGTTGTCGCTGAGTGAGGAGGAGGATCACGTGAATGCCACTGCTGATGTTACCTCAGCGTGATGGTGAACGCTGAAATCCAGACCAGGAAGCAGCCAGTGGTTTGTTTTACAACATCACTTCTCCACGAGTACATCAGAGCAGATTACAGAATGAAAGGGGGAGTAGTAGAGATCCATCCAGCAGTAGGTGAAGCTGTAGAGGGAGGGTGGAGGATTTCTTCAGGGTTGTTTTAAAACTGGGTTTTAATAAAGATTTGTCTGATTAATTTGTGTTTGCCCAAAGATATAAGAATTAATAGCAGCTTTAGAAATACCATGACCTAATTACTTTAATGAGCCGGTGGCTGCCTGCTAATGACTGACCCAGTACTGAGAAGGATGTCATTAGCCCAGAATGATGGCTCACTTTGCGCTCTGACAGGCCCCGCCCCATCTGATGACAAATACCATCCACGATCTGCAGAGATTTTAATAAACTTCTCACAACATGGCTCAACTCCTTATGTTCAAACTCATGTCAGATAAACTCTTCTCTAAACTCATCAGGGCAGCGGATTAGCTGCTTATAGGAGCAGCAGCGAGACCATGTCTAGTTCTGGTCCTGATCTGGTTCAGATCTAGACCAGGCATGTCCAGTTCTGGTCCTGATCTGGTCCAGATCTAGACCAGGCATGTCCAGTTCTGGTCCTGATCTACACCAGACATGTCCAATTCTGGTCCTGATCTAGACCAGACTGCAGGTTTTACATGTTTTTCCTGCTTCAACCCCCCTGGTCTAAGGAAATAAACACAACTTCTGATGATGCACAGCTTTATGCTACCATGTCTCCTGGTCCAGAATCATTAGGAGACATGGCAACACACACACATACACACACACACGCACACACACGCACACACACCCACAAATAAATATATAAACATGTGTATATATTCTTTTATTCTCTGTACAGCTTCGTCCATTAAAGGTCACAGGGAAGCTGGAGCCTAACCCAGCATTAGGGTTAGGGGTGAAGATCCGTACCTCCATCAGACCTGTTCGGGTCTAGGTTTTGGGGACCATCCATCCCTCTATCAGACTTGTCAAGGTCTGGGTTCTGGGGAGGATCTGTCCCTCTATTGGACCCATAAAGGTCCAGATTCTGGGGAGGGATCCGTCCCTCTATCGGACCTGTGGAGGTCTGGGTTCTGGGAAGTGTCCATCTCTCCATCAGACCCATCAAGGTCTGGGTTCTGGGGAGAATCCGTTCCTCTATCGGACCCGTTAAAGTTTGGGTTCTGGGGGAGGATCTGTCCCTCTATCAGACCTGTCAAAGTCTGGGTTCTGAGGAGGATCCATCACTCCATCGAACCTGTGAAGGTCTGGGTTCTGGGGAGGATCCGCCCCTTCATCTGACCCATCAAGGTTTGTGTTCTGAGGAGGATCCGTCCCTCCATCGGACCTGTGGAGGTCTGGGTTCTGGGGAGGATCCAGTTCTTGTGTCATGTGACATAACTTAGCCTTTTTTCCCCATTTTCCTTCCTGAAGAATGGCTTCCTGACACCCCGTTTCCATGGAGACCATTTCTGATGAGACTTTGACCACCAGTAGATGGATCAACTGAAGGTCCAGGTGCATCTCTCAGGTCCTGGTTCAGGTCTTTGCTGGATTTGATCCTGTTCATCTGCTGTAGACAGTTTTTAGTCCTGACTCTTCTTCTTTTGTCCTCCACGTGTCCAGTTCTAGTAAGCTATACGGTGCAACACTGCCCCTGTGGTTTCTGGTGGTACTGCTTAGTTTGCTGCACCTGCAAGCTCTCTGAAAATGGACATAAATACAAATGTAGGTGAGCAGAAAGCTCTGTATTTAGGTGTAGATCTTTAAAGATGTACTAGTGAACTTTTCCAGATTTTCTATGTGATGTGCTCCCTATCAACAGCTAATCCAGCATCCATCTTGTATCCTGTCTCTCCTCTGAGATCTCTCCAGCCAGTAAAAATCGGTCTAATGTTGACTCCTCTTATCTGTTGCTCTGTCCCTTTTCCTCTTTCGTTTTCTCTCATCTTCCGATGACGTCTTCTTTGCTTAATCAGCATGATGCATGCATGAGGGTAGTTGTTTATAGCTGCTAGCTGCTGCTAGCGTGTGACGTGATGCCTAAAGCAAAACTCAGCTACATCACGCGGTGCCCTGTAAGAAAAAGTAGTGAAGTGGTTTTCAGCCTGAAGGCGCTGCTGGACTGCATTGACTCCAGACATGTAGAAAATAGACGTCACTATGCCATCAAATGACTGAAAATGAGTTTAAAAACGATGGTAAGGACTGTCAGAAAAACTGGAAAATCATCGGTGAAGATCACATTAAAACGTCTGGCTGCTTAGAAGCAGAACATGAAGAAGGAGTCTCAATCAAGACTTTTACCAAGTACTGGAAATGGTGGTTTGATGAGATTCTGGAGCAACACACACACACACACACACACACACACACACACACACACACACACACACACACACACACACACACACACACACACACACACAGCAATAACAACCCTCCTCCGTAAAGCAGGGCTTCCCTCCCGCCTCCAGGTAGAGCCTGCGTGCAGTGGTTTAAACAAGGAAGCGCTGAAAAAAAGCTGCTTAGTCAAGTCAGACCAGGCAACACCGGAAACACAAACACATAGTGAAACGATTCCTGTTAAATCTGATATTTAGGTTATACTGATTTAAATGTATTGAAACACCATGAACTGCAGGTGCGTAATGTTAAAACCAACAGATAAAACTGAGGATATTAACCCTTTAACTTCCTCCTCTGTCGTTTAGAAGAGCTAATTTATCAGTGACCGTGATTAATTTATTAAAAACGTGTGGAACAAACCTTTCTGACCAATCTCTACCACTTGGTTTGGGCATGTCATTCCAAAACTATGTGTTTGTTATTTCATTACTGTTTTAAATTTGGGATATTTCACTTTTGTTACTGAATTATTTTCATTCCAACCATTTTTTTTAAAAAAAATATCTTAAAATCAAACTGTTCAAAGGAAAAGAAAAAGAAATGTAAAGAGGGGTTTCCTCTCGTTTTTTTAATAATTAAAATTTTTAAGAAATTGCTTTTAAAGCTATATAATTAATTTAAATACATACTTCCTAAAAGGCTTTAATGGTTAAAAATGGTTCGTGAATCTTTATTTCTGCGTCAAACTAAGCGTTTTAGTAACTTTTAATTTCGCATTAAGGTGCTTTGATTTTGAAGCGTAATAACCGGAAGTGCAATGCGGTCTGTCAATTTTGACTTGACCACCTTCAACTAATCCAAGTGTCAGCCCGGGGACAGACATAACAGCAGGTCGCGACGTCCGCGTCAAGTCCATTTCGAACTGGGATCCGCAAACCTGTGCGGGAGAGTCGACGCTGCGAATTTTCCGCTTCCAGGACTCATTTAGCGCCAATTCCACACTTTGCATCCCTGTTTTTCTTTACTGCTGCTCACCGAAAGACGACCAGTGAGACTTTGGGACGAGGACCGGGGAAAGGACCGTGGACCGTGATTAAAGCGGCTGAGCTATCAGTCCCCCTCTCCACCTCAGGTCGGACCCGCGCGCACCTGAACATGGCTACAACTACCTGCACCAGGTTCACCGATGAGTACCAGCTGTACGAGGAGCTGGGGAAGTAAGTTGTCTTTGATTTAGACACTTTTTCTTCAAATTCCAGAGAAAACGTGCACGCGGGCTTTCCTGGATTTACACAAACCTCCGCCTACCTGCGCTCACCTTGATGGCGCGTGCGTGCGGGGCGTCAAACGGACATTCCTTTCTCTTGGCCGATAATGAAAAAACAAACAAACAAAACAAACCCAAAACATGAGACTTTCCATTTATCAGGCTGGGTTTGGTTCTTGTAGACGCACGGTGTGAATCAGGAATCTTTTGATTGGCTCTCCCAGCGCATTAACCGCCATTAGCGTCAGTTTGGCGACATTAATACCAGGTACACAGAATGAAAGTAAAAAAAAATCGTAGAGAACAATGTTTAGTTCGTTTAAGTTAGCGCCGAATATTAAAATAGCTCATGATAGTTTAATGAAAGCTTGAAGTTTGACCCCATTTAAACAAACTACCAGCGACATCAGTGAGGAGATTAAAATGAAAGAAATTTGTATTAAGTTCTGTTCGCATGATCAGCTGATTGATGCCGAGAAACCCTGGTGGGAAACCATGTGTCTGTGGCAGAAACTTAGAAGTTTCCCACTAAAAAAGGGTAATTTTTTAGAATATTTTTTAAATTATTGTGATCTTTATTTTTAGGGTAATTTTTTAGCCCCCCCTCCCTGTTTCCTTTAGTTGAATCCAGTCTGCACATGGAAAAGTTTTCAGTTTTCATGCTAAACCAGGATGTTTTTACTAGAGAGCAGAGCAGGGTGTGGCTCCACAAACCTCAGCTTCACTTCTCCAGTTTGTTTTTATATCAAACTAAGATAAATCACCTGGTAAATACAGACTGAACTGTCACGCTGAGCTGAGAAATGATCAAACTGATTGAAGCAGAAACTGATATGAAGTGTTGATCCAGCGGGGCTCCCGTAGTTTCACATAGGAATGATAGATGTGAAGAAGTGAGGCGTTAAAGGACGTTTACTGGTGTTACTGGTGCACTAGAACCAGTTTTTATACTAACACATGTTACTTTTATCCATGACTGGGCTGAAAGAAGTCTCAGAGCTGCTTCACTGACCTCACCTGAGAGGGAGTTTCATCAGGAATGTGGGCTGTCTGACTCGCATGTCCCTCTGTCCCGGTAGTCTGTCTGCACATGTCGGGGGAGGAATGCTTCACTTGGTCCAGGTATATGTGACCTGAAAGCCACCTGTTCACCTGCTTGTTAACTCTGCTGTAGGTTGTTGTTAAATTCAACTTTTCCTCATGTGGATGTTTCCTGATAATTTTCCTGGGTTTTCAGGCCATTTCCGTCCTACCAGACTCAAACAACTCTGTCCAAGCTACACTCCACCTGCCTCATGTTGTTCAACCCCTGGATTCATGTACACTACATAAATACAGGAAAAAATAACTAAAAGAATAAAATGGCATAAAATAAAACAATATAACAAATAATTATATTTTAAATTTATAATAGGTCTATGACAATTAAAAATAAACTAATAATATAGAAATAAGTAACATAAAACGAGAAGTGTCTCTAGTTTGTGACAGCAGACGTTCGGAGGTTAACTGCTGTTTCCAGGTCTGATGGTAAACTCTTCCCCCTTCATGATGGGAAGTCCTATTTATGAACATGCAGCTCAGCCCAGGCCGAACACTTTGAGGCTAACCTGCAACTCTGGCTGTTTTGCAGGGGTGCTTTCTCTGTGGTGAGGAGGTGCATGAAGATTTCCATGGGACAGGAATACGCTGCCAAAATAATCAACACCAAGAAGCTGTCTGCAAGAGGTGAGTCCAGAGCTTAGGCTAGGTGTCTGTGGGAGGGGAGTCCAGAGCTTAGGCTAGGTGTCTGCGGGAGGGGAGTCCAGAGCTTAGGCTAGGTGTCTGCAGGAGGGGAGTCTAGAGCTTAGGCTATGTGTCTGCAGGAGGGGAGTCCAGAGCTTAGGCTAGGTGTCTGCAGGAGGGGAGTGTAGAGCTTAGGCTATGTGTCTGCAGGAGGGGAGTCTAGAGCTTAGGCTAGGTGTCTGCGGGAGGGGAGTCCAGAGCTTAGGCTAGGTGTCTGCGGGAGGGGAGTCCAGAGCTTAGGCTAGGTGTCTGCGGGAGGGGAGTCCAGAGCTTAGGCTAGGTGTCTGCAGGAGGGGAGTTTAGAGCTTAGGCTATGTGTCTGCAGGAGGGGAGTCCAGAGCTTAGGCTAGGTGTCTGCAGGAGAGGAGTCCAGAGCTTAGGCTATGTGTCTGCAGGAGGGGAGTCCAGAGCTTAGGCTATGTGTCTGCAGGAGGGGAGTTTAGAGCTTAGGCTATGTGTCTGCAGGAGGGGAGTCCAGAGCTTAGGCTATGTGTCTGCAGGAGGGGAGTCCAGAGCTTAGGAGTCTAGAGCTTAGGCTATGTGTCTGCAGGAGGGGAGTCCAGAGCTTAGGAGTCTAGAGCTTAGGCTGTGTGTAGCTGTGGTGCAGCCGGGTCTTCATCCAGCATGACAGTGCTTTAGACCGGCTTCCTGTGTGACTGGACTTGGTCCGGGTCTGTCTCTTCCTGGCAACTCATGGTCACCCCAACTCTTCCTGCCTTTTCTGACTCATTCTGGGAAAAGAAGTGCCACATGACTCAGAGCTGTGTTTTCCAGCAGAACAAATGCCAGTGAAGGCAACGTTATGGCAGAATTGCAAAAAAAAAAAAGCTTCTCTTTTTAATCAGAGCTTCTGTCCAGACATGGATTTTGTTATTTCCCTCCCCTGACCTTTTCGCTTGTTCCCTTCATGGTTTTCCATGCAGTGTGGGTTGAGGCTTGGCCGTCTGCGCCGTGCGCTGCTCGATCCCAGCTCCAGATCCCATTGGCTGACAGACCACAAAGAGAAGGAGATGCTTAAGTAGCTGGGGATGGTTGTGTAGTCGGCAGCTGATGCAGGGATTTCCTCCCAGTGTTGGCAGCTGCATGAAGAAAAGCAGAATGGCTAATAGAGGTGGTTGAAAATAAAACTAAGGAGACTTTATTTACTCTGCTGGATTCTTTGGATTATTTGGAGAAGATTCTGAGATGATGGAGGGCCAATGTGTCCTGGAGTCTGAGCCTCCTTCATCTGTTAGTAGAAAGGAAAATAAAGATAATTTACTCGATTTATTGCAGCTTTGCTAGTTGACCTACTGTACTTATTACTCTACTTTTTGATGACTGTGAGGTTGCCAGGCAACCAGCGGAGCTGTGGAGATGTGCAGCAGCATGTCTGACAGCTTTTACAAAAACACAAAGGAGCCTGATCATTGATGCGGTCGTACACCTCCACCTACTCAGAATAAATCAGAGCATGTGTCCTACATCATCACTGGTGGGCCGCCAGCCCCTCAGATAGTCCCCAGTAAAGCCCGGCTTTATTCACACACTGAAAGCTTTAGACCCCAGCTCTCTGCTACCAAAGCTGGACATATGTAGGCGTAAACAGGAGAAAGATGTGCTTTCTGTTCGTTGCTGGCAGCAGACGGATCCTCCTGGGTCTACCACCAAAGCCTCCTTTTCATTCAGACATGATGCATCCAGACTTAAAAACCTGAGTTTGTCATCATCCAGAGAGATTAGCTGCAGTTCCAGACACTGCACAACAACGGTGTGCTTGGTGGACAAGGGGATGGATTTGTTCACCAGAGACCGTCTCTGCTTCTCCACAGTTCTGGTGTCAGATCCTCAGACATGGAGCAAAGCCTCTGAAGTCATTGTGATTAAATCCTTAGAAAATATTCCACAGATAAACAAAAAGAGCAGACACAGATGTGCAGACACGTTGTTCTTCACCTTTTTGATTTCTCTTTTCTTTTTTCTCAATCCCAGTCAGCATCAGACATGATGTTTCCAGCCTCAGCTGTCAGATTATGAGCCTAAAATGATGTAAAATGAATGTATCAATAGATATAGCAGCATAAAGGCCGACCAGAAGAAGAAAGCAGAATTTATTACTAACAGAACTTTGTAGGAATAACACACAGATCAACAGTGACCAAGCCTTTTCTCATCTGCATCATTCTCTCAAGTCTTTGCTTTCAAGAGAAAAGAAATCGGCATTGAAACAAACACACAACAGGAACTATTTCCATGTTTCCACTTTTTCCTCATTTCCAGTTATTCCTGCTACTATTTACCTGCTATCCTCACTAAACCAACTCCAGCTCAGCTGCTTTGTGGTGCCACTGTGCATCAGAAACGTCTTCTTGGCTTTATTCCAGCCATAGAGGAGCTTTATTTTTCTTCTTTTCAGACACACATAGAACTTTCTGCTCACTGATTGATCTTTGGCTGCACCTGATTGGACATTACCGTCAATCTAAGCTCTCTAATTGGTGGAAAGTCTGACAGGAAGTGGCTTCATCATCATGTCCAGGTCTTGAGATCTGCTTAAGGTTTAAGGGTTAAAGTGGTTTCTCATTTTTCCATCATTGACTTTTTAAAAGAATTTCTACAGTTCAGGCTTTCTGAGCGAAACTGAGGGGACTGATTTGAAATCAGCTGATCATCTCTGAACTGTGGTGATTCCAATATTTACTTAAGTTAACAATCGATTGGTTCAGCAGCAGAAAATCAATGAGCTGTGAAATGACTCCTGGTTTGCTAATAATAACCATAACAGTCAGTTTTATCATTAATGCTCCTGCTGGGACTCTGGACGCAGAAGGGACTTTGTTTTCATCAATAACCCTTCAGGTTAAATCAGTACGGTTCACTGAGGCTGAAGCTGCTTGCCTTTTCTGGAAAATTCCCTGAGATTACTTTGGTTGTGAGGAGGAATTAACCTGAATGATGCCGTCCTTCCAAGCTTTATCTCACTAGAACTCTTGTCGCTGTTATTGACTGATGGATTTTGAGGTGAATGGTTCTCTGGCTCTGAAAGGAGGCGAACCAGATACCACCAGCAGACTGCTTATCATAGTTTATCTGTTTTCATCCAGCATGTTCAAGTTCTTAAGAATTCCAGCCTGATTTGACCTACAGAAGCTTCAAGTGATGTTTGAGGTGAAACCTCAGACCCAACAGCACCTCTATGTGATGAGAAATCCTAAACAGGAAGTCCCATCTCAAGGCAAGGCTTTGTTTCCGAAGCCTTTCTCTCCTTTTCCAGGGAATACTTTGTAGTACAATGTCAGGAAGTCACTCTGACCGACTGGCTGTGAACAACACGAGCTGTTGGAAGGAACCGTCAGAGGACTCAGGAAGTGGACCAGCTGGATCCTGGATTGAAACACCTTCGTTTAGGAGTCATTGTTACTGTAGATAAGTGTAGTCGGTAATCTGGGTCTTCCCACTCACCCTGTGTCTCCATTCCACCTCCAACCCAGCAGGCCCTTCCTGCAGGATGATCCATGCTCTGTGGACCTGGAGCCAAGACGGGGAAATGGGACTGTTTAGCAAAAGGAAGTTTCCTTTTTTCATGAGGGGATCAAGTCCCAGTGGTCATTCTTAACATGGGTTAACATGACAGTTTGGATGAGAAGACTTCCACCACGACCCGTCTTCTTAATGGAAGCTAGCCTACCTGCCGTGGCCTAACCCATGGTTTTCGTCAATGGCTCCTTTTTTTTGTTCTGACGAAAGCTGAATAAAAACGAACATACAGGGACCCAAACTATTATGAAATGTGTTGAGACTTTCTTCAAGATCCAACCAGACCGAGGGGAAGGGTTAGGGTTAGCGAGTTGGGAAGACATCCGGTCAGACTTGACCTCCACGTATGGTGGGAGGAAGCTCATGTCCGGCCTGCTAACGGGAGACGGTACCGTTGGCTCTGATGTGTAGTGAAGACAATAAATATGGAGAGCAGATGTAAACTGTGCGGAGCGACTGCTGCTAACGTCTTGTCTACTCGTGCAGAGACCGCAGCTGCCACGCTGGCGTCAATGATCAGAGAAGTAAGTGAACCATTGACCTGAGGGGACGAAGAACCCAGGACCGCCTGCTGGACGGAGTTCAGCCCGTAACGAGCCGATGGATGGCGGATTTCACCTCGATGTTAAAGCTTTTTATAACATCGTCTCTTACTGTCTGTTCTAGTCGAGTAAATCTAAGATTTTTATTTGGTTGACTAAAATCTATAGGTTCAGGTGATTAACTCTTTCAGAATTGGAATTGGACTGTAATGTTTAGTCTATATGTAGGGTGTCCCAGTACGCCCACTGGAGCCTTCACACTGTCTGGTGCTCTGCCTTCCCCGTTCTGGTGGACCCAGAGGTCAGAGCTTAACCATCACAGAGCCGTAAATCTGGGTAATTTATTCCTCTTAGCTCATGCTGAGGAGCTTGTGGCCCAGCTACCTCCATGTTGAACTGGAAACTGTCTGACTCCTCATCGGCCAGAAGGATGCATCTCACGACCCTACCTAACCTGAGATTAAACGAACAACTAAAGGCAAATCAGGCTGACTCGTTTGGCAGGTTTTTCATTTAAATGTCAATTCCTAGTTTGGTTACATGCGGTGTAATGTGAGGCGGTTAACACTGTCATTTCCATCCATATCAAACCACAGAAACAAACTAGAATATTAAAATCTCAGACATTTAAATGAAAACTTTCTGTTCTTGTGTATTTAGCTTCAACATTTCATATGAGGCCTGATTTTGGGACCAATCACAACATTTTCCAGATGTCTTGAAGTGGAGGCACGGGCCGGTGTGAAGGAAAAACTGGGACAGTGGTTAAACTCAGACCTAGTGATGCTTGCAGTCAGCCGAGTGGAAATGATCACTTGACAAACCCACTAGGCTGTGGAAAAGCTAGCTCTAGTTCAGGAGCCAGGCATTCTGGAAAACACCCGAGGCCCCAGCTGTGCTCGCTGAACTCTTCATTCCCATGGAAACAAAAAAGATGGAGAGCTAAAAATAGTCTGTGGGGTGATAATGGAGCTGAAGTATACGGCGTTACAGGCTTTGTGCTGTTCATTGTGCCAGTGAGACACATTCAGAGAATGAAGGTATTATTTAGTTGGGTGAGCTTCATCTGACAGCCCCTGAACGCCCCGTCACAGCGAGCATCCGCACATCTAAACACAGAAAATGAGTGAAGGTAAAGCGCAGCACCCTCATCCCGTTGTGCATGCCAGTGGCTAATGTCAGCGGCTCAACACGCCATTTACACGGTAGCCTGCTCAAACTGGACATGAAAGAGATGTGCTGTGTGTGTGCACGTTTGCGTGTGTTATAAAGGGAAGAAAGACTGTACGCTCTGCTCACAGTCTAAGTGGCGTTTGAGTGTCTGGTCTTTGTATCCACAGCTCATCCCTCAGGTCCCGGCTGACCCATATGCTCTGAGACCTGGATGTCCAGTGAGCTGTTCATGCAGACTCTGGGACACAAGCATAAGTGATGACTGTATCCCTGAAGACATTGTCCCTGTGTCTCTGTCTCCAATTCAGACTCACTTTCAAGCCTAAAGTGTGTCCACTGAGCCTAATCGATCCAGTCAAAGGCCATAAAGTGAATAATCTTCACATTCAACACCGAATTATCCTCATTAGTTCTGGAAGTAAAAGACAGATTCTCGGTTGTCCAGGAATATGTTGGTACTGTTCAGAATGACCAGAATTACACCAGGTTTAGGGTATTTAATGGTTTATAGTGGATTATTTTAAGTTGTAAAACAACTCAGAAAATCCTGCAATAACAGTTGAAATTTTAGATGCGTCCACCCTGGAAAACATGAATTCTAGATTTCACTCAGAGAAACAGATGAAAGGCTACAGGACCTCTACCTGGACTTGGAGGCTTCTTTCTGATACTACATAATAAAAACATTTCTTTAGAAAGCAGGAAAACATCCAGCTAGCTCTGACTTCCAGCTGCTGGAACATTGGAAATAAAGAACCTGGACCACATCTGGAACTAAATACACTACAGACCTGCAACAGAGTCTGCTACAGACCATCAAACCTGACCAGTAAAGACCTCCCGCCCAGTCGCTAATGCTGGAACAGAGAAACTATCTGTCATCTGTAGAATTTAACCTCCAGTAAATGAATCGCTTATGTTACTGGAAGTCTAACCAGAGTCGGTGAGTGAGTTACGGAACGTGTCCTTCACTTTGTGGTACAGGCTGCTGGTTCCCCTGCAAGAGGTGAAACATGCAACACAAGCAGCAACACATTGATGCAACTTTGTTTTCATTCTGTGCATTTCATTCACTGCCCGTGGAGCAATGGTACTGGTGCAGCAACGGAGCAGTCAAAACTCATTTCCTGTCCGCTCTGAAAGGATTTTACAGGGTTGTGAAAGTCTGACACAGAATAGCTGAATGTTTTAATGCACCTGTGTTTGAGTGGTCTTTTCTCTAAGTGAAGACCAACTAAAAATGGTAAAAGGATGGCACTTATACAGCACTTTTCTAGTCATGTTGACCATTCAAAGCTCTTTTACACCACACGTCACATTCACACATTCATACAGCACTTTGTTGTTACATGATAAGTGCTTTCTACAAGCACACATACCCCGATAAGCACATCCTAAGGCAACGTGGGCTTCAGTGTCTAGCCCAAGGAGAATTTGGCATGGAGTCAGGAGAAGCTGGGAATCGATCGACTGACTTTCCAGTTGATATGGCAGCTCTTCTGAGCTACAGCTGTAGTGTGTTTGTATGCTGGCCATAATTTAGCCCAGACTTCTCTTTTTGTAAGAGATGCACAGCTGCTCACAGCCGGCTAGAAATATCTCTAAAGACCTACGCAAGGGAGCATGAAAAGCAGAAATCAGGCTGGTGTGTCGGTTGGAGGGAGGACCCCTCCGTCCATGATGAGGACTACTTTTCATCTGTCTGCCTGCTTCCCATCAGCCAGCTGGCTTGGCTGATGGCTCGTCATTTTAACCTTTAAACTAACAACAACACACTTATTGGCTCGATAAATCTAAAGAAAACGTGATAAGTGGAAAAGCTGCATGAAATATAAGATAAACACGAGCAGTTTTATTGCTGACTTAATAAATTATAAATGAATGTACCAGCAGATGCTAAGCTGGTGTTTTACTCAGAAGCACCTGATCAATACTGATCAGCTTCTTTATCTTTACGCTGGATGGATTTCTGCAGATCAGGGCTGGTCTTTCTGAACATGAACTCAGCCTGGGGAGAGAGAGAAAAAGGTTTTTACTTCTTTCTGTTTGCTGAATAAACAGAGAAAGTAGATGAGATTTTATACTGGGAGGCTGTAACATGTGCTGAGTTTACAACTCGTACAAATATTGATGGATCCTGATCAGACTTTCATTTACTTTGAGTGTGTCGGGTTTGGAGTTTGGACAAAGTGCAGGAGACCGTTTTGAGACTCAATTATTCCATTAAAAAATAAAAGGTAGTTGTTGGACAACATGTCCACCAGAGGGCAGCGTTCACACCTGAGTTCAGATGTCAGTTTCAGACAATGGTAACCATGGCAACGCTGGAGGAGACCATGATGTACCGTCTCAGAAAGCAGAGCAGTAGTTGGTGATGTGTGGCCACTGTTATCACAGCTTCTTCTTCTTTGTTCCTTTCACTGATCATACGTGAGCTATACTGCTCAACACTGCCCCCAATGGTTTCTGCTGGTACTGCCTTGTTTTCCCTGTCTGGATATAGATCTGCAAGCTCTCTGAAAACCGACTGAAAAGCGTTGCAGAGGATGAGCAGAAGGCTCTGTCTGGATGTGGATTTAATGTACAGCATAAATGAGACTTTAATGACCTGCTGTCTAACTCACCAGGTGTGGAGACATTGGACAGATCAGAGAAACCCACTGTCCTCCATGTCTTCCATCTGGATGCTTTCCATTCTTCTGCTGAGATTCTGAGGCTTTCTTTAACCAGATGGAACGGATAATCTCCTCAGTACACAGACCAAATGCTAGGTGGATATCTCAGAATTGCTTTAACAGCAAGGATTCAGGAGACTGTCTGAGCTGCAGCCTTTTGTCTGGTTCTACGTCCCTGTGGACGTCTGAGTTAGTTCTGGGCGGTATGACCAAAGTTACACTACCAGCCAAAAGTTTGGACACACTTTCCCATTAAATCCAGTGGGAATGTATGTATTAGCTTCCTGCTGCAGGGTTACTGGTGTAGTAGTAAAAAAGGTCCCCCTCAGTTTCCTGCTGCAGGGTTACTGGTGCAACAGTAAAAAAAAAAAGGTCCCTTTTAGCTTCCTGCTGCAGGTTTGCCGGTGTAGTAGTAAAAAAGGTCCCCCAGCGCTACGTTCCCGATGTAATTTAGGCTGTTTCAGAATGGTGTTTGTAGTATAAGACAAATTAGTATAACAAAATAAAGAATGAATACCTTCCAGCATTATACTGAGTGCCGCAGCCTGTCTCTAAAGGTTTGTTGACCCACTTTAAAAGTGGAAGTGATCTATATCTGCTCAAGTGTTTAATTTGAAGGTTTTTCTTCATGCTCAGCTGCCTTTTTATTGTGTTTTCTTGCACATCTCTGCAGCTGTCTGTATTTTGTATTGAGCTGAGCCAATTATCAGTGGACTAGTAGAGTTGCTGGTGCAGAATATCTAGTGATGCTTCCCACTCTGTGATTCTGAGGTGTGAAGTGCTTCTGCTTGTGTTGCCTCAGGATTTTGTTTTGGGGATTTTGTCCTGCTGGTGTTAATGGACCGTGATGCATTCTGCAGCTCTGCATGGGAAGCTAGTATTCGTCTGAAACCATTGCTCTCCAGCTTCTGACCCTCCCAACTTCATCCACTCAGGTTCCCTGTCTCACTTCCTCCTCTAGAACAAGGATAAATTAGAGTTTTCCCTGTGGGCTTCATTCTCAGTCCTCATTTAGCCAAGTAGGCCAGTCACTTGAGGGACAGGCCGCCTACTTTAATTAGAGCTTCTGTCTGTCAGACTCTAATCTGGAGACGCCGCCTTTTAGAGGTGTTCTCTTCCGCCTTAATAAACCACTGAGAAGACGAGGTCGGGTCCTCTCTGCTCCTCTGAGGCTCTTTGGAAATGTATTCCTCGACTCATTTTCCCACCACGGTTCTTCCTGGTTCCGTGATCGGGTAGAGGGCACCTCTGGTGCTAACTCCTCGCTGTCTGAGGAGATGGAGGCAGAGTAAATGAGCAGGTCTCCTTGTAGACTTCCTCCTGGTTGTTTAACATGTTTTGTGTTACGTTGCTTCAGGCTATAAGTCTGGGGACTTTGAGTTTCCCTTTTCTGCAGGTTTTGCCCTTGAAAGGAAGTGAAGGGGAGAAAGATGGAAAAGTAGGTCTTTCCTTTATGTTTAGTCCTCATCAGTTTCACAAAGAGAAGAGAAATAAGAGGAACAGCTTGTTAAACGATACACCGATCTCCATTGATTCGATCATAAAATAGCCTGATTACATGGCCATCAACAATATATGGTATTAATCAGATTATTGTAATAATCGAAGCTTCTACACACACACTTCGCTACATTTCTACATTTTCCATTATCAGATTTTTTTTATATTACACATGATGTAACTTCCTGTTGTTTTTAAAACATCCGGTCTTTGTTGACCATAACGGTGTCACGGTGCTAGCTGCTAATTAGCTACAGCATAAACTACAGGTGAATGTTTCACTTCCTTTGTACTCCGTCTTCCTGCTGCTGCACGCCATCGTGTTTCTCTACCACCAAATACTAACATGTGAGTTTAAGGTCTGAACCCTGAACCTTTCAGTCATGACCATATCATTTACACTCACCCACACTTCATCAGCTCCACCTGTTCTACTTCCTGTTACCACTAATATCCAACCAGCCAATCAGATGGCAGCATGTAGTCATGTAGACGTGGTGAAGACGACTTGCTAAAGTTCAAACTGAGCAACAGAATGAGGAAGAAAGCGGATTTAAGAGACTTTGAACGTGGCATGGTTGTTGATCTGAGTATTTATTGGGATTTCCACCCACAACCATCTCTAGGGTTTCCAGAGAATGGTCTGAAGAAGAGAAAATATCCAGCGAGCAGCAGTTGTCTGGACCAGGATGCAGCAGAAGACCACACCGGGTGGCTCTCAGCTAAGAACAGGAAACTGAGGCTACAATTCACACACACTCACCAACACTGGACAATAGAAGATGGAGAAACGTTGCTGGTCTAATGAGTCTCCATTCAGCTTCACATTCAGATGCTAGGCTCAGAATCTGCTGGAAACATCATGAAAACATGGATTCATCTAGCCTTGGATCAACTCTTCAGGCTGCTGTGGGGGTAAAGATTTTCTTGTCTTTGACATCCACTCAGCAGGCTTTTCTTCCTGCATATGTGTGGATCAGAGTGCTGAATCTGAGCCTGATTCTGGTGTATCTGTGTCAACATCAGGTAGCTTTTAGCTTCAGTTCTGTTTCAAATCACCCTTCAAGCCCAAACTGGAGGAACAACAGTCAAAGGACAAAGTCATGGTTTAAAAGCAGCCTCTGGTTCAGAATCCATCTGTGTGTTTAACTGAAGCAGAATGCACTGAGATGCTGACTGCGTTGCTATGGTGAATGATTTTGCCATGACAATGGTAACGTTCAACTTCACCTCTTCATTAAAAGTTCAGAATAACATCAGAGCTTAAATCCTTTCTGGGCAACAGCTCCTTCCATTTGTTTCAGTGTTTCCCAGGTTTCCCATCAGACTGTAGCCATTATATGTTGAAGAAAGAGAGAAGATGTTATAAAATCAAGAGACTCCCTCTTGTAAGGAGGGACGGTTCATTGGGAGCAGAAATGGAGGAGAGTTCATGGCTTAGAGAAGGGAAATGTGGATGTGACCACAGGTTAACCTCAGGTTAGCCACGTCTTTGTGTGGCAGAGTTTCCTGAGATGTGTTAGCAAAGGGCTGAAAGGTTTAAAGAACACAGAGGGAGACAGGAAATCTGGAGAGAGAAAGGGAGGGTGCTGGAGGAGAAGCAGAAATTTTTGTGTAGGCGACATACAGTGGAAGTAAAGTTGCTCTGAATATGTTGCCAGGAGGGAGTCGGTTTACTTGTAGTCGGTTGGTGCGACTGTCTTCAGGAAACTGTGGACTTGATGTTTCTGGACACGAAGCACTGATTGGTTTTTATTGATCCTGGACCTCAGCTTATCTTTAACCTACTTTGGTTCAAACTGGGTCACTTTGAGTTGGGATAGTCTCTCTGGTTCTTTTCTTTCTAACACATCTTATGGATGTTTGCTCACCATGAACATCTGGTCAGGTTTCATCAGACTGCAGGATCACCTGAGCCAGGATTTTTATTCTTACCTTACATCCTAGGGCTGGGCAATATATTGAGATTTTCAAATATATCGAGACTTTATTAGATGCAATATAGAAGGAGGGAATATCGTTTATATCGAGATGGCTTGTTTTGAGTTAAAAGCATTTTTTATTTTGCACAGCTGTATTTTTGTTATGGTCATTGAAAAGTATTTTTAATTTATTTTGTTCTAGGAGCATTTAAGTTAATATAAAGGTACTGTAGTTTCAGTCAGCTGTTTTAATGCACATGTGCTGCTGATCCTTAATAAAAGTATATTTAGCACTGGAGACTGTAAATTAGAACTGTCTCTTTGGTTACTTGACAAAAAAATTAAATATCAAGATATATATCGTATATCGTGATTCAGGTAAAATATATCGAGATATAATATTTGGTTCATATCGCCCAGCCCTATTACATCCGAAGGTTAAACTCTAACACCCGCGGTGGAACTCTGCAGGTCAGATCTGAGTCTGGGAGCGTGCACGGTGGTCTCAGTGAAGGATTATTGAGGTTGTGGCATGTCGCTTTCCATCCAGCGGCTCCACCTGAGGGTGACTCTTAGAAATGAACTCAACAAGCTTCAGGAGGAAGATGAGTATGGATGAGTGTTTTCTGTTTAACCCCATCAAATGAAAATAAGTGAAACGGTTTTAGAACAAGAAGAGCTTCTGTGGAAGAACTGCTGTTCAGCTTGAATATAAATCTTTGTCTCCACATCCAGGAATGAGGAAATAAGTCAGAGATGACAGTCTCAGAATAAATCTGACACCAAACTCTATATTAACTAAGCTCATATAAGACTAACATAGCTCGGCCATTGCTGGCTAATGACATCGTTTCCTAAACAAACACAGTCAGAGGTCCGTACATCATGTCCTTGTTGAGACGGGTCATGATTTTCAACCATTGAAGCACTTCATTTAAGTGTAAGAAGTCAAGTAATATATGTGATGATGGTCGCTAACCAGCACAGGAGGCGTCAGTTTACCGATTAACCTCCTGATTGGCCTCCTTTTCCTCCTCACATCCGTAAAAAAGCAGAGCTAAAAGCCTTTCCCATCGATCAGCAGGCGTGAGGCAGGGTTCAGCCTGGACTGGTCGCCAGTCCAGCTCTGGCCCAGTACAGTAGAGTATTTTATTATATATGACATCTAGTATGTTATAATATATGATATCTAGTATAGTATATCGTATATCTTTTCCTACATGGTAGAGCTTATAAAGGGACTTAAATGGATCTGAGGCCTGAACGGTATCGCTGTGATATGTAATGAAGATCAAGCTGAGCCTCTGAACAGGGATGATTCAGGCCAAAGTGAGTTAAATCAGAACCTGGGCCAAATCCAAAAGAGGATTAGTGTTTTTGTGGACTTGCATGTGTAATCCAGGTTTTATAATCCCAGTCTCGTGCTGCCACAGGGACACACACACCTCCTCCACCGTGAACCTGTGGATTATGTCCTCTCCTGGCTTTGTTGTCCCTCTCAGTCCTACATCTGTCTGAAAGCCCCTGCACCATCAGTAATGGCCTATATTCTCTTTATGTCTGCAGGAAAAGAGGGACTGGTTTTCATGCACATATCCCCATGTTAAAACTCCAGAGTCCTGGGACAACGTACGGTCCCAGTTCAGTCTTTTATTCCCAGTCAGACAGAATCCACTTCCTGGATTTCTCCTCCATATGTCTGCAGCACACTGGAACTTTCTCCCAGGTTAGGGTGTGATGACTTTCCTCCGTAATCCCCCTGAATGGATCAGATTAGAGCAAGTCTGGCTGCAGCGCCACTTTCTGCTTTGTATGCTGTGCAGTCTGCATCAGCCTCTCCAAACGCAGAGCTGCAGCTAAGTCTTTTTGTCTTTGGATTCTTCCTTGAAGGCTTAACTGTAATCCATTGTTGAGGAGTGATGATAGTTTAGAGGATGTGGGTAAATCCCAACAAATGTCTGAGCACCAGGTAAACGAGCTACCTGTAAATACTCCGTAATGACTCGTAAGCTTCAGCATGTCGGCAGGGTTAAACGGTGGTGAAACGGTAGGCTTCGAGCCAAAAATTGAGCTCATTAAATAGAGTTTCCCCAACCGACTGTGACTCATCTGTGGAGAACAACCTCCGGAGCCGATAAGCGAGAACATAGAAAAACATGCTGATCAGAGCCGGTTGAGATCAGTTCTTTTTGCTGCCTTTGAGTCACTTTTTTTACCCTTAGAGATCCATAATAAATGGACATAAATCCTGGATGTACCTCATACTTCATAGCAGATTATAAGTCTTAAAAGTACAAAACATTTGTCCCTCATTTTACATGTTTACTTGAAAACCAATCAGATCTCTAATCGCTATCCAATCAGAATTCTGACCAAAGTTTCGCTGTGTCAGCCTCCATCGGGTCTCCCCGAAGTCTAACTCCTCCACAAGGAGTGGTGGTGTGTAGCTCTGTGGGGTAAACTGTGATGTATAACTACACTTTCACTACTATTCACTATCACTACTATGTTGCTAAGAGACCTCTATTTAGACCTGCACATGATGATGAGGTCACTTCCTGTCAAACTTTCCACCAACCAGAGAACTTAGATTGACAGTAATGTTCAATCAGGAGCAGCCAAAGTGAGCAGAAAGTTCTATGTGTGTCTGAAAAGAAGAAAAATAAAGCTCCTCTATGGCTGGAATAAAGCCAAGAAGACGTTTCTGATGCCGGTGGCGCAACAAAGCAGCTGAGCTGCAGTTGGTTTAGTGAGGAAGTAGCAGAAATAACTGGAAATGAGGAAAAAGTGGAAATATGAAAATAGTTTCTGTTGTTTGTTTCAGTGCCAATATTTTTTCTCCTGAAAGCCAAGACTTGAGAGAATGATGTGCAGATGAGAAAAGGTTTGGTCACTGTTGATCTGTGTGTTGTTTCTACAAAGTTCTGTTAGTAATAAATTCTGCTTTCTTCTTCTAGTCGAACTTTATGCTGCTATATCTATTGATACATTCATTTTAGGCTCATAATCTGACAGCTGAGGCTGGAAACATCATGTCTGATGCTGACTGGTTTATACTGGGATTCAAAGCTCCAGCTTCTACAGACTGGTTTATACTGGGATTCAAAGCTCCAGCTGCTACAGACTGATTTATACTGGGATTCAAAGCTCCAGTTGCTACAGGCTGGTTTATACTGGGATTAAAAGTTTCAGCTGCTACAGACTGGTTTGTACTCGGATTAAAAAATCCAGCTGCTACAGACTGGTTTATACTGGGATTCAAAGCTCCTGCTGCTACAGACTGATTTATACTGGGATTCAAAGCTCCAGCTGCTACAGACTGATTTATACTGGGATTCAAAGCTCCAGTTGCTACAGGCTGGTTTATACTGGGATTAAAAGTTTCAGCTGCTACAGACTGGTTTGTACTCGGATTAAAAAATCCAGCTGCTACAGACTGGTTTATACTGGGATTCAAAGCTCCTGCTGCTACAGACTGATTTATACTGGGATTCAAAGCTCCAGCTTCTACAGGCTGGTTTATACTGGGATTCAATGCTCCAGCTGCTACAGGCTGGTTTATACTGGGATTCAAAGCTCCAGCCACTACAGACTGGTTCATACTGGGATTAAAACATCCAGCTGCTACAGACTGGTTTATCCTGGGATTAAAAAATCCAGCTGCTACAGACTGGTTTATACTGGGATTAAAACCTCCAGACTGGTTTGTAGAAGAAGTGACAAAATGACATAAATACTGGTTTGAATGAACACAGTGGGAACGTGGTGTAGCAGGAAAGTGTTTGAGGGGACCTATTTCACTGCTGCACCACTAAACAGCAGGAGACTGTTTATTTGGAGATGTATCTGTTTTCTGGAGGTTCTTTGGTTTTTTTTTAGACTACTTGTTACTGACCAGACTACTAGTCATCATGACCAGACTCCAAGTTCCTGAGCAGACTACTAGTTATTATTACCAGACTACTTGTTACTGACCAGACTACTAGTCATCGTGACCAGACTACAAGTTCCTGAGCAGACTACTAGTTACCAACTGTACTACTAGTTACTGACTAAACTACAAGTCATCTAGGGCTGCAACTAATGACTATTCTGATGGTCTGTTAGTCACCGACTATTAAAACAACTAGTCGACCAATCGGATTATGTATCTCATGATTATTAAATGGCTCTTATTTCACTTTCAGCTTTTAAATCTTGCATGGGGTTATTGACCAGACTGCTAGTTAGACTAGACTACTAGTCATCATGACCAGACTACAAGTTACTGAGCAGACTACTAGTTATTGTGATCAGAATACTAGTTATTGTGATTAGACTACTAGTTACTGTGACCAGACTACTAGTAACTGAGCAGGGGGAGCAGAAGGATGAAGGAGAGAAGTGAGAGTGTGGGTGGTGTTAAATAAAGGTTGCTGGTGGGGGATGTTCTTAGAGCTCTATGAGTGACAGGTCATGTCCTGTTTTTCAGTATTCAGCTTGTTAGCACTGTATGTGTGCGCGTGTGTGAGTGTGAGCACACAAAACCTCACGTACTGATGGTAGCAGGTAGATGTGATTCCTTCAGATGGATTTCTATACGTGCAGATGTCAACACGTGTTTAAAGCTTCTAGATTCCATTTCTGTTGCAGGACAAGCGGCTTGGGTCCAGCTTTAATCCTTTAAACCCTGTCTGATTGCAGCTGGAGCTCTGATTCCATTATGTTTGTGTGCACAGGCGCATGTTTTCCAGTGAATTTGTTTTCCCTGGAATAACCTGGAATGTGGAGTCACACCCAGTTGTTAGCATTTTTTTTTTAGAAATAATCTTCTTCATACAGGTTTGGGCTTGCAGAGACCCAAGGAAAATATTTGTAGCTGGGGACCAACAGTCCGCTGCACACACTCCTACAGCACATGGAGGAGAGAAAAACCAATCCGAAATCTCTGAAGTGGAACGCACATGCAGCCGGAGTGTGAAGCACTCAGTCTTATGATCTGAGATGCTGTCTGTTTGTTTGGCTCAAGGTGCTAAATTTAGTTAAACCTGCAACATGATAAAAGCCTGTTAGGCTAAAACTTAGATTATTTAGTTGGTTTGCAAACCTGCATCAGATTACCGGCTGGTCTCAAAGTCGGGGAGATGGGCAGCAGCGGCGTCGCAACAAGCTGCAGGAAAACGGTTGAATTGTGATTAAAATGAGAGCCTAGCTTCTCCACTGAAGGGCTTGTTTGTGGTGCGTGGGCACGAAAACCATCGCTGCATGAAGTTTGCATACGAGGCAGGTGCAGGCTCCTCATGCTCTGGGGAAACAGGCTCTGTTCTTGCTTCACGCATGAATTAACCACATGGCCTGAAATTGTAGGCTCTGCGTCATCCTGCTTCATGCTGAGGAACTTGGACTGGATTATTTGGCAAAACTGAATCGGATGCATTGTGTCAATGTGATTAAATAGATTTTCATCCTGTTCACTTTGCTGTCTGTCAGACTTCCTTCTGGGCTTTAGGTGTTGGGTGAGGACCCCTCTTTACAGTTTCTCTCATCTGTTTTATCTCATGGGCGAGGCTTTCATGGCTTCTTCCCCCAGATTAATGAGGGGATTTAAGGGTGGGCCCTTTCAGTAGGCGCTCAGCCGGAGAGGAAGGACAGGGACTTTCATTCTCTGCTCTTACCACATAAGCTGCATTCAGGACTTCAGTGGATTGACCCTCCGCTGCATTTATGTTGCTCCTGAACAGTTAATATTTCTTTGGTGCAGGAGGTCCAGGTTGAGCTTGTTTAAACAGACGTTAGGCTCATTTTAACAAGCTGTCTTAGTTCCCGTAAAGTCAAAAGTATTCAATGAAGCTCATGCTTTAAGTTTGATTTAAACATGTTTTTTCTGCTTAACATTTGTGCTTCAAAGATCATCATGTTCCTAAAGCGGCCCTGCGATGGACTGGCGACCTGTCCAGGTGTACCTTGCCTTTCACCTGTTAAATGCAGGACAGGCTCCAGCCTCCCCGCAGCTGGATGGATGTCCCTAAAACTTGTTACTTCTAAACAACCATCAGTGGGTAGGAGTGATGAACAGCAGTCTGAAAATGAGCGGCTGCCCCCAAGTTAATAGTTAAATGCACCAGTGTAACCAGTCAGAAAGCTAGTCTGAATCCTGCTAGCTGACGATGACATCAGGCTACAGGATTATACTGGGAAAGTGGAAAAGTAAAGATTCTGTCCCTTGTAATGAATGATGGTGAAAGATGGTTATAAGTACATGATAAAATGTATTATAGAAAAATGGACCCTTGTATAAATATTCTTTAAAAAACTGAATTTGGATAACGGTGGAGAACAGTCTGTTCGGTTGACTCATTCTCAGTATGAAAAGATGCTCTTAAAATTTAACGAGATAAATATGAGTGCCAGTAAATGTTTCTGTTTATGGGCTGCATGACGCCGTTGGTTGAGCATTATCTGCTCATTTTTTTTAAGTTTAACAAACTGTAACTGAAGCGAAAGAGTTCTAATTTCCTACTTTCCAGATGCGGTGAATGTAGCATGGAGATGGAGGTGAATATATCTACTGATGCCGCTTCACATCTGAACGGCTCAGTGAACAAGACGTTTTCGAATGTTATCACAGTTTAGACTTGGACATGAAAGACACTGAAATGTATGTTCTGTCAGAATTTTTCCCTCTTCAAGGTTCAGTCTGGAAAATCAAATGATAGAAAAGCTTTAAACAGTTTGTTTTCTCGAGACCTCACATGAATTAGTATGATACCTCTATGAATGTTGTAATGTCAGCTGTTCTGTAGCTGTGACATCTCCATCTTTCTGTACTTTCAACCGTCCATCACAACTTCCACATAAACACGCTGTCTTGTGTTTCACTTCTTTCTGCAGCTAAGCAACATATTTTATGTGTTTTAGTCTCTTTCAGGCTCACTTCGTGTTTGTGACGGTGCAGGCCAGGGCTAATTTGACTGCCTGGTGTTGGCTAAACTAATTTGAATGAGCAGATGAGGGAGAGGGAGACGGCTAAAAATAGATTAACCACAAACCAAAGCCATGCTACATGCTAGCTTTGACACATGCAAGGAAGCAGCCAAGCACAGAAAAATAAAGGATATAGGTCTATCGATATGTTGAAGTTATGTTTAATTTTATTGTATGATTCAAAGATTCTTCAATATTTTGTTTGTATTGACATGACATGAATCCATCTTATTAGTTGCTTCGAGCATGAAGTAGTAGTCATTGTATCTGATGGCAGACCTCCGGATGTGTGGTTAAAGGGTTTCCTGATTGCTAAAGACTCATGTTTGTGTTGTTTGGTTGTTTCAATCATGAAGGCGATCGAAGTGTCTTTCTTCAGGAATTCATCAAATCAGACTTTAAAGCACTTTTTATGCATAGGAGCAGCACAAAGTGCTTTACATGATGAGAACAACTGTTTACATTATAAAAATATAAGTACACCCAAAGTTTATGACAAAACAAGTCAAAGCACATACACTTAATCATCTTCTCTCACACACAAGCTAACGGACATGGAGTTCCTACTCTAAAATAAACTGTCTCTAACTAAAAAATAACTGTATAAACAAACGTCTTGGCACCAGGTGAGGGAACAATATCCTAGGGGTCCATCCACACCAAGAGCCAACCAAGCCCATTACCATGAAGACTATCACCATCAAAACAACCAAGATCAGGGCAGACCGGGCCCACACCACAGCCCATACGGCTGCAGTGCAGGGCCCCGACTACCCCGACAAATACAATCCCCAAGGCAATAACCATGCGGCCAGAGCAGGTATCGCTGCCAGTGCAAAGAAGATGAGGAAACACTGGAGTGGATAAAATAAATAAAGCTCAAATCAATCTAAAACTGTAACAACAAATTATACCAATAAAAGCAGAATTAAAATAAGTAAATAAATAAAATGCAAAGTTTAATAATTAAGTAAAAGGTAAAGATAGATTAATTTAAAAGTAAATAAATAAAAATGAGTTAAAAGCTAAACTTAAATGGTCTAAAGCCTCATTTTAAAATGTCAGTAGTCTCTGCAGCCTTGAGGCCCTCATGCAGGCTTTTCCATTGACAACTGTAATGATGGAACATATATACACATATGTATATATATGTGTGTTGTATATGTATATATATATATATATATATATATATATATATATACACATATATATATATGTGTGTGTGTGTGTGTGTATATATATATATATATATGTGTGTGTATGAAATCTGGCCTTTTGTGTAAACTTTGCCAGCCGGGTGTCAAGAAGCAAGGTACGTGGACTAAATGTCCCTAAAAACAATTCAAAGACGTGGCAATGGCGGCTAAAGCATATCCTCCACCAGCCAGAACTAAATAATGGCGTACAGCAGCAGCACCGTTGGCTTTATCTCCAGCTGCAGCTGGAAAACCTCCTGCAGGATATTGCCAGAGACCTGCAGCCTTGGAGTAAAGAGGAACCCTCAGCTTTCAGAAACGGTCTGCATGTCTTCCTTTGTTTTGTTTTTACTTTTTCATTGGGGTTGAATGTTGCACTTTTATGACCCAAGTTCTAGAACTTTTCTTTGGTCAAACAATTCAGAAAAAATATATTCATATAAAAAAATAAAGTGACTTAATGAAAAGATAAATAATGTTTAAATGTTTTGCACGTTGAGGTCCGTCCTTTGGTTCCTACCTCAGATAGTTTAATAATTCCTCAGTAAAAAAGACCATTCCAGCTAGTTTTCCTCATTTTTTTGTCCTGTAGGAGTGAAAGCTGCAGCTGGCTTCGAGCGTGGACTGAATGGGTGGAACAACCGGAAAAAGCTGTATTCTGAGGGAAATGGCTCGCAGCAACATATCGGCGGAAAAAAGAACTTTGAACTAGTTCATGTAGGAATTGAACTTTCCCAACACTGGATATATATGTATATGTAGCATTTTAGTTAGACCTCTTGGTTCACCTGGCAGACGGACGTACCTGTTAATGAAACCTTTGCATTGTGTCTTAGGGGGAGAAGCATTACAGCTGAACCGCTCACACAGGTTCAGGAACCGGTTCTGCGGCTTATTGATTACATATGAATGTCTTACAGGGAACATCCTGATAACGAAGCCCTGTAGTTTGTCACCACATTAAAACAGCATGAAAAGGCAGAAATCAGGAATAAAATCATGCACAATAACTGAAATTACAACAATTAAAAGCAGCAACAGTCTGGACTCTGGTCTAGACTCTAGCCTGATCTCTGGCCTGGACTCTGATCTAGACTCTGGCCTGGCCTGTGGTCTGGACTCTGGTCTGGACTCTGAAATAGACTCTGGCCTGGGCTGTGGTCTGGACTCTGATCTGATCTCTGGCCTGGACTCTGATCTAGACTCCAACCTGGCCTGTGGTCTGGACTCTGGTTTGGACTCTGAATTAGACTTTGGCCTGGGCTGTGGTCTGGACTCTGGACTCTGATCTGATCTCTGGCCTGGACTCTGATCTAGACTCCAACCTGGCCTGTGGTCTGGACTCTGGTCTGGACTCTAAAATAGACTCTGGCCTGGGCTGTGGTCTGGACTCTGATCTGATCTCTGGCCCGGACTCTGATCTAGACTCCGACCTGGCCTGTGGTCTGGACTCTGAAATAGACTCTGGCTTGGGCTGTGGTCTGGACTCTGTTCTGGACTCTGGACTGAGTTCTGGTCTTGTCTCTGGGCTGGACTGTGATCTGGACCAGCTGATCTGGGTCCTTGGACCTAAGAGCCCTGCCAGGTTTATATTGTATGAAACCGGTCTGAACTGGAAACCGGGATAAACTGGGAACCGCTTTGAACTGGGAACCAGGATAAACTGGAAACCGGTATGAACTGGGAACCAGTATGAAGCAGATTGCTGCGCCCTCTACCTCAGCTGACAGTTTTCCAGCTTTCATGTGAAATGCAGTTTGGTGGAAGAATGAAACTAGACCAAGCTTTATTTAACCGTCTCTGATTTGCATGTTGTTTGGCCAGATAGTTGTCATGGCAACGCTGACGCCCTAATGTTTGACTGGAAGGTTATCCAGGCTTTCTGAAAGTCGATCACAGTTCCCAGAGGCAGATGGTTTAACTCCTGTCCCTTTATCAGCGTGATCAGTGACGGTTATTAATGCTAGTAATGGGTGGGCTGACTGGACAGCAGTCCTCTTGTCATCGTGGATTTACATGATGACGAGCTTCGACGTCTGTGGATGGCTCATGGTTTCAGCTGATGGTAGCTTCTTCTGCCTCTACTCACCACTAAAATGACACACAGAGGTGCGACCATCCAAACTGGATGAAAACTGCATTACAGGTTGTAACAGCTTGTAGCAGATTTAACCATGTCGTGATGGGAGCAGCAGCGTTGGCCATGCAGTGAGAACTCAAGTAAAACCACATGAGCAGGATGCAGTTAGAACAGTGGGGGTGCTTTTAGCCAAATCATTACTTCTGCTCTGCCATGATTGTGTTTTAGACCACCCGCATGCAGAAATGTGTGAAGCTGGTGCAGTGCAGCAGCTGACTGCAGAGCTGTGAAAACAGTTTGCCACCTGGTTTCAGTCAGACCCGCTCTGTTTAAAGCTTAGTCTGAGCAGTTCCTACTGAAACACGCACTTCATTCACTCACTGCTTATTTCACAGGAGGAAAATAATCATCACCCAAGAGGTCGACGGTGCAGTGATGAATATCATTGTGATTGTATTTTGCCAATCACACAGCAGCATGTAGTCATGTAGACGTGGTGAAGACGACTTGCTGAAGTTCAAACTTCATCAGAATGAGGAAGAAAGGGGATTTAAGAGACTCTGAACATGGCATGGTTGTTGGTCTGAGTATTTACTGGGATTTCCACCCACAACCATCTCTAGGGTTTCCAGAGAATGGTCTGAAGAAGAGAAAATATCCAGCGAGCAGCAGTTGTCTGGACCAGGATGCAGCAGAAGACCACACCGGGTGCCTCCTGTCAGCTAAGAACAGGAAACTGAGGCTACAATTCACACACACTCACCAACACTGGACAATAGAAGATGGAGAAATGTTGCTGGTCTGATGAGTCTCCATTTCAGCTCCACATTCAGATGCTAGGCTCAGAATCTGCTGGAAACATCATGAAAACATGGATCCATCCATCTTCTTGGCCCACTTTGTTCCCCTTAGTACCAACATGGCCTGGTTTAACCAGCACAGCCTACCTGAGTATTGTTGCTGACCATGTCCATCCCTTTATGACCACAGTGTAGCATCTTCTGGTGCTACTTCCAGCAGAATAATGCACCATGTCACAAAGCTCAGATCATCTCATGGATGTTGCAGCGACCGTTTATGAAGGTGTCTGAACATCTGGCTGGTGCTGATGGCAGGAAGCAGCCTGGCTGGTTGGTTCTCTGTCATTGCCACATGCTGCCCTGCATCACCTCCCACTGCTAAGCGAGCGGTGGAAATGGTCCCTGCAGTGGCATACATTGGACCATGAAGCTTAGCTTGCTGCAGGATCTGTGTCCACTGATGAAGCCTCTCGCTTCACTGAAGTGCTGTCAGTTTGGAGCTCCCACACAGTAAAAGCAACAGTTGCTATGGTTACATGATGTCTTTATTCTGGAATTACTTATTTGGAATTCAGTCATTCGGAATTAAAGTATTTCCCTTCGCGTTTCCATGGAAATAGTCATTCTGAGTTGAGGTTTACATGGAAAACACATTTAATTGCCTTTATTTAATTTGGCTTTAGATCTGGGGGATGGGAAGGGTTCTGATTGGATGGGTGGACGTGACGTATTTATGTATTCCGGAAGAAAACAAACTCCACTTCTTGCTTCTTTTCTTTTCGTCTACAACATGGAAGATCACATGATAAAATGTTCACTCTGATGGTGATTCTAGTTGTGAAGCAGCAGCTCGACACCAGCATCCTGCTTCACTGTGGTCAGCCGAGGAGGAGGGAGGTAGAGTACCTGCTGCTGCGTGTCTGCTGTGAGTAATGGCGGCTGAGGATGATTGACAGCTGTGGAGCTGAAAGACGGGCTGAGCATCCCTCTGCGAGGCTGCACACTGATGATGGTCTGCCGGTGGAAAGCTGGCTTCTGCTGTCTGCTCATCCGGCTTTTTAAAACAGTTTGAATGAAGCTCGCCTCCATGCAGCTCTGGTTCCTTACCAGGGAAAGAAATCCGTTAGTTAGATGCTGTTATTAGTTATTATAAGACGTCGTTATGTTTACAGGTTAGGGGTCTGTACCGGTATTGTAGAGGAGCTGAAGAAGCCTCTGACTGAACACACTGTTTGATCACAGCGGGATATAAAGTTTACTGCTGGGTGGGAAACTGCTTCATACCCAAAATATGACCAAAATTGGAGGAGACTGGCTAAGAATACTCTGTTATGCTGTCATGAGAATTGTCAATTAGACCATAAATAAGTAAATATATAATGAAAAAAACTTTATTCATCCTCTGAGATATTTTTTTCGCATTTTATTACATAATTATGCAGAAGTCCGTTCATCCTCTCAGCCCAAACATTTCTCACCTTCTCTTCGTTTCTTTCCTGTTTTCACTCTTCTGTCCTTCCCGCTGACGCTCGTCTTCCCCTGTTGGCTGTTAAAGGTGAAATCCAGGAAATTGAAGGAGAGTGTTGCTGGAGGGACAGGAAAAAACTGGGTGGTGTACCAGGGGTGTTAATGTGCTCCATGTTTCAGTCTCTGGGCACCAAACTCCATTACTCACCTGTTAATTTAACAGCAGCAGGTGGAAATGGTGAAGAAATGACAGATCTTTTCATCCTGGCTGCAAAGAACGATGTGAATTAGTCTCATTTCCAGCAGAACAGAGTAGCTGCATGTTGAGGGATTGCTGTACATGACCGAACCTTCAGGCCTCTGATGAGAAGCCAGATGTGCTGCTTCACAGTTCTGGAGGCAGATCATTTGATCAGCATTGAAAATAGCTGCTGCCCTGGTTTCCCACGATGATGACGTTCTGAGCTCATCTGGGTTTTCTAAATGGGCCAGTTCCAGATCGGATCACACCGAGGACCTGGACTCATGAATTAGAGATGAGCAGGAGTTGATGGGATGTCTGTTGTGTCCCTGCGGCGTGGTCTGGGAGCTTTGGCTGCTGTTAAACAACTCAGAGCAAAAATAGAGCAACTGGGTGAAATTTTAATGCTGATGTGTTTTCTGGAGAAAGGAGCAAAATATTCTGTCAACAAGCCTGAGCATCACACTTAAAGGTGAAGGATTTTAACTTATGAGAGCATAAAATGATTTGTCGTAGCAGCAGGAAGTAGACTTTAAAGGATCGAAATAAAACTACAGGTGCTGGTGTCACTGTAAGACCTATTTTATTAAACTTCAGTCAGCTAATACTAAAAGTAATGAGTCCAAATCCAGGCCGCATCACACAACCGTAAACCTCACATTACACATCCAGCTTGCTATACTTTCACAAACATAACATATTACCCTCCTCGCCAGAGGGGGCGCTGCATCAAGAATTACTGGAGAAGAAGAAAAAGAAAACTTGCTATTAGTAACGGGAATCGACTACTGGGATTACGACTACTTTCTGGGTGGAAACGTGGAACTCATATTTGTGGAGACAACCAATGAAGAAGAAAACTGGTTCATCTATTGGCTAATGCAGGACAACTTGTGTTTCCACCAGAGTAAAACTTGGAGCTGCATCAGGTCCAGACCTGGAAGACTGTGTCCCTGGAGGACAGTGGTTTTCCATCCCTGCTCTCACACATTTCCCTAACGCTGATGTGAAAGTTGGATATTCGGCGTTCCTCATGAGGATTAAATGGGTTCAACACGGGTCTGGACATAAAATCTAAAATAGGAATAGGGAATACCTTTCGGGTCATGTGACGTCTCAGAGATGGAAACCATGGCCTGGTTTTGGTTTGTTAAATGGGAAAAGAAGTGGTTTTAGGTCTGAAAGGACAAACCAGAGTGTTTTATGTGTGTGTGTTGGAGCCACCTTTGATCTGCCAGGATGAATAAAAACCACTCATGAAATATTCAGCTGTCTTTGTGGGAACTTGTTCTCCATTAATTCAACATCCTCAAAGCTTTTTTTCATCATCTGAATTGGAATCGACCCTGATGACTCGGTATCCATGCCTCAGCAGCCGAACCGGCTCGGTTTTCCTGGTTTCTCCTGGACAATCAATCATCTGCTCTGCTCATTTGTAAATACCTCATGCTGCCATTCCTTCCTTTCAATCTAAAGAAAACTCAGTTAATTTCATCTGGTGTGAAGCAGCAAACCCTGCAGAGGCACCTCAGAGCGCTGCAGCAGCAGCATCATTGCCTCTGGCCTGCTGTAATCAGCAGCATGTTGATGACATGCTGCCAAAGCAGAGGAAGCAGCTGCAAACCGCCCTGCAGACCGTCCTGCAGCTGCTTCCTCAGCTTCTTCTCTGGTGCCCCACATCTGCAGAGAAAGTAGAGAGTAAAAATCTGACAAATTCTGCCACCACTCCCTTTCATTTAAGATCACTGACAGCACGTCACAGATGGTTTAACTTCCATATCTTTATCAGGTGTGGAACTTTATCACAGCTTTGCTTCCTCTTGTTTATCATCCGATTATCATCAGACATTTAGAAAATACAAATAATTCAACATAAAGAACGTCTGACAGGTGATTCCTGGATCAATGATTTTAGTTTGGATCAATACTTTTCATTCCTATAGATGTGGATCGATCTGTTATTATAGCAATAATAATAACAATAACAGTAATAATTAGGGTTAAAATGATGACTCAAATAATTTGAATCATTCGATAACTAAACTTACTGGAGGCAAATGATCTTCATCAGTGTAGCTTCAGCTTCTAGTGTAGCTTCAGTTTCTAGCGTAGCTAAAATGCTGAAGGATGGCTGATAGAAATGAAAACATTGAGTAACGTAAAGAATGTACCGGCAGAAACGACAAAAACTGCCAAACCTCTGGGACCATTACAAGCTAAAGTGTGTTTATGGTAAAAGTAAATTAGCGTGTAGTACGTCCTTGATGTCGTAGCATCTCAACAGGAAGCATCCACTGTGTTGTAGATTTGATGTTTTAGGTCTTAGAATGAATTTGATCCTTTTTGGTGAAGCACAGTCAGACTTGGTTTCGTACAGAGGACTTCACCATGTTCACAGACTGTCCATGCTGGAAAATGGATTCCACAAAATGATCTTTCAATTTAAAATGTCAGCTTCCTTCCAGGTCCTTCTTCACCAAAAGATGGAAAAAATGTGAGGAAAGCAAATCAAAGTTAAAAACCGTCCTGAAAGCGTTGCTCTGCCAGCAGATGGACAAGCGCGAGATGCCACTCTGTTGGGGAAGTTTGGAAAATGGAGTCTCAGCCTGACAAGCATGCCTCTAGAAGAGACACACAGCTACAATTATGGCAGAGTGGGTTGAAAATGTTCTTGCAAGGTTCCACAGAAGGTCACAGCTGTTGTTCAGCAGTGCAGATGCGGTAGCAGCCATACAGATTTTAGCCCAGAAGCTAACCTGTGGGCATCCGTGAGGCGTTCAAGGCTCACTCTGAACTTAGCTGTCCAGAGTGCTTCAAATAAAATCAGACTCAGAGTCCAGCACCAGGAATGAAGGGGGTCAGAGTCTAGCACCAGGGACGAAGAGGGTCAGAGTCTAGCACCAGGGTCGAAGAGAGTCAGAGTCCAGCACGAGGGACGAAGGGGGTCAGAATCCAGCACCAGGAATGAAGGGGGTCAGTCCAGCACCAGGGACGAAGAGGGTCAGAGTCCAGCACCAGGGATGTGGGGGGTCATACCCGCGAGTAATTAAAACTCCTGCAATCAGAGCAAAGCGCTCTCTCGATTAAGAAACGCTCTGTTGAACTGATAAATACGCTCCTCATGGTATTTGACTGAGATGTGATGCCATAGGTGTGCTCTTCTGATGAGTGCAGGCATTACCTGAGAGGAGGAGTTGATCGCAGCTTCGATCTGCTGAAAACGCTGAGTCATGTTTCTGCAGCCATCCACGCAGATGGAGATCTATGGTGAAAAGGAAGCCATTGCTTCAGTCGCGATTCACGATGTTTTATCTGAATATAGGTGGCTTGAAAAGGTTTAATTAGACATTCAGTGTTGCGTCTCTCCGTGCAGCCTTTTAGAGGAACTGTGCAGATATATTTTCATTTTTACGAATTGCTTGTTCTGCTGTTACTAACATGAGACCATCATTTTTCCCCTCGGGCATCCTTTAAAACAATCCAGTGTTCCTTAGACGAGGAGAAAATGGGGAGTATCCTGTTTAAACTGTTTAAATGAGCAGGAGATGTGGCAGATATTCTGCAGCTCATTTGTTCTCAGCAGGAGGAAACCTGGAAAATCTGTAGAAATATCTGACATGTGCTGTCTCCACAGATCACCAGAAGCTGGAGCGGGAGGCCCGGATCTGCCGTCTGCTCAAACACCCCAACATCGGTGAGTTAGTTTTCTGTGCTAGTAGCTTTATTTATGACCAGGTGAGTCAGCTGACACCTGTTCTCATTCACACTGACGACCCGGCCAAGAGGCCAGAAACAACGGAGACAGGAAAACCAGCAAAACACATTATACGGTAACAAATAATAAATTAACAACTAAAACAAAAGCAAAACATCCAATAACTATAACTATAACAATAACTAATATCCAAGTACTGATTGTTGTCCATCTGATGATGCTTCATCAGAGTTGATGTTCCATGTTCGAAGGTCTGTAGTGAGGAGAGATGAATCCTTTTCTTTGTTGGCTTTTAACAACAAATATCTAATCAGCCAATCACATTTAGTTGTGTAGACATTACATCATCAGATGCTAATTAATACTAAAATGTAGTTTCCAGTGAGAAACTAATGAGCAGACTCTGCTGGTTCACAGGGAGGACCGGCTGTCTCTGCACATTTACAGCAGGCGCTGCAGCTGACAGCCCCACCCTGCAGCAGCTACCTGGAGGACCCACTGTTTAGCAACTTGGTGCTATACTTAGCAAGTTTTCAGACCCTCTAGTGACATTTTCTGGTCATATTGGAAACTTTTGGAGACTGATGTGAAAGAACATATCGTTTACTTCTTCTCAATGAGCAGCTTGTGCTGCTGGAAGCCCCTCCCCATTGAGAGGCCCCGCCCCTGTCCAGAAGCAGAGGGGTTGCACGACGGGCTTGGTCTGTTTTTCAGCCTGACATTTAAAGTTTTTGTGTAGAAAGGAAAGGTATTACTATAACGTGGAACACACGTTAAGGAAATATTGTAAGGAAGGAAATCTGAACTTTAGAGAAAAGAACTGATGCTTCTAGCTGTGCAACACACACTCTCACACACTTAGCATAAAGCTGCACAGCTCCAGAGGCCAAACGTCTGTAATTAACACCTCAGGAAAGACCGAAACTGGCTTTAATTTGCTGTTTGGTCCCTGGCTGCTTCTCGCTCTGCCTCATGGGGAAAATTAGAGACGTGTGAGGGTGCCGGGGTATTTACTCTGTTAATGCAGCGTTATATGACAGGCTGGTTATTTTATGCCCATCACCAGAACTGAAACGAGGCTTGGCTTCAGTGCTACGCGGTGGTTTCATTTCCAGCTCAGGCAGCTTAATTTGTGGTTAGTTACCAGTCAGCATGACAGAGCTCTTTAAACCAGCACTGATGCAGCCCAGCTGTTCATGGCACGTAAACAAGAGCCGCTTGAAAACGTGCTGAAAATCTGGCAGCTTGTTCACTTTTCCGGGCTGGCCTGGAAGGGGAGGTGCAGTGGCTTGTTTAGGAAAGCAGAAATGCACCAACTGAGATGTGACAGGAAACATTTTGTCTCCAGGGGTTACTAACTCATTATATTTAGACTTTTTCTGTTTCTCTTATTTCTGTAAAGCAACTGCACGAAAAGTGCTTTATAAATAACCCTTTGATAACCAGCCCAAAGCTGGCATGATGCTTTCATTTCCAACAGTTTTTCTTAAGTCCCTGAACGATGCATCTCCTCCTCACCACCCCCACAGATCTCAGAATGTCGTCATTTTTTCCCTTTTTCCAGCATGGTAGGAGCAGGAGGATGGTCTGCCATGTGGTGTCCAGCAAAGTTAACTTTACCAACGGGTAGCTAAATGGTGCCCGCAAGTTGCCTCGTAATTCTGAGTGGTTGAGAGTAGGTGACGTCATCAACAGGTAGTTCCCGTTGCACCAACTTGAAAATGATGGATGCCTCCAAAACGTGCCAGTTTGTTTATGTCGTATAAAACTAGAAGATAATGATCAATAAAACCAAATACTATTCTATTCTACAGTCATTTAGCAGACGCTTTTATCCAAAGCAACTTACATTTAAGAGTAAGAACAACACAAGCATGAATTCAAACAAGATGGGACGTCATAATTAAGTGATAGTCAGACTGCTTTTGAGTCCAGTTGGACCCAGGTGCTGTCTATGAGGCCAGATCAGTCTCAATAAGAATGAACTCACGCCAGGTGTTTCACAAATGCACACGCTCTGGTTTGCATTCGTATTTCAGAATCGGAAATGCACACGCTCTGGTTTGCATTCGTATTTCAGAATCGGAAATGCACACAATCTGTTTCACAAATGCACACGCTCTGGTTTGCATTTGTATTTCAGAATCGGAAATGCACACAATCTGTTTCACAAATGCACACGCTGTGGTTCACAAATATAATTTTGAGGCACACTTGTAAGATTATACGAATTGCTGAACGTGCATTTACGAACTGCTTCTCATTTGTGAACATCTCTGCATTCGTGAGAGAATTCTCTGCGGTGGATTTTGAGACTCCCCTGACGCCGCAGTGTAACGAATCTCACCATTGGTTGACTAATCTGTCAATCAAATTTCCGAGTGTGATTGACAGATTCATCAGTCAATCAGGTGTGTTTGCATTCAGCCAATCATACTGCTCCTTACATTTTCTCCACACTTTTAGACCTGTCGCAGAGCTAATACTGCTATTTGAGCATGGTAGTTAAAGTCCAACTAGCGGGCAGACATGGAGGAGACGCAACAATCACAACCTGTAAGTAACGCATTTATCTTACATTCCCTCGTTGTAGATCATGTAATGTTATCGAATTAACTGATTGACTGATGAATCTGTCAATCACACTCGGAAATTTGATTGACAGATTAGTCAACCAATGGTGAGATTCGTTACACTGCGACGTCAGGGGAGTCTCAAAATCCACCGCAGAGAATTCTCTCACGAATGCAGAGATGTTCACAAATGAGAAGCAGTTCGTAAATGCACGTTCAGCAATTCGTATAATCTTACAAGTGTGCCTCAAAATTATATTTGTGAACCACAGCGTGTGCATTTGTGAAACAGATTGTGTGCATTTCCGATTCTGAAATACGAATGCAAACCAGATTGTGTGCATTTCCGATTCTGAAATACGAATGCAAACCAGAGCGTGTGCATTTCCGATTCTGAAATACGAATGCAAACCAGAGCGTGTGCATTTGTGAAACACCTGGCGTGAGTTCATTCTTATTGAGACTGATCTGGCCTCATAGCTGTCATGTAGTGCTAGTGCAATGCATATAATTTTTTTTTTTTTTTTTTTTTTTTTTGTCATTTTATTTAAATACAAGATCACGATTTCATCACACAATATCAACTTGGTCATAAGTGCATGATTTCATCACACAATATCATCTTGGGCATAAGTGCACACAGCTTCTTCAGTACTTGGTTGAGCCAAAAAGCTGGACAAATCTTTCTAACTCATTTAGTTAAGCTAAATGTGGAAATGCTCCTTAAACAACTGAGTCTTTAGCTTGGTCTTAAAAGTGGATACGGACTCTGTGGATCGGACAGAGTTTGGTAGATCGTTCCACCACCGGGGAACCACAGAGGAGAAGAGTCCAGCTACTGATTTTGCGCCACGTTGTGGTGGGAGCACTAGGCGTCTTTCACTGATAGAGCGTAACTGTGAAGAGGGAGTGTAGCTCTGGATTAAGGAGTGAAGGTAGACCGGAGCCGTTTGGGTTATTCTTTTGTAAGCCAGAAGCAGAGCTTTGAATTTGATGCGTGCTGCAACTGGAAGCCAGTGAAGAGCAATTAGCAGCGGAGTGACATGAGCTCTTTTGGGCTGGTTGAAGACCAGACGTGCTGCTGCATTCTGGATCATCTGCAGAGGTTTAACTGAGCATGCAGACAGGCCAGCCAGTAAGGAGTTGCAGTAGTCAATGCGTGAAATGACCAGAGCCTGGACCAGGAGCTGGGTCGTGTGTTCAGTCAGGTAGGGTCTGATCCTCCTGATGTTGTAGAGAGCAAATCGGCAAGACCGGGAAACCGAGGCAACATGGTCCTTAAAGGTCAGCTGGTTGTCTACCATGACACCAAGATTCCTGGTAGAAGATGTAGGCACTAGTGTGATTAAGTCAAGCTGCACACTTATCTGTGGCGGTAAAGAAGGACTGGCTGGAAAGACAATAAGCTCAGTCTTGGACAGATTTAGCTGAAGGTGGCGATCCTTCATCCATGCGGAGATATCAGCAAGGCATGTTGATATTCTCATTGAGACCGTTGTGTTGTCAGGTGGGAAAGAAAGGAAAAGCTGAGTGTCATCTGCGTAGCAGTGGTAGGAGAAACCATGAGAGCTAATGACTGCATCGAGTGTGGAGGTGTATAGTGAAAAGAGAAGAGGGCCGAGCCCTGAGGCACCCCTGTCGTCAGCCCATGTGATCTGGACACGCCCCCTCGCCAAGATACTTTGAATGATCTCCCTGTGAGGTAGGACGTAAACCACGAGAGGACAGATCCTGAGATGCCAAGCTCCAAGAGTTTGGAGAACAGTATATGATGGTTGACCGTGTCAAAGGCAGCCGACAGGTCCAGCAGTATAAGGACTGAGGATTGACCAGTGGATCTGGCAAGCCGTAGGGAATCAGTAACTGACAGGAGAGCAGTTTCAGTAGAGTGACCTTGCCTATATCCAGATTGATATGGATCAAAGAGGTTGTTGTCTTGGAGGAACTGTGAGACCTGACTGAAGACGGCACGCTCTAGTAATTTAGACATGAATGGAAGCAATGAGACCGGCCGGTAGTTTTCAACCTACTGAAACGACTTTTGACAGGCAAGCCCGTCTTAGAACCGTAATTATTGATACTCACTGCTGTTCACACCAAAACGTTTAGAAAGAAATTTAATAAAGATGAGTGGAGTGCAGGAGGCAGCCATCTTTAAATCTGGAATCTCCGGGTTCTCGAGTTCGTGCGAGTTCTCAGTTTGGAAAACTGGAGCTGGACAGCTGGAATGCACAATAAACCACTGGTACCTGCTATCCCGTCAGGGCATGACGAATAAACGTACGTTTTTAATTAAATGCTGTTTCAGAGCTAAAAGATGCTTATGGCCGTGATTCTGCTCAATCTCATCTTTAAATATGTTTACATCAGATCTGTGCTCTTTCATTCCCCAAAGTTGCTTCTCATCATCCACTCTCACAGCTGGGGAGATTCCAGTATGTCCTTATTGATGACGTCACAACCAATCGACTAATCGACTTTGAAAGCTTTGACATAGGGCTGGGCAATATGGCCTAAAAATAAAATCTCAGATTTTTTATAACCAAATCCGATTTCCGATTTTAATAGATTTTTTTTCTTTTCTTTTACAATACATAAACTTATTAAAAACATTTATTTGTCATAATTTTTCCACCATATAAATGACTTCATATCTTACATAGAAATATGCAACACAACTGCATCTGTGATCTCTTTCCATCTGGATCCTTATCATACAGGATCCACTGCAGAAATAATTCCCCTGATGAAGGTTGTCTCTTAATGAGAGTTTGTGGGCTAAAGTTGGCATTTCTTACTGCAGTTATACGCACAGCTAAATCCCAGGCGTGAGTGAAGGGTCCCTTCACTGAAAATCAGTCAGACAAACAACATTCTGGTGTGGAGGGAGGGCTAAGTCTGCTGCTAACTATGGAAAAAAATCCAGATTTTCATAAAAATAAATCGCTAGAAATGGAAAATTCGATTTATCAATTAATCGCCCAGCCCTACTTTGACATGTCCATGGTTCCCAAACTGCACTGCCAGCAAAATATGGAGAAATCTGTGAAAGTACAATGAACAAATGATGGATCAATAACTTGCTCCACCACTGATACGTTTTTAACTGAGAAAGCAAATACCAGACAATTTCTTTGCTAACTCATATCATTGGTTTAACCATGTATTATCCTCACTGTGTCTTCCTATGTTTCACTGTAAGGGTTGGGGTGCATGTGGTAGTGGCCCTTGTCGACCACAAAAATCCCTACAATGCTTCTCCCAACATCTTAGTGTTTCCTTCTGATCACTCCAGCATTTAGCACAAAGAAGTAATGGAGTTTAACTTAGCTGACCTAAAGCAAGAGAATTTTAGTCTGATTTAAAGTTTTCTGCAAAATATGCGCATTTCTGGCTTCAGCTGTTCAGAATTCAGTTTTTAAGCTAAAAATCTCATCAAGCTTCTCCGTTTTTTTTATCTGACTAACATCTGACTGAATGTACAGTCGGGCATAAGGGGGCCATGCAGGTTGTGGTTGGTTACGTGGGAAAACTGTTGGTCTGCATGGAAACTCTGGGAGCTAACTGGGCCTCAGGTGGTCCAGAGGAAGATCAATCATCCATCTATCAGGAGTCTGGTTGGATGGGACAGAACATTGGGGCTCCATTTATATTCTAATGTGGTGGAATGACACTTTATTAGTCAATGAAAGGGAATGGCGTTGAAGGTTTATCGAAGTAGACATGAATACACATATAAACAGCACCTCCTTCTAATCATCAGAATATTTTTAACCATGAAACCATGAAATCTGGAGGGAATTTAAACCAAAGCAAGTGAAGAATCTGTATCCTGTTTGTTAAACGATAAGTGTGTGTTTGCATGAAAAATGTGGGCCATAGTTCAGATGAAGCTGCTGCTATCAGTGTTGTTGCTTGTCTTTATGAATGGAATGAAACCTGAACCTTTTCTGTCCTCTTCCCCCACAGTCCGCCTCCATGACAGCATATCCGAGGAGGGATTCCACTATCTGGTCTTTGACTTGTAAGTGTTGGATTTAGACTGGATTTACATGATGAAGCACGTTTACTTGCTATTTGTCTATCATGTCAGAACAAAGATGACTTACAGCTGAGTTTGATTACATGATGCGGGATCATATACGCACCACGCAGCCCTGTAAACATTAGTTGAACACAGATGGAAGGTTAGATGATTTAATTCATCCATTTCTACTGAAAAGCCATCTGCTGGGTCTGTGTCTGACTCATCTGTTCATTAGAAGCCCAGAAAAAGACTAAATATCACCCTGAATAGGCTGGATAATGGTTACATCACTATCAAATGTTTAATCAGTAATTTACCTGCCGCAGCTGAGTTTTAGCTTAGTCCTTGGTGTGTAAAACTGGAGAAACGACGACCTGAAATCAGAGAAAAGCTTCCAGTACTTTTCCCAGATTCGGCCGTTTTTACAGTTTCTTCCTGCACCGAACATGGGTCACTTGAAAAGTCTGTCGTACATTTTTTATCATAACTCTGGTTATACCGGTCTAGCAACACAATTTAAAACTGGTTTATAGTATCAAGTTTGCAATTTTGACAGTAGTTGAAATGGAGTCTTGTTGCTATCTCCTCTGAAATCGGTCATTTGACTTGGGGGACCTTTTTCACTGCTGCACCACTAAACCTGCAGAAGGAAATGGTTTGAGAGGGGGACCTTTTTCACTGTTGCACCACTAAACCTGTGAAGGACATTGAAGAGCTAACAAAGTCTTTTTCCACATTTGGGTGACCAAAGGTCAAGCAAACACGGTACAGTTTTCTGCAAGTGAATCCACACTGAATGTTAAACATGCTGTTTCCAGTGCAAATAAGCAAGAGTCCTACGTTCGCTGGAATGTGGCATCAAAACCTTAAATCCATGCTGCTATATCAGTGTTTGGAAAGTTGACAAAGTTGGGATGAGGGGATCCTTTTTGTCGTATTTGCTGGTCTTGAAGCCGTTCCAGCCATTCCAGTTCCGAGGACAACTAGAAGGCACAACACGTTTATACCATAAAGTGATACCATAAAAGGCCTCAGAAACTGTGTGTATCTAGTGGCACATACGGTATTAAAGGGTTAAACGTGGCATGGCATGATGTAGCGTGGCATGATGTGGTTTGGCGTGGCATGGTGTAGTGTGACATGATGTGATGTGGTGGGATGTGATGTGATGTTGCGTGACGTGACGTGGCATGATGTGACGTGATGTAGCGTGGCATGATGTGATGTGGTGAGACGTGATGTGTGACGTGACATGATGTGGCGTGGCATGACATGATGTGATGTGGTGGGACGTGATGTGATGTTGCATGACTTTCCAGTACAGGAACTGTGGTGTGTTCAATCTCCATCAATTTCTTGGTTTATTTTCTTTTTAGATTTTACTGAATAGCTGGTATTTCTCTGCCTGGGAAATACTTGCATTCCCAGCAACACATCCCAGCTTGTGACAAATTTATTTAGTTTGTTTTTAACATGATTCATCTGTGAACCTCAACTACCCAGATGACGTCACTATGAGGAGGATTTTCTCAGGCTTTTCCACAGCAGGTTAACAGAGTTTTTCTCCTCATAATGAATAAACTGATTCTTATAAAATGTTGAACATTAATATTGTGTACATGAAGTTTGAAGGCTCATTTGCAGCCTGACGTACACTTTGTTGCTCCATTATTACTGTGCCTCCTTTCCATTATAGATATCCCATCTGTGTTTCTTGGAAAAGCTCTTTGGAATTAAATCATGGAAAGATGCAGAACTCCTTCCAGTTGAATAAATAATGTGCATGTTGAGTATGACCACGTCTGATTGCAGCATTTTCACTATTTAAGCACTAAAGCAAAACATCCGTCTGTTTTATCAGCTGGTCTGAGAGAAAAAGGAAAGAAACAAGCTTCCTCCAGATGTGATTATCTGGCTCTTTTCCTGTGTACACTCAGGAATGGTAATCTGATTTTACAGTTTTCTTCTTTATTATCATTATAAAAGTAACTGAGATTTATATGGTACGCTGTACAACAAGAGCAACATCGAATAAAACTCAAGAGACTCAGAGAAGGTCTTTTTGAAGAGGTGAGTCAGGGCATGGTGGAGCTCAGATAGTAGACATATGGGTGGGGATGGCAGCATAGAGGTCGTGCATGGGTGGAGGAGGTCGGACAGGTGCTGAGGGACCACATCAGAGACAGATTTACAGGTGAGGAGAAGGATCTCACAGGTGATGCCAGATGTGAGCAGGAGCCAGGGGAGATTTATGAGGGTGGTGCTGACATGCTGCTGGTGCTTGGGTTGACTAAGGCGACGTTCACACTGCAGGTCTTAATGCTCACATCCGATCTTTTAATTAAATCAGATTTTTTTTTGTGTGTGTGTGTGTGTGTGTGTGTGTGTTGTCGTTAACGTCATCATTTCAAAGTGACCATCCCACTGAAGTGTGACGGTACGCGGTCCTGAAGTCACACGCATGCACAGAGGAGAAGACCATGCCACGTAGTGTTTACGGATGTACTGGATGCTTCACGTCTGTTTATCAATGTGGAAGTATTTGTCCACTCTGAACAGATAGAACTAGGTCCAGAAAGGAGAGCACAGAGCAAAGACAATGGCCTTTTCTGGAGCACAGGCTCCTACTTCAGTACAATGCAGCCGAGTTCGTCTGCAGAGTCCTGCACGGGTGCAGTTTTACCAACCAGGACCTGGTAAGATTATCAACAAACCTGACCCCTGCGGTAACTAATTTATGTAATTAATTGTGTTAATATTTTTAACGCATGCATGACGAGCCCCATACATCCGTCATTTCTCTGTTATGACAGCGGATGTGGAGAGGCACGATGGAGAAAATGAGACACACCTACACTTTTTCTTAAACTCATCTTGCGTTCTGCACCAACGTGGCTGCTCTAGAGGATCTCTGATCGTCTCTGTTTGTGCAACAGCTGCTTCCTCTATCGCCTCTCATGTTGCTCCGTGAATCATTGCGACTGTCTGTGATCAGCTGAGAAGGAGGTAACTAGCAGTTCATGGTTCATACCGTCACATATTTACCACAAAGTGTTGCTGTTGGCAGGACTTTCTCTAACACAGTAGCTGGCTGGTGGTAGACAGGGTTTATACTTCAGCAATGCAGGGGCGGGTCTAGAAAAGTTCTGATTGGGGGCCAGGCAGGAGCACTGACCAGGAAAAGGGGGGCACAGATGAGGTGTTTTTAAGAAATCTCTGACCATTCCTCCAGATGTACGTGTGAGACTAATGCTGGACCAGAAGGCCTGGCTCTCAGCCTCCGCTCTAATTCACCCTAAAGATGTTCTGTTGGGTTGAGGTCTGGACTGGACTCTGGCCTGGACTTTAGCCCGAACTCTGGTCTGGACTCTGGCCTAGACTCTGGACTGGACTCTGGATTGAAATCTGGCCTGAACTCTGGTCTGAACTCTGGCCTGGACTCTAGTCTGAACTCTGCCCTGGACTCTAGTCTGAACTCTGGACTGGACTCTGGGCTGAACTCTGGTCTGGACTCTGGTCTGGATTCTGACTTGGACTCTAGTCTGAACACTGGCCTGGACTCTGGACTGGACTCTGGTCTGGATTCTAGTTTGAACTCTGGACTCTGGACTGGACTCTGGTCTGGACTAGTGGACCAGAGTCTGTGGATCTCAGAGACCCTGCTAGGTTTATATTTTCTGAACAGTATCACAGATGGAATCTGGGCCTAAACCATTCTGGGATGTAAACTATCAGAAGGCTTTAAATCTGTTCTGTGACTGGAAACCAGTATAAACTGGAAACCAGTGTAAAGATGTTATAACTGGTGTGATGTGTTCAGATCTCTTAGTCCTGGTTAAAACTCCAGCAGCAGCATCTGGATGAGCTGCAGATGTTTACTGGTCTTACTGGGAAGTCCTGTTAAAGACCATTACAGTAATCCAGCCTATTGGAGATGGATACATGGATGAGTTTCTCTTGGTCTTTCTGGGAGACTAAACTTTTAACTCTGTTGATATTTCTGAGCTGGTAAAGTCAGGTCTGAGTCTATCATCACTTAAAAGTTACGAACTTGGTCGGTGATTTTAAGAGCCCGAGTCTCCAGGTGATTACCAATGTTGATCCGCTTCTCTTTGCTACCAAACAGAATAATCTCAGTTTTGTCTTCATTTAGTTGTAGAAAATTCTCCCTCATCCAGGTGTTTATTTGCTCTAGACTCTGACACAATAAGTCTATGGGGCTGCAGTCGTCTGGTGACAGAGACACATAACGTTGTGTATCATCAGCATAACTGTGATAATTAATAGTAAAAGTTCTGTAATATATGACCAAAAGAGGGAGCATACACAAATTGATCAGAAGAGGTCCAAGGACTGACCCCTGGGGGACTCCACAAGTCATGACCACTCACTCAGATTCATAGCTCGTAACAAAATAACTCCGGCCTTCTAAATAGAACTATAGTTGTTCATTATAGAGGTGTCTAGGGGAGGGGCTTAATGGCAGCCATCTTTAGAATCTGATGCCAGCGAGCTGTTAACTATGAGTTGGAGATCACTTTCTACTGAGGTAAAAACTGGTTTAAAAAGTCAGATGGGATCATGTCCAGAGTGCATGTTGTTGATTTCAGATGCCAAACTATTTCCTGTAGGATTTTTAAATCCAGCATATTAAACTGACATAACATCAGAAATATTTCCAGATTTTAAACACAGACTAGTTTTCTTGTTTGACTGGGTGGCATTAATATTTTGCCTAATGGTTTTAATGTTTTGGCTAAAATGTTGGTAAACTGGTTATATTTCTCAGTGGAAAGGAGCTCTGGGCTGAACTGGAAGTTTTCCATCATAGCAAATAGAGAGAATTGTTGACGTTCTTGTGGCTCATTCCAGAAAAATGCAGCTCTCTGACCTTGCACAGCTCATTGTTATAGTTACACAGGCTTTGTTTCTACAGCTCAGAGTCAGTCTGAAGTAAATTTTTCGCCACTTCCACTCAGTTTTCCTGCTTTCTCTCTATAGGCTGGTGACCACAGTGGTGTTTCTCCATGGTGTTTTCTGTTTGCTCAAGGTGCTCCTGGTTCTTATCGGTGCAGCAGCATCCATTACATTCAAGGTTTCCAGACTGAAATAATCCAGGAATCCATCAACTAACTCTGCTCTGGTTGTTGTAACATAGCTATGCCCTCTACACACTGAGCTCTTGTTCTTTTATTAATGTTCCTCTTCCAGAGGAGCAGAGAAGCAGCTGGTTGGACGTTCTGAGTGATCAGTAAATAACACTAAATACAGAAATGCTCAGACAAGGCTGAGTCAGCGACCGCAGCAGAGGGAATATCACCACCTTTAGAGATAACCAGGTCCAGAATGTGGACTGGAATGTGGTCTGTTACATGTTGCCACAAACCAAACATGTCCAGTATAGATGACACTTCCTTCACATTACCATCCATCATGTTACAATCCCAGTTTTAATCCCAGAGTAGTTTTAGTGGCAGGACTTCTAGCAGGGATGCTCCCGATCCTGTTGTGTGCGACAACAGTGCTCTGTATGCACTAGATTCTGCAGGACTTTGCGGGAACCCCGCTGCAGTAATCCAGCCGGTAGTGATGAGGGCCTCAACTTCAGTCTGGGAGTGAATCAAATTCTGGTGTTTTTCTTTTTTGGTGGAAACTTTGCTGACAGACTTGAATTAAGCCTGAAATAAAAGTGTGGAGTCCAGAACAACACAATATTAGCCCAGTCTTTAAGCAAGTTTATGTGGATGGAGGAGATCCCAGTTCAAATTTTGCCACAGAAGTTCGACCAGGGATTGTGGGTGATCTGGGTAGAGGGTTTGGTGCTGAGGCGGTGAATGATCCGACCAATGGGGCCGAGCAAAGAGCCCTGGCCCGTTCCATGGTTAACAGCAGCTTACAGCCGAAACAAACTTCTTTTCCCCCTTCCTTTTTGACCGTTTGTCCCTTTTTCTCTCCGCCTCAGAGTTACAGGTGGCGAGCTGTTCGAGGACATCGTTGCCAGGGAGTACTACAGCGAAGCTGATGCCAGGTCTGTATCAATCTGATATAGTAGTTTTGTGTTTTATGGATTCGTTTTTAAAAAAGAGATGTTATTTTTGTCTTATTTGGTCTTAAAGACATATTTAAACACATACCTGTAATACAGAAATGACCACATCATTAAAATGCTAACCTCCCATTCACCTACAGATAATTAAACTTTTATTTCTCAGCCTTTTTTATGTCTTTAAGATCAAAGATGTCCCATCTTTCTTTGATTATGGGTCCAGCTTCCTCATTTTCTGCTTCCCTTTTTTTTTTTCTTCAATAAATCCACTCAAAACAGACTCTTTTTGCTCAAATAATACAGACCTCCTATCAAAGGATGTCACTTCCGTCCAAAGCCTCTTCATTTTATTTCAGGTTTAACTTTAATGATGTAAGGTTGCTGTTTTTCCTTCCAGCTGCTCAGACGTTTGACTTGATGAAAAAAAACTGCGACTCTTTAAGTTCTTAATGCAAACTGATTATATCAGCTTGTAGACTCTGTTTTGCTGTGGATTTAGATAAATGGTAAAAAAAAAAAAAGCCTTTAAATCTGTGTGTGTGTATATATGTGTCTGTGTGTATATATATATATATGTGTGTATATATATATATATATATATATATATATATATATATATATATATATATATATTAAAGGTCCCATATTATACACTTTATTCCCAATCTGAGACCATTCATTAATATCTAAATGAAATATTTCCGCCATGGTATGGACAAATCGACCCTCAGTTTGAGTGCAGCGGCTTCTCTTCACCTCCCTCTTTTTAGCAGCTTCAGAAATGTGCCGTTTATGGTGGGCGGAACCCTGGTGGAGCAGCTCAGCTGTTGGCTCTGCCCATCGCATCGCCCGTCATGAGGTGATTGACAGGTTAATATATTTTCAAGCTATCAGACTAATAAGGCCGAAACGATAAAATAACTGCCAGCTCTTACCTCTCCAGCTGTGTCACGGACAGTTGGTATTGAACCTGGCTTCAGCTTCAAACGGTTGGCGAAGCCTGCTTTCCATGCCCCCATGTTGTGGAAACAGTCCTCTTTGAAATGCTGGCCACAGACATGCAAAACCTTTGGAAGTCTCCGGGTACATTTCCTCCAAAAATAAAATTAATCCACTCAGTCCTCGTGGGTTCAGTGGATGGAAGTAAAAAAACGTTTTCGTGTTCATTTATGCAGCCACAAACAGAACAGTGCTTCTGTCGCTTAGCCATGTCCGCTAACGAGGGTTGCCGAAGAGGGAAAAACACTGGGCGCTAGGTGATTTTTAGAGGGCGGGCTTTGAGAGCCGGTAGACGAGTCCATCGCTCTGTGGGGAGTGGTTATTGTCCCTTATGACGTCATAACGTAGACGCTTTCAAACAAGCTCATTTCAGCGCTTACTTCCCTAGAGGTGGAGCAGGGGGGAGAGAGAGTGCCTGAAAGAGTTTCACACTTACGGGTCTCCTACACATGCGGGGGGACCAGTATGACTGTTCCAAAACCATTAAAAAGTGAATTTTGCATAATATGGGACCTTTAAGGCTGCTCGATTATGGGGAAAAATACAAACTAGTTTCTTTCCACCCAGGTCCCACTTAGACCAGCAGTTATGTTCTGCCTGGTGTGATCTGAACAAAAATGAGTCTGGAGACATTTAGTTTTTACATTGAAATCAGCATCATATACGGCTCTATTGTGCGGCTTGACCACAGGTCTGTAGCAGTGGCGAAACATTGAACTGTAGCCATGTCCTTCACAACACCCTCACGAAACTCATCATCCAGGGCATAGAGAGAGACTAACATTTTGACCTCATCACGGAAGTTCTATAGGAAATGATGGAGAAGGAGCGACGTCGCCTCTCATATGTCTAGCCCTTAACTTGAGAGATGTTTGCAACATGAGTTAAATAAAACCAAAGCGGTTGTGGGAGGAGTCTGTAGCAGAGCGCTGCAAGTGTTACTCGATTTTCAACTGAAAACAGCACAAGAGGAAACTGAGAGGGAGCAAATAATCGGACCATTTCATTTTTATGATCGTTAAAAACCCATATCGTAATTGAGATAAAAATTCGATTAATCGCCCAGCCCTAATATATATGTGTGTGTGTGTGTGTATATATATATATATATATATATATATATATATATATATATATATATATATATATATATATATATATATATATATGTGTGTGTGTGTGTGTGTGTGTGTGTGTGTGTGTGTGTGTGTATGAAAAACATAAAGTGCATGTTATCAAAGTGTTGTGTGTTAAATAACTTGAAGGAACAGTTAGCTTTCTGACCAAGATTTACTCACTTCTACTTGTGTTATTGTCTATGTTACTCCTAAGTATTTTAGGTTTGGAGGCGGTTAGCTTAGCAATAAAACCCCAACATGTGGACTTAAAGACACAGTACGGTTTTTATTGTATTTAGTGTATTTGGTAATACTACAAGTCCCACAATGCACTGCCATTACATTGGCTCGTTCTCTAGCAGCCTGACGGGGCTGCTCACCAAACAACATATCAGCACAAAACGCCTCAAAGCATCTGTCAGCACGGTGGTGGAGGGATGATGATCTGGACACCTGCAGTCACTGATGGACCATGAGCTCCTCCAGATACCAAAGTATTCTAGAGTCCATCTGTCCGACAGATGAAGCTTGGCTGAAGTGAAGTTTGGGTGGTGGTTTTCTCCTGCATCCAAGCATTATGCAGCAGAAGAGGGCCACATCCTTGATGTAGTTCTGTCCTTGATGTCCTTGATCTGCAAGTAGTTGTATTCCACAGAAAGCGGAACTGTTCCTCAAAGACTTTTATCAATCAAGTGTTATTTCATGTATTGGTGTTCTGTTGTTCCCGTGTTTCCTGACGTTTCTCCCTCTTCCTCTCCTTTTTGCTACTGGCCTGCTGTCTCTCTCCTCCACAGTCACTGCATACAGCAGATTCTAGAAAGTGTAAATCATTGCCATATAAACGGCATAGTGCACAGGGACCTAAAGGTTAGTAAGTGACCACAGTAACAGTAAAAACGAAATAGGCCGGCCCACCTGAGGCACCTTGGCACGCTTCTCCACTGCCTGATCTATCGGCCAATTAACCTTCCACCATGTGTCACCTCCTCCTAAACCACACCCCCATCCTTCTCCAGCAGTCACCCTGCATACACTGCCACCAGACGGGAGAGTTGTAGCATCCACCTGCGGCAGGGCGGTGTGGGCAGGGTGACTGGAGAGGAGGTGGTAGGTGGTGTAGTGCCGGTGGGGCTGGTAGATGTCATCATTGCCTGCCTCTCCTGTATGCCAGGGCACAAAGCGCATGTAGCATATGTCAAACGCCACACTGTGGCAGGCTGAGACGTGAGAGAGGACGGGGGACGGCGAATGGAGGATGTCATGTGGTTCAAGTATGACAATATGGATGCCAGGTTTTGACTCCATTTGAGTTTAGTATGACCTGGTGGTAAAGAATGTGAATGAATCCAGTGGTAATCCTGATCCTGTGCTTGGTGGGTGCCACTACCTTTAGCAGGATACAGAACGCTACTCTGTCTCTGCCATCTTACAGGTCTGAAGGCCCTAAAAAATGGACCAGATTATCCATGTAAGAAGACAGAGGAAACGCTCTGTCTGTTGCTTAGAACGTAAATGGACTGTAAGGTTTGCATACAGATTGAGTACTATAGTCACCTACTGACCTTTCTTGGTATTACACTCAATTTTCCCCTTTTAGGATCAATAAAATTCAGTTCTTTTACTGTTTGACATTGCTTTGCTATGTGTGGTCTGACCAACTCCTTATTGAAAACTTAGGCATGCCCCCAGGGGTTGTGTTCCCATCAGTGCCCATCAGAGCTTAACGCCTGTGAGCGGTATGGCAGTGGACTAGCTTTGCCACATATTTAGCTAGTTTTGCTCAACTTTAACTTCAGCAAATGTGTTTGTGACGTACCATGTTGTAATCTAGTAGAGTTAGGGCAGGAAATGAGTAAAACTGACTGATAATGGCAGAAAAGAGCCAGAAACAGATCTGAACCATTTCCTCCTCCAGCTCCGCCCTCCCCACTCCGTCCTGCCTACAGCTGGTCAGGATCTAACACCACTTTGTTTTGAGACTTGAGCAGAGATTTGGCCGTGTGCACACGAGTAGAAAACAGCATCGCTGCTAATGTTACTGAGTATGAGATTAAAAATGCTGTTATTTAGCCAAATACCCTGTAATCTGGAGCATTTTTGGGACAATGCTGCGCTCGCTGCTCGCTAACACGGCCAGCAGCTGCCCAGGTGTCAAATCAAGCTCACTGCCGCAGATAGCAAGTGTTAGCTTGTCACTAACCCATGGCCCCTTGGTGTTTGCATGCAGTCATTGCATTCAGCAGATCCTAGAAGCTGTGCTCCACTGCCACCAGATGGGCGTGGTCCACCGTGACCTCAAGGTAAGTAGACACAGTAAAGAACAAAGACTTGTCCTCCTTTTACCTCTTTGTCCTGCAACTGTCTTCTCCATCTGTTTTCTTTCTTAACTTTTCTACTTGGGGAATAGGATTTTGTCCTTTTATTAATAGAGTAGTTTCTTTGTAATTAGACCATATATTTCTTTAGCTGTTTTGAAAGTTCAGTGTTCAGGATGTTGATTTTTGTTACACCAACAACCTTTTCTCACTGTGGTTTGTTCCCAGCTCCTCTAATTTGACAATCAAATGAAGCAGGTGTGTGTGCGGTTTGCTTAATCTGCTGTAGTAGTACACCCGCGTTTTGCATTTGATGGCTGCTTGTTCCCTGCGCTCTGATAGGCTGTTGCCAGGCAGCTTGCAGGGCTTAAAACTTGGCAGACAAACAAATTCGTTGAAAACAAACAAGCAGGGTTGCTGTGTGGAAAGCAGCCATACTGGTGTGTGCGCAGTGCTCATGTGGTGACATACAGCATCCTGAAAATAAGTTACAGGCTGTCTTAATGAAATTCTTGATAAGATTTAAACTTTATGTGGAAAGTCTAGACTCTTGGATTTATTGCTTGCTGCCGTGCAGCTTAATAAGTTTTTGTGGAGCTTTTCAAATGAAAAACCTGGCTGTCCTCTGGCCCTTTTTAAGCTTCGCAGTTCATTTTTAATAGTTAAAAAACATTAATCTCCATGTTGCAATACTTCCACGTCTCCAGCACTGCAGGTCTCATTGTAAAAAGGAACCATTTAAGCTGCTAGCCTCCATCACAGATCTTTAATGTTCCGTGTTTCTCCAGGCCCATGACCGATGCAAGTAAAGCCTGAGAAAAGCTCCCCTGGGCAGGAAGCTCCCAAACATACATGCAGCTGCGTCTCTGGTCCTTTAAGATTCCCCTCTACAGACACCATCCTGCTTTGTTTCCACTTTTACCCGATTTCTGTGCTAATTGAAATACTCCACATATACCGAGTCAGTAGCGTCCATCAGAACTGAAATCCTGCACGGATGTGTTCACACAGACGCCGTTCGGTCCGGATAGTACGGTTTGTTTGGAGTTCACACCATAATGCGGACTCCAGTGGTATCGCTTCATTTACAAGTAAAACCTGATGCAGTTCACGTTCAGTGTGAAAGCAAGCGGAGCATTCAGTGAAATGAAGAGAGGTCATGTCGTAGGTCAACATGGTGGATGTCTGGCTCCCTCTGCTGCTGGACTGATCTGGTGAAAACCAGATCAGGTTTGAACCAAAGTAAAACCGGACTGCAGACATGTTAACCTGCTGTAACCGAGCCAGCTGAAGGGCAAGGACAGTCAAAGAGTCGGTTGTTTTCTCTGTTTGGTCCATGATTGTTTGGTAACATGTCCCCTGTCACTGTATGACGTCCAGGCGGTCTGGTCTGCTCGGTAGAAACTGCAGTGTGAAAGCAAACCTCCCACTCGAACCGAGTCCCCCGGACTATCACTTGTGGATGAAGATGTGGATTCATTTTCATTTACTGTGCTCTAACCACCACGTTTAAACTGCGTCTCCAACTTGTGTTATTCAGCCCATTGATGAATGACATGAATCAGAATCTTCACCAGATTCTGGAGCAAATAAAACTGAAGTAAGAGAATAATCATGGAGGAAGACGTTGCCGCCCTTTATACAGACGATCTGTGGCTCAGTTCCAGGTCCGGGTAACATCAAGAGACCCAGAAATGAAGCCGTTCTGGTTTCCAAGATTAAAAAGGGGAACCAGGATCCACCGCACCAGACAGGACCTCAGCTTGGCTCTTCAAAGAGGCCTCTGAGACAAAGTACTGAATCACCGTTTAGATTTCCTGTCATCTTGTCTCCACTTTAACTTCCTTCCTTTGGTTTCCTTTAGTTCTTGTGGAAAATTCCAGTAGAGTGAATGTGAAGGTGATTTGTGTGATAAGTGTGTTCCTCCAGACTGAAGTGGAGCCCTGAGAACCAGCTGGTGTAGCAGGACAGTCATTCTGTCTGCTTAATGCCTCGCTGTATCAGACTCAATCCACTTCCAGCTACTACACAGCAGCAGTCGGAATAAATCTGGATCAGCGGGACACGATGTGGCCTGTCAGGGAAACTGACCACGACCTGCATGCTGCTGTGGGTCAGATCTTTCTGGATCATGTGACTGCGGCTGCTGCTGCAACCTTCCACAAGTTGTCAGAGCAAACGAATAAGGAAGTCCAGCAAATCCACATAGAGGACTCACTTCCAGCCTGGGCTGCTGGCGGCAACGATATTCTCACTGATCCAAAGCTGAGGCAAATTCACAGTCTCCACCAGTTAACCAGTTCAAACCAGTTTACCCAGTTCAAACTGGGTTAACTAGGGTTTTCCTGAATGTTCCTACTAAGATGTGCTGTAGCTGTTATCTCATCCTGGAGGAGGAGTTACCAGGATGGAGACCAGCATGAGGAGGAGGAACCAGGCTGGAGACCAGCACAAGGAATTGGACCCAGACTGGAGACCAGCATGAGGAATAGGAACTAGACTGGAGACCAGCATGAGGAAGAGGAACCAGACTGGAGGCCAGTATGAGGAGGAGGAACCAGACTGGAGACCAGTATGAGGAGGAGGAACCAGACTGGAGGCCAGTATGAGGAGGAGGAACCAGACTGGAGACCAGTATGAGGAGGAGGAACCAGACTGGAGACCAGTATGAGGAGGAGGAACCAGACTGGAGACTAGTATGAGGAGGAGGAACCAAACTGGAGACCAGTATGAGGACCTGGTTTCTGCTGTTCTACCAGGTTGAACTGGGCCACATTCAGTCTACATGCGTTTCTAGTAATGTGTATATAATGGGTAAAGGGAGAATTTCACCTGGAGGAGAAATGGAGCATATCCAGTCAGTCCAGTGTTGGAAGAAACTGTGAACTGGGAGAAAATGGAAGCAGAAAGGTTTTAGATCATCGGTAGTTCTGCAGGGAGAAGCAGAAGGAGAAGATGGACGGATACAGGATCATCATTACAAATGGAAGCAAAGGTTAGAGTAGTCTGTTAGTTATAGTAGACTTAGAGCATGAGCAATGTGGACAGGTTTTAATAAGAATTTACAGACAAGTCTATAAGTGGGGTTCACCTGTTGCTGGGTGGTGAACTGGTGAAAGACTTCCTGTTTGACAGCAGAGGTGGAGAGTCAGATTGAGGATGGGCTCTGGATGGAGTAGGCTGATGGACTTTCCCAGAGGGAGGACAGCTGGCAGCCTTCTGTCCACCGCTGACTCACGTCTCCACGTTTCCAGCTTTATGAAGGAGTTTGTTGGCAGCTCTGGTGCTGATGCTGTTTGACCAGCTCCCATCATCTTTACCACCAAACTGGGAGAAGATCTCCAGCATCTCACAGGACTGTAAAGAATCCAGCCTTCAAGAGAAAATAATCTACTAATCTCCTTTTACCTAGTCGTCCTCTTCACCAGAACCACCTTCTAGTACCGGATGGTCCTCTTCACCAGGTCCACCTTCTACCTTTTTAATCCTGGTGTGATAGATGGAAGCAGGTGGTGGAAACCTTCCTCAGAGGTTTTGCTCCATATTGACATGACAGCATCACACAGTTGCTGCATTGTCGGCTGCTCTACTGGACTGAGATCTGATGGCTGTGGAGGCCGTTGGAGTCCAGTGAACTCATTGTCATGTTCTAGCAAGCAGGTGGAGATGATCTGAGCTTTGTGACATGGTGCATTATGCTGTGGAAGTAGCATCAGAAGATGCTACACACAGATTTACTGGCTGTAAAATCTTTAGCGTGTAAGATGGTTTTAGGTCTGAGGACCAGGGACAAATGGAAAACCATTATGATGCTTCAATAATGTGAGGAGCAGCTATAGGTGGTTAAACAGCCTGTAATTGCATGTAATCAGATTACCTGAAGAAGAATAAATGGAGGTAAATGTTGTCATTTCAGTGTAAGGAAACTGGGATGCACACAAAACAACTCAGTCACAACAGCCGGTTTATCTGCAGCACAATCCAACATCAGGCTGCTGCAGCTTTATAGAACACAAGAAGCATCATTTAACTTAAGAACAAAAGATAAAGGAAAAAAAATTACATTGGAAAACAACAGTCTTCACCTTGTCCCGTTGGCTTCCTTTGCCTAATGTTGCTGGTTTACTTGGTTAGTTGGAAGAATTAAGTCCTCTGGTGCTGACATCACAGGGCTGAAACTGCAGCCTGATGTTGATCCTTCCAAGAGTGCTTCTTTTCTGCCTTCCTACCAGGTTATTTTTTCCAGACTGGAATTGGGGCGGTTACATTTTCCCCAGACTGTTTGCAATGACTTCATGATGCCAAAGGTTCCATTGTTCCAAGCTCCACCCTGCTCCAGTGTCCAAACCTCCCTCCTCCCCTTCCCACTGCATGCCCTCCTGATCCGCTTGCTTCAGAAACCTGGAAATATGAACACACTGTATGAAAAAGGTCTCACTTGGTTTTGGTGAATCAGTAAGATGAGGAAGAGGAGGACCAGTGTTAAAGTTTGATGTCCAGCCAGTGAGGATAGATGCTGGTGTGTACTGTATGTGAGGGGGGTTTTTGTGAGAACTGGTGAGGCTTCTCATCGTGGACGAGGCTGTGGAGCCACGTCAGACAGGATGCGGCTGCGGCTTTATGAGGAAGTTGTGGTTGTGCTTCATGTTCAGTATTGACAGTAAGAAGCCTCATTGTGTAACTGGTCTGCCTCGGGTCTGCTTTCACAATCCCTGAGCTGCAGAGGAAGACCTCTTCTTAACAGTCCAGTGTGGGAACAACTTCCCTTCCTTTTTTAGGTCTGTAGTACAGAAACTAATAATCTTTTTAAGACCTCTAACCCAGTGTCAGGGTGTAAATCCAACGTTGAACCACCAGATATTACAACCATAAATCACCCAAAAAGTTGGGGCTCTGTGTGAAATGTAAATACAACCAGAATACAAAGATTTATAAACCTCATCAGGTCATATTTTACTCCCAGTAGCAGATAAACATGAAACTGAAACATTTTACCATGTGTTGGAAAATATGAGCTGATAGTGAATCTGATGCAGCGTTTCATCATCTGAGATGTTGTTTATCTGCTACTGGGAATGAAATGTGTTGAGGGGATTCCGGTTTTATTTATATTTCACTATTTATATTTCATATTTCATTGGCTAGCGGTCCGATTCAATCCAACTATTCAGTTGATGTTTGACCAAAACAAATGTAGACAACTCCACATGTTCCTTCTTCAGGAAGCATTGCACATGATCCAGGTGTTTACCCGTCAGAGCAGCTTCTCCTCTTTAAATTTCTCCAACAGTTCCAGGATGCAGCAGTGCATCTGCAAACCTAATCCAGTCTTAATCCAGTCAGGGACCTCAAGCTTGAAAAATACACAATTCTTGTGTAAATGTAGAAGAAATCTATTCTATTGCAGGTTTACTTGTAAATAATATTTGATTGTTTTTATGATAACATGCAGCTCAGTCATCTGTAGGTAGACAAGACAGGTGTAAACTATTTAAGGGCTGTGGTAACATGTGGTACAGAGGTGGGCTTGGTTCTGGAGAACCTGGGTTCAAGTCCCTGGGTTGGAAACTGAGGTAAGCCACTGTGGGCCCCTGAGCAAGGCCTTCAACCCCTGACTGCTCACCGGGTGCTGGAATCTGGCAGCACACTGCTCCTAGCAACTAGACTGGGTTAAATGCATAAATAATAAGGTAGAATAAGTTAAAAATTTTAATTAAAATTAAATTTACATTTCTAAGGAAAGTATTGCTCAGATTTTGCTTATCGACCAACTGAAGGCCCGACTGACTGGAAATGAATTCCTCATTGTGGAAAGTACATGTTTTCATGTAAAAGTGTAAATTTAGGTTATTTACGAGTGATTGAAGCCTGTACTAGAGCAGGTCATGGTTTGCAGGATGCTGTTGAGCCAGATGTGTGGAGTTGATGCAGGAAACACATCAGCTGGCTTAGATCAACAGCTTCCCCTGTTTTTGCTGTTAGGGTTAGGGTTAGAGGTATCTCTGCAGCTCAGTCATTTCGGCTCATTTTCTACGTTGCTGTGAAGGCGGCTTTGAGAACTAGCCTCTTGGAAGCCTTTCCTGGTGACTGTCTCCTCTCTGAACATATCCCAACTTTCTTCCAGCGTCTAACAGATGCAGCTTGGCTCATGTCGTCGTGGCCCTTGTCCTGGACCAGAATGTGAACAGGGGTGGGTGGCTGGGCTCAGACATGTCTCCTTCCTTACGTTTGGCCTCTAGCTGATGCTGACATCAGTCCATGTTTTTCTAACAACCACTCCCGTCTTTACCTCATCATGTTTTCACTGTGAATTGGTTTCCGTTGTGAGACACTGACGGGCTGCTGTCTGTGTTTCTTCCATCCAAGCCGGAGAACTTGCTTCTAGCCAGCAAGCTGAAGGGAGCAGCAGTGAAGCTGGCAGACTTCGGCCTGGCTATAGAAGTGCAAGGAGACCAGCAGGCATGGTTCGGTGAGTCCACTCAGCTTTTATTTTAGGTTTTAATGAACAAGACTGATGCTTAGTAAATAACTTTTACATCTGAACCAAGTTTGCTCATGATGAGCTCCTCGCCGTCTCCATGGTTACTGTTGTCTGAAGCTGATGTCAAAACTCTGACATGAACTCTGACCTCTGCACTGCCCTCTAGTGGATGTGTTGGCTAACAACCATGCTAACATAAAGACCATATGAGAGTGTGAAGGCAGTCAGTGTAGCTATTCACATACGTAAAGGGGACATAAATTAGGGTTAAGTCGAGCTTTGGTCTGTCAGGTTCCCGTTACACATATTGAAGCATTATGGTGCAGAATAGCAAGAATGTGACGTCTACATATGTTTACGCCAGGTTTTAGGAGGTTAAACCAAGGTTTCTGGTGTATGAGCTCCAGTTTTTTTCTATCTTCCTTCCAGTGCAAGTCTAGGCCTGTCACGATAACAAATTTAGCTGTACGATAAATTTTCTCAGAAATTATCGGGATAAACGATAATATTGCGCAAAGCGCTAATGTGTCATTTTGAGACCATTCTCAACTAATATAATGACATATGCCATAATAATGCAAGTACACATTTTTAAAGATCAATAAACTAAATAAATAAAAGCGCCTTTTTCACATACGCCGGGACGCCGGCCCAAAAGTAATGCGGCCCACTGGGAATCCTCCCAAACCTCTCGATTAGCCGGCATTGCTCTTAATATGTATTTTGTCAAATACGCTAGTATATAGGCTGACTCTATTTGCGTAATGTGCCTGCGGATTACAGGGGTTATTACGGTAGACCAGGAAGTGGGGGCTTTGTACTGACGTCGTAAGCTAGAATGTGTGTGTTCTGCTTACATGTGGGGAGCAGCGAAATGATAAAAGAGGAGGTGCTTGCATCTATTATTTCTCCATTCGACTTATTTACATATTTCAGCATGAGAATCGGAGGTTTAGCGCAAGAGCGTGAGAAGCCACTTAAATACGCAAGTCTCACGGCCATTGCGTGTTGGCAGCCCTGCAAAACAAATGCGGCATACCGGCTCGTGCTGCAACATGCTGCTGTCAAGTATGACACCAGAGAGATCACTCCGCAAGAAACCAGAGCGTTTAGTCGAAATACTCCATAGTGAAACCTATTGTCATACACAGTCTATGGTAAAGGGGGGACTAATAAAAATTATCGCGGCCGGCAAACTTATCGTGCTCTTATTTTCTTATCGTTCAATTAATTGACTTATTGCTTATCACGACAGGCCTATGCAAGTCTTAATGGACTAATAAACTATATTTTTACCCTGGATTTGAGCTTTTTTAAGGTCTACTTCTACTGAAAATGTGCAGCTATGCCTTTGAGTAATCAGGTCGTTATGTGCTTATCTAAAGGGTGTACCACTGCTCTTGGCTCTTATCTCAGGTTTGATTTGGCTCAATATCTATTTCTCCCTCTCTACTCCTGGTAGAACAGAGAAATAATTAGTATATTCCCTGAGCATCGGCCTCTTTCTGCTCATATTCCACCTCGCTGCCTGCAGGGTCTGCTGCCATATTGAGGCTGGTATGAAAGTAGGCGAGCCAGGCGGCGCACCAGCTTCCTTTAATGGAGCTTGTTAACCTCGGCTCATAAACAGAACTTTACGGGACCGCAGATCTGCAGCTACTGTGAAATATTAGGTCCTAACCAGCTTGTAATAGACTACCTTATGCAGGACTGCAATGTTTGTGTCTGTTTCAGGTTTTGCTGGTACACCAGGGTACTTGTCCCCAGAGGTGCTGAGGAAAGATCCATATGGCAAGCCGGTGGATATGTGGGCCTGCGGTAAGACTCTCCACTCAACCATGTCTCATGAATCCAGCGCTCTTAGATATTTCACTTTTTCTGCAGTCATATTTTTCAACCCATTTTAAACAGAAGCTTCTCATGACAGAAGTATTCAGGTTTTTGTAGTAAACACCAGCAACTATTATTTCAACATGGGTTTTCATTTGTATTTAGTTTCTGCAGAGCCAGTCTTTGTTGTAATCCTTTAAGGTGGTCTTGATGATCAATTCTTCAGCATTTTGAAGGTCTCACAGTTTTTCTTTGGACTGTTCTTCCTTCTCCCCCTTATTTTCAGTCCAGTCCTTATACCTGAGCGTTTCCAGAGAAACCTGTTTGTTTAAGGCACCAGCATTAAAACGGCTCATAAGTCAAGGGATGAAACAGAGTTGTGTTGACACGCAACAGACAACCTATGAAAAGGTCTGAAATCTTCTAAAAGGTAAACCTGCTTGGCCAACATCTGCACAGCACCAATAATTTAGAGAAAACATCCTCTTGTTTAATCTTGACACTCGCTAGAAATTTGAATCTGATCCATCTGCTGTATCAGGACCAGCAGGTTTTACAACTGATCCACCAGCAAACCTCAGCTAGTTATAAATATATAATAAATATAAAATAAAAAGGCTCAAGTGTAGCAGGAGCTATACCAAAACCACAGAAGAAGACTTTTATACATTATAACTGTAAAATAAAACAAAAACCTGCTGAGAAATAATCCTTTTAAAAGCCGATATTAATATGTGAACATCTCGCACCAAAATGCAATAATTCTTCCATTTTTTAAAGAAAAGGAGCATCTCACTTTCCACACTAGTGCTGTGGACTGAGAAACTGGGGGGACTGGTACATGGGCTGAGAGAACCAGGGGGGGGGGATGGTAATGGGGGGCCGAGAGAAACTGGGGGGACTGGTACTGGGACTGAGAGAACCTGGGGGGAATGGTAATAGGGGGCCGAGAGAAACTGGGGGGAATGGTACTGGGGCAGAGAGAAACTGGGGTGGCTGGTACAGGGGCTGAGAGAACCTGGGGGGGCTGGTACTGGGGGCCGAGAGAAACCGAGGGGACTGGTACAGGGGCTGAGAAAAACCGGGGGGACTGGGACAGGGGCCGAGAGAAACTGAGGGGACTGGTGCTGGGGTCCGTAAGAAAACTTGGGGACTGGTGCTGGGGTCGAGAGAAACTGGGGAGACTGGTACTGGGGCTGAGAGAACCTGAGGGGAATGGTAATGGGGGGCCAAGAGAAACTGGGGGGACTGGTACAGGGGCTGAAAGAAACTGGGGGGACTGGTACTGGTATGGGCCATCCGACCGTGGAACCATTGTCTCTGACCGTCTGAAGTTGGACAGATGTGGCGGTGCAGCTTGGCCCGTGGGGTTTCCTGGTATGGACTCTGGTTCTTCAGCTATGGTGGTCTCTTTCCATCTGGCCAGCATCCCCTAAACTGCTTCGTCTATTTCCTTTCCTGACTGAGATCCACGAATCTTATTAGCATGTAGCACAGAGGAGCGTAATGCACGTCCACCCAGTCTGCCGTCAAACTCAATAAAGACTTCGGTGACACATTTGGCTGGTGCGATTTTCTAACAAGAAATAACACCAAATTGTTGACATAATGCTAATGCTAATTGTTAGCAACAGTGACTCACATGCAGCTGCTTTTCTGCCTACCAGGCCAAAACAGGTTTCCATGTTATCAGATGGTGTTTAGACAGAAATACCCGCCAATACGATACCCTTTTGGCAGAAGTTTTTCTGATGCTAGTACCGGTATAAGTTCACCTCTAGCTGCAGCATCACACTGTGTCCTGGAAGAAAAAGTAGTGAAGTGGTTTGTCAGGACGCTGCTGGACAGACGTCACTATGGCATCATATGAGTCACGAACGCAGAATTTTAAGGTCAGAAAGTTACGTAGTGCGTCTTCAGTAGTCCTGAATAATCAAATCCAACAGGAATAAATTGCTGGAAGTACCATTTTTCCTGCATCATGCAAACATATTTAAAAAAACAAAACAAGAAAACAACCAGGGTCTGAATACAGCTCTGTCTCTAATAATCCTCAAATTTATTAAAACATTGTACTAATTTTTTTTTTTTTTTAACCTTTATTTACACATAGTCTTATTGAGATGCAGTCTCGTTTACAGGAGGGACCTGTTATTGTCAGGTTGTCATAGCAGTCACTCAGCTGCATGCACTATGTGTTCTTTAACTGTTTAGATGTGAAACTCAATGCAGATTACAGACCAAAACAAAACCAAACATGTGCGGCCTGTCGATTTTATACTTTCTTATCAGGCATTAAGTAGCTAACTAGCCACTTTCTCTATGTGAGAACTAACTGAAAGGAGCAGTTCACAGCTTCATTTATCATAAATGAGATGTTGGCCATGAACATACTTTCAGCATTATGTGTAGCATGAAGTCCGCGGTGCGAGCTACTTCCTGTAATCAGTTAAATGTTCAAATGGTTGTTGAGGATGAGCTATTTCAGTTAAAACAGAAAATGGTGGGTTCCCCAGCACAGAACCTGAACCAGAGTTATCCCCAGCTCAGAACCAGGACTAGTTATCCCCAGCACAGAACCTGAACCAGAGTTATCCCCAGCACAAAACCAGGACTAGTTATCCCCAGCACAGAACCTGAACCAGAGTTATCCCCAGCTCAGAACCAGGACTAGTTATTCCCAGCACAGAGCCTGAACCACAGTTATCCCCAGCACAGAACCAGGAGTAGTTATCCCCAGCACAGAACCTGAACCAGAGTTATCCCCAGCTCAGAACCAGGACTAGTTATTCCCAGCACAGAGCCTGAACCACAGTTATCCCCAGCACAGAACCAGGAGTAGTTATCCCCAGCACAGAATCTAACCCAGAGTTATCCCCAGCTCACAACCTGAACCAGATTTATCCCCAGCTCAGAACCTGAACTAGAGTTATTCCCAGCACAGAACCAGCCTTCTGGATTAGTTTGTTCAGTCTCTTTAAATCTCTAAGTGTCACAACAGACTGCTAGAAGATCCAACATGTTGGTTCAGACACTGAAGGATGTGAGGTTCCTCCAGCAGCAGAGTCTGCTCAGTTCTTTCTTCTAGATGCTTCTGTGTTGCATTTCCAGTCCAGTCTGTTCTCCAGCTGAACTCAGAGGTTCTTGAATTCCTCCACCATCTCCACCTCTTTACCCTGAATGTAAGAGTGTTTTGTTGACTCCTCCTCCCCCTGAAGTCAACAGTTATCTCTTTTTTTCTGTTCAAGATGAGGTGATTGTTTCTGTATCTCACAAATTGACTGACCAGTTCTCTGTACCTGGCTTCTGCTGGGATCTGTTGGGTTAATTGACACATATAGCTGGGTGTCATAGGCAAAGAAACAGTCACTTACACCTGAGTCGGCAGCCAGGAGCTAGCATGTAAATAGAGAATGGCAGAGGACCGTGGGCTTAATCCTGTGTTAAACCTAGAAATTAATTAGCAATCTAAGGTGAGGTGGAGTGCCCCATCTATCTCACATAAGACAAAATACTGTATTGATGAAGTAATTGTCACACGACAGTGGACTAAAATAGTCCAGAAATCATTTGCATGTTATTACAGATTTTTTTTAAATGCTACGTACTTTGTACAAGATTAACTTTCTACCACATCATTTGTGTGTATAGGTGTGATCCTCTACATCCTGCTGGTGGGATATCCTCCGTTCTGGGACGAGGACCAGCATCGACTCTACCAGCAGATTAAAGCCGGTGCTTATGATGTGAGTTTTCACACTAAAACATTTTCTCTTTTTGTTGCCTGATCTGGGCTTACTGACCCTAAACTGCATCAAGGTTTTTCTTCACTTTTTGTCAGCATGGGTTGTTTTTGCAAAGCTGCACTTCTAGGCCAGCTGATGTTATTGAGAGTGTTAAGTCACAGAGTCTATTCATGAAGCCATCTTGTCTCCTGTCTTCCTGTCTTTTTATGCTTTTTTTCCCCTCAGTATTTCTTTAAAACTGCAGTGAGGAGACAAGCTCAAGCTCAGTAAACAGCACCCTTTCTCTAGTGCTCAAACAATCAGAAGGGTGGAAGCAAACCGATGGTTAGAAATATATCACAAATAAAGCTTCGTGTTTCAGTTCATTGCTCGTAGAGCTTGAATTGGATCATAAACTACAGCACATGCCACATGTGCTGTAGTTGTTTTTTAGATGTGAATCTGTAGCTGTTTTTCTTTAACCTTTTGAGCCTGATTGGCCCTTATAAGGGCTGATCAGATATAATCACCTGCTATAAAAACAGCAATAAAACAGGACAATGTTTGTTTTCAACCGTTGCTCCGAGTATAGACCAAGTATCAGCAACTCCGGACCTCATGGGCCGGGTCTTGAGGTTTTAGATGTTTCCCTTGTTTAGAACCTAATTTTTATGCATTTTTTGTATGGTATCATTGTTTGCATGGCGTTATCTTTTGTCAAACAGGAAAGAAATGTCATGTCTGTGTCAGTTTACTCAGGCCTGACAATGTTCTCTGGAAAAGCCTCATCTGAGGTCCTTAGTAAGGCTGTGCATGACTGATTGAGCAGGATTAGAGTTAGGCATGTTTCCCTACGCAGAGATCCTACGCAGCTCATCAATTTTAATTAACCTAATTACTCGACTTAAAAAAATACTTAAAATGCCCATCCCTGGTCTCTAGAGGTCCCTAGACAACAAGAATATGAAAGTAAACATTATTGGGGATCAATTCTTCATCTTACTTTAGGTATGTCTTTTAGGGGGTTTTCTGAAAACATAGGCAGCGCTTACGGGGTTAAAAAAAAAAAGGACAAAAAGAAGCTTTAATAGAAATGTCATGATGATTGGGGCTTGTTATCCAGCTACAGGACCTGAACATCAACTCCTCTGAATGTATTTTAGAGTCAAATGTGACGCTGCTTGGTCTTTATCTCGAGATTACAAGGATTATTTTGTTAACATAATGGAATATTTAGCGGTTTTATAAACACTTAACTGTGATAAAACGGCTTTCTGTCTTTGTTTAAGTTTAGGAAAGCCGTTGCGAGGAAGGGATTAGAATACCACATGCTAGCCTCAACTTGCTTATACACATTCTGACCACTTGTGATGGTTAAATTTCTAAGTTTAAGTGTTAATCTTGACCATCTGGCGATTTCAAGTAATCAAAGCTCATTATTTCATAATAACCACGTAAAGTAAATGGTTATCTGGAGAAATGGTAAATTTTTTGAGATAATGAGAAGATTTAACCTGTCAACAAACTCCTTTTATTTTTGATACATAAAACCTTTCAATTGTATATATGATGAGGAAAAGGTTCGGTTGTTCCTGGTATGTATGTATCATTTTACTCCACCAACAGTTCCCGTCTCCAGAGTGGGACACAGTGACCCCAGAGGCCAAAGACCTGATCAACAAGATGCTGACCATCAACCCAGCCAAACGAGTCACTGCCACAGATGCCCTCAAACACCCCTGGATCTGCGTACGTGTCACACCAAACCACTGTGAAGACAGTTTCTTCTTCTGTTAAGGCCTCATGACATCATGTCTTCATGTCCACAGCAACGCTCCACTGTGGCGTCCATGATGCACAGACAGGAGACGGTGGAGTGCCTCAAGAAATTTAATGCCAGAAGGAAACTGAAGGTAAGAAAGGACTGAAGTCCGATTCAGTGCTGCTGCAGGCAGCAGAAGATGTAATGATTAACCTGCAGCAGCGTCAACACAGCAGCTGGTTTTTCTCTCCGTAGGGTGCTATCCTGACCACCATGCTCGCCACTCGCAACTTCTCAGGTAAGACTGAGCCATCTTCATGAAGCTGGCACATAACGGTCCTTTCAGTCCCCTCTGAAATGTGGATTCCCATGTTTTCACTGGTTTTGTTTTACACGTCTTTACCTCCGGCTATTTCAAAGTACTGGATGGTCGTCGGGTGTTTGACATGCTGGCCTGTAGAGGCCACCGAGCCCAACCTGAAATCAATAATGTCTCATCTACAGCTCCCTGTAAAGGCCAAACTATTACTATACTATTACTCTGATATTACTGAGTGCATTTTTTCCCTGTTATTATTTACTACTACTTCTTTGGGTTGCCAGTGTTGCATCCATATCAGTGCAACGTCTTCAGCATTTGTTTCTGTTTTTCTTCCCTTCCTGTCTCGCCTGGTAACGTCTGGAAGGTAAGAGTCCTGAGCTGAGCTGAGTTACACTGTCAGCTCTGCTTCGGAGGCATGCCATGTCCATTAAACACCAGTTTAGAGCTTTCAGTTGACACACTCAGTCTTATGGTTGCCAGTTCACAAGGGACTTAAATGAACTTTAATGAAGAATTGAACCATATCCGTTAGAGGGGAATAGTATAACCATTACAGACTACAAACTGCTTTGTTATATGAACAGTTCATACAGAAGATACATGTGAATTATTTGCCCTGCTCCAAACCAGTTGGGAAGCTGTGAGAAATGGAAATAAAATGCAGTCATCTTGTGAACCCATTTTTATTCATAATGAAATATGAAAAATCAAATGTTTTATTCAGTAAATCTTCCTGCATCTGGTGGACTAAAGGTTAGCACTGATGTAACATGGCTGGGCATAAAGAGCACCTCAGAGAGGTAGAGTCTCTGAGAAGTAAAGATGGTCAGAGGTTCATCTACATGCTGGAGCAGTTTTAGAATTTATTATTATTATTTACCCAGAATTTCAACAAACCTTGCCACATTTCCACCAAAATTAACTGGGTAAAAACTTTCCCACGAAAAAGCACCCAGTGGAGGGACAGGATTTTCTATAATTCCTGGAATTCTTAAGGGGCAGGGCTTTGCTGTGAAGAACTCTGATTGGTGGAGCACCGTCTGTTTAAGCTGAGCTGCAGTTCACACACATTCATTTACTACAAACTTAACTACAAGTTTGATCATTTAAAAAGAGGCTCTGTGAGAGGTGGGTGGGCAACGAGGTCCAGACTCTTTTTAGACTTTGAGTCGGTAGCAGGAAACGATCAAGACTCTGGAAGAATAACCAAGAAGTTGTCAGAACGGCAACTTTATTTATAATGCACTTTAAAAACAACAAAGTGATACAATGTGCACATGACATTAAATCTGTCAAACTAAAAAGCACATTAAAGACATTTAACATTTTGATACATTTAAATAAAATAATTCAACTAAAATCATATGAACATGTGACCAGAGCTGAATGTAGGACACAGAAACAAATTCAGGAAAAGTTAAAGAAACTGAACCATAAGAGGCCAAAAAACCACAAGCGAGCAACCCGACCCCTGGACCAACAGGTGGTGTCAGCCTGACTAGAATACATTTTCCTGAACTTAGCACTGTGATGGAAATGCAGAACATGCAGGTTACCAGGATTCTTTTACTCCACAAAATAAATTTCAGGCAATAAAAATACTGTAAAATGTTGGTGGAAAATCCCATGAACGGATGTGAACCGGATCCAGAAGCAGCGCCATCATCTCTGGACCAAAGCTCAGTTAAGATGGTCTGACAGAAAAACTCTTCTGCTGTCTAACAAATGAAATCTTTATGTAAATTATGGACGCTGTATCATCCGGACTAAAGAGCAATGGGACCCATCGGATACGATCAGCACTGAATCCCTGATGTTTTGAGGCTGCAGTAATGTGCATGCACCTGCCTCATCCCTGAAGCATCCAGACAACGTCTCTTTCAGGGAAGGCCTTGCAGATTTCAGCAAGACAATGCTGAACTACATCCTGCATCTATTACAACAGCATGGCTTCACAGGAGAAGAGTCCTGCTGAACTGGCCTGCCTGCAGTCCAGACCTTTCACCAGTGCACAACATCTGGATGTCATTTTTCACCCTTCATGTTTATTATCTTCTATTATGAATAGAATCTGGGTTTATGAGGTTGGCAGATCATTTATTCTCAACTTTCTTGGAGTTGGGGTTGTAGCTGTGGACATGTTTCCTCCTGGCTACAGATTCTACAACATTAAATATAAAGAAATCCCTCCTGATTCAGAATGAAAGACTTGTTTAGTGAAATGTCTTCCTCTGATCCGGCTGCCAGAAGGTGTCTGATGTCACTGAAAAGCTTATGGATTGTTAAACATGCATGTTGCCTTTTGAAGAAACCAATGAAAAGGATGCAGAACCCCATTTCCCCCCTTTCCCCTCCCTTCACCCACTGTCTCTGTCTGTCTGCATGGTGACTAAAGTGTAGGTCGCCCTTAGTTGGCCACAAAATCATGAAGAAACAGTCATGGCTTCCTCTTCCTTCTCAGTCCTTCTGCTTCTGAGATGAACCGTGTTATTCCTTGAATGAGAGCAGGTAAAGAAACGGAGGCAGCTCTGTGATTCTGCAGGATGAATCTCTGCATGTTCTACACTATGTTTTACCTCCTTGCTGAATCGGTTTCCCTCCCTGCTTGCAGCTCTGGCAGGGCCCACCCTGAGGCACCTGTTAATTGGCTGGCCTTGAATAGACCTGGCGTGTGTGTATGTGTGTGTTTTTGTTATTTCCAACTGGCCGCTGATTTTCTTGCATTTTTATCTTTGTCTCTGCAGCAGCCAAGAGCCTGCTGAACAAAAAACCAGATGGTGTCAAAGTAAGTACCCCTCCCTCATCTGCGTTCCCTTCCTGTACAGAATGAGTCATATTGTTTTACACGTTACTGCGCTGCATGTCCTGGAGGGTCTAACCATGTCCTTTTACACTGTTGTCGGTGTAATGGATATGTAGGCATAAAGGAGAAACTAAGGGTGTAAATTGTGAGTTTGATTACGATACGATAAATCGATTAAGCCGATGTATTGATGTATGAAATGATCACGAGTTCTGCCACGATACCATGTTTAGATATTGAGATCTAATTTTATTCCAGACCTCAGACATTTAAATAAAAACAACTTGCTCTTTTAACAGCAGCTGCAAATAAACTGATACAGAAAAAGATCAAACCTTTAAGACACCGTTGATCCCACTGGCTTTGCTCAAATGGGATTTTTATTTTCTAAGCGAGTTGATTGGACTGCAGGCAGAGCTTTCACCTGTGATGATCTCAAACCAAAACCTGCCATGGAGCAGGTGAGGTTTTCAGCATATGTTGCTATGGTGATAGTAAGACATTAACCAGCTTCATTTTCCTGCTCTCACGTCTTCAACTGGTCATTAACCGTTGCAGATCTAAAAAAATGATCCAATCTTAAAAAGTGGGCTCATCGTACTTATTTTCTGAATTTGGCAAGTGTGTATGGTAAATATTAAGGATGTAAATGAGGATCCAGTTTTATCACCATATAATGGTACATCATACATCGTGGGCTGATATCAAAAATCCTGCCACAATACAATACTTCCATATTAACATGTCATTTTATTCCTGACCTCAGATATTTAAATGAAAACCCTGTGATGATCTTTAAGGACCAAACATCCTGTGATTCGGTTAGATTTCCAGCATCTGTTGCCATGGTGATACATGCTGGCACAGGCCAAGTGTCTGGGAGGATCACATTTATTCACCTTTCTGGGACTAAAATTACTAAATCTTAGAAAGTTGACTCGTCTTGCTTATTTTGTGAATTTGGCAAATGTATACGGTTAATATAAATTATGTACATCACAATTTTGATTTTAATACAATTTTATCAAATTAGGCGATATATCGATATCGATGTTAGCCAACGATGCTTAAGTATCAAGAAATCCTTTTATTTCTGAGCTCAGACATTTCAATGTATAAATGTTAAGGATGTAAATCCCAATTTTAATCACAATAGGGTATATTGATTTCGTGGATAACAATTCTGTGATTGCACTAATTGTGCTGAGATACCATTTCAGTTAACATCCAAGACATCCTGATCAGAACAAAGTAAATGGAAACAACTCCAAGTCTAAAAGTGATCAGTGTATTGATATAGATTGATGTGTAGTTTAACTGCTGGCTTAGTGGCTGATGGATTTCCCTCTAACAGTTGATGTTCCTCCTCTCAGCTGTCGGAGCCGAGGAGACGGATGGAAATGAATAAGTGATGATTGCAGTGTGATTCAGGCTGAGCCGCTTCATATCTGTCCATCTCCAGTCGGGGAAAACCTCCGCTGACACCTTGAACTGGTTCATGTCTGCATCTAACCCTTTTTCCCCCTACTGCTTTACAATAAGACATTTAATTTCATCCTTGTTTGGGACGTTAATGAACTAGACTGGTTCTTTTTTTTCTTCATGATCATCTGATTATTTTCCTCCACGGATTCGCCAACACAATTTACAGAAAATACGTTTTTTAGTTCATACATACATTTAGTGGGAAGGATGGTTTCAGTCCTACAGCAGAATATTAAATGATTATTTAAAGCTAATTTACCTGCCATGGGGAAAACCATATGAATGAAATTGAAGCATGGTATATGTAGGTAAATGACATGTGTATATATAGTATAATAATGTACGGGTAATGAAAAGGGTTTTATGACATAGTGTAATAATGTGAACATGAAGAAGTGAGGAAGTGTGGAGCTCACCTGGCTACATGTGAAGGCTATAAATACATGGCTTTTATCATCTTTTCTATTTCTTCGTGTATATATAATGCTGTTGGACCCCAGGAGAATATCTGGGGCTCGTCTGCAGCTGATCAGGATTTTACTGAAGTAAACTAAAGTCAAACATGCTGTCATGTGATTGGCTGCTTAGATGAACAGGTGGCTGGTGAGTGTACGTTTTAATCATCAGGGCATGATGATGTATGAGCATGAGACGGAGCTGCAGAGTCAGACATCTGATGTATTTCATGGCAGAAGCCAGATGGTGCAGGGCTGCTGGGGAAGCTCTGATCTCTGTGGCTTGTCAGAGCTCTAAAAGCAGCTGTTGGCCACATCTGGACTTTCTATGAACACCTATCTTTTCAACTGTCAGCGTAGTTGGCCTCTATTGAGACTCTTTGTTCTTCTTTTTGCCCCCCAGCCATGAACATGAGCTCGTCCAGTGAGAGATCTTCTCTCTGATTGGCTGTCTTTAGTTAGTTATCCAGGAAAGCTGTGAAGTCTTGCTTTGCTTTGCTTTAACTAGAAACCAGCAGCGTGTCCCTGGATCATATCGGCCTGTGTGGGAACACTGATGCGTCGCTCTTATTCTAAATATGTGATTCAAGTTAGATTCTGAAGAAGGAAGAAGCAGAAAATGACGCTTATTTAGGACTTCTGGGTAATGTATTATTAGTCGGAGAGTAAGATGGTCTTGTCAGATGTTGGGTTAAAAGGTCGAACTCGGGCGTGGTGGTCCTGCTGTGTTTCAGCCAATCATCTTGCAAAATAACTGGCTTGTTTTGCTCCATGCTGATGATGTTTCTTATTGTGGCTCGCCGAGCTCCTGGTTTCTTTCTTCTAGCCTTTGCAGCATTACCTCTGGAGCTTCTGTGTTAAGACTGAATATCTGGTTTTATTCCCCGGCTTTTATCTCTTCTGTGGTAACAGCTGCTCCAGCACAACGTCCCACGTTTCCATCCACAGCAGCTGCTTGAGGACCGAATGTGTGGACACTAAGCCTCCTGTCCTGTCTGTCTACCTGTCTGTCCACTGTGTCCCTGCAGATCAACAACAAGGCTAATGTGGTGACCAGCCCCAAAGAGCCTGTCCCCACTCCTTCTCTGGTACACTGTCTGCCTGCTCGCTGCCTGTCTGTCTGCATGGCCGTCTGTCCATTAAATACCTCTACCCTTCCTACTTACTGTAGATTTGTTTTTGTCTCTGCTTCTTGAACCTGTGTGTGGCATTGCTGTACATGGGCTACATTCTCCTTTGTTGTTGATGATGGCTGTAATGGCGCCCGGGCCATTCCAGGCCAGCTTTAGCTGCAGGTTCTGAACCGTTCCTGTAGACCACCAAGGTTTCTGTTAGAAACACCACTGCTCTGGAATGGTTTTGTCCACCTCTGCTTCCAATGGAGACCGTTGCTACTGGACACTAAACATCCCAGCATACTTGTTGAATTCTTCAATACTTCAATGCCAAACAAAATTCCTTTCTGGCCTCCACAGAAAAAGCTGAAATTAGACAAAATTTTAAGTCTAATGGGAAGTTTTTAAGTGAAAAAAAACTGTGACCGCTTTCTTTGATAATTATTATTCCAGCTGGTTATTGTGGTTTAACATCAGCTTCATGCTTGCTGACAAACGGAGCAGAATGTAAGAGAATTACCAGAAATGTACTCGCCTGCTGCTGGAAATTGGACTGATTTAACAGACAGAGGATTTATAAGCCATAATTACTTCCACCTCTGACTTTTCACCATTATGTTAATTTACCCTTTATGGTGTGAAGTAATAATTTTTCCCTTTAACAACATGTAGAGAGATTTAAAAATAATTTGTATATATGTACATTTATCATCGTGTGATGTCAGAATTGTTGTAGTACAAAAGGTCTCCAGCAGTGGGCGGAAGAATCGTATCAGCTTGGATTCCATGACGTGATGCAGTAGGTCTCAGAAATGTTACAATGTTATCAAATCCGAACAGTTTTAGAGGTTTAAAGATGTCAGATGTGTCTGAGGCAACAAGGAGCTGGCTGAGTGGTGAGCTGTTTTCCTCTTCACTTGTCTTTATGCTAGGCTAACAAGACTCACGCAGATTACAGGAATTGGTTTGGTTTGGTTGGATGAGTTAATAAAGCACAAAGCCAGATGTTTTGGCGTGAGCGCCAAACTTTTTCATTCAACTCTGCAGTTAAAGTTTGGGATAAACTGAACTAGTAGAAAATGAGAGTAAATATCAGTGTGTAGCGATTTTAACTGTGGACGGACCTTCATCAAACAGGATCAAAGATAAAGGAAAAAAATATATTTTATGTTCAATACGTAACTTGAGAAAGGCTGAAGCCTAGTTTTTTATCTTAATACCCAAACATTTGATTGCTTCATTGATTTCTAACGTCTCATTTCTGAGGACCATCGAGGCTCTGCAGACCAGACCAAACCGTTCATGACTTTATTAGGCTCCATTATACATCAGTAATTAATAGAAATACCTGTAATGGATATTTTATTACATAGAAACATATGAAATTGTTGCTGGAAGATGGTCATAACCCATGTGGGGCTGGGTGGGGGGCAACACCGATGTACAGCAAAGAGTTCTGTAGCATGAACTGTACATGTAACGTGCCCTGAGTATGTACTTGTGCTTATCATGTTTGTGCGGTTTGTCCTCGGTGTGTTTATGTACTACAGCTGATTGAGTCACGTCTGTTAAGGCGTGGTTAGTGTGTGTTTATAGAGCTCCGTTAAACCCAAACGTGTGAAGATGTCGTTATGGTGCTGCAGTTGTTGTTTCTTCCATAGCAACGCCCTGTTGTTCTCACATAGCAGTTTCTAGTTTCCTTTGTGTTCATTTTGCCTGATGTTTCCTCTGCTTGCCTCCTAACACTTTCATTTTGCCCCACTTTCTTCTTCAAATCAGGAGCCTCAAACCACTGTTATCCACAACCCAGCTGATGGAAACAAGGTATACAGCTGGCCAGATACAGTCTGGAGCTGTAGTTAGCTGCTGCCATGTAGTCTAGAGCCTTAATGTTGCTTCTAACCACCGTGTTTCTGTTCCGTTTGGTTGTTTCTTCTACTGAAAAGGAGGGACTGTGGATTCTGCATGTTATCAGCTGTGGCATGTGTTTTTCCACTTTACGTTGGTACGTTGAACTCATAAATGCCTCTGCTCTATCTTGAATGTTTATGCAACCATGTATAATATTCAAATATTCAAAAGTTTGTGTCATATTACGTGAGTCTGAGAAGCAACATGACTTTTCCAGTAGTTGAACCAAAAGGTTATCCATGCTGCTGCAACACAGACCAGGCAGAGACATGGATACCGAAGCTCTTCATCAGGACAGTCCCCGTCCATCTTCCATGTTCCACATGGAACTATGTTGTCCTGTTCACTCCATACAGTGATGTGGGAACATGCATGCTTGTATCAGTGCTTGGTGCTTCTCTGTGCTGAGTGATGGTGTTGTAGGTCATAGTGTAGCGTGCAGTAAGCCTACCTGTGCATAGTGAGTCTAGTACTGAGATTAATATGAAACGGACCCAAAGCTGCTGAAGTCATCGCTTGTCCTGCTTAAATATTCAGCTTCTGTCTGTTAAACCAACCAGCGATGAGCTCCATTGTACAGGCAGTGCGTCACCAACCATCAATGAACTCCATCGTAGAGGCGGCGCGTCACCAACCAGCAATGAGCTCCATCGTACAGGCGGCGCGTTACCAACCAGCAATGAGCTCCATCGTACAGGCGGCACGTGACCAACCAGCAATGAGCTACACCGTAGAGGCGGCGCGTCACCAACCAGCAATGAGCTCCATCGTACAGGCGACGCGTCACTCTGGCTGTTGTCAAAACCACCTATTACATACTGCACATACTAGGTAGTTCGCAAAAGGTAGTACGCAGTAGGTAGTACACAGAAGGTAGTACGCAGAAGGTAGTACGCGGAAGGTAGTATGCAGTAGGTAGTTCACAGAAGGTAGTACGCAGTAGGTAGTACGTAGTATGCAGTAGGTAGGTAGTGCGCAGTAGATAGTATGCAGTAGGTAGTACACAGTAGGCAGTACGCAGTACATACTGTGTACTATGTTCAGTGCTAGCTTGTAGTGTGAGCAGGTATTTTAGTTATCTGCAGCATTTTTAGCCGTTTAACTTCTTTATTGCTCTTAGATGAAATTTTGGAAATTTGCATCATTATGATGCAGCTGTTTGCTCACCTGATGGAGGTGTGTCACCTGCCTCAACTTGAACATCAGGGCTACTCCGTTTTTCTCTGCTCCAACACACCAGACTTGAATGAATGTGTGCAGAGCTTCATAAGCTGTTGGATCCATTTAATTTCACTCAGCTGCGTTGGAGCGGGGAAACATTGAAAACCTGCAGGACTGCAGCTCTCAGTGTAGAAGAGAAAGCAGTGGTCAGATAAAAGCAGCAGCAACACTAACATAAATCCACTTTTCCAGTTTTGAGATGGCTGCTGTGTTTTCCATCAGATACAGCGTGCAGACTGGGTGGATGCATACTTGTACTCAAGTTTTGGTTTAATTGGTATGCACTGCAGGTGTAGTACACAGTTTTGAAAACAGCCAAAAGGAACGAAAAGGGGCCGTGTATAAAAGGTAATTCAAGACTAAATGTGTGTGTATTTAAGATTAGCATGTTCCTTTACCACGTGGTCTGAAAACGAACGGTTTTGGTTCAGCTTTGTTTTTGTTGACGTCTGAAGCAGAAATTCAGCAATCATTCCGTGATCAAAGATGACCAATCAGAATTCACAGTAACGTTGCTGCAGAATTATTAACAAACTGAAGTTTGTAGCAAATGAAAATGATTTAATCTGATTTAATTGAATCAGATTTTATTAATCCTACAGGAAAATGTAATTATTGCAGTTTAAATTAATAAAAATCTGACTGATCATTATAAAGAGCTGTCAGACAGCTGAAGTAGCCTCTGACTGAAGGCTTGTTTGTGACGTTCTATATTTCATTATCAAATATAAAATTTATATTTTTATAATGATCCTGAGCCACACAATGATGCGATGATTGATCAATCCCAGACTTGTGATTAGTAGAAAACATTAGAAAACCGTTACGTCGTCCTCATTGCCCCTCGCCATCTGTCTGGTGATGTCTGTATGTTATGAACTCGACTAGAAAATGATAAAATGATCCATTGTGGGAGAAGATGCAGCATCTCTGTGGGCTTCTGCCCATCTTTTGGTGGTTCTGGATCCACTCACAGATCCTGTATTTGTTCTCTCACAGGAGTCCAGCGAGAGTGCCAACACAACCATCGAGGATGAGGATGTGAGAGGTAGGGAGCTGCAGACTAACACATCTCTCTGTTGCCAGGGCGACTCCCTCATTACATCGCTGTTTAAGCTCTTTTCTTTTAACTTTCTACAGTTTGTTTGCTGCATGATTCTGTTTTATTGTCTAACGTTTTTCTAGTTCCATGTAACTGAAGCAGATGTGACGAAATTGGGGAATAAAAATATGCTGATGCAAATATTGATTCACTTTAACTTTCTGTGTGTTTTATGTAAGTTTACTTCAGCATCATAATGCTAAATTCAGGTTTAGATTTCACAGCCAAGGGCTGGAAAAGACAACGATAACCCCTCTCCCCAAAGGAGCCAATTATTGCAACAAAGTCAATTTATCTCTTTTAAACTACGTCATCTGAGACTTACAGACAAGGGGATCGCAGTATGTCGATATCGACTTGTGTTGTTAGAGAGTATTGATCAGGATGAAAACAAATATTCAGTATAATTGGATCTGTGTGTTTGTTTCTTACCTCCTGTAATTAAAAACTAGGATAATTTCATTGATTGAGGATATTGTGGATATTATCATTGTATGTTTTTATCACAAATCAAATATTGTATCAGACCTAACTGGGTTCAACTGGTTAAACAGAAAATCTTCATGGGCCCTCAGTTTAATTCAGCTTTATTTATACAGCTCAAATTCACAACAAATTCATCTTAAGACACTTTTACAGATTCAGTTAAGTTAAAACCAAACCGTCCACATTAGTCCAGTTTATAATACCTGTGTTCATAAACCAGTTCCTAAAGTGATGACCTAGTCAAGGAAACCACCATTAGAACCAGAACCAGGAAGGAAAACCTCTATCAGGACCAGAACCCAGAAAGACGACCCCCTTCCTGGACCTTAACAATGAGATTTATCAGCAAGGAAAGTTGGAAGATGATCTGAGGGTGGAGAGGGGGTCTGCTTCATGAAGTTAAACTGTGAGCTGGTTCCACAGAGGGGGATCCGATACCTGGAGCTTCTGCCTCCAGTTCTACTTGTTAGGGCTGCACAATTAATCGGATTTTGATCGTGATCACGATTTTGGTGGCTACAATTAAATGAACCTGATCGTCAACGATATTTACATTCACAATGCGACTCTGCTGCATGCATCTCTGATCACATACATTCTCAACCTGTACTCTGCCAACCACCAGGGGGCGAACGCAAGGCCAAGGCTTCATTAAGCTGCCTAAATAACGAGGGCGCAGTGGCGCACCCCTTTTACAGTTGACAGCTAGTTGTACTCAGTGTTGCCAACGTAGCAACTTCGTCGCTATATTTAGCGAGTTGTCAATCGCCTCTAGCAACTTATTTTTTAAAAAAACAACGAGCGACAAATCTAGCGACTTTTTCTGGTGATATTGGAGACTTTTGGAGACTGACGTGAAAGAGCGTATAGTTTACTCTTCAATGAGGACTGGGTGCTGCGCAAACCCCTCCCCCGTCCAAAAGCACTCAGTAGAGGCTTGTTCCTCACGCAGCAGCAGCTGCATTCAGAGCAGGAGATGATCGCGTCTGTTTCATGAGCAGGCTGAAAATTAAACGTACATAGCTGCTGCTGGCTGATCCCACACTGGCTTACTGTCAGATATTAATGTTTATTAATGAAAAGTGTGGACATAAACATTAAAAAAGTTAAGTGTTGTGACATGTTGCAGACTCCTAATTAAAAACAATTACACTTGAAAAATTTAAACTTAAAAAATAAAGAAAATTGAATTGAATTAAATTTTATAATTTTCTTGCTGTTCAAAACATTCTAGGTTGTCTTTTCTTCAATTTTTGCCTTTCTCACAACATCCCTCTCCATGGTAGCATCCCTTAAAACTGTATATACTAGTGATGGGATGTTTGGCTCTTTTCAGAGAGCCGGATTTTTTGGCTCCCAAAAGGCTCTTGATTTAGCATCTTTTGTAGCCCCATAATTTACATTAACTTCTCAAAAATGAATGGTAAATGTATTATATTTTTTTATCATCTATTCTAATTTAAAGTTTAATTTTTCACAAAAAATTGTTGCCATATAGTTTGTTTATAAATAAAAATACATGTTTTTCCAAACACGGTGAATAATCGTGATTAATAATCGTGATTACAATATTGATCAAAATAATCGTGATTATTATTTTGGTCATAATTGTGCAGCCCTACTACTTGTAGAACCTCCAGTAAACCTGCAGTCTGAGAGTGAAGCGCTAATGGGAAAATCTGAAACATATCTTTAAGATCCAATGGATCTTGGTCACTAGGAGTTTTACATGTGAGGACAAGAATTTTCTATTCTATTCTGGATTTAAAAGGAAGTCTATGGAGAGAAGATAAAACTGGGGAAACGTGATCTCTGATGATAGTTCCCATCAGAACCCTGGCTGCAGCATTTTGGATCAGATGGAGGATTGTATTTAGAATTATCAGGAATTCTGGAGGTTGTAAGGGTTTGGAGGAAAGACTTGTTTACAGGTGGGTGCAGGGTGAGGAAGCAGCTTTTCTGCCGATATGTAAACAATGAAAGTTGGGCAATGTTAATATTCTGAACATCTCCTGCTGAATCTAGTCATGTCTAGGTTGTGTTGTAAGATATTCAAGTTCAAGAAATGATGGGGACCCTTTACCTGGCGGGGATTTCTCATAGTCTGTAGGCAACAAAGGTACACCAGACCTCCTCAGTTTATCAGCTGTAGGATAAGAGATGTGAAACAGAGAATGAGATCTGAGACCTCATCCCCTGCAGGAGGGGTCATAGGGGTTGGGTACAGTGTGAGCTGGGCGGCGGCCAAAGGCAGGGACCCTGGTGGTCTGATCCTCGGCTGCAGAAGCTAGCTCTAGGGACATGGAATGTCACCTATCTGGTGGGGAAGGAGCCTGATCTGGTGCGCGAGTTTGAGCAGTTGTGGCTAGATATAGTTGGACTCACCTCGACACACGGCTTGGACTCTGGAAACACTGTCCTTGAGAAGGCTGGACCCACTTCCGTTCTGGAGCTGCTCCTGTAAGAGGCGCCGAGCAGGTGTGGGCATGCTCATTGTCCCCCAACTTGGCTCCTGTATGTTGGGGTTTACCCCGGTGGACGAGAGGGTAGCCTCCCTCTGCCTTCAGGTGGGAGGACGGTTCCTGACTGTTGTTTATACTTATGCACTGAACAGCAGTCCAGAGTACCCACCCTTTTTTGGAGTCCTTGGAAGGGGTGTTGGAGAGCACTCCTTCTGGGGCCTCCCTCATTCTGCTGGGGGACTTCAATGCTCACGTGGGCAATGACAGCGATTCCTGGAGGGTGTGATTGGGAGGAACGACCCCCCTGATCTGAATCCGAGTGGTGTTTTGTTATTGGACTTCTAGCTCGTTGTGGATTGTCCATAACGAACACCGTGTTTAGGTATAAAAGTGTCCATATGTGCACTTGGCACCAGCACACTTTAGGCTGCAGTTCGAGGATCGACTTTGTAGTCATATCGTCTACGGGTGAGGGACTCACCCTCACCTAGGGGAGGCGGGGGATATTGAGTCTGAGTGGGCTGTGTTCTGTGCCTCTATTGTTGAGGCGGCCAACTGGCGCTGCGGCCGTAAGGTCGTCGGTGCCTGTCGTGGCAGCAATCCCCGTACTTGTTGGTGGACACCAGCAGTGAGGGATGCCGTCAAGCAGAAGAAGGAGTCCTATCGAGCCTTTTTGGCCTTCGGGACTCCAGAGGCAGCTGATGGGTATTGACAGGCTAAGCAGAATGCAGCTTCGGTGGTCGCTGAAGCAAAAACTCAGGCGTGGGAGGAGTTTGGAGAGGCCATGGAGAATTACTTCCGGACGGCTTCGAGGAGATTCTGGTCCACCATCCGGTGGCTCAGGAGGGGAAAGCAGTGCTCCATCAACACTGTGTACAGTGGGGATGGGGGGCTGCTGACCTCTACTTGGGAGGTTGTGGGTTGGTGAAGGGAATACTTCAAAGACCACCTCAATCCCACCAACACGTCTTCCGATGAGGAAGCAGAGTCTGGGGAAATTGGTGTTGGTTTCTTCTATCTCTGGGGCTGAGATCACTGAGGTGGTTAAAAAGCTCCTCGGTTGCCAGGTTCTCCAAGAATTCCTTACGGCTCTGGATGCTGTAGGGCTGTCTTGGTTGACACGCCTCTGCAGTATCACGTGGACATCAGGGACAGTTCCCCTGGACTGGCAGACCGGGGTGGCGATCCCCCTCTTCAAAATGAGGGACCGGAGGCTGTGCTCCAACTACAGGGGGTCACACTCCTCAGACTCCCTGATAAGGTCTATTCATGAGTCCTGGAGAGGAGGGTCCGTCTGGTAATCGAACCGCGGATTGAGGAGGAGCAGTGTAGTCCTGGTCGTGGAACAGTGGACCAGCTCTACACCCTCTTTGGGGTCTTGGAGAGTGCATGTGAGTTTGCTCAACCAATCTACATGACCTTTGTGGTCGTCCTCTTCATCAGGACCACCTTCTAGTACCGGGTTGTCCTCTTCATCTGGACCACCTTCTAGTACCGGGTTGTCCTCTTCATCAGGACCACCTTCTAGTACCGGGTCGTGCTCTCCACCAGGGCCGCCTTCTACTACTGGGTCGTCCTCTTTAAGCCTGGTGTGATAGATGGAAGCAGGTGGTGGAAACCTTCCTCAGAGGTTTTGCTCCATATTGACATGACAGCATCACACAGTTGCTGCAGGTTTGTCAGCTGCATCCATGATGAGAATCTCCCGTTCCACCACATCCCAAAGCTGCTCTACTGGACTGAGATTCTGTTGGCTGTGGAGGCCGTTGGAGTCCAGTGAACTCATTGTCATGTTCTAGAAAGCAGGTGGAGATGATCTGAGCTTTGTGACATGGTGCATTATTCTGCTGGAAGTAGCATCAGAAGATGCTACACTGTGGTCATAAAGGGATGGACATGGTCAGCAACAATACTCAGGTAGGCTGTGCTGGTTAAACCAGGCCACGTTGGTACTAAGGGGCCCAAAGTGGGCCAAGAAGATGGATGGATCCATGTTTTCATGATGTTTCCAGCAGATTCTGAGCCCAGCATCTGAATGTGGAGCTGAAATAGAGACTCACCAGACCAGCAAGGTTTCTCCTTCTATTGTCCAGTGTTGGTGAGTCTGTGTGAATTGTAGCCTCAGTTTCCTGTTCTTAGCTGACAACTGCTGCTCGCTGGACATTTTCTCTTCTTCAGACCACTCTCTGGAAACCCTAGAGATGGTTGTGGGTTGAAATCCTAGTGAATACTCAGACCAACAACCATGCCACGTTCAAAGTCTCTTAAATCCCCTTTCTTCCTCAGTCTGATGCTCAGTTTGAACTTCAGCAAGTTGTCTACACCATGTCCACATGACTACATGCTGCCCTGTGATTGGCTGCTTAGATATTAGTGTTAACGGGAATTTGGACAGGTGTACCTGATAATGTAGAGGTGAGTGTACATCGTACTGTATAAAAGGCTATGAGTAGTAATGACACAGCTTTATTTGTGGTAATATGGGTTATAACCAAACATAACTACCACATGTAGCACCTCTGTGTGCACAAGGATCCTAGGAAGACTAAATCTACCTGTAGGATTGTCCTTAAATAAAGAAAAAACATCTTTCATTACTCATCCGTCCTCTGCATGTACTGGTCATGTGATTTGTTCTCAGCTGATTGAAGAGTGAAGAGCTTCCTGTTCACTTTGCATGTTTTCTTCATCTCATGTTTTTCTTTTGTCCATTTTCTTGTCCTTCCTACTGCGCGTCCACATCATCCCCTCCACTCGTTTCCTTCCACCTCTTCATTCAGCACCAACTCCCTTCTCTGCTCACCACATTTATCACCTTAAGCACCTAAACCAGTCAGCCCCTCAGCCGTCTTCCTCACCTTTACTCTCCTCCTCCTCCTCATCCTCTTCCTCCTCCTCCTGCTGGTATTCCCCAAGTGTTTGGCCCAGCGGTGAGGAGTGCAGCCAGTACATCCCGAGGGCACTGATGGTTGCCTACCTGCTCTTCTTCTTCACATCTACCTACATGGTTTTTTTCTCTGACCATCCCACCACATGCCAGTGCAGCCCCCATTACCCCCCCACGCAGGGTGCTGAGCACGAGCCCACCCAGGGCCCCACTGACTCCATGTGTAAGTCTCATTTCCAAAATGCTGTGAGGAGCTGCAAGCTCCCACCGCTCAAGATGTTCACAGTAGCAACAAAATTATTAAAACTGAAAAAATCTGCTATAAAATGAGAAAGTGACATTTTAACCGCAGGAGCTTTTTCTTCTTGTCCAGTCCAGCATCGTAGCAGCTGAATGATGATCTGGCTGTTGTGTGAGCAGCTTTAATAATCTGTTTTTTTATAATTGTTTATTACTGAATTTACATAAAATTGCTGGGCATGACGGAGAAAACACTAAAGACACAGCATACAGAAAGCATCACTAACAACCATCTGCTCCACCAGCATGGCAGAGAACATCCTACTGCCTCTGCAAGAAATCAAATTTGACAGTCCTCAGGAGCACCTGTAAGAGACGAACAAGCTGAGAAAACATGGATCCCAACAAAAACCAACAACCAGGAGCAAATCAGAAACGAAACAGAAGTAACTATGGGCGTTAACCCTTAGGACAACATGGTGACTGTCGGCTGCATAACATCATTGTCTAAGTTTCATCTCTACATTATGACGTGAAACTAATATCAAGCTGTTCACCAACCAACGACAAAGTTTCAGGATTGCAATAATCTGTTCAGACTTCAAACCACTTTGGTATTGCTGACATAATAGCAGCTACTGGGTTCAGTTTCAGACTCATCCCTGCTTTCCTGGACTTCGTTGGCTGTACTCAAACCACGTTTACATGTTTCCATGCATATATGTACAGAAAAGTAGCTACTTTTCCTTTTGCATTTTCAGAAAGAACCAGCATTTACACAACAGCGGAATGCAAACGACCTCCATCCAGAAAGAAAATGCTCACAGGACTGGAAATGATGTAGCGTGCATGTCAGGCCTATAGGGGGCAGTGAAACTTTGCCAGGTCTTATCCGGAGGCATAAGCTTCCCCTTGTATAGAGGTGTGTTGATTTTGTGGTGCATGTGATCCACCTGTCTTTGCTGACGGCATTAATGTTGCACCAGAAGCAGGTTTTGCTTTAAGAGGTTTAGATAAGGTAAAAAGGTTCAGCTGGACAAATGGAACACGGAGGTCCGCCTTGGTCGTCATGCTTTTTCGCAGGTATACACGGGGCCTGAGTGCAGACAGAAACATCATCACCAAAAGAGTCCAGTTCACCTTTACATGGTCAGGAGTCGCCTTTTGTTTAAGAAAGGTTCACTCTAAACCAAGGGGTCCAGAGTCAGTTCTTGAGGACAGCTGCCCTGCAGGTTTTAGAGGTTTCAGATTAATGGGTCAACATGTTTAGGTAGAATTTGACAACACTTTGTTGAGGAGAGACTTTTAATTAGAATCAGGTGTGTTGGAGCAGGAAACATATAAAAGCTGCAGGACGTAGTCCAGTTCCAGCTGAGCATTCCTCACATGTTCACTGTCCCAGAACTCAAACAGCTGTTTTAATAATTTCTGATCCAAATCACCTACCAGATTGTTTGTGTTTAGTCTTTATTTACCACATCTTTAGTTGCCTCATATTGTACTTTTAGGGCATATGTTGTACTGTTGGTCATATGCAGCAGGTTTTAAATTATCAGTGTAAAAGTAATTAAAACATTTTGTTGGGAAAATGTCTTAACCACATATTGAAAATAGATCACTGATATTGGATTATGGGAGCTGTCAGTCAAAGCTGACCCCGCCTCCAACCCAAGCTAAAGCTGCTGTCTGATAGCACCTCCCACTGCTTCGAAACAGGCATGGCAGCCGGGTTCAGGGATTCTTCTGCATTCGTCTATACGCAGAGAAAGGCACCACTCTTTATGCCAGTTTCATTTATTCATTTTTTTTTTATCTATTTTTTTATTTTAAAGAGACAAAATATAACAGCTAATCCATTTTGTGAAAGGGTTTAATGGCTTAAAGGTCATGATAGGTACTTCCTAAACTTTTATTTAATATTTGTGCAGAGTCCAGAAGGAGGGGTGGTTGAGAGTAGACCAGCAAGCCGCTAGGTCCGTGTGCAGCCAGAGTGAGAGCTTGTCTGCATTGCTGGTTAGTTTAGTTTCCTCAGCACTGATGACCCTAACCGCTGTAACTTACTACCCGTTCAGGTCGTTACAGGCCGAAAACATTACACATTCACATTATTTCCACTTCTGGCTCAATCCTTTTAATAAATTCAGTCCTAATCAAAATTTCTTTACGCGCTTTTCCACCCAGTTATTTTGATCCCGTGATGTTACGGTTTTTATTAAAAGAAAAAAGTTATTTTACATATAATAGATTATGGATCGCTGTGGACTTTAATGCAAATTGGTAGCAATTGATTTTTAAGTGTTGTTAGATTTTTCTCTTCTTTCCTTCCGTTAGATTTTTATGAATTATTGCTCCTCTCATCAGTAAAATCCCTGTCCTAAAAACATTTTTTTCCTTTTATTGACATCTTCCAGTCATCTTCAGGCCTAGTAAAAACTATCAAATTATTTTAACCTTTAAAATGCCAGTTTGATGACACGATGTGACTGTTTAATGAAAAAAGGAAAAGAAGCTGTTTTCTATATAATAGATTACAATTTGAATAATTACATATTTGGCCATTTTAATTAGGACTGAAGTTGATTTAGCAATTTATGCTATAAATAAATAAATAAAAGTGGAAAACCACATTAATCTGCAATTGTTTTATAGTAGTTTTTTAAAGGTTGGCTTTTTTTTGACCACTGAAAGGGTAGTAAATCTGTACCCAGGGTCCTGTTGACCTTTAAGAAAAACTGAAATGGGAATTATAGGTCTTCAAGAGAAACATTTTCTAACAAAGAAAAAGTCATCCTGCACGGGGAAACACAACCAGAATAGGGGCCAGAAACTGAGGGAAAAAGATCTGAAAGGCCAAAAGAAATCCAAAAATCCCCTTCAGAGCAAGCATGACCGACTGCTGCAGTGATCCTACATAAAAAAGAGTTGATTCCCACTTCAGGTTGTGAATGACTCAGCGGGAAGCGTCTAAGGGGATGTGGACAGTATATGGAGATGTGGTGAAGCTGCTGATCTACTAGTTACCCTATGGTCAGAAACCGGGGATGTTAATACAGGAGGCTGGGCTTGCCTCATATGGGAGGAGATCACTGCTTCTTCACACTGGAAGGAGCCAATTGACTTGGTTTGGACATTTTCTGGACGTCTTCTGGAGGAGGGATTTCGGACATGTCCAGCCAGAAGGAAACTTAAGGAAAGACCCAGGACTCACTGGAGAGATGATCTCGTTGTCTTGAAAATGCATTAGTGTCCCTCTGGGAGAGTTTGCTGGAGAGAAGGCATGGGGGTATCCACTGAGATTGTTGCCCCGGTAACCCAGTCCTAGCTAAGACATGGATGGAAGAATGGATTATTGTGCCTTATACTGGAGATAAAGCTAGCGTTAAAAGGCCTAACACGGGGCACCATTTATGTTGGTGATAAAGCAAGAGCTAGCTTCGTCATTAGCAACATGTTCCAGAGACAATTGATTGGATTATATTTAACAATCATTAATTCAATCTGACTAATCAGAGAATAAAAACTAGTTTACGTGTCTGTCTGGTCTTTACATGTCAATCAGATACATCTGTGACAAATACAAAACTGATAACATGCAGTTTTATCCTGGTGCATAGAAAATCTGAGGCCAGACAGCAAAGGTGAGACATTTTCTGACCATGTTTTTCAAACGTCAAGCATAAATTGGGCCACCTTCTGTCTCTGGTTTGGTGAATCTTGGTCATAGCGAGATGAAACTTCCAGCTGTGGAATCTGTGAGATGTGAGCTTTCAGAAGAGGAGCCATTTGTCCGTGTTCATGCTGTCGTGTGGACACGGGGAGACATCATCTGGGTTTCATATGCGTTCGGACTTTGTGTACCTGGTCTTTTAATTGTTTGTTGTCTTAACTGTGTTTGGTGGTCATAGAAATTGTTTTACTGAGCTGTAAGCTGAGATTCTGGACTTTCAGTGGATACCACGTGTACAGTTACATTTACAGACCTGACGTTAAACCCGTAATTCCAGATGTTAACCCCTTAACTCCCGGTAGCGGAGGGTGCAGGTGCAAGAGGTGAAGTTAAACAGTCAAGCTAGCAATGCAAAGTTAGAGAATTTATAGGCCAGAAATCTGGATAATGAAGCAGTAAAGGTGCATGGATGGAAGTTATTGTGCATATTGTGAATATTTCTCTCTCCTCACCATCTAGAAGGTGTGAGATTCTAATCCTGCTTTCTGACCTGATGGCTGATATTCATCAGATATTGTTCCTTCTGTGTTTAGAAGGAAGCAACTTCACAGCTTTAAATTCATCCTGTCATAAATATGTAATTTTATTACATTAATATACAAGATAAGATTTACAACTGTCACTGTGTAAAGAGAAAACTTCTGGTAAAAGATGTTAATTTGTTTAGTGTTGGTAAACCAAAAGTTACTGCATTTTCCTCATATAGCAGTACTTTTAAAGGGAATAGGATATTTTTCACATAATATGATTATTCGCAAACATTTCATGCGATTAATCACGATTAAAATTTTTAATTGTTGCTCAGTGCTAAAAAAAAACTATACAAGACCCTACACCACAATACAGAAACCAATACTATCAAGAGGCATGTATGGCTGTACTGGTCCCAAAAGAAAAGAGAAGAATGGAACAACTGGCAGTGTTGGTCAACATGTGTGATTTTACATGCTTCAATACACTTGGGTAAACAAGAAAATTTTATCTTATGAAAGTGAAATCTTTAAATCTCACTGTATCCACTTCTGATGAAAAGACTGTTCAAGAGTGTATGCAAAGTTATATTTAAACACACTAGGCTAGTTAGCCAACTGTGATCAGGTTAGCTGTTGGTGCTCAGTTAGCCGTCTGTGATCAGGTTAACTGTTGGTGCTCAGTTACCCGTCTGTGATCAGGTTAGCTGTTGGTGCTCAGTTAGCTGTCTGTGGGCAGGTTAGCTGTTAGTGCTCAGTTACCCGTCTGAGGTCAGGTTAGCTGTTAGTGCTCACTTAGGCATCTGTGGTCAGGTTAGCTGGGAACATCACTGGGCTGGAAGCTTTTGAAGTGTGGATCTACAGAATTGGTGTGAATGAAGAAGCATTTTACTTTGACATCCTGTTATTTGCAAACTGCAATTTGCTGCATGAACAACAGCACTTATTCTTTGCATTCGTTTCTTCCTAGCTTACGTACTTAGCATGAAAGGTAATCTTGATGTCATCATGTTGAACTATGCGGACTAACTTCCAACCAGACCTTCCTTCATTCATCTCCTTGTGACTCTATTATTTGTGGTTTTGATACTGATGTGAAATTCAGTCCCTGAACATTTCGTGCTGTGACGGTGGATCAGTTTTCTCCTCAAGTTTCACATTTTATGACTTGATTTGTGCTTGTGTTCATTATGCAGATATAGCCACTAAGTATCACCGACGGCTTAATGCTCATGGTCATTTACCACTAGTCACATTTCCAAGTGGCTGCTTCTGTAGCAAATTATTGTTTTTTTAATTCGAAGGCAAAGTAAAATTCTTGTTTGTTTTTTTTTTTCTTTCCTCTGTCTTGCAGCCCGGAAACAAGAGATCATTAAAGTGACTGAGCAGCTGATTGAGGCCATAAACAACGGAGACTTTGAGGCCTACACGTTAGTTCGACCTGTTGTTTTCTGTGATGGACTTGAACCTGTACAATCACCTGCCCGTATCTTTGTACAACCCCTTAATGGCTGTGCGGTGTTCTGTTGCAGGAAGATCTGTGATCCTGGACTCACATCCTTTGAGCCTGAGGCTTTAGGCAACTTGGTTGAGGGAACAGATTTCCATCGCTTCTACTTTGAGAACGGTAAAGATGGTGGGACGAAGCACAGAGAATAAATATGTCAATATGTTTGCAAACATTCAGGATAAAACAGACCTTACATAAATGGAATGGCAGTGTGCTTGTAGACACAATCGTACACATAATAGACATCTTTCACACTGTTTTTGCCCTTTGTTCTTTTTTAACTCAAGTGTTGTAGGAGATTGTGGATAAAACCTCAGACTCAGTAACAGACAGCTGGTGCACCATCATTGCCAAATTATTTTCATTATTTATTCTTTTATTTGTTTTCTGTTATTGAAGTGAGTGTGAGTAATGGTGAAACTCAGCTCAGTCCAGACTGAAAGGTAGAAGTAAATTAGACCTGATTGGATGGTAGGGGTACCTTTAAAGGTGTTTTAGTGTAAACAGAATAAATCTACACACACAGATTTTGTTGCTATTTATTTTATTTTACAATTAACTTTTTTAAAAGGCAGAAAGTAGGTAAAGCAGGTCTAAAACAGGTCTTTCAAGCCTCAAAAATTAAGTACATTGTACACCGGACATCAGCACTGACTCCAGCTTGACCTGCATCCTGGTGAAGTCTGACATCAGCTGTTCTATGACTCTGGTTACAGACAGGACCAAAGCTTTGATTGGCTGCAGGCAACAGTGTAGACAATGCTTTTATACGTCTTCTTTCTCTGCAGGTCTCTCTAAAGGGAAGCTACCCATCCACACCATCCTGCTCAACCCCCATGTCCACCTGATGGGAGACGAGGCGGCCTGCATCGCCTACATCCGCCTCACGCAGTACATGGACGGCAACGGCATGCCTCGCACCATGCAGTCAGAGGAGAGCCGCATCTGGCATCGCCGTGATGGCAAGTGGCAGAACATCCACTTCCACCGCTCCGGCTCGCCCACTGTTCCCAGCAAGTATGAGCCCAGAGCTCCACCTCGCATGCTCCATGTCTGACAAGAGCTCTGATCAAACATGTGGTTTCTGCTGCAGGTGAGACGGCGCTCTTCCACGACCGACACCCTCCAGCCTACAGCAGTCAGCTGACCAGACCCCACCTACCACGTGGCCATGAAACCTCCTAAGCCAATCCCTGCCCTTGTTTGTTAGAGCTCCACCCCTCTCAGTGTGTTGTTTACATATCGCTGCTGTTGCTGGATGGATTATTGTACATGTTGAAAATCCAACAAATGAGGGAGAGAAGTCTTGATCTTTAGTAGTGAGGATGTTCTTTCAGCAGCGTGTTTTATTACTCGGAGCTTTTGGGTTTTTAGATCAGTTTGTTTTAAATAGACTCAGACGAGCCACTCAATCATCTTCTGGGCTGGTTTGATCTGTGAACAGGACATATATTGAGCTATAGTACTGCCTTCAGGCTCAACGAGCAACATATCTGCTTTTTACTGGCGTATCTTCTCAAACCAGCTTGCTTTGCTGTGGTGATGTTTAGGCTTCGGTTATTGATGTGAACTCTTATTGGCTTACTAGCCATTTTTACTCCGTTTAAAAGAGAAAAATCAGCTGAGAGCTTTTATTGTGTGTCTGAGCTCCATCATGGTAGAGAAATCTAGTTATTAAAGGCCATCCTGTGACTCTGACATATTTTCATACAGTAAGGAGCTAAAGATGTGAATTAATCAGCTGGATTCTGTTTACGTTTTATATGGTGATATTGATGCCTGTCTCTTCTCTTCCTTCTCCTCACATCATGCTTCCGTTTATTTTTGCTCTTTTAAGCCAGTGGTGGACTGGTGTGCGCCAGCGTTTCCCTGCACCATGTCATGCACCAGTCTGCAGACTCATGTGGTTCATGTCTCAGATGACCAGCTCAGCTGTTTGTGGCTTTCTGGGTTATTATCAGAATAACTGAGCGACGTACCACCTCCGTTCTCATCGTCTGATTTTAGTGTCACCTTCTGATCAAAGTATTGTTGAAAACTTATAAGTTTGGATGTGAAACACAGATTAGGTGTTAAATATTTTGCTGGGGAAACTTTTCTCTTCTTTTATATATCAAGTAATGACATCACTGAATATTAGTGAAAGCTTTGTTTTTACGGTCTGTTGATGGGAAGCAGGTTTTTAATGGAACAATGAGCCTGGTGTGTGTTAACCGAACTAATAAAATCTCATTTACGCCAAAACAACAAACGTGTTTGTGTTTTCCTCATTCGTAAGATTTTAACCTACCTTATCGGGCACACCTTCTAGTACCGGGTCCTCCTCTTCACCAGGACCACCTTCTAGTACTGGGTCCTCCTCTTCACCAGGACCACCTTCTAGTACCGGGTCATCCTCTTCACCAGGACCACCTTCTAGTACTGGGTCATCCTCTTCACCAGGACCACCTTCTAGTACTGGGTCATCCTCTTCACCAGGACCACCTTCTAGTACCGGGTCGTCCTCTTTATTGGGTCCACATTCTAGTACCAGGTCGCCCTTTTCATCGGGACCACCTTCTAGTACCGAGTCTGACCTTTTTAATCCTGGTGTGATAGATGGAAGCAGGTGGTGGAAACCTTCCTCAAAGGTTTTTTCCATATTGACATGACAGCATCACACAGTTGCTGCAGGTTTGTCGGCTGCATCCATGATGAGAATCTCCCGTTCCACCACATCCCAAAGCTGCTCTACTGGACTGAGGTCTGGTGACATGGTGCATTATCCTGCTGGAAGTAGCATCAGAAGATCCTCCACTGTGGTCAGAAAGGGATGGACATAGTCAGCAACAATACTCAGGTAGGCTGTGCTGGTTAAACCAGACCTTGTTGGTACTAAGGGGCCCAAAGTGGACCAAGAAGATGGATGGATCCATGTTTTCATTTTCGTTATTAAGTCAGTTTTATTGAATAGCATGCTGCTTCCTAAGAGTGTTTTCACCACTGATTGAAGATCAACAAACTTATTTGGAGCATGCTTATTTGCAAACTAAAGTCCAGGGGTCTCATTTATAAAACTGTGCGTAGGATTCTTACTAAAAGTGTACTTACGCCCAAAACCGGAAGTTGGCGTACGCCATAAAATATTCTGATTTATAAAACCGTGCGTACGCACAGGTGCAAGCAATTTCCCCTTTATAAATCACACTCGTCCTTGAAGTTTGCGCAGGTGAATTTGGCTCATGTTCCGCCCACTACACACCCACTTTCCACCATAAATGGTCAATGCAAAGTACCTCAGCGTGTATTAAAATGAGCCAGCTGATCCATGTTGTGATCCATGAACAATGGCAACCGCAGGGAAGCGAACCAAAAAACGCAACTTCACAGAGGCAGAAATCGATGCATTAGTGAGTGAGGTGGAGAGTCGAAAAATTATTTTGTTTGGTAGCCACAGTAGTGGCGTGACAAATTAGAGTAAGTGTCGTGAGTGGCAACACATAGTTACCTCAGTTAACTCTGTGAGCGGGACAGAGCGGACCATGGCGAGATCAAAAAGAAACCATCAATGAACTGAAGGAAATCAGAACAACACTGCATAATTTGTGTGACATTATGTTCGACATTTCAAACACATTAAAAGAGCTTGTGAAAAAGTGAACCTTATTGTCTGCTTAATCGCTGCATGACCTCCTCACGGAGCCGTGCCCCGTGTTGGAACTCCCTGTGTCTGGGAGGGGGCTGTGGGTGAGGGTCGGCATTCCGAGGAGGGGGGAGGCCAGGAGGTAGTTGGATGCCGTGCCTCAGTGCCAGGTTGTGCAGCACGCCACACGCCCTCACGATCCTGCGCACCTTTTGGGGATGGTACAATAATCTACCCCCTGACGCATCCAGACACCGCCACCGGCATTTTAAAAGGCCGATGGCGCGCTCTACAGTTGAGCGCGCACGGGAGTGAGCGGTATTGAACAGGGTCTCCTCTGCGCTCTGGGGGTTTGGGAAGGGGGTCAGGAGCTAGCGCCGGAGGGGGTAGCCACTGTCCCTTGCATTTCAATGAAACAGTGCATCAGTGGTCTGCATCTGGCTAAGCTGGTTGTCAATATAAAGTTATTGTCTTACCAAGAAGCCAGCCATCACGTACAGCGCCTGCCTGCAGTCTCTTCTCTACACTGCTTTGCGCTAGGATGTAAGAGTCATGTGTAGAGCCAGGCCATCGTGCAACTACATTTGTCAACATCATGTTGGATTGACATATGACTTGAACATTGATAGTATGCACATGCTTCCTATTGACATACATGAATTCATCGACATATGGGGCCCTTATAGCAATATGAGTGCAGTCAATTGCGCCGATTACATTAGGAAAACCGGACATTGCTGCAAATTGCCTTTTAATGTCGGCCTGTTCTCCTGCAATATAGAGAAATTGGATGTGGAAGAGTGTAGCAGGACGCATAGACAGCGGAGACGGGTTATGAACTCTTGCCGGGTTGAAGTCATGCACGCTGAGCAGTGAGCCGAAATCACATCTGCGGTCATACAGCCAGAGCGCAAAATTAATTGGAGACATGGTGACAGGACCCCACGCTGCCACAAGAGGACTCTGGATGCAGTGTGTTGTTAATTCCCCACCTCTCCATCTGTGTCGCCAATTCCCCCAGCCTCCAAAACCAGCGTACGCATGGGTCAGAGCTGCCGTGAAAGACCGCACATTTTCACGTCAAGTTTGTTTTTTATAAATCACAACCTTTCCGTGAAAAGAGGCGTACGCCAGTTTCAGGCCCCATTTTGTGCGTACGCAACGGTTATAAATGAGACCCCAGGTCAGTAAATGGGTCAGGTTTTCAGCATTTTTAATCTTTTAAGTTTGTCTGCTGATGCTACAGCTGGTAGTTAAAAAAGGTGAAAGTGAGCAAAAATGTGGTTCTTCAAAAATAAATTTCCTATTGTAGATATTTATCAACAATGATGGTTGTCTTTTTCTCAAAAGGTCTCGTAACATTTGCGTCTCAATGAGTTTTATTTAGCTGGGCTGTATGTATATTATAAGTACCTAATATATATATTGTGTGTATATATATATATATATATATATATATATATATATATATATATATATATATATAAGCCTGGAAGACTGCTTTACTGTGCTGTGTTGTAACTTTGTTAAAGTTTGATAATAGAATAGAATAGAAATACTTTATTAATCCCTTTGGAGAGTCCTCAGGGAAATTTGGGTACCAGCAGTAATACAACACCAACAGTAAAGCAGGACAAGCACAAGACACAATATATACAGGTACAAAGCAAAATAGAGGCAACAAGGTGCAAGAAAAGCACAAATAGAATGCATTAAATAACAAGATAAGTTAAATAAAACAATATAAACAAGCATTGCACACAGTAGAGGTGGTACAGATTCCCAGTTCACTATTGCACGTATAAGTTATTGCAACTGTTTGTATGATAAATAACTGAGTGGAACAATGCTAATAGTCTGTTACACCTCACGCATTCTCCCCACCACACTTCTCCCCAGGTCACCGCCTGGCTGACAATAAAAGGAGCGGACCATACTATTAGGCAAATCAGGCATTTACCTGGAGCCCCAGGCCCCATACAAGACCCATGGGGCCCTCATAATGCCTTCTTCATATGTTTTCCCCATACTCCTTTTTTCAGTCAAAATTTCTAGACAATAGCAGTATTGGAATGTCTAATTAGAATGAATACTGATGTTTTGAAGGCCTTTCTACCAGCTGTGCACCCCTTCAGTCTGCTCTGCATGGACTATTCCATGTGACCTATCATGCTGAATGATTACGGGGCGTTAAATCAAAATACAAACAAACGATAAAAGAGAAACAAAAATAAAGCAGACATATGAAACTGGCTCACACACAAAAAGAAAAAGGATCAAGGAATCTTTATTATCCCGTGACAGTAATTTGTTGTACAGCGAACAATAAAACAATCAGTGCACATTATACAAACAGCAGTAAACATCTAGAAGGACTATGATATATAGATAAAAAGTATAAAATAAAAACAGAACAATAGCGCTTCTTATTTAGCTTATTCAACAGGGCGATGGCTGCAGGGACAAAAGAATTTTTATCTCTGTTAGTCCTGCTTCTTGGCAGGATGGACCTGTGCCCTGATGTAAGCAGCAGGAACTCATGAGCCAAGGGAGGCTTTGATCCGCAAGGAGTGAACAGGCCTTGTTTAGGACTCTGGTATGGTACAGGGCTGAGAGGTCATTCAGGGAGATCCCTGCGATTTTCCCACACAGTCGTACAATCCCCTGATAGAAGAAATCAACAGATAGCCCCAGGTCCGGATGGCTTCCCAGCAGAGTTCTATAAAGAATTCTGGTCAACACTGGCCCTGAAATTTTTCAAAATGGTGACACAAATAAAGGAAAATGGTTACTTACCCCCAAACATAAACTCTGCCACCATTACTGTACTATTAAAACCAAGTAAAGACCCCACAATACCATCTAGCTACAGACCCATATCACTGATAAATGCTGACCTTAAAATAATTTGCAAAGCATTAGCTGGAAGGTTAGAGAAAGTAACTCCTCTCACTATACACCCTGATCAAACAGGCTTTAGAAAGGGCAGATATTCCTCTGTTAACATGCGGAGGCTAATTAATATAATAGATTATTCTACCATCAATAACCTGGAAACAATAATAGTTTCTTTAGATGCAGAGAAAGCTTTTGATCATGTTAACTGGAAATATTTACTAGCTTCTTTAAACAGATTCGGCTTTGGACCATCTTTCATTAACTGGATTAAAATCTTATACAGTTCTCCTAATGCGAGTGTTAGAACAAATGACCAAACCTCTCCAAGTTTTAATCTACAAAGGGGTACCAGACAAGGTTGTCCACTATCCCCCTCACTTTTTGCTATATTTATTGAACCGCTAGCTGCTGCAATTAGACAAAATAAAGCTATTAAAGGCATTCAGTCCAAAAATATATTTCATAAAATAAGTCTTTATGCTGATGACGTTTTACTATTCCTCCAGAACTCACAAACCTCTCTATCTGAAACAATCTCACTAATTAATAAATTCTCATCACTCTCGGACTACTCCGTTAACTGGTCTAAGAGTACAGTTCTACCCATCAACTGTAGCTTTCAAAATCTACCCAGCATCACCTTAAAATCAGGTAACATTAGATACCTGGGTGTAAATATTCCCTCCAGGCTCTCAGAACTAACAAAACTTAATCACATTCACCTTCTTAAGACTATAGAAGATGATCTTGCTCGCTGGAAATCTCTACCCATTTCACTCATGGGGAGAGTTGCCACTATAAAAATGATGGTTCTACCCAAAATCAACTATTTGTTTTCTATGATTCCTATGAAACCCCCCTCTACCTGGTTTAAATCGCTAGAATCACACATCTCCCGATTTCTCTGGAAAAATAAACCACCCCAGATCAGTTTAAAAACTTTACAGAAGCCGAAAGATAGCCGAAGACTTTCAACATTACTTCCTAGCTAATAGATTGCAATATGTCCTAAAATGGCTCAAACCTAGTCCACTAGATGACCTGTGGACAGATACAGAACAAACATTTTGTGACAATTTTGAAATTTCTGATCTTCCTTTTTTCAGCTTAAGTGTAAAAAAGCAAAAGTGCTTCAAAAGTGTCAACATCAGCACTTCTCTGACAGCCTGGTGGGAATTCCTCAAAAAAACCAACTCCTCAATAATACCATGTAAACTGACACCCATCTGGAACAATCCTGATATTCTACTAAACAAAAATATGCTAAACTTTAACCAATGGACTAACAAAGGAATTAAATACTTTGAACATATTACCCATAACAGAAACATTTTATCTTTTAATACACTCATCACAATATGGGATTAACAGCAACCTGGTGGGCAGTGGGGGGGATTAGGGCTCATGGGGGTGGAGTCTGCTTTCCTTCTCGCTCTCTCCCCTCCCGCCGGGGGCTCCGTCGGGGTGGATGGGGGCGCTGTGCCCGACCAGTATAAGTGTGTGCAACCTGGGGATCTCTGGTCCCCTGGTGTGGTGGCGTGGGCTGCCGGGGGTGGGTGGGCGTCCGGGGCACTGATACATTGGGCTCTTGGCTGGGCTGGGCCTTTGCCCCTCTTCCCTCGGGTGGTCTTGGGGAGGCGGGGGTGCCTACAGCAGCCAGCTGAGGAGTTGGTTGCCTGGGACAGAGATCTCTCTCCCAGTTGTGCCCCTCCCCGAGCCCCTCTTCTCCCCCGCCACCCCACATCATACACACCACACATAGGGCACTGTGGGGCGGGTGGAGGCAGTGGGTTTGGCTGAGGGGTCCCCATTGCGGGATCCCCCGGTGGACCCCTGCGACTTCCTGCCCCACTAGATTTTAATCACAACCTAGACATCAATGTACATTTAGGGCCTCAGGGGGATGGGCGCATGGGCTGTGGGTGGGCGGACAGGAGCCACCGAGGTGGCCCTTCCTCCATCCCCTCCCTTGTGACCTCTCTCCCCCCCATTTTATTTACACGTTAGACACTACCACATTTAACAGTACTGCACTACACACATAACACACACTCACACACACTGAGGGAGTCCTGAGGGGGTCCTGCTGCCTGGCAGCAGTGGGACCCACCACCATCTCATGGCTCCTTCCAGTTTTAATTGCATTATAAATAGCCCATACTCATTCACACACAACTCAGGCTGGGGGGCAGAGGGGCAGGGGTCTTCCTACGCCCTCGTATCCCGGGGTGCACTCTGGGCTGCGGGGGTTGGAGGTTCGGTGCCTGCCTGGAGTCCTGTGCGGGGTGCTGCTAGGCGCCGTTTGCCCTGGGGGCTGCCCTCGGTGTCGCATCGGGGGGCTGGTGAGACCTCAGGGAGAATGTATGTGGTTGTGTGGGTGTGTGTATGTGGAGAGGGTCGGGTCTGGGGCCCACCGGACTCCCTGGGCTGCCCCTGGTGGAGGTAGGAGGGGGTGGGGAGGAGTGGGGCGTGAATGGGTAAGGGTTGGGGTAAAGAGGGTTTTTCTTTTTTTGGGGGGGGGGGGTTCTAGCCTTGGTGTTGGGTTGGCGTGGCCCACGGTGGTTTTGCCTGGGGCGGTGGTCTTTCAGATGTCTGGAGGTTTCAGTTTCCCCACTCTAGAAGCTATTCCTATTTCTCAAATGTACATCATACCTATACCTGTATAGATTATTTTCAGCTTGACAACAGGTTTTTTTCCCAAGGTTAAGGCTAGCTCATATACCAGTATTGTGAGATCACAGCGCCGTTCAATTTGAACTAGATCTCCCAAATCGTCCTCCTCCTTATAGAATCTGGAGACTTCATCCTTTTCTACCAGCAGACAAGAAATTTGAAGAGTTCATTTAATCCCACATCAAATTCTTCCTAGAGAAAAACACCTCCCCTGTGATGTCATTTGCTACATTATGGGAGACTCTTAAAGCTTACATCCGCAGACAAATCATAGCTTACTCCTCTACACTTAAAAGAGAAAAAACTTCCAAATTTTGCTAGATATTGATACAAAATATCTCCAGAACTAGACTCCGGACCTTTACAAGGAGCGCCTACGATTACAAACTGAATTCGACCTCTTAACCACTGATGAGGCAACACATCTTATTATGAAAATCAGGCATAATGTGTACTAATTTGGAGACAAAGCAAGTAGTCTGCAAGCACTGCAACCTCGTCAGGCAGCGCCTGCTCGCTACATTACAAAAATTCTGTCACATACAGGAGAAATCCTAATGGAGCATGATGACATAAATAAAGCTTTTTGTCTATTCATTGGAACGTAACGATGACTTTGTTGTCCCATGTAATTTCTTTGAAAATCTGGATATCCCCAGTGTGTCAGAGGACCAAAATACCAAATTGTATGCAGACATCTCGGTTTCTGAAATTATTACAGTGGTGAAATCCTTGCAAAGTTATAAGTCACCTGGCCCTGATGGGTTCATGTGAATTCTATAAAAAAAATTGCCCGTTTACTGGCACCAACTCTCCAAGCAATGTTCAAGGAAGCACTCTCCTTAGATACTCTTCCCATGACACTGAGACAGGCATCAATCAGGCTTGAAGAAAGATAAAGACCCACTCCTTTGTGCATCATACCGTCCCATCTCTGTTAAATGTGGACTTGAAAATATTATCCAAAGTTTTGGCTAAACGCCTAGAAAGTGTGATCCCTGATATTATTTTGCCCAACCAAACGGGATTTATTCAGGGCTGGCACTCTTACTCAAATTTGAGAAAATTATTCAGTGTTGTTCACTTGGCCCGATCAACATGCCCGGAAGTGGTAGTTTCACTAGATGCTGAGAAGGCCTTTGACCGGGTCGAGTGGAAACATCTATTCCTCATTCAAAATATTGGCTTTAAAGAAAGGTTCATTTCTTGGATCAGATTGCTCTACTCCTCCCCCCTGGCCTCTGTGATCTCTAATTATACTCAGTCCGGTTACTTCCCTCTTGGACGGGGGACAAGAAAGGGATGCCCTCTCTTCCCAGTCATGTTTGCACTGGCTATTGAGCCCTTAGCAACTGCACTGAGACAAAGTGAAAACTTTAAAGGCATACAGCAGGAGGGCCTAGAGTTTACAATGTCCCTTTATGCAGACGATTTGCTTTTATATGTTTCTGCCCTGCTTCATCAATTCCCTGCATTTTGAGTATTCTGAACCAATTTGGAAAGTTTTCCGGATACAAGTTGAATTTGCAAAAGAGCAAACTTCTTCCACTTAATTCTAAGGCGGATGAAATTCCCCCTGATTGTTTCCCCTTTAAAAGGGTCCAAAGTGGCCTTAAATTGGGAATTGAGGTCACTTGCTCCCTCCCTGCTACCTTTAAGAAAAACTTTATGGCAATTCTTAATAAATGTAAGCTAGATATGAACTGATGGGCCTCTTTACCACTGTCAGAGGCAGGATGGGTTAACCATCCAATCAAAATGATAGTGTTACCTAAATTTTTATATCTTTTTCAACACATCCCAATTTAAAAAAAAAAAAAATCTGTCTTTAAAACACTTGATAAAACCATTGTTTCTTTCATATGGGTGAATAAACCTAGTCGTATCAATAAGTCCCACCTACAAGCACCAAAGCACTCAGGTGGGTTGGGCTGCCAAAGTTCATTTTCTATTATTAAGCATGCAACATACAGAAACTAAACTATTGGGTTGACGATAAACCCATTATAGATAAACCAGACTGGGTACAGTTGCCGCTTTCTTCATGCCAATACCACTTAGGCTCTGTGATCTGTGCTGCTTTACCTCTTGTTAGCAACATTTTGAGTTCTAACACAATAGTAAACCACACTATAAGAATCTGGGCACAGTTTAGAAAACATTTTGGATTACCAAGTCCTTCTATCCTTTCATCGGTTAAGTCTAATCACTTGTTCACTCCCTCCTATATTGACCCTGTATTCAGTTTGTGGCTCAACAAGGGGATCAAATCAATATATAACTTATATACAGAAAACACATTTATGTCCTTCACTCAAGTATCTCAATCCTACGACTTGCCTAAGAATCACTTCTTCCGTTACCTACAGGCATTTGTATTTAATTTACGGATAAGGTCAGGAAATCACATATTGTACATTTTCTTGAACTGAAATCAGACCGGAGAGGTCTGGTGACCCAGATCTATGACCGCATCCAGAACATCAACCCCTTGGAGCAGTTTTTAGAGATGACCAATGGAACTCCATCTTAAATTTACATATACATACTTCATCTATGTCTGCTAAGCACGGTTTAATCCAACTGAAAGTGGTGCATAGAGCTCACTTTACTATGGCTAGGTTGGCAAAGATCTACCCAAATACGAGTCCATAATGCCCCTGATGCAGAGGCCAGCTTGCAGACCTAGTACATATGTTCGGGCAGTGTCCAAACCTTTCCACTTTTTGAAACGGTATCTTTAAAGCTTTAAGTGAGATATTTGGAACCCAGTTTGATCCTGATCCAGTTTGTGACCTATTTGATCTAATACCAGAGGAAACCCAAGCTGCTCTACCAGCTAAAGCCTATGTTGTTATAGCCCTCACCACACTCCTCACGAGGCGATTGATACTTTTCAGATGGAAACAACAAACTCCCCCATCCTTTTCCCACTGGAGGAGGCATGTATTGTATTTTTTGACACTTGAAAAAATCAGGTACACACGCAAAGGCTCCTCCCAAAACTTTTTTAACATTTGGACTTCTATGACTCCTTACAGGAGCCCCTCGACAAGGAGTATGGTGGATCTCACAGACAACACTTCACAGCACGTTTTATCTGTAGGAATGAAAACATTTAATAAACATCCTTCAGTCACCTTTCCCCTCAGTGGCTTCATCACCAACGGAGACTGTAAGCGCCATTCTTTTGTGATGGTTACAATTTTCTTAAGGATGTTTGAAGTAATTTGGGTTTAAGAGAAATAAGTTATGTGAACAGAATTTGATTTTGTAGACAGCCTTCCCGGCTACCATACTCAGACTGGAAACGAGTGGATGGCGGAGCTATACGGTTGTTTTACTGTTGGTAAAGCCAACTATGCCAACTCAACGACTAAGACAGTTCATGTCATCCGTAAGTTTAATGAAGTGGTTAATAGACTCTTATAAAAGGTAAAGAACAAGAAGAAGGAGAAGATTATAGATAGCCACTACAGAGACATTTTGGACCTTCCATAGCGTGTTGGCCAGCTCACCTTCCTGCTGGTCAGGGCATGGTCAGAGAAAATTCCGAGCTGCATCACAGGACAACACGTTTGTTAGGTTCAGTCTGGTTCTGTGTCGGACTGTTACTGTCTTTGTTTCTGACCCTGCAGCATCTTCAGCTGTACATGGCACATGCTGGAATCTTGGTTGGATAAGGGGCTTTTCCACACTGAATGAAACCAGTTACTCAGGTACACCAAGATTTACCTGGTTTCCATCCACTGTAGTTACACAGATCACAGTTCACTGTGTTGCCTGTAGTCCGTTTTAGTCCTCAGGCTGGCTGAGTACTGGTACGGAGTACTGGTGCTAATACTGGATCCATGCATCCTGCCGGTGTAAGAAATACATATTACAGGTCTGAAGGTGTAGGACATAAAAGACATAAAACAGAACTACATAGTGTAAGGACGAGTGCTAACAGGTGTCACGGACAGGTGGCAGGATAACTGAATAACACGTTTTTAATCAGTTCAGCTCAAGGACAAAACTGACCTCTGCAAACCACACAAGTGAGCGCAGCCCTCACATTCCTGGACCGTCCTTCTGTCTGTAGCGATGTTGTCTTCCTGTTTCGCTCAACAAGGTCAGAGAAAACCTGGATAGCTGCTGTCACCTCAGACCAACTGAGCAGCCAGGACAACCTCCGTCCGCCATCATCATCTCTGTGTCTATGAAACAAAAACATTACATGTGCACGTACATACGGAATAATGTATTCATACGTTTTATTCACTTATATTTTTTAGCTCTCAACAGCTTGGACCTGTATAGGTACAAGGCTGAAGAACTTCTAGAATCAACTATCATCGCAATATAATAATTACAACAACAATGTGACATTCGTTTAGTGGTTTTCAAAATATTGTGTCAGACCAGCTTTGCTCTTCATTAGAGGCAAAGCTTTGGCTTTATAATGACACATGTCAGGAGGAACACGTGGTGTAACGACCCACTGGGTAACAAGATTCTCCTCGTCTTCTGTTGCACGTACGGTGTTTCATTTGAAAAACTTTATTTACTTTGTCAGTTTACAGTTCAGGTACCCATTGTCCTGTGTCTGAAGGAATAAGAACTAATTCTTGAAACTGACAGTGCATGCAAATTAGTTTAGTTTATCTGAAATGGAAGTAAAAGTTTGACATTGTTAATACATGCTACTCTTTGAAATGTGGAACTTTATGAACGCAGATGCAACGATCCAAAGCCCACATTATAATTGCAATCCAATAGTGATGCAGCATAAAAGTTCTTGCCACTGTCAAAGTAAATTTTTAAGACTCAGGACCTACGTACCTTACCTAAACTGTAAACTGACAAAGTAAATAAAGTTTCTGAAATGAAGCACCTAGTTCCTTCTGAGTCCAACATTTCAACTCCTCTGTGATGTGTCAGGATGATGGGTTCGTTGCTTCCTGAGGCATCCTTTTTTTTCCCAGTCATACATGGGACACTGGCATCCATCCACCCATCATCCATTCACCCATCATCCATTCCTCAGCCCGTCTACTTCATAATGGGACTTGTCTTTGAGGTTCAGTGTGACCTCCATCATCACATGGCAGCAGTGCACTGGGAGTTTTATTGGTTCATTTCTTTTCTCAGCATCACCAGATCATAATGTCCTTGGGTGAGATTCATGGAGCCCAATGTACTAAACTTTAAATTGGTAAAGATCATCTCAGGGGACTTTCCATAGAGAGAAACCCAACGAATCCATCTGAGGAGGGTTTAACAACCACGGGGAGTAAAATTAACCTAAAAATAAGAATTACTGTTGCCTCCCATCACAATCTCAGATTCCTTTCAGCTGATAAAGAATGACATCACTTTCTGTTTGACACATGTACAGTTTTATTGTTCTGCCATGTAAACACACTGCAGCTGCTATGCCTCGTTAGCATTTCAGGTAAAGTCTTTAGTATTAATTCATAAAGTCATACATGCCCGCATAGATTTTTGCACTGTTTATATGTATATATTAACACCATGGAAACAAGATGCTCATTTATAAAATCAATGGTTTGTTTTGGACATGGTATCTTTTATTCTTTCGTTGGACACTCAGAGGAAATGGCAACATGAGAATGGCATTGTTACTCATCCTGAAAAGTAGGCGAACACCAAACAAGGAAAACAGTCATTTCATCGGTATTTACGTTTGATTGGAGAACACATTCAAACACACAGAGGGCAATAAATAAATCCAGACATGGTAACGGAAGCCTTTCTGTTTGGATCGGAAGATCATCAACATTAATAGGAAGGTAAAATCAACACCAGCAGGTTTGAGGTGATGATTGGTGGAAAGGTCCGACTTGTTCTTAGTGTCAACAGACCTCATGACAACCAGACTGATGCTTGAATCCAAACTTTTTTTTAAGTAGTTGGTTTAGTTTGATTAAATCTTTTTTGTGCACATCAGCACAATATGAACACAAAAGTCAGTCAACGATGGCTGCATGTATGCCAGCACGGGTAATATTTGACCAAAACAATTCTTCCAGCTCATCTGGGGGATCCCGAGGCATTCCCAGGCCAGCTGAGAGATGTAGTCCCTCCAGCATGTCCTGGGTCTCCCTTGGGACCTCCTCCTTGTGGGGCGTGCCCAGAACACCTCACCAGGGAGGCGTCCAGGAGGCATCCTGACCAGATGCCTGAGCCACCTCATCTGGATCCTCTGGATGTGGAGGTGCAGCAGTTCTACCCTGATCTCCTCCTGGATGACCCAGCTTCTCACCCTCACCCACTCTCTAAGGGAGAATCCAGACACCCAGAGGAGGAAACTCATTTCAGCCGCTGGTATCCATGATCTGTTTCTTTCGGCAGGAACGTAGATGGACCAGTAAATCTGCTGGTTCTCATCCCAACAGTGGTCCCGGCCTGATGAAGCCAATAGAACCACATCATCCGCAACAAGCAGAGACCCAGTCCTGAGGCCACCAAACCGGATCCCTCAGAACCTCAACTGCACCATCAAAGTTATGAACAGAATCAGTGATGAAAGAGCAGCCTTGGAGGAGTCCAGCCCTCATTGGTTTTCTGCTGGTAATGTGGACCAAACTCTAACACCGGTCATATAGGGACCAAATGGCCCGCATCAGAGGGGCTGGGACCCCATAATCCTGCAGAACTCTCCACAAAACTCTCCAAGGGACATGGTCCAATGCCCTCTCCAAGACCACAAAGCACATGTAGACTAGTTGGAAATTCATAAATCAGAAACAGAAAACCATGACCTGGACTAAAACCACACAATTGTCTCTGGGTTTGACTAGAGACAAGTTTGATTTAGAGACGAACCCTCCTCTCCAGGATCCTTGGGTAGACCTTACCAGGAAGGCTGAGGAACTGTCCCCGATGTCCACACAATGTCTTGACTCAACTCAACTTTAATTATAGAGCCACTTTAAGACATCAGCTGAACAAAGTGCTGAACGCAGCACAGAAGCAATCAATTTAAAAGTAAAATAAAATGCAAAGTAAAATCAGAAACAATAGCAGTAAAGGTCATAACAATGGGTCTCCAGTGGGTTTTAAAACTGGACCGTGATGGGGCGTCTTTGACCTGTAGCTGCAAAGACTTCCACAGATTAAAAACAGCGACCGCAAAGGGGCTATCCCCTCTGAGCTTCAGCCTCTGTCCCCTCTGAGCTTCCGCCTAGACCTCGGTACCTCCATAAGGATCTGATCAGCTGATCTGAGGCTCTGGGCTGGGGAATATGAGAAAAGCAGCTCAGAAGTACCGCGGGCCAGATCATTTACGGATTTAAAACAAAGAAAGAATCTTAAAATGAACTCTGAAATGCAGGCAACCAGTGAAGCGATGCTAAAATAAGCCTAATGTGATCTCTCTTACGCGCTCCGACCAGAAGACGAGCAAGCGGCATTTTGGAGGGGAGAAAGATGATTGGCTGCCTATAGACACCCCAAAAATCTATAAAAGGTAAACTATAATCTATATAAGCCTTTCGAGTTGCCGCCTCATTTGGTAGATAACCCAACTTTTAGGCCTGATTCAGAGACTTTTTCTATCTCTGGCGGGGACTGTTATTTGGGGAAAATGATGGTTTTAATGCATTAAAGCTGATCCAAGATTGAAAAGACACCCACAGGTCTGGTTTCATGGGACTGGTTGACATCAAGAAGCCAAATGGGTTCTTTCAAAAGTTTTGTGAAGGAAAGCTGCATATGTGGAAGTGAAGCACACATCAGGATAGGTGGGGGAGGGGTAAGTGCTCAATCTGCATGGAAACATTCCTCATCACTAGATTCTTTCTCATAAACACTATATCTACACACACACAAGGTGGCAGCTTCATTAAGGTAATGTGTGAACACACGACACACATGAAGACAAGTCTGGAGTTCACAACGATGCAGACATTCACTCCCCCAGGGTTGCGTTAATCTCATGGGTATGGTGGCCGTTCTCCAGCTACGCCGTCTACAGCTGCTTTAGGTGGGCGGATGTATTAAATGCTTTCAATCTTGCCTGATTTCTTCCATCTCCCATATGTACAAAAGTCTACAAGTTTTTTTTTTCCAAGAAGAGACCCGTGTGGGAGGCGAAATGTCCACAATGCCCCCTTTCTCACGTCAAACCTTCATCACACCACAGCAGCAGGAGGGTTGAAATAAAAAGGAGGGGAGACACCAGCAAGAACCACCCAAAACTACGAAGGGTGCTTTCTTTGGTCACAATCAGAGCAAAAAGGAAAAGTTAAAGCACAAAAAGTTCCACAAAAAGGAAGGACAAGCGAGGAAATGAAGACCAGGAAGGCTTCAGATGAAGATGCAGGGAGCGGATCTCCCAGCTGCTCAGTCAGTTCTCTCCTCCTCCTCTTCATCCTCCTCTTCCTCCTGGCTGTCCTCACAGTACTGCTGGAGCAATTGCTGCAGGTGCTGCTGCAGAGCGTCAGGCTGCAGGGCGTCTGGGGTGTCCTCCAGACGCTCCAGGTGCACATGCTTCCCCTGGGCATCCCTCACCACCGTCCTCTTCTGGGTCCGCCATCTACACATCTGACTTCTGCAGGGACAAAGAGACCAGAGTCAGTTAACCATACCACAAGAACCGAGCTGTTCTGCTGCTGCTAACACCAAACTATTAGTTCTGACACTACAGCCAGATAAAACCATCTAAAACCCACACTGGAACATTTCCAGTTTTCCTCTCAGACCAGTGCAGACTCTACAAAACCATTTCAATACCTGTAGGACTGATTATTGGGATTATCTGCTTTCTGGTTTCCCACAAAGAAGAATAAGCAAAGCTAATCCTTTTTCTAAGCAGATTTTCCTTCCTGGTCCTGGTTCTGATGGAGGTTTTTCTCCCTGGTTCTGGTCCTGATGGAGGTTTTCCTCCTCGGTCCTGGTCCTGGTCCTGATGGAGGTTTTCCTTCCTGGTTCTGGTCCTGTTGGAGTTTTCCTTCCTGGCTCTGGTCCTGATGAATGTATTCCTTTTTGGTTCTGGATCTGGTTCTGATGGAGGGTTTCTTAGCTAGGTCATTATTTTATGAACTGGTTTGCATGAACATAGGTATTACAAAGTGGACTGAAGTGGATTGTCTGATGGATTTGTTGTAATTGGATGAGAACTGAACTAGAAAGAATTGGATTGAAACTAAATTAATTTGCTGTATAAATAAAGTTGAACTGAATTTAACTGAAGCTTTTTGTATTTATTTATTCATCCATGTAGATGTGTTTTTTGGTAAATGCATTTAGTCTTATTGTATCAGTCTGATTTAAATGGACTCTTTCATGTTAATATTATTTCACTGTTTCACTATCATATTTGTTTAACTTATTTCTCCTGATTTATTTCTATATCATGTAGAAAGTTTTCAGTTTTTTTCTTTTTGTTTTCTCAAATGCAGACTTTTTTTTTTACCCATACAACCCTCTGAATGCTGTTTAGGGTATAATCTTCTCCCTACATCAAAGTCTGGATAAAACAGGGTGGGATTGGTTGTTTCTTTGTACATTACGTCCACATTTGTATGAAAAGTGCTGTATAATTAAAGTCGGAATGAGTGACGGATGGATGAAGACAGGTGAAATCCTACCACCTGCTGGAACTTCCCCTGACTGCATCAAACCTTCATTTCTGTTATGACAGCAGTCTAAATATCCAACACCATGTCACAAAACCTGTACAGTAAACACATTACAGATAGAGATATACTTTATTATAAAGTATAGCTCTTCATTTATATTATTTATTTGATGCCACTGAGACCCACTCAGAGACTCATAAAGTTTATACAATCAGCATTTTTGTTTTATGTGTCACAGCTTGTCTTCTTTAAAAAATTAATTCAAATGTAAAACATCTACAAAATAATAAAAAAAGACCATAAAAAGACAACAAAAGTTAGAATTTACTGTGTAGATAAATTCCCAGCTCTACCAGCCCCTAGTGGCCACATCACAAATAACACTGTGTACACCTGGGATGAGGCAAACATGTGTTTTTAAAAGAATGATACTAATGGGAACAAATGTAAATATTTGCTTCTATAAATAGTCTAGCGTCTACTTCATGACATTTTATCTCTTACCAAACTAACCATGAGTTCTAGTCAAAGTTTGAAGAGTGAGATTAGTAGTGAGGGGATCTTAGATCACACCATGCCTTTAGACTCTGCTAGTAAACACTGGAGGCTTTTCCGCTTCACTCTCATGCAATCCAACCTTTTAATGACAGAACCGTCGTCCTGAACAACCTCCTTCTCTACTAACTGAGGCAGGAGAACTTTCCCAAAGCCTCCAGTATAACTCAACGCCTGCAAGGGGAAAATGAAGCAGGAGAAGGACAAACCTGATTAAAAGCTCTTCTAACCATCCACCAGCAGGAGATCTTCATCCCTTCATTACATCTTCATTTTCCACATAGGACTCACTGACCTTCTCAAAGTCCTCTCGGGCAGAGGGGAGATCTGCAGCCAGTGACGGGTCTCCTTTCTGCTTCTCCATCCTCTCGCCTCTCACTACCGTTGTCTTGACGACTTTGCTGACCTTCCGACCTTGTACAGGCTCCACCTCAAACTCTGATGATGTGGCGGTGCCCAGAGCCAAAGGCTCTGAGAAGGTCAGCTGGAGAGAAAATCACCAGAAATCTGATCAGGTCCACGTCTGGGTTGCATTAAAAGGAAATCTAACACCTCCTTTCCACCGGGTGCTGCGCCATGGCCTCTGCTGCTATACGCCGCCATTTTAGTCAACAATGTGGTTCCCACTGGGCGCTGCAGCGTGTCCTAGACGCGCCACAGAACCATCCCAGAAGCGCCTTATCGCATTTCTTCACTAAATTTACGTGGTTTAGTTTTGGTAAATGATAAATGGAGAACAGGGGAAGCCTGGATTTCCACTGATTTTTGATGGAGCATACACCCAGAATGCATCAAATTCCGCAGTTCATGTAGGGGCAGACAGGAAATCAGACACGGGAGAAATGTAAACGCTTCCGGTATTTTTTAAAAATAAAAGCCGCTGTGCAGATTTGCGCTGCTGAGCCGTGAAAACATTACGTCATTAACGGGTCAGGGATCTCAGGTTTTTTTTTTTTTAATCATGGACGGCGGGACATTTATCCTGGAAGTGGAGAATCACAAGATTCTCCTTTGATTTCCTGATCTCACGGATCCAGCTAGGTGGACTGCACTCACGGGCGCTCCACACCTGACACGCCGTGGCACAGCTGTAACGTGGTGCACATACATCCAGTGCACATGAGGGATAATGCTTCTGCTCAGATATCTGTAAAATCATTTATTCAGTTTTAGTTATACGTGCAGTGTTCCGCTAGAATATAAGTATAGTATAGGATCAAATATCTTATTATTTCAGCCACTTCCCCATAACATAATGTTGTTCTCGTCATTATAACAGGAAGGTGTCGCGGCAGCGCCCACCTCCTTCTGATCTCCCTCGCTGTGAAGCACCGTCCTCTTCACCACCCTGGAGACGGCGTCTCCCTCCTCTATCTGCACCGTCTCCTGGTGGGAGCCCTCAATGGTCACTTCCTGTGTTTCTGAGCCGTCCGGAGACACATATTTACGAATCACCTTCCGTGTGATCTGGAAGAAAACAAAATAACTTTCAGCAAAATGATTTCAGACGCTGTTAATTCTGATGAATCAGCATGTTTCTTACTTTCTTCACCACCATATTGCCGTGCTCATCGGTAAACTTTTCCTCGGTGACGGTCTGTGCAGGGATATCTGGCAGGTTATCTGCCTGGAAAACGTAAAACACACAGAGTTATGACAGAGTTTAGCAAGGCTAAATAAAATATATAGTTGTTGCACTGCTAGCAAACATGGATGAATTTATGAAGGTATCAATGGGCAAATGATGATGAAACAGAGATTTAAACTACAAAAAATAAAGTAAAAATTGTTGATGAAAAGGGGGCCCTGCAGAAAAAGTTTGGGAACCAGTGAGTTACATGAAGAACCAGAAGATTCAGAGCCTCCCCACCTGTGGGAAGTGAACCAGAACTGCATCACACAGTTTTACCTGAATGATTACTCTGCGTCGGACCACTCTGGTGGTCAGCACCTCCTCCTCTGAGCTATCAGAGGACAGCATCCCTAGCTCCTCTGCTATCTCCTGGGAGACAGCACACAACCATCAACATAGCAGGTTTATACAATCTGACCACTGCAAACTCCTGCAGGCAGCTGGAGCTTCGTCTTTCCTCTTAACTTCACTTTTATGTTCCTTTCCCAAAGAGATTCTCCAGCAGGAGCATGAAACAAGGGAATGATATGAAACTGGATACGTAAAAGTGATGTGAGATGAAGAGAAGTCAGAAGCATGTTCAACTAAAGCCAACATGCAGGGACCAGAGCCAGTGTGCGAAATATAAGGGTAGCAAAGCGCTCTAGACCGCCCTAGACTTCTAACCCTAGACTCCCACATGGGAGATGGATGCTCTACCAACTAAACTAACCAGCCTGTAGCTTTTAATCCCATTATAAACCAGTCTGTAGCAGCTGGAGCTTTTAATCCCATTATAAACCAGTCTGTAGCAGCTGGAGCTTTTAATCCCATTATAAACCAGTCTGTAGCAGCTGAAACTTTTAATCCCAGTATAAACCAGTCTGTAGCAGCTGGAGCTTTTAATCCCAGTATAAACCAGTCTGTAGCAACTGGCGCTTTTAATCCCAGTATAAACCAGTCTGTAGCAGTTGAAGCTTTTAATTCCAGTATAAACCAGTCTGTAGCAGCTGAAAATTTTAATCCCAATATAAACCAGTCTGTAGCAGCTGAAGTTTATAATCCCAGTATAAACCAGTGTGTAGCAGCTGGAGCTTTTAATCCCAGTATAAACCAGTCTGTAGCAGCTGGAGCTTTTAATCCCAGTATAAAACAGTCTGTAGCAGCTGGAGCAGACAGGATGTTTGCAGCAGATCTGCTGGTTTTAAGGGTTAAAGTTGTGCAGCGTTGAGCTTCCTCATTGTTTGGAGAAATGTCTCTTATCCACCGCTAAACTTCTGAAGGAGAGTTGATCTCCACCAGTTCAGGTCACATGATCAGGGGGCTGCAGGAACCATAAAAAACTCTTAAACTGGTGGAGATGATAGATCACACCCACATACCAGCAAATTCCACATTTTACAGCTAATTCCACTTTCATTGTGGATCTTTTGAGCAATGGGCATTTCGCACACTGCTGAACATGCAGGGTTCAAAGGGTGCAGGTGCAGATGTGGGCAGATGTTAGCGAATTCTTCACAGCAGTTTATATCATCAATGCTTCAAACAGAACAACTCCATATACATCACCAAACCACAAACATGTCCATTTTTCTCCACTCCTTAACCTGGAAGTTTAGTTGCTCATGCACAAAAGCACTCATCAGCCTGGTTTAGTTCACACAGTGGGAGTTTAATCTCCTGAGTCTGAAACCCAGCTTGGCAGCCTGAAACCAGTGCAGCACTGTGATCATGCTCAGCCTCTTACCCTTCCCAGGAAGTCGTCATCATCATAATACCCTGCCTGATCTCTAGAAGGAAGCTCCTCACATGTGGGGACACCGCCCTCTGTGGGACACTCCCGTGAAGCCTCCCAATCATAAGCAAATTCTCCGAGATGTTCGCTGCTAAAAGAGAAGCGCTTGCTGTTTTCTGTTGGTAGAAAAGGTTGAATGGCACACTGAAAGCTTTCTTTCTGGAAGCTGGTGTCATGAGTCCTCCTTGGAATTGGTGAAGGGGGCTCAGAGATGTCATAGACAAGCTCATGTTCCAGCTTCACATCGTCCAGATCAGAGAAATCCTGCCTGCAGTCAAAGAACTCCAGATCTGAATCAGAATGCTGGGGAGACTTTCTGGCTTCATTTAGTACGTTGTCTGGCTTCTGGGATTCAAATTCTGAGACTGTCCTCTCAAACTCCGAGAGGACTCTGTTAAAATCTGGAGAAAACATAAAGTCTTCAGCAGTTTTAGACTTTCTCCTGCTGGTATCAAACTGGGCTAAACTGGAATCGCTGAACACTGGGGACACTGGACTCAAATCCTTTAAGGAGGCTTGGCTACCTTCAGAAACTCTCAGGGTCTGATGTCCAGAAAATACTGCCTCATAATCTGGGGGTACCAAAAACTGATGGGACACGGGTGAAAAGAGTTCTTCTTTAGGGGACAACTCCCAGTCCGATTCCCGCTGAGCCATGCCTGACGTTCTGTATGAAGGTAGAACTGGAGTTACAGCTCGGTGCGTTGAGTATGAGCTCAGCTCAGGAAGTTGTAGGGGAACAGACTTCACCGGCTTGTCAGCAGGACACAACACATCTGTTGTACTGGCCTCCTGTGTTGGTGCTTTACTAAACAACAGCTTACTTTGTTTACCACTTTCTGATGGAACGTCTGTTTCTCCAAGAGGAGCCTGGAAGTGAAATTATATAAGTGAGTTATCTCTAAATTTACAACCCCAACTCCAAAAAAGTTGTGATGCTGTGAAAACTGTAAATTACAGACAGAATACAATGGTTGATAAATCTTGGATTTTATTCCCAGTAGAACAAACTTTTGTTGCTCCTGTTCCAAATGATGAAATGTCTCAGTTTCATCATCTGATCTGTTGTTGCTCTTCTACTGGGGATAAAACATGACCTGATGGGATGTAGAAATCATTGCTTTCTGATTTCATTTACATTTAAGACAGCGTCACAATGTTTTTGGAAATGGAGATGTTGCAGAATATTTTATATGCACCTGTGAAATGACAAGGAAAAGCATCCAATTTTAGAACAATGGGTTGTATTTGTAGACATAACATGCAGCTGGCAGGTGATAAAAATTGGAGGAGTTGTTAGTAAGAAATGAAGAGAAATATTCAGTGTTTCCACTTTCGCAATGCAAACCAGATTCATTCCATGTGTGATTAGTTGGTAAAGACATGTCTTTAGACTGAGTTGTTTGGTAATTATTTCAGTGGCTTGTTACTAATTTGACCAAAGCAAGCTGCTGGATTGTCATGCTCTCAGTCTTACCCAATGAGCAGCTGTCTTTACTCCTCCAGATCTAATCTCTTCATTTCTCTTCACATCTTCAGCTGGTGACGGCCTCACAGATGGTTCTTCTCTGAAATCTTCCTCACAAACACTGGAGAAACTTTCAGCTACTGATCTGTGCAGCATCCTTTCTCTGAACGACAAGTCTTCTTTGACTTGTTGCCAGTCAGGGATAAAATGCATGTCGCCAGAGTTTTTCTCCCTGCTGTGACTTAGCATGGGTGACATGGTCATTGGCTTTGTTTCAGGTAATGATGAAGACTGATCACTGCTACCATAACAATGGTTTAATTCAGTGTCTGATTCAAGACTTTCAGGGCTTAGAGGTCTAGGGCTATAATCGATCCAACAATCAATAGGTAGAGCCACAAACTCAGAGTCTGATGACAATGAAACCGGTGAGGATGATCTATCAAAGGGGGTGACATCCATAAAATATGAAGACAATATTCTCATAAATTCTGGTACTGGTGAGTCGGGCAATAGTCGCCGATATTCATTGACAGATGATATGGATTCAGGTGAAGATGGTCTATCAGTGTCTGCAACTTTCGATGATATGACCATGAGCTCATACTCTGAACCTGAATCCAGTGATTCTGGGGATGCTGACTCATGCATAATGGTGTACTCTTCCAATGCTGCTGTAAACTGGGGGATTGGAGAGTCTGGAGACAGCGACCTGTTCTCATTATACTCAGGCATAGATTCCGGAGACGATGCTCTTTTGTCAGCTAAGTGCATGGATGATTCAGATGACATAGGCCTGTACTCAGGCATTGACTGTGAAGATAACGGCCTCTTGCTCTCATCCTGATCCTCAACCAGAACAGATTCTGGAGATGATGGCCTTGGATCTACAATCTCGGACTCCAGATGTGATGGCATGTAGTCTATATCTGATGAGAGGGATTCAAGTGAAGATGATGTTGTTCTAAGAAACTTTACACATTCTGGCAAAGCCAAGCTGAATTCTGGAATGGGGGAATCTGGTGAAAGTGGTCTAAATGGACTAATTGATTTTACAGATTCAGGTGAAAATGCTCGTGCTTCTACCACCAGTGAAGTAGGAGAGAAGGATCCTGGCGAATAGCTGGCATAATCAGTGTCTGTATCAGGCTCGTTTTTTGCTTCAAGGTCAGGTTTTTCAAATGTGTGTTTTGCCTCCCTGTGTGGAGCAGCTCCTAAAGATGAGATATGATCTGGTAAAGGTAAGCCAGCCATAAGCGGGTCTGTTGTAGTAAACCGACGCGTTATCTCTAAATGTGTTGATGTGTTAGTGGCATCTTGCTCATTTTTAGCTTTGTCTTTATTCTGTTCATCTTCAGCTTTGCCAATGAACTGCATGAATCCTGCCTTACTGTTAAAGGTTTCTCCTGCATAGTGAGGATCATGCACTTGAGATATCAGCTTCCACTGCTCACCATCATGAATGAGTCTGTACTCATCTACCATAGTAGCTGATGCCTGAAGTAAGAAAGACTCCATGGGTGATTCTGGAGAGACTGCTCTCTCTTCTGAACAAAACTCAACCAAAGACTGTGACCAATCATCAGAATCTGAATATTCTCCTTGTGATTCATTTCTTACAGTCATGAAGGTTTCCACAAATGCCTTTGTATAGTCAGGAACTGGTGATTCAGGAGTCAGGGGTTGATATTCATCATCTGATCTTTCTGACAGAGGTGACGCTGTTCTCTGGTCAACAACTTCTTTGTCAAATGACTCAAAATCATAACTCATATCTGATATCAGTGAATATGGGGATGGACTCTCACTGTACCTTTCTGCTCTTGCAGTCTCAGTAATATTTTGAGCAAACCAAGGAAGTGGTGAATCTGGAGATAGCCTCTTGTTTTCGTCAACTGACTGAGTAGACTCTGGAGATACAGATCTAATGTTTCCAAGTAATGCTAATGCTGCAGCTGACATGGGTCTGGATTCTGGCAGGGACTCAACTGAGAGTGGCCTTTCTTGTATTTCTGATTCAACTGATTCAGGAGAATGTGGCCTGTCCTCTATACCAAATCTCAGGGACATTAAAAACTCACCCAAAGCCTCCTCGACATCTGATTCAATAGACTCAGGGGAGGGTGATCTATATCCAACATTTACAATGACACGTTCAGGAGCAGCTGTTCTGTACTCAGGTATTGGCGAGTCTGGTGACAAAGGCTGGTATTCATCTCCAGATGCTTCTGAGCTCGGTGAAGGGGGTCTATTGTCATAAAAGAGTGATCCTAGACTTATAACAATGAATTCAATATCTGAACATGCTGACTCAGGGGATGTTGACCTACATCTAAAAATAGTTTCAGGTAATCCAAACACTGGTTGTGAAAAGTCAGGCAAAGGTGAATCAGGGGAAAGTCTTACTGGTGGTGCAGATTCAGGAGAAGAAGGTCTGCTTTCAATGAATGCTGGGGATGGTAAGTCTGTCTCAAAATCAGAGAGCACAGACTGAGGGGAAGTGGACCTCAAGACCATGTGAGTTATTGTGGATTCATATAGTGTAAATTCAGGGATGGGTGAATCTGGTGAAAGAGCTCTAAATTCATCTTTAGAAGCAGCTGAACCAGGAGATACAGCTCTGTCTTTTAAAAGCCATGACATGCACAAATTGGTCTCTAAATCCTCATCTGAAAACATTGATTCAGGTGATGTGGATCTGTATCTTATTCCCAAATTACTGGAGGTAGGCACAATGTATTGGGGTAATGGAGAGTCAGGAGACAAACATCCATGATCAGAGTCAGATAATAATGACTGGCATGAATCTACTCTGTCAGAAGCAAACATATGGGAAATCAGAGGGGCATACTCCACTTCTGAAGTCTCTGATTCAGATGATGATAACCTGTAAGCTCTGAACTCAAGATGTGTGTCAAGAAAGGCTTGTTTGAAGTCAGGCACAGGGGATTCTGTGGAAAGTTCTCTATGTTTACCGGTGTTTAGTAAGGATTCCGGAGACGAAGGGCGGTCCTCTAAGACTACTGACAAAGATAAGTCCATTTCTAAATCTGAAAACACTGATGCAGGTGAGGTGGATCTTAAGGCAATGTGTGATATGCTGGACTCTTGCAGTTCATGGGTAAATTGAGGAATGGGAGAGTCAGGTGAAAGTGATCTAAGTTCATCCTTGGGTGAGGTAGAACCAGGAGACATTGCTCTTTCTTCTAAAAGCCACGGCATACACAAGTCTGATTCCAAATCCTCATCTGAAAACACTGCTTCAGGGGATGTCGATCTAAAGTTCATGTGACACATTGAAGGCTCAGGAAGCATAAACGCAGGAACTGGCGAGTCTGGACTAAGATCATCTTTAGGCGATATTGATCCTTCTTCAAAATGCCATGGCATACACAACTCTGTCTCTAAATCTTCATCTGAATACAATGACCCAGGTGATGTGGATCTCCAGGTTAAAATGCCAGGTTTGCTGTGTGTGTATTGGGGTATGGGCGAGTCTGGGGACAGATTCTGGTATGAGACTGACTGCGGGGAATCTGGTCTTTCTTCAACTTCGACTTTAAAGTAGTGAGAAATTAATGGAGCAATTTCCATACCCCATTCAACAGATTCAGGTGATGATAACCGGCAACAGCCCGAATCAACTGTCAAAGCTGGCCTGAACTCAGGTACTGGAGAATCAGCAGAAAGTCTTTTGAATTTACTGGCTGATGTTGAAGAGTCAGGAGATGAAGGCCGGTCCTCAAAAACCATCATCACACCGCTCATTTCCGTGTCTGAATCTGACCACACTGACTCTGGTGAAGGTGACTCTGTTGTGGCTATTAACATCTCTGATACAGGTGAAACAAACCTGTTGTCTGATTTTGAATCAGGTGGGAAAGGTCTCTGCTCAAGATTTAGTTCGGCTAAATCTGTAGTACCTGGTTTACTCACAGTATCAAACGGGACATTGATTAAAGAAGCATACTCAGTTTCTGATGGAACTAATTCGGGAGTTGCTGGCCTAAACTCAACAAATGAGGGGAAACGTTCAATTACTCGAGTTATGAAATGAGATCCAGGTGAATCTGATGACAGGGCCTGGCTTTTGTCTTCAGGTGTGACTGAATCAGGTGACTGAGGTTGATCAACTGAGACGGATGCAAATAAGCTGCCTTCACAAGCTGCATACGAAAAATCAGAGGACACAGATTCAGGTGGGGAAGATCTATATCCACCAACTATATTAAAAGATTCTTGTAACGTAGAAAACTGGAGAATAGGTAAATCTGTAGACAATGGTCCATTCTCATCCGCAGAGTATTCGGTCTCCTGTGAATCAGACCAATTAGCGCTCAGTTTCTGTAGGGCCTTAGGTAAGAGAGGTTTATATTCTGTTTCAGAGTCAGGTGACATTGGCTTACCTGGCACCTTTACATCCAAATCACACAAATCATATTCTACACAGGTTTCTGCATTATCAAACAGTCCAGCTCTGCTTGCAAAGACATCTCCAACATAATGAGGGTCATAGAGCTGGCAAATCAGCTGGTGTGGTCTCAATACCAGATTGGCTTCTGGCTGTTCAGGATTAGAAACAACTGATTCAGGTGAGTCTGGTCTTGCCTCTGTGAAGGCCACTTGCATTGAAAACCCATACTCAATATCTGAAATCACTGACTCTGGTGAACAGGATCTGTATCCAGAACCAGATATGAATGGTTCAGAAACTGCAGGTCTGAAGTCTGGTAGGGGTGAATCTGGTGGAAATGCACTATTTTCATCTACTGAGCTAGGTGATGATGGTCTGCATTCACTGGAAACCCTGAAAATACAAAGGTTTGATCCCTCACCTGACTCAGTTGATTCAGCAATGTAACTGGGAAAGAGTGGAACTTGGTAATCTAGACACATGTCCTTTAAAGACCCTGATAATTCAGACCTTGTTAACATTGTTTCCTGAGATGACAAAGGCCTGTACTCTGACTTTGAATCAATTGACTTTTGTCTCTTTCCCCCCTCTGTTTTCTGTGAATCCAACTTCTCATCATCATCAAATTCTCTTGCTTTCATTTCTTTGTCTTCCTGAACATACCCAATTCTTTTCCTAGCATACTCAAAACCCCCAGTTTTACTGAAAAATGTCTCCCCAACATATTGAGGATCATTTATCTGAGAAATAAGCTTCCAAACTTCAGCATCATAAACATGTTTATAGACTGGCACTTGAATTACCTTTAAAGATTCACCAGTATCTCTCAGCACTCTCTCTGTGGTCTTGTATTCTTGTGATTCTGGTGAGTTGGGTCTCTGTTCAAAAATACTAATGTCTTCATATGATTGTGCATATTCAATATCTGAAAATACTGTTTCAGGAGATGATAGTCGATGTTCAACAACTGATTTAGTTAGCTCTGATTTAAAATCTGGTATGGGTGAATCAGGTGAACATGGCCTGTTTTCATCAACAGAACATAATGATGGAGGTCTGCTTCCATCAAGCAAAGATGCCATAGAAATAGAACCATGCTCTATGTCTGAGGTGGCTGAAACAGGTGAAGAAGACCTTTCCAATGAGGTCATAAAAGACTCAAATAAACCTTTCATGAACTCTGGGATGGGTGATTCAGGAGAAAGTGGTCTGCTTTCACTGACAGAACAAACTGATGGAGGTCTTTTTTCATCGAACAATGATCCCAGAGAAATAGACCCATAGTCTATTTCTGAGGCAACTGAAATGGGTGACGAGGACCCTTCAAGAGTGGTCAAAAAAGGTTCAAACAAAACTTCTCCAAACTCTGGGATGGGTGAGTCGGCTGAAAGTGGCCTATTTTCATCAACAGAACATACTGATGGAGGTCTGCTTCCATCAAGCAAAGATGCCATAGAAATAGAACCATGCTCTATGTCTGAGGTTGTTGAAACAGGTGAAGAAGACCTTTCCAATGAGGTCATAAAAGGCTCAAATAAAACTTCTCCAAATACTGGGATGGGTGAGTCAGGTGAAAGTGGTCTATTTTCATCAACAGAACATAATGATGGAGGTCTGCTTCCATCAAACAATGATGCCATAGAGATAAAACCATGCTCTATGTCTGAGGTGGCTGAAACAGGTGAGGAAGACCTTTCCAATGTGGTCATAAAAGGCTCAAACAAAACTTTCATGAACTCTGGGATGGGTGATTCAGGAGAAAGTGATCTGCTTTCACTGACAGAACAAACTGATGGAGGTCTGCTTCCATCAAACAATGATCCCAGAGAAATAGACCCATAGTCTATTTCTGAGGCAACTGAAATGGGTGACGAGGACCTTTCAAGAGTGGTCAAAAAAGGTTCAAACAAAACTTCTCCAAACTCTGGGATGGGTGAGTCAGGTGAAAGTGGCCTATTTTCATCAACAGAACATAATGATGGAGGTCTGCTTCCATCAAGCAAAGATGCCATAGAAATAGAACCATGCTCTATGTCTGAGGTTGTTGAAACAGGTGAAGAAGACCTCTCCAATGAGGTCATAAATGGCTCAAATAAAACTTCTCCAAATACTGGGATGGGTGAGTCAGGTGAAAGTGGCCTATTTTCATCAACAGAACAAACTGATGGAGGTCTGCTTCCATCGAACAATGATCCCAGAGAAATAGACCCATAGTCTATTTCTGAGGCAACTGAAATGGGTGACGAGGACCTTTCAAGAGTGGTCAAAAAAGGTTCAAACAAAACTTCTCCAAACTCTGGGATGGGTGAGTCAGGTGAAAGTGGCCTATTTTCATCAACAGAACATAATGATGGAGGTCTGCTTCCATCAAGCAAAGATGCCATAGAAATAGAACCATGCTCTATGTCTGAGGTTGTTGAAACAGGTGAAGAAGACCTTTCCAATGAGGTCATAAATGGCTCAAATAAAACTTCTCCAAATACTGGGATGGGTGAGTCAGGTGAAAGTGGCCTATTTTCATCAACAGAACAAACTGATGGAGGTCTGCTTCCATCGAACAATGATCCCAGAGAAATAGACCCATAGTCTATTTCTGAGGCAACTGAAATGGGTGATGAGAACCTTTCAAGAGTGGTCAAAAAAGGTTCAAATAAAACTTCTCCAAACTCTGGGATGGGTGAGTCGGCTGAAAGTGGCCTATTTTCATCAAAAGAACATACTGATGGAGGTCTACTTCCATCGAACAATGATGCCACAGAAACAGAACCATGCTCTACGTCTGAGGATGCTGATTCAAATGATGAAGACCATTCTAATGTAAGACCTACAATAGATTCAGGTAAGGACTGCCCAAAACTAGGAACAGGTGAGTCAGGTGATAGGGCCCTATTTATGTTTATAGATGACACTGAATCCGGAGATTCAGGCCTGTCCGAGAAAAGCAGTAAAATATTTAAATCAGTTTCCATTTCTGGATCTGATAATGCTGATTCTGGTGACACTGATCCGAGTCTATATTCAGAGGGTCCTGAGAAATAGGCCATGTACTGAGGAATGGGGGAATCTGGTGTTAAAGCTCTCTGACTTCCCTCAGATCTCCCTGACAGGGAAGACTCTGGTCTAAGTAAATCCAGCAGCATGAGTGATTCTGGTGACATAGGTCTATACTCTGCCCCAGGATCAGGTGAAAGTGATCTCTGGTATGTTTCTAATTGCAAATCAACAGTTTTCTTTTTGAAAGACTCTTTGGACTTTGCCTGATATGGTTCAGTCCTTGTTCCATGAAACTGAATCTTTCCTACTTTGCTCATAAAAGTTTCTCCTTCATACTGTGGATCGTGAATATGAGAGATGAGCTTCCAAACTTGTGCATCATAAGTTAAACTTTGAACTGGCAGTGGATGTTCAGGTACAGAGAAAAATGCACCTGCAGGTATATCTGCAGATAATGGCAAAGATAGACCCAAATCCTCAGAAGCAGGTGACAGAGGAGGTGACAAAGACTGATCAGACTTTTGCATCACCTCAGGCATTTTAGATTTACAGTATTTCTTATGTTTTTTCATTTTCTTAGATTTTTTTAAGGCAAATGATTCAAACTTTTCACTTACAGGATTGTTTGCTTCCTCATCCACTTTTCCTCCAATGGACTGATCAAATTCTTTTGTAATTCCTTCAGCTGATAAGATGCCCATTTCAGATCTTTCTTTAGTAACCGTTTCCTGTGCCTCAAACATGTCAAGAAATTCAGCTTCTTGCAGTTCCTGTGCAACTTGCTTGTCAAAGAATTGGTCTGTTTCAGGATTTAACAGCCCATAACTACTCACAGAGCCTCCAGAATCAGGAGATAATGGCCTTTTCTCAAAGTGTGTTAGCAAAGGCATGGCCTCATACTCAACATCTGACAACTCAGATTCTGCTGATGATTGATAATTAATAGAAAAACCATGATGCACTGAAGGTATATACTGTGGGATGGGAGAATCTGGAGACAAGTACTCATTAATTGTGTCTGATTCAGTGGAACATCTTCTAATGTTTAACATGGCCAACTCTGGTGACATAGGTCTGTAATCAGGCTCTGAATCTGGTGAAAATGGTCTGTCCTCAATGTCAAACAAAGAAATAATAACCCAGTCGTCATCATTCTCATGTACCAACTCCACTGGTGTTGGTGGTTTGTTTTCTGTATTGAAGTCTGGTGATTTGGGTTTGTGATCAGTAGATAAGGAGTAAAACACTACCTGTGTGGATTCAACTGATACAGAGGAGGATGATGGGTGTCTAGGGACAGGTAAAACCATTTCATATTCAGCTCCAGAAGAAGGTGATGAGGCTCTGTCTTCATAATTAAATGATCCTGGAGACAGAGAGCCCTGTTCTACATTTGAACATAATGACTCAAGGGAGCTGGATATCGTCCTTTTTATTAGAAGAGCTGAGTCAGGCCAGTTGAGACTGAACTCGGGAACAGGTGAATCAGGAGAGAGGGATTTATATTCATTAACAGATGTAAAAGACTCTGGAGATGTGGCCCTGTCTTCAGAAGGTGTTGACGAAAGTGGCATTTCAAGCTCCATGTGTGATGACGCTGATTCAGGTGATGATGATCTACAGTCAGATGTTGTGAATGGCTCCTGTCTGAACTCTGGGACTGGAGAGTCTGGTGGGAGTCGGCAACATGCAGTGATCGACTCTATGGATGCAGGAGACCATGACCTCATCTCAGGAAAATCAGCAGCTGCATGAGGATCAGGTGTAAAAAGCCAAGGCACTGTTTCTAAAATAACAGATTCAGGCGATGATGCTCTGTCCTCAATGTCAAAACTTAATGACTGAGGTGAGATAGACCTGTCACCACTATAGTCACTGCCTGCAGATACTGGCCGTCCAAATGGTTTTCTATTGGAAACCATTGGCATTAAAGGTCTTTCCTCTCCTTCTATGCCTAGTAATAGTAGCCTATGGGCCAAAGCTCCAACATTGCTAGGTTCCCAAGGAATAACAGGTGGCGGAAGTGGTGATAAGGGCCTAAAGTGAGGTACTGGGGAATCAGGAGCAAGGAAGTTTAGCTCATTTAGTGATAACACAGATTCAGGTGATGAGGCCCTGCTCTCAGTCAGTAATACTGGTTTAAAGGGAACACATTCAGGTGAAAGAGACCTATCATAAATGGACAGTTCAGGTATTGATTCAGATTCAGTTGGAGACTCTGCTCTCTGTCTGAGTAACAGTGGTTTCTCAAAGTTGCTCTCAACATCTACTGAATGCACATCTAACTTCTCAAAAGTTGAGTCATGTGACACCTCACTGAAGGTGGAAGTCGTAAGATTTTCCATTTTTTTAGACATAATCCCTGACTTTTCCCAGTTGGCTTGAGTGGTTGCCTTGTGGGTTCGATTCCTATCGTGAACGGATCTGACATCACCTGAAATGGAGACCTCAGTCTCAACTAGAGAGTCTGAAACAGCTTCAGTTTTTGTGTGTCTGGCATCTGCCCTGGCTCCTTGAATGATGTCCTGGAGGGGTGAACTCAAAGGCAATGTTGACACATCCTCACTATTTGATTCCACAAGCTCAACATCATATCCATACAGGACCTTATAGAGTCGATGTGACACTTCATCAAAGTGTCCCTTGGCTGTTGGTTTGCTTTGTGTAGATTCTGTCTGCATACTGACAGCTGAAGTAGGCTGAATCATTTCCTCACTTGAAAATTGTTGAGTAAATGACTCTTTTTTAGAGACCTCATCAGTTCCTTTAAGCTCCATTGAAAGTTTCCTGAAGTCTTGTTCAGCTTGCTCACATTCAATCAAGCTTTCTCCATAATCTGTCATAGACAACGGACGACTTTCGCATAAGTCTGATCGAGAGTTGTTGGGTGTCTCCCACCACGCTGATGGGGATGTGCTGTCTCCAGAATGGGTAGTTCGTAGACACTCCAAGCTCCATTCCTCTCCCCCCTCTATTCCTTCATTTTCAACAGCCCCTTTGTCATTATCATCAGAAGTGGGATTGGGAGGTGGGGTAACCTGGGTGCACAACTTGGGTCCCCCTTTGTACACAGGGTCTATGACATGGGATCGGAGATGGTAGGGAGAGGTGCGGTACAATGTAAAAAAAGCACTTACATGTTTATAACTGCCTGTCTGCACCGCGTCTGAGATTTCCTCATATATTCTTTGTGATGAGCTGCAAGAAAAGATAGTTTCAATATTTAGTTGCAAAGTAAAATTAAAAGATAAACTTAGCTTATCTTATCTTAGCTTATCTTTTAAGATAAACTTAAAAGATAAACACTGAGCACTTTATCCGGTCCACCTGTACAACTGCTTTAACACAAATATCTGACCAGCCAATCACATGGCAGCAACTTAATGCGTTTAGTCATGTAGACATGGTAACAACCACGGACAATTAGTATATGTGTAGACGTCACATTGGTCCCCCCTTCGTACTTCACTGGTGCAATGCATTTCTTAAAAACCTGTCTTAAGTGGTGGTTGTATGTCAGTTTTCATGGTATGATGTTTAAAAATGAGGTGTTAAATCTACTTTCAGTGCCATTTAACTATTTAACCATGCCATAATAAAATAGATCTACTTATGGCCTCCTGTCAGCTAGGAACAGGAAACTAAGGCTACAATTCACACAGACTCACCAACACAGGACAATAGAAGATGGAGAAATGTTGCTGGACAAATCTGCAGCAACTGTGTGACGCTATCATGTCAATGTGCATCAAAATCTCTGAGGAATGTCTCCAACTCCTTGTTGAATTTATGACACCAAGAATTTAGGCAGTTCTGTAGAAAAAGGGGGTCCAACCTGGTACTAGCAAGGTGGACTGAATACAGTGTCCGGTGAGTAGAGTTTATATAGAATAAAAACAGTTTATAAACTTGGACATCAGACAAACACAGATAACATTCATCATCAAATCAAAGTCAAATGTGAGAGCAGTAAAGTTTAGTCCTATTAACTATAAACAACATATTTAAATCCAATCCAGATCTAAAAGGAAAAGACTTTTAGGGAGAACTGTATCCCTGTGGATAACTCACTGTGTCGTTTCCATCTCCTTTTGCAGTTTTTCTTTTTGGGCGTTTCTGAGACGGCCTGCTGCAGTGGAGCCGGCTTCAGATCTTCCTGACATGTCATGAAGTGATGACAAACTGGAAGACAGGTCTTCTGCTGATACCATGGGCACTTCTTGTCCTGATCCTGGACTTCTACCTGTAGTGTCCTTACGTCTGCCAGGTCTAGGACTGTCAATATCTTCATGGAGGGCAGAGAAACCTGTCCAGGCACAGAGAAAAGTGTTGGTCTGAATCTGTTACAACCACACAGAAAAAACAACATTTCCATCATCAAACACTGTCCTGTGCACCTTCACTGTGGTCCAGGGCCATGGTCCGCTCGATCTCTGCATAGGTATGTGACGATGTCTCCTCTTGAGTCGATTTGTTCATCTTGGTTTCAATAAGGTGGACAATGTCCATTCGGTTAATCTTGGTCAGTCTCTTGATAAGAGTCTCTTCTGCTGAGACAGGCAACAAAACCAAAAGGTTCAATCAGAAACTGAACATTAACATTTAAATAACTGTGGGCTAATTTATTCTCTCTTTACATACTTATATAGGTATGTCTGTTTTCAAATGTCAAACATTACTATCTTTATACTCCCATGCATGCAGGAGCAGGTGAAGCAGAGTCTGCAGTCTGATACGACTGCGATAAAGAGAGAAGAAAAGAGTATTTCTGGCTCATAAACTGGATGTTCCTCTGCAGCTAACTGCAGAAACCCCTCTGAGGGTTTAAGAGCATATCTTAAATATATGGACGTTTATTCCTACGCAGTCCTGTATGATGTAAATCCAGCATGGACCCATCTCTGCATCCCACCCTTTACAGAGTGCTTCCACATGATCTGATCCAGAATGTTGGGAGTCTAAAAATAAACCAGCGTGTGGTAAAAAATAACCACCTGTGGCTGGAATATGATCTTCTCTCTTGTTCTTTACATACTAAATATTAAATAGTTTTAATGAAAATTCAAGTAGTTTTAGGAAAAGTCAGGGACCAGCACGGCTTTGTGATTTTATTCCAAAGTTATTGAATTTGGACATTTCAAAAAGGTCTTGTTCTTGTTATTATTGATTTACCAGAGATATGTTCATCAGTCCAGATTTAACCTGGAGGTAAAGTCAACAGTGAGCACTTCTGAGCTGCAGAGGAGAGAGCAGCAGCTGATCCCTCATCGGTGCTTCTCTAAACGTTCAGACTGCAGCTTTTTCACCTCATATGTGCTAGTCATGTGATTTAACAGGGATTTCTCAGCACAACTTCTGAAGAGACTGATGAGGAGGAGGAGTTCATGCAGCTGGATCATTACCTACGGAGCCGGTACAGGCTGTTTCCTCCATTATAACCAGCAGCTCCTAAACTGGGAGGAAAATTGCCCCGTATCGGCATCGGCCATAAACAAATCCATATGCGTTGATACCTAGTGATTATGTACATTCTCAGAAAGGCAGGGTGGTAGACATGGCGCAGCCATTAAATGCATCGCAACTACTTCTTCGTTGTTCCTTTAGCTGGTCACATGTGAACTATAGTGTGAAACTACTGCTCTGTTTGCAGTGTTGGGTATGCATCTACAAGCTCACATAAAATGAATGTAATGGACGAACAGCTCTGTCCGTTATGCATATTCATCACTGAGCATAAATGAGCCCTGAAACTTGTGAAATAAAAAGATGATTGTCTGTGACCTGTCGAATGCTGGCCCTCCCTCTCTGCCCAGGCGTGCAAAAGAGCGTGGCTTTGGTCCAGCAGTGAGTTGGGGTTTTCAGCCCGTATCAAGTTGATCTTCTCCTCACTGAAGTCCAGTTCTCCTGCTAACTCTGGGAAAGAAAGAAAATACAGCAACAATCAAGACAATCTGAAGATAAATATGAAATTCATGGTGTTTGTTTACAGTCTACAGAGTTTAGAATTTTGAGTTAATTAAGAATGTGCGTTACGAATGTGGTAGGAACTGTTGAGTGCGACTCACCAGTCCAGCTGAAGCCCAGGTGGTCGGCTATAATGGCCAACCGTTGTTCTTTTCTCTCTGCCTCATCCTGTGGATCTACTGCAAATACCACCAGACAGCCATGAGCGGTCGAAGCCGCAAGGTAGACCAAAGTATGTCACATTTACAAACGTTGTCTTAAAATAACCCTCACTGGCTTTCTTTCTTTCTGTTAACAGTTTGGGTGACTACTTCATTACCTAAGGAATAATTAGACACAGACATAATAAATCTGTAAATGTTGGAATAACTTGGTAATTTCAGTATTGAGATTTTAACTTTAATTCAATGTGTTTGTTTAGACTATCGAGACAAATTCAACACATGGGATTTTGTCACAAGTTCCACAAAGCCTTTATGCCAATCCTGAGATTTTCATCACACATAGAAGGAAAACGAGACATCATTACACACATAAACACAGCTTCAGCAACACAGCAACAAGGGTCCTTAAACTACAACGGGACATAACTACAAGAGACAGAGAGGCAGCACCGTTACAGCTAGTGTACTAATGAGGCACAAGAAATAGAGAACAGCCCCTTAAACTGGGGGGATACCTTGACTTTGGACTTTATCGTCTGGGATTCGCTGCATCTGTGTTTCAACAGGGTCGTCCCACAGTGGTCTAATGGGAAAGACGGCTCCTGACGGAGGGAACTGCAGCTCAGGGAAAGTTTCTCTTTCTATGATCGATGGATCAATCAGACTGCTCTCATCATCTGAGAGGGTGGCTAAAGCCTCTTGCTCTTTCTCTGTCTCTGCTTGTGCCAATCTTGCCACAAGTTTTGCCGCTTCATCACTTATCTCTTCAAAGAACTCAATGGACTGTTTGGGCAGGTCACTTTTCTCTTTGGTGGGCGTTGCTGAATGGGACAACTGACCACTTTTGCCCCGGACAGGCAACCTGGACTGGAAGCCTTTAGATTTTGCTGACTCAGCACTCAGGGGACGACCCTGTTCTTTTTTAACAGAAGACCTGGAAGACTCCCCCTCACAGAAGCTCTTGGCTTTGGAAGATGGTGTCTTCGTTTTTATGTCCACAGAGGGACCTGCATCTGTCTCAGATTTTCTCCGTGCATCCTTTTTTACGGAAACCTTAAGCTTTTTCTCTTGGGTAGATTCAGCTCGTTTGGCATTCGAATCGGGCTTTACAGTGCCAGCCTTGATGGGAATTCTAGATTTAGATTCAGAACTGATGGAGGCGTCTTTTTTAGAGGCGGTTGAGGAAGACGTTGAATGAGAAGGTGAAGGAATCATTGATTTGCCCCGACCTTGAGAAGAAGACTTAGCTTGTGCTTTGACTGGAGTCTTTTTAACGCTACTAGAAGCATTTTGTTTAGATTTGCTTTTTGTTTTGGGGGCTTCTATCACCGACTGGGCCTCCTCTGGAGAGGAATCAGAGGACTCCTGTCCCTGCTCTGAGTAAACCGATCTAGTGACTGTAGTTTCTGCAGTCTCTACATTTGTTATCATCTGTTCAGGCGAACTTGTATCTAAATCTAAGGATCCCTGATTTACATTTTTATCAGTTTTAGTCTCTGAAAGTTCAGAGGAAGTCTGATCTTTCTTTGTAGATTTGGTTGAAGCGGAAATGCCCATTTTAGGGATTTTAGATTTGGAGGCATCGGCCCTAACACCTGGCTGATCCCCCTCTGGTGGGGAGTCAGTTGTTTCATTTGACATCTCATCTTCCTCGATCTTAACCTCTAGTGTAAGATTCAAACCAACTTCATGTTCTGTTGCTGCTCTACCTTCTTCCCTGGCCTCTTCTAAGACAGGTTCCTCTAAAGGCTGTTCACCTATCTGGAAAAATGCAAAGCCACCTCCCTCCTCCTCATAGCTTCTCTTAGTCATATCAATGGCACCACTTCGCGTCATCTCAAAGAGCTTCCCTTCTTGGAAAAGGAAAGGATTGGGTTCACTCGTGGGCGTGCTTTCCTCTGTTGGGGTTCTCCCAGGTGTAGTGTCTGGAGTTGCCTGCAGAGACTGACGATCAACAACCAGATTCAGAATCTTCTGCTCCTCCTCTTTTACCCGAGCTGCAAAAGTGGCATCATCCTCTCTCAGGGCAGACCATGAGTCTGTGTTTGCCCTTGCAGTGACACCTTTCGACTCAGTTCTAGGAAGATCCAGTTCTTCATCATCTTCCTCTGTGTCATCATAGATACAGACCTCTGGTTTTTTGTGACCTGTGGCAACAGAATCTGGTGCTCCTGCGTGCTCCCTTTGGTCTTCTTTGACTTCATCTGTTACATTGCTCCCTGGTTTTGGCTTACCAGTCTGTGCTTTGCTAACATCTAACTTTTGGTCTCCTTTATTTTCCTGTGACTTCCTTAAGCTCTCCTCTTTTTGCTCATCAGTCCTGTTTGCATTGTTTGATGTTGATGCCACTCTGGTAGTAAAGTCTTTATCAGCTTTTGCAGATGATGGGACTTTTTCTTCCTGTGCAGTTTTTGGTATGGTTTTTGAATCATGCTGGTCTGAGACAGAGTGAGGTCCCCCTGAAGTGAAAGTGGCTGATGTTGTGTTGTTGACCTCCTTGCTGTGGGGTCCATCATGCAAACCTGCTGAAAAAGGAGAGGGAGGTTGTACTTTAATATCGGGATCAATTAAAAGAACTATCTCTGAATCTTCTGTGGGTATACTTAGCCCACAATCACTTTGCGAAAGCTTCTTACTGGTGGGATCTAAAGTTTCACAGCTGTCATCCCCTATTTTGACATTTGCTGAAGGAACCAAATCTTTTCTAGACTTCTTTGTACTCTTCACGTCTTGTTCCATTTCATCAAATGTTTTTATTTTGGCTGCCATCTTAAACATCTCCTCCTCTGGAGTGATCTTTCTCTTAGCTTCATAGCTGTCTGTTGCATCCTCTTCTTCAGGGTCTTCAGGGATGACAGCCGGTTTGGATGGAATGGAGAGGAATGCATGGTCTGAGGGTTTGGGGTTTACCTCGTAACTTACCTCTTCAGAACTAGGAGTTTCAGGGGAGAGGGGACTCTTACCGGAACTTGTCATCTGAGATGTCTGCTCACAACTGTCATCATCAGCACTAGCCTCATGGTCTCGAAGCAGCCTACCACGCAAAGCGTCTTGGGGGAATTCTGCAGCTTTGTAGGGCTCTGGGTGGCTAGAGGATTTACTGGATGTATCAGGTTCTGGTGGGAAGGATGAGTGGTTTTTCTGATCTACAGGACTGCTCTCTAGAGAGTCGTGAGGAGGTAATTCCTTGGTTGGGCTGGGTTCAATAGAGTCTGGGGACTTATGGGAGGAATTCTCTTCCATGAGAGGACTACCCTCTAAAGAGTCTCTGTGGCTTATTGTCAACGAGTCATCAGCTAACGGACTCAGAGCATCTGATTCTTGTTTTAAAGGCAGCTCTAAGCTGTCACGACGCTGAGAGGGGGATCTAGAGGCTGGAGAACCAACTAAAGACAATGCTAACTGATGATCAGGGCTATCGTCATCACTAAGAAATGTTTCTACAGTCTCTGAGACTCTCTTTGTAAGCTTTTGAGGCTTAGATGGCTTAGACTCACTCCTCCTAACAGATATGGACTCACTTGTTGGATGGTCTTCATCAGCCTTGCTGGAAGAGGCAGGAAGGGCCATTTCTGTAGACATGTAGTCACCAGTGGTCCCTACACCAGAGTCTCCAGATTTCTCTGTGTCTTTAATGTCTTTTTTAACTCCTGCTGAAGAAGTCTGTTGTCCTGACAGACTTTCAGGGCTTGTGCCTGGAGTGGCCAGACCTTCATGTTTGTAACTGTCCTCTGAAATCAGGTGATTGGTTCCCTCTCCAGAACTGGCACTTACTGAGTCTGCCACACCCTCATGTTTAGAGCTATCAGAGCTATCATCAAGGCCACCACTTCCAAAGTCTACTGTTTCAGTTAGCTCTGAGTGGGCAGCAGAAGCTGGCTTTATTTCTTTCTCTTTGTCTTTCAGAGCGGGCTTATTTTTGGAAGGTTTGGTATCCAGCGATATTTCTTGTGAGACACGTGGTGTTATTGCTTTGGTCATGGTCTTTGACTGGATGGTTTCAGATTTTGTTGGTTTCTCTGATTTTGATGTGGAGGCTGTTTTGACCTCAAATAACCCAGACTTTCTCTTTGAGGGGTCCTGCCCTGTTTGGAAGGCTTGCATCAGCTCTTTAACTGACATGGTCTCCTCAAGTTTTTCAGATTCGGCTTTAGGGGATTTAGGAGGGGGCAGTTTTGATTTAGGAGTTTCTTTGGCTTTTGGAGAGGATTTGCTCATTACAGGTAAATGTGAAGGCTTGCTTCCGGTGACCTTTTTGCTCTTTTGCTCTGCCTCTACTTTTTGTTGTAAGGCTTTGACTTTGTCCTTTATTGAACCTATTGGCGTTTCTTCAATTACTGGAGATACAGGTGATTTAGGAACAGGGGGTGCAGGCACACTTAAATGAGCTCCTGCTTCCATCGTTCCCTCTACCTGTCCCTGGTCTTTCCCCTTTCTCCTCACTGGCTTTTTAACATCACCAGTGGTGGTTTTGTCATGGACTTTGGTGGGAGTGGTTGATTTTGAACTTTTGCGAAGTACAACATCAGTGAATCTTTCTTGGACACTCGCTTCTTGTTTAGCCTTTGCTTTGGAGCTTACTGGTGCATCCAGGAGGTATTCTTTAAGGTCACCACTGTCCTTTATGGCTTTAGGTCTGGGAGCTCCTCTGTTAGCTCTACTTTCACGTAAGACAGGCTCTTGAACTTCTAAGGCGGCCATTTTTTTGGCCTCTTCTATCTCGGTGTCTGAAAGGAGAACCCACTCCTCAGCTATTCTAATTGCTTTTGCTGCCTCCTCTGCCACTCCGCCCTGATATGTTCCACTCCTCAGTATCTCACTGACTTTCTCTAGGTCCTCTTTGACTTTCTCTAAGTCCTTCTCCATTATTTCTAATGGTTCTCCAGAAACTTCCTCAGTCCCTTTCTCTAGCCCACACCCTCCTAAGGAAGGGGATTTCTCTGTCGAGTCTGCAGTCAAGATGGCAGTCATTTTGATCAAATCTTGTTTCATCTCTGACACGTCGGATAGAAGATCTGGTTCTCGAATCAGCTCAGATTTCAGGGCTGATGTCTCCGTCTCTTCATCTTCCATAAGGAAGAAGAACAAGTAAGGAATAAAAAAAATCAAAAGTTCAAATGAAAGGAGACAGACATTGGAGAAGGTGGTCAGGATAAGACTGGAAGACACTGCAGGGATCATAGGACAACAAACTGATAGTGGATTCTACATCAGGGTACTAGAGGAATCAGGCTTATAATTGCTCATGTTTCTGGGAACTTGTGGTAATGCAAAGGCTAAATAATACCAATAGGAAAAGATATGATCCGGAAATAACTTGCTTATACACTCACACCCACACTCACAAGACAAAACTATACAGCAAAACTAACAATAACAAAACAAAAGGCTACACCAACTATGAGTGAAACCGTAGAAGCAAACAGATACTAAATAAATAGGAGCAGCAAAGGAAACAAACATATCTCAAGATTGCTCAGATATATGACAAATATCAATGTGATGAAAGGCAAAATGGCTTGAAATCAACAAAGAGTGCTAGATGTATCTGTTAAAGAAAGCCAGTGATGACCTACAAAACACACAATGATTTAACATGTCCTTCAAATCAAAGGAGGAAGAGGACCTCAGGAATGGTAGCATTCCCTCTGCCTTCCTCGTTCTGCTTCTTGTCTAATTTTACATTTTAAAATATAAATGACAACTTAAATAACACAAAAGAAGGTAAAAAACCCACAAGATGTGACCAAGAAGACCAAAACAACAAACAAACATTCAATAACACATACAGGCGCACACATACACGTTTGTGTAAGGCAAGTTATTTCCATGCAAAGCAAAGGGAAGTGCTGATGGAAAGGTTATGGAAAAGAGTGATAGAGCGAATAGACAGTCTAATATACAATCTGTAAAAACTTAGAGGAATGATCCCGTTTAGGAATGCCTTGAGTTTTTGGTATGAGGACATTATTCCCAGTAATTTTAATCAGTTACATAAAAGGTTTGTATGTAAACTGCAACCCAAATTCACAAAAAGTCAGAAAACAAAAAAAATTTAAGTAAACCAGAATGCAATGATTTCTACATCTCACTAAGCCATATTTTATCCCCAGTAGAAGAAGAACAACGTGTCAGAGGATGAAACTGAGACATTTCACCATGTGATGGAAAATATGAGTTGATAGTGAATCTGATGCAGCAACACATCTGGATAAAGTTGGAACAGGAGCAACAAAAGGCTGGGAAAGTAACTGGTACAAACCAGAAACACCTGGAGGAGCATTTGACAACTAATCAGGTTACCTGGCAACAGGTCAGAAATATGACCTTCAGCCTTGTCCCAAGCGCTCAAAGACTCCTCCAGATTCTCTGAATCTTCAGATGATATTCTACTCTGCAGATGGCGGATCTACAGAGTTTGAGGAAGATTTTTCTGAATGTTTAGAGCCAGTTTGTTTCAGATTGGTGAACCTTTATCTTCTACTGGGGATAAAATTTAGTTGATGGAATTGGGAGGTTGACCACATTCTGCTTTAACATTGCTCTAGAAACTACAGCTGGTCTAACTCTAAACTTACGGCTCCTAATTTTTGTTCACCAGGTTCTGGAATAGTCACTTGCACCTTGTTTCTGGATGAGGATGAGCAGATATGTTCTGGTAGAACAGTGTAAGAGGAGGAGGTCCTGATGGATATCAGCTCATCTAATTCCCTTCCTGCTTCTGGTTCATGCTATACTTATTTAACAAACTGCAGGCGACTGGGATTCCCACAACCAGTGATAAGGAGAGGGGTCTGGAGAAGCACAGATAACATGTAGCGGGTGAGATCAGTGTTTATGTACGTACGTAGATGGCAGTGTCTCACTCTTTCCCCGCATGTCCCATCTGATATTTTGTAGGTGAAAGTGTTAAATTGGAAACAATGAAGGTGTGAAAACAGAAAGAAAACATGAGAAAAGAAGTTGAGCCTCAGAGGAAAGAAAACAGTGACATGAAGATGGGAAAGTAAAGGCTTTTCTTCGGTGACAAATCTGAGAAGCTTAAAGTCTTGGATCAATGGTTTGAAGCCATGGGTGTATCATTCCTCTGCACTCTGTATTATTCTGACAGTAAATGTGTTACTTTGGTTAATAAAGACAAGCGTAGCAGCTATTTTAGTGCAAGCTAAAGATTAAATTAAATGAGAGAATGTACTTACATTTCTCGAACGTTCGGCTGGTCTGAAACAGAAAAGATAAATTAGAATTAGTTTGCTATGACTGCTCTATGCGCCCACTTTACCACAGCTACCACTAACATCATTACTTCCAGGAAAGCCACAAAAACAACTAATTTATTTACATCTTGGACAAATACCACTCCAGTCTACTACATTAAACACCATCTCTCAGCATATTTATCTGGTGGTCAGACGGTGGAAAGGATGGTAATGGGAAGGAAGCAGAGTGGGAAGCAGTGACTGCTTTTACCTCTTCCTCTTGGTCGGAATCAGACTCCTTTTGAGAACAAAAAGCAGCGAGAAGCAGAAAGGAGCACAGATACAAACAGTCATGTTAAAGGGAGGAAAAAGACGGGGTGGGATAATGTGTGGTTACCATAGTAACAAAGACAACCAGTCCGTGTGGTTTCAGGGATGGAAAAGAGGACTATTGAAGGAAGCATCGTTGGTGTGGTGTCCTCACCTTACAGTAGGATGGCAGGGTTATATTGAGGTTGCATATGGCATTCTGGGTGAGCGACCTGTAGTTCCTGGGTTCCTTCATGAACGACAGGCGGCCACATGGCTCCTGAGTGTTGTCTCTAATCTGCAAACCAAACAATGTTATACCAGTAAGATGTCTTCATAATTAGCTAACAGACAAAGAAATGTAGAGATAATGAAAGAAATAAATGAATCAAGAGAAAATAAAACTAAATAAATTTATTAATAAATAAACATAAAATGAATAAATAATAAAATAAACTAAATACATGTAGACATAAAATAAATAAATAATGAAATAAAAACAAAAATAAATAGATAAATGCATCGGGGAAAATAAATTAATATTAAACTAAAATTACAAAACTTTGATAGAGAAATAAAATAAAATAAAATAAAATAAAATAAAATAAAATAAAATAAAATAAAATAAAATAAAATAAAATAAAATGACCACACCTGGTAGGAGAAATCAGTTTGTAGAGATGTTGCTTTGTGAAGTGAAGGAATAAATCTTACTTTGATGAACAGCGCTAGTCTATTCTCTTTAAAGGCGTAGAAGCTGAACAGATGATGTTGGCCACTTTTGGTGAGGGGGACAAGGTTTCCAAAGCAGTCGGCATAAATCGGTTTGCCTTCCAGAACCTGACAAAAGAAAGAGGTACAATGGCTAGATTAATATATCATATTACTGACACTGTTTTCACTGGTCACATCATGTCAGACATACAGAGTTTCCCTGTAGTGGTCTGTAATGTCTACTTTCCAGTGCTAACCCTGATCTTTAGAGTTCCCCAAGGCTCCGTCCGTTGCCCCCTTTAGTTCTCAACACAAAATAGGACAGGTTTTAAAGCGATAACATCTTTATGTGGCCTCTGAACCTGGTTCCATGTTTCCAGAGTTAACTTCTCACCTCTACATCTCGGCTGCGAGCCACTTCTGTGAAGTTCTCCTGCTGTTCCAGTGTTTTATCAATCTTGTCATCAGTCATGCAGAAGCAGCGCAAGCGGGCTTCAATGGGATCATGGGTCTTGGCAAAAATCACAAACTTGGCCATATAGGGGACACAGATGATCTCTCGGTACACCTGAGTGGAGAAGCTGACAGATTCTTGGACTTGTCGACAGTCTATGAGCCAGAATCTAGAGATGGAGGGTGGAAAAGGAAAAATGAGCATTAACATGAGGTATTAACAGCTGCTACATTTGGATCTGGAGCAAATGGTTTTACCTGGCAGACACGTTGGTGGTGAAGGAGACGCAGTCATTGATAAACGTTAATGGAGTGGTTCCTGTTATATCCTCCCACTGGGCTGGAGTTGTTCCACCTTAACATCCATGCAAACACAACATCTGAGCATCAGCAGGTGTCCAAGGTTGTGCAGGTCAGAGGTTTGTGAATGTTTGTGTTTTCTAACCAGTTATACTACAGAGAAGTCGCAATGTGGGCGTGTCCCCTCCGAAACCGTTGAGGACTGGGTCAGAGCTGCTTGTGGGAACGGGGATGGTCATGGTGATGGGTTTATGGAACTTTCTTCTGCGGGGTTCCAGGGTAACAATCGGGCTGAAGGTGGCCTTGTTCCCCAGGATCTTCCTCACAACGTTCAGGCTCACCGGCTGAGCCTATGAGGGCAGAAAGAGCCTCCATTTTATTCCCAAACATCTACTCACATCAGGCCTATATTCCAAATGGGAATGTTTTCTATGCAAACAAACAAACAAACAAATAAACACACAAATAACCAGAACTGGTAAAGTTCTCTAATCTACAAAACCCAGCAGTTTGATATGAGGAAGCTTCTCACTAAAAAACTAACAAAGTGAATAAAAATAAATAATTAAATACATAAATCAAATAAAAAATAAAGAATAAAATAAAAATCCACATAAATAAAGTAATGACAAAAATTCAAATTAAAAAAAGATAAAATAAAGTAAATACATAAAAATAAACTAAATTAATGAAAAAATATAAAAGAACTAAATAAATAAATAATCAAATCAAATTAAAAATAAATAGAAAATAAATAAAGAAACGAATGAACTAAATATCAAACTATCTAAATAAGTAATTAAAAATAAAATAAAACAGAAAATTCATAGACAAAAAAAAAAAACAACTAACTGAATAAAGAAATGAATAAATAATAATAAAGTCCTATCTACTTTCTCCAGCTGCCTGTATTAATGAGGGCTACCTGCAGTCCGACCCGGATCCTCTTGGTGAGCGCCCCCTCTGGGAAGACTGCCTGCACCTGGGGCACCACGGTGCTGCTCAGGATGCCCCCCTCTGGACCAATCAGGTTGCTGTCCTGTTTGACCCGAGACACCACTGCAAAGTATTGTGGGAAGTCTCTGGTGATGATTCGACAGATGCGTTTCCTCTCCAGCTCCTCAGGTGTGTCCAGTTCTGGAGGAAAGGAGGCAACATAAGTCCGGGCTACGAACGGAGGGTCATCAGCTTTTTCTAACCACACACGCTCACCCTCATCCATGCCGTTTAATATCTGGTTGAGCTCCTCCTGGGTGTATTCACAGTGATGCTCCTTCCAGCTCTCTCCAGTCTCACTCCTCAGGATCACCAGCTCCCGCTCCTTCCCCCGCAGGGCGGCGAAGTGGGGGATCTCCACGATGACGGGGCTGGAGGGGCGGAGGGCAGGCCGTCAGATCAGGGCATGTTTAAGATGCTACCTGGCATCTCTGAAACCTAACTCTACTTTCTACATGTTCTATGAATCCTAAGGCATCGATCTTTGCTTCATCTTCAGCTTCTTTGAACTGGGGCAGACAGACATGCTGACTGTTTCCATCTTTAACTCACAACTTACAGTTGGTGTTTAATGTGAAGAAGCTTTCCTACTTACCTGATCTGCAGCTAGCGCTAACACAACATAGAACTGCAACACACATGCTTCAGGACAGCAAAACACAGGACACACAGCTGTGAAGCAGAACTGCTGGTTATGTAAAATGCTTTGTTGACCTGACAGAACAGCATCATATTTCTCATTCTGAACCCCGTCTACCAGGGACCACCAGCTCCGGTCCTTCAGGGCCGGCATCCTGCAGGTATTGAATGTTTCTCTACTGCAACACCTGATTCAGATAAAATAGATCTCCAACAGCTTGCTGTCAAGTTCTGCACAAGTCTGTTAATGACCAGTTCACCTGGATCAGGTGTTGCTGCAGGGATACATCAGACATCTGCAGGACTCCAGCCTTCGAGGACCACAGTGATCCCTGACTTACACACTGTAATATGTGGAAGAAAGTTCACCATCTCCAGTCCCTAAGGTTTTATGTTTCAGGACATAATTTAGAATAAGTGGATGGAAAAATTGCAGCATTCAGGTCTGTTAACATGCCAAGGAGGAAAGACATCAGAAATTATCTTAGAAGCATTTTTCCATCAATCTGGGGAGGTTATCAGGTCATTTCTAAACTATCTGGAGTCCATCATCCAACAGAGACAGAAACATTACATACAGCTGCTAATCTTCCCCAGACTGGACGTCCCAGACCCCAGATCTCTCCAGTTAAGTTCAGGACAGTCCAGTCAGAAACAGACTGAACCAGTATGGCTTGTTGGGAAGGTTGCAGGAGGAAAAAGAGCATGGCAGCATGGCTCAGGCTGGCAAAGCTGCATCTGAACAAACCAGCAGACTTCTGGAACCAGGTCCTCTGGACAGACCAGACCACGGTAGACATGTTTGGTCCTTAAACGCCCCATATCAGCTGTCAGCACAGTCGTGGAGGTATGATGGTCTGGACACCTGTATTCATCGATGGACCATGAACTCCTCTGGATACCAAAGAGTCCAGACCTCAGACAGGCTGGAGAAACCAGACAGGCTGGAGAGGGAGGAGGTCCAGTGTGGTCCAGTCAGGGTTCAGACCTCATCCTGACTGAGATGCTGCAGTGGGACTCCAGGAGAGTCAAATGTCCTCCACAACAATATAAGACTAATGAAGTCATCCAGACCATCAATACTTCAAGTAATTGCAGCTAAAAATGTTTCATTGTATCATGACGTGTTCTTCATTTTTCTCATGTTTCATGTTAATTAAGACAGTTTAATGAGTCATGTTCCGACCTTTCCCATAAAGATCTTTTATTACGTCCTGTAACATAAAATCTTGGAAATCAGAGGATTTTCCAGCTCTGTGATTTACAGTTACAGTTATTAGTGTGGTGAAATAAGACTTTAGTCAACTTAAATAGAGGAAAGGATGAAGTATCACCTACTCTCAGGCCAGACAAGCTTTCACATTCCACACAAACAGGAAAAAAGGGACAAATCTATGTAGAAGTCAGGAAGCATGCTGACGCAGACAGAGTGATGCATGTAAACACACACGAAGGGCTACAGCACACTAACACAAGCAGCACAACATACAGCCATGTTAGGAGATGAACTGGAAGGAAAAGACTGAGACTGGCATCCATGGATTGTTTCATATGCAAAATTGTACATTTCTTCCACCCTACCCAAGGAAGTTCGTCCCTGGTGGACCGAGCTGGAGGATTCTGCTAACCAAACTCTCTCCCTCATTTAGAGGTGGAGGAGAGGTGGGGAGGTGGAGTTTACTGTGTGATACATCGAGCATCCATACGCAGCAGTGTGGAAGAAAGAGCACACACAATGTTTGCTTTGGCTGGAAACGGAGGCAGATTTTAGAAACTACGGAGACCAAGAAGGTACAAAATTCAACACATTCGTTACAAAAATTACTAAGGGAAAGAAAAAAATGTTATAAACCCAAATATTCTGTAAAATTACAACCTCAATCCCAAACAAGTCGATAAAACAAGTCGTAAAATGCAGAATACAGTGACTGCTAAAACTCATATTTTATTCCCAGTAGCAGATAAACAACATCTCAGATGATGGAACAGAGACATTTCACCATGTGGTGGAAAACATGAGTTGATAGTGAATCTGATGCAGCAACACGTCTGGATAAAGTTGGAACAGGAGCAACAAAAGGCTGGGAAAGTAACTGGTACAAAGCAGAAACACCTGGAGGAGCATTGGACAACTAATCAGGTTAACTGGTAACAGATCAGTAACATGACTGGGTATGAAAGGAGCATTTCAGAGATGCAGAGTCTCTCAGATGGAAAGATGGACAGAGGTTCACCAATCTGAGACAATTTGGATCTAAAACTGTGGAACAATTTCAGAAAAATGTTCCTCAGACTTTGAAGATCCACCATCTACAGCATAGGATTATCCTCAGAAGATTCAGAGAATGAGGAGGAATCTCTGTGTGCAGGGACAAGGCTGGATGCTGGTGATCTTCTGCATTAAAAGCAGAAATGATTCTCTACTAGAAACTACTGCATGGACTCAGAAAGACTTCCAGAAACCACTGTCTGTGAACACAGTTCACCCTGAAATCCACAAATGCAGGAATAAGGCTCCATCATGCAAAGAAGAAGCCAGATGTGAACACGATCCAGAACCAGCACCGTCTTCTCTGGTGGAAACCTGATTGAAAATGTGAACTAGCTTCTTGAAAGCATGGATGGCGTGTCCTGCAGACTAAAGAGGAGAGGGAGCATCCAGCTTGTTATCAGTGGACAGGTGAAAAGCTGCATCTCTGATGGGATGGGGCTGCATTAGTGCCTATGGTGTGGGCAGCTTCCACATCTGTGAAGCTCCATCAACGCTGAAAAGTACATGGAGGTTTTAGAGCAACATCTGCTCCCATCCAGACAACATCTCTTTCAGTGAAGGCCTTGCAGATTTCAGCAAGACGACGCTGAACCACATCTTGCACCCATCACACCATGCTGAACATCACCCTAGAACTACTTTTTACACCATGCTGAACATCACCCTGGAACTACTTTTTACACCGTGCTGAACATCACCCTGGAACTATTTTTTACACCATGCTGAACATCACCCTGGAACTACTTTTTACACCATGCTGAACATCACCCTAGAACTACTTTTTACACCATGCTGAACATCACCCTGGAACTACTTTTTACACCATGCTGAACATCACCCTGGAACTACTTTTTACACCATGCTGAACATCACCCTAGAACTACTTTTTACACCGTGCTGAACATCACCCTGGAACTACTTTTCACACCATGCTGAACATCACCCTAGAACTACTTTTTCCAGATGTGCTGCTGCATTAGATTCCCTATCAGCTCATATTTTCCATCACATGGTAAAATGTCTCAGTTTCATCATCTGACATGTTTATCTTCTACTGGGAGTAAAATATGACCTGATGAGGTTTATAAATCATTGTATTCTGGTTGTATTTACATTTCACACAACGCCACAGCGTTTTTGGAAATGGGGATTTACCCTCTGACATTATGTATTAAGATGATGACACAATCCAGGAGCTGTTGGTCATGGAGAACCTCCATCATGTTTATAAGTAATGAATAACAGTATCTCAGACAATTTCAGGCCCAAACCTTAATCTTACTGTTGAAAATGAATAACAAGGCATACTTTCAAACACATCAGAGCAGAATATATAGCCACATATAAAACCAATCATGGTGCAACACTGGAGGAGGAGTTAAAAAGAAAAGCTGTCATTAAGGGTTAGAAAGAGTTGGACTGCAGCTGTGGGGAAATAAAACGGGGCATGCTGCAGACCCTGGCACTGGGAGAAGCAGGAGCAGGTGGACTGTTTTAGTACAGCAGAGGCAACTCAGTCTGAAAGGAAAAGGCCAGCAGATTTAAGCTCCACACGGTTCATTACCAACAAGCAGGATGAAGGAAACCTGGTGCTGCTCACACTTCCAGTTCCTTACAAGGCTTACTGCTTCCTGTATTTACTTCCATGATTGATTCTTTTCCTTTAATACTTAAAACTCCACTAGACATTGCTTACTACTTTACATCTTCTTGGCTTTATTCCAGCCACGGAGGAGCGTTAACTCCTTGCAGCCTTACCCAAGGAACTGGGCCCCAGAGGGCCCCACCTCGATAAGCCTGCTGGCCAGGCCTTCGCCCTCCACCATAGGGGGCATGGTGGCCAGACGGTGCCTCTTCACCAGCCTGCACGTGACCCGTGTTGGCGCGCTGCACTTCCTGGGTGGGATGATGATGCGGAGGCCGTTGTGTCGGCAACCCCGCATGGCTCCGCCCCTGGCATCCACCATGAAGCTAACCAGGAAGCTGGGGAGTCGGAGGAGACATTTATGCAGATCAGAGAGGAATGTTATCGACTCCATTAAGCGATGAGAACTCAGACACCGCAGCTCAGTGGTAGGTTATTTATTTCTTAACACAATTAAAAAAAAAAAAAAAAACCTGGGAAACGTAAATATTTTAAACTAAAGACTTAAACAGCGACATCTTTAAACGTGTTTATTTCTGCTTAGGCCAAAATTAATCACCAGCCGCTGCTGATGTGCTGACATGCTAAAGTCCAAACTAATGACTAAAATGAAAACCTGAAGAAATCCAGTGTGGATAACCCAGAATTAAATGAAGATGCTAACTTGTTTGGCTCCTTTGTTTCAAATTCTATTTCTATCAGGATAACAAGGACTGTGTTGTACGTTAAATGTGCTCTACAAATAAAGCCTAAAAGGGCCTAAAATAAGACTGTTGCTCAGAAGACAGAAGCTTCCTGCTACGTACTTGTATCCATCCACCCGCCAGCTGCTGGTCTAACCGCTGTGTCTACTCAGCCGATAACGCCTGCATCTAACGTATCTTTCATTATGGGGTTGCTGCACTTTTCAGTAGCAGTTCTGGTACTTTCCTCAAGCTGAAAATGTGCAAACATGCTGCTCCAAAAGTGCTGAGGGTGGGGTTGGAAGTGAGGATGCTGAAACTGCAACCCTGAGCCTGAGAGCTGAATCTTGATAGCAGGAAGTTTTTATGTAAAATGCTGAATCTGACAGAGGGCGTAGACTTTAGAAAGGAAGTCAAACATCATGCCAGCCGGGACATTTTCAGAAAGAAAACAAGAAATCTTGCTCTCAGATAGAACAGCTATGATCAAATATAGTCCCATATAAGTATTATAAAATAATGGTTAGAAAAGATATCTATGGATCTCAAACATTTTTTTACCTGGTTACCTGGTTTTTTACCTGGTTTTACCTGGTTAAATAAAGGTTAAAAAAAATAAATAAATAAAAAAAAATAATGTTGTGGGACTGGGCTTCTGTACTAGACCATTAAAACTGCAGCAACTGTACAACAAACACAATAAATTTTACAATAAATCTACATTTTCAGAATAAAGCAATGCAGACCTGTTAGACAAGACTCTGGTGTCTGTTTTCTCATCATTTAATGGAAAAGATCATGTTCTGAAGTCATGTGACCTCATTCAGACTGAGATCACTCCTCATGCAAAGTGACAGCTGACGGATGTGACAGCTTGATGTAAATCTACTGTGATCTTACCTGAACTTGAGTTAAACAGCATCTTTTCTTTAAAAACATTCACACAAGACAATGAAGCATTCGTAATGTGACCAGAAGACCTGTTAGAAGGCTCCAGTGTTCGGTAATAAACCTCCAAAGACAGGATGAAATTTTCCTTTAGGGTAACAGGGGGCTATGTTAGTGAAAAAAATAAGACACCATATGAAATCAACATGTCCTCTACCTTCAACGCCTCATTTTGCCTCATTATTCTCCATTTAAGGTTTGTTTTATTTAACTTGCTGCGTTACAGAATCCGTCCACCAGGGGGCAGAAGCTCTAGGAACTAAACTGGGTTTTGAGTCTGATTAAAATGAGCCCAAAAAGCAAGAAAAGGGCATGAGGCGATGCCTGTGAAGGACAGTGACACAGAACACCTCTCCACCAGGAGAGCACACGATGAGTGACGGAGGAGAGAGATGGAGATGAGGAGGAGCTGACTGAATGAACCAAGGTGCAGAGAGTCACCTGCTGTGGTCTCCATGGTCATGGCACGGAGAGGAATGGCTAAAAACAACAATCACATCAGACAGAGAGGAGTCAAAGTCAGAGAAAAACCTGGAGAGGAAGATCAGAAACAGCTGATAACAACAAAACCACTAGTTTTAGTGTGCTTGTTCTTTCTTTTACATTTATTTTCTGTAGGAGATTGAAATCAGCAGATTTCTGCAGGACAGGATGCAGTTCGTCTGAATATTTACAAATCAGTTTCTCCAGGAATTCACGATCACAAGAATTAACTCTTAAAGTTCCAACAGGCCAGTTTTTTCTTCTTCTTATCTAAACCAGTATGTAGCAGCTGAAGTTTTTAATCCCAGTATAAACCAGTCTGTAGAAGCTGAAGCTTTTAATCCCAGTATAAACCAGTCTGAAGAAGCTTTTAATCCCATTATAAACCAGTCTGTAGAAGCTGAAACTTTTAATTCCAGTATAAACCAGTCTGTAGAAGCTGGAACTTTGAATCCCAGTATAAACCAGTCTGTAGAAGCTGAAGCTTTTAATCCCAGTATAAACCAGTCTGTAGAAGCTGGAGCTTTTAATCCCAGTATAAACCAGTCTGTAGCAACTGGAGCTTTGAATCCCAGTATAAACCAGTCTGTAGCAACTGGAGCTTTGAATCCCAGTAAAAACCAGTCTGTAGAAGCTGGAGCTTTTAATCCCAGTATAAACCAGTCTGTAGCGACTGGAGCTTTTAATCCCAGTATAAACCAGTCTGTAGAAGCTGGAGCTTTTAATCCCAGTATAAACCAGTCTGTAGCAACTGGAGCTTTGAATCCCAGTATAAACCAGTCTGTAGCAACTGGAGCTTTGAATCCCAGTATAAACCAGTCTGTAGCAACTGGAGCTTTGAATCCCAGTATAAACCAGTCTGTAGCAACTGGAGCTTTGAATCCCAGTATAAACCAGTCTGTAGTAACTGGAGCTTTGAATCCCAGTATAAACCAGTCTGTAGCAGCTGGAGCTTTTAATCCCAGTATAAACCAGTCTGTAGCAGCTGGAGCTTTTAATCCCAGTATAAACCAGTCTGTAGCAGCTGGAGCTTTTAATCCCAGTATAAACCAGTCTGTAGAAGCTGAAGCTTCTAATCCCAGTATAAACCAGTCTGTAGAAGCTTTTAATCCCAGTATAAACCAGTCTGTAGAAGCTTTTAATCCCAGTATAAACCAGTCTGTAGCAGCTGGAGCTTTTAATCCCAGTATAAACCAGTCTGTAGCAGCTGGAGCTTTTAATCCCAGTATAAACCAGTCTGTAGCAGCTGGAGCTTTTAATCCCAGTATAAACCAGTCTGTAGAAGCTGAAGCTTCTAATCCCAGTATAAACCAGTCTGTAGAAGCTTTTAATCCCAGTATAAACCAGTCTGTAGAAGCTTCTAATCCCAGTATAAACCAGTCTGTAGAAGCTTTTAATCCCAGTATAAACCAGTCTGTAGAAGCTTTTAATCCCAGTATAAACCAGTTTGTAGAAGCTGAAGCTTTTAATCCAGCAGAGTCTTATGGATCAGTGGTAACTCAACACCTCGTTTACCTCAGCTTTAACTTTTAACCCAAGAAATAATTAGTAAAATCCATCTTCTCTAATCCATATTTATTTATTTATTTATTTATTCATTATTATTTGGCTTTTTAACAAGGTGTGAAAATAAAAACAATAATTTGCATAAATGTGTGGATATATATGCACTGTGTGATGTCAGAATTATTGTAGTGCTTAATGAATCCAGCAGGGGGCAGAAGACAAGTATCGGATCATATTCAACAGAGTTATGGGCAAAGTTTTTACCATAAAGTGATGCAATAGGTCTCTATGACACACTGGGTGTTTAAGGGTTAATGCAGCTTTGCTGTGTTACACCACTCCTATGTGGTCCCACATTCGTCTTGACTTTATTTCCATGTTTCTGATTGTGAACATGTTGACGTGCAACAGAAATGTGACACATCTGCCAGCTTTTTAATACATTAATCAAAATAAGTTTCAGGTTATTTTGCAAGAAAAACAAAAACTTTTCTTTTTTTGCAACTTTTCATGGAAGCTGATGCAAAGTCAGGACTTTTAGGTTGCAGCAATCATTAAATCCTGGAGGGACTGACTCATGATGCATCATGTTTGGCTTCAGCTGCACACAAACAGGGTTTCTGAAGGCCTCTGCAGACGTAACTGACACTTTACCCTGTAAATCCTGACATATGAAACAGTTTACGGAAATTTCACTGTAAACAAAACCAAATCACTTTTTCTTACAGTAGAACATTTACTAAACCATAAGTGGCAACCATTTCTATACTGACTCCTTACCAGCTGCTTCTAACTGCAGAGCATCAATACGTCCACAAGAGGGCATGATGCATGTATTAGATGATAAACAAATTTAAGAAACATTTTGAATATGTGAGTTGGTGCAGAGATCTCAGAAACTCAACTTATGGATTAAAGATCTCTTCTCAAAGCCTAAAACGTTCAGTGACTGTCAGGACCAAAATGAGCTGGTCATCATGTGCAGTAACTTACTGATGATGATTAGATTCTTGGTGACATCACCATTTCTGATCAGCCTGTTTAAAGGAAATCATTGTGCAACAATGATGTTGCTGGTTAGCATTAAACTATTATTTTACTATTTTTCAATGTTGTTTCAGCCAGATAACATAAAATATCCTGGCTTAATAATTTTATTTAAAATAATACCTGCATTCAATTTTTCATTAAAATGCTTTGGCCTTTATTTTAGACATGATGTTATGCAGTGAAGAGTTTCAGAGGAGGATAAATGAGGACTGGTGAGCTCAGGACCAGGCGCTCCATTACTAATTTATCATCAATAACAACCTGGACTTAGCAACCAATCAATATATGTTCACATAATAATTAACTGAGCATCAATATAAAAGGCACAGCTTGTTTTATGGGATAATCGGTCAACTCAAGGCCTCAAGAAAGAGTTTTTTCACCTAACCATGTGTTTAGAATAAATTAGAAAATATGTGTGCAGCCACCTGGTCTGAAAGGTGAAGCCAATACAGAAGTGACTCTACGTGTAGTACCCGGGTTTACCAGCAGGTGGCTTCAATATACCTCTGTCCCATTCATGAAGCCTGATATAAAGGTTGAATGTGCAGGAATAAAGCATTTAATCACCAAGTTTGCTTGCAGTGTGACGACACCTACCCAGAATGGATGGGGCTGGAGGACAAAGCCACGTTATCCAGGTTCTCTGTGCCCCAACTGAGCCTGTAGGAATCCCGCTCGTTCTCCCTGGTCAACGATGAAATCTGGAAACAAACAAATATTTTTTTTTATTAGAGATCAACAAGAAATTACTGGATGTGTCACAAAAAGAAGAAACAGGATACGGTGTTGATCTGACAGAGGTGAACTGGACCTCCCTACAGTTAAAGATGGAACCCGTCCATGGACATGTTTAGGGTAGTTCCGCCTTCTAGTACCGGGTTATCCTCTTCATCAGGTCCACCATCTAGTATCGGGTCGTCCTCTTCATCAGGTCCATCTTCTAGTACCGGGTCGTCCTCTTCATCAGGTCCACCTTATAGTACCGGGTTTTCCTCTTCATCAAGACCTCCTTCTAGTACCGGGTCAGACCTCTTTAATCCTGGTATGATAGATGGAAGCAGGTGGTGGAAACCTTCCTCAGGGGTTTTGCTCCATATTGACATGACAGCATCACACAGTTGCTGCAGGTTTGTCGGCTGCATCCATGATGAGAATCTCCCGTTCCACCACATCCCAAAGCTGCTCTACTGGACTGAGGTCTGGTGGCTGTGGAGGTCGTTGGAGTCCAGTGAACTCATTGTCATGTTCTAGCAAGCAGGTGGAGATGATCTGAGCTTTGTGACGTGGTGCATTATCCTGCTGGAAGTAGCATCAGAAGATGCTACACACAGAACAAACGGGTCTGTTGAACCCAGGTCCAGGGTAGGGGGGGGCCAGAACTGGGCCCTCATTAAATTGTGTAATAATTTTTCAAAAAAGGCTGATTTGTGGAAAAAAAAGTCCAATTTGAGTTACAAAAAAGATTTAAATTAATTTCTTCCTTAATTGGAAGAAATATGAAGCCCACTGATCAAACTATGATGCCAGCAGCTCAAAATGTCCGGTCAGCACAAGCCTGGTGCTCAAAAAAGGACAGCAAGTTAGAAAATAAAGGCTTTAGAGATTTTCTAAACATATCATTTCAAAGAAAAGGTGGTGACAGTGAAGCTGGAACTAGAAAAGTCAATGTAGAGCAAGGTCAGAAACAACGCTTACCAGCCTGGTAACGTAACCGGACTGGCCAGGTCTGCCCCTTAGCTTTTCTAAAAGCCTGACACATGTTATGTTTGATAGAAACGGTTCGGTTTGGTAGCTCCATCAGAGAGGAAGAGACCGAGGCCAGAGATCCAGCTGCAGTCAGGTGACAGCCAGAGGGATGACGGAGGGGGTTGCTGCCCCGTAGAGTCCAAGCAGGATGGGTCCAATCAGACACGTAATTACAGCGATCCTGATCATGGCCACTAAAATGACTGACGGACAGAACGAGCCTCATAAGCAGAGGAGAGGAACAGGAGAGGAGGAGCAGAGGATGAGCAAGGCAAAAGGAGAGATTGGTGATCTAATATTATCTCCTCTGTTAGTTGGCCCATGTTTCAGGAGAACACAAACCTCTCCTACCCACGTTTAGAAGAGACATTATCAGGATAATGTTCCTATTAAAGAGAGTTTTGCTAATGTAGCATTTTGCTTTTCAACATAATTATACAGCATCTAATGTCACTGTGAACGTATACGTACCTGGTGACTGGTGAGCATGTCATCCATTATGCCTTCATGTCTGGGAGAGTAGTAGTTATGGTGGGTGGGTGTGAAGGACCTGTCTGAACTGAATATTAGAAGACAAGACCAAAAAAGCTGTTAAACCAGTGAAGATCAAGAGAGCTAGAAATGAAAGAGGACAGCTTTGAAATACACATTAAAGCTAATTATCTCTCCTTCATACAGGGACTGATGTCCAACAACTGATGTGGACAGTAGTTAGCTATTTCTGATAAAATGTCACAGAGAGAAGAAACAGCCTGTAGACTAACAGATCACGATCTGGAACGCTTGTGGGTTCCTGAGACAACAAATGGAGTTAAATGAAAGGATTAATTATAAATAAACTGTTGATATTTAAACAACAGATAGCATAGATAAATAGATTATTCACATTTTATAGTACAAACCAGTGGTCGGCAACTGGTGGCCCACGGGCCAAAACTGGCCCACTGCCAATAAAATCTGGCCCGCCAGATTTCACTGATTAAAAAAATATATAAATACAAAAAAAACAAACAAAAAAAAAAAAAAACAGATTGCAAGAGTTACGTGCTACTGTCGCTACTGTTCACAGCACTTTGTCAAAAGAACAGCGTGGCCCTTTTAAGAGCTGGAGAGGAGGAGGAGGGGCTCACAGCAGGTGTCAGAACAGTAGTAAATGTTTTACTACCAGCTTTAGCAATAAACACCACACAGCTCCTCTAGTTCCAGCAGAGTCCCACGTCTGCTTCACCACTGCTGGGTAAAGTGAAGGGAGCTAATTCTGAAGCTAGCTGCTGCTAGCTGCTGGGCAAAGCGAAGGTAGCTAATTCTGAATTTAGCTGCAGGGTAAAGTGAAGGGAGCTAAGCCTGAAGCTCGATGCTGGGTAAAGTGAAGGGAGCTAATCCTGCAACTAGCTACTGCTAGCTGCTGGGTAGAGTAAAATGAGCTAAGCCTGAAGCTCGCTGCTGCTAGCTGCTGGGTAAAGCGAAGGTAGCTAATTCTGAATTTAGCTGCTGGGTAAAGTGAAGGGAGCTAAGCCTGAAGTTCGATGCTGGATAAAGTGAAGGGAGCTAATCCTGCAACTAGCTACTGCTAGCTGCTGGGTAGAGTGAAATGAGCTAAGCCTGAAGCTCACTGCTGCTAGCTGCTGGGTAAAGTGAAGTGAGCTAAGCCTGAAGCTAGCGGCTGCTAGCTGCTGGGTAAAGTGAAGGGAGCTAACCTTGAAGCTAGCCATTGCTAGCTGCTGGGTAAAGTGAAGGGTGCTAAGCCTGAAGCTAGCTGCTAGCTGCTGGGTAAAGTGAAGAGAGCTAAACCTGAAGCTGCTGCTTCACCCAGGAGTAATCACCTGTCCTCTGCCTTCCGAACTTGGTGTGGAAGTGGAAGCAGAAAAGAAATGTTGCTTCAGGAGTAAAAATATCAGATGGAAAGACGAGGAAAATAACTGTTGCTGTTGTGTTCGTGGTGTTTAGTTCATCTGCAAAAAAACTGCCCTATAAGCGCAGGTTCAATCTCTAGGTCTCCCTGACCCACTTTCTCATCTACTGGTTGAACAATAAAGGACTCTAGAGCCCAAAGAAAGTTAAAAATATTATAAACGAAAAATCACTTGTCTATGGAACATACACATTACACAAACATGTTGTCATACACAGAAAAATATAATTTTGGCCATTCAGCTGGTCAGAACAAATTTTACCCTAGGCCAAATGTAGTTGCCGACCCCTGGTCTAAATCTTTTGGGAATTAGGATTGTAACTTTTTATTAATATTTTGTTCCGAAAACAAAAACTCCGGCCCGAGTCACACATACCTTTGCATTCGACTATGGAGTCATAAGAAGGGAGGCCAGCCATGAAGTATGAGGAGGAGAGGATGTGAAACACATAAACACAGATATGCACACACAAACAGTTGTTTCATGCTGAAGAGGAAAGGTACTGCCATATGTACATGCTGCTGAGGACAATGTTAAAACAATCATCCAGAACATCAAGAATCGACGGTGGAAAGGTTAAACTGGAGGAGCATGGACATGTAAAGGAACGAGGTTAACATGAAGTACAACAGGTGCATGTTAGTTAGTTTATTAACCAAACCGGTTTTTATCACCACTAATTTGCTTGTGAGGATGCAGGAAGCTTGTTTCAGAGTGGGGTGTACCTGTCAGTGCGCCCCCCCTCTAGGCTGAATCGAAGGTAGTTCATCCCATCCAGATACTGCCCTGGCAGGGAGTCATCTCCCAGCTCCCTGAGGTCCTCGGCCCTCAGATACTCGCCTCCATCACCCGTCATTGTGTCATCACCTTCAGAGAGAAGAGAACTGTAAGAGGACTCAAGCTTTGCCATCCGAGGGACCGAGGCTTGACTACAGGATCCATTGTGTAGCTGTTCTAGAGCTTTTCATCATCAAAAAACATTTTAAAAATAGAATTGTTGATGAAAACTGTTATCATCACCAGACACAATCATTTCAAAGTGTAATGAAAAAAAAACTTTAACTTCAACCTACATGTAATTCTGCTTCTCTGCTAAAATAATAACATGAATTTTCCCATCATTTGACTTTTCATTCCAAAAATAATGCTACGGGATTGTAATTTATTTAAAACCCGTGCAGAGCAACAATCAACCATATCTATCACCCACAGTCACCTTTATCAGATGCATGCTGAGTTATCACTGAGACAAAGCAATACTGTTGATCTACTGCAGGGAGGGAAGGCTCCTTCTAATACTTGGGGCAATATTACACCGTCCATGGTAGTTTCTCTTAATTATAATAAATTACCAGGAGTTTCTGAGCTAATAATTAGGAAATTTGATAATCCAACAGATGGGCCCAAAATCATTAATTAAAACAGCTTTTAGAGTCTACTTGCTGCTACGTATTATAGCACTCAGCTGCTGGGTAAAGCAGAGCAGGTGGAGTTGGCCAGCAATGCTGACTGAGTCTTCAGGCTGAGAATATACTTGCTTTTAGTTTTGTGTTTACATGGCTGCATCATGTATGCTGTTTGTGCACGTCCTCAGAAATTAATGTTATAAGCTGCAATGTGAAAGTGACTGGTAGGAGCTGAGTAGGGACCAATTACACTGGGTGTTAGGTCATGGGATCAACAGTAGCATGACCATATAACTCTGAAGGAGCTCTGCTGAATCGACAGGACAACTACACTCATCAAAGGTCCTACTAAACATTTGGAAATGTATCCACAATGTTTCTTCGGTTTTCCCTTTCTAACCTCCACTATGGTCTCCATGTTTATCATTTGTTTCCACCCTACAAATTCAGCGACCATCTGGTCTCAGTTGTCTAATGCGCCCCCTTGTGGAATCAAAATTGGTAACAAACGTAGTACACAAACAAATATGTGAAGGATTATGCTCACAACGAAGAGCTTAGGATTAATAAACTTGTTATCTTAAAACAACAGTGTTAATGTTGACAATTAAAGATATCATGCTTTTCTAGAAAGGATACAAAAAAAAAACAAAAAACAAAAACAAAAACAAAAAAAAACAGCTGAACATCTACAGAGCCAAACGGGTTAGTGGTAGTTGTTCAGCTGTGCTTCCTTACCACTCTTATGGCCAATGTTTTCATATATTATGACTAGTCCAATGTCACAATTACTATATCTACCTTCTTGGGGCATGCATAAACTAAGCAGAATAGGCCTGAAAATGAAGCTGCAGCTATGATGAAGCTGTTTTGGACTTTAGTCCAGGTCGGGTGGAAAGCATAATGCTAGGCTAGCAGAACAAGTGAGAGACATACTGTAGTTAGACAGAGTTGCTCTTGTGCCAATAGCACTACCTAGAGAGGGGAAATAAACATCATTCAGTAAAAGACTGTGTTTTCGTGTAGTTGAACAATGATTCAGGCATTTCAAGCCATTTTGTTGCTGCCTATCTTTTAGTGCTGTTAGCTATCCTTTAGTCCTGCTAACTATCCTTTAGTGCTGCTAGCCATCCTTTAGTGCTGCTAGCTATTCTTTAGTGCTACTAGCTATCCTTTAGTGCTGCTAGCCATACTTTAGTGCTGCTAACTATATTTTAGTCCTGCTAGCTATCCTTTAGTGTTGCTAGCTATCCTTTTAGTGCTGCTAGCTATCCTTTAATGGCTCACCACCTGCAGGAGGGGCCATAGGGGTCAGATGCATTGTGAGCTGGGCGGCTGCCAGAGGTGGGGACCCTGGCGGTCTGATCCTCGGCTGCAAAAGCTAGCTCTAGGGACATGGATTGTCACCTCTCTGGCGGGGATGGAGCCTGAGCTGGTGCGCGAGGTTGAGCGGTTCCGGCTAGAAATAGTTAGACTCACCTCGACGCACAGCTTGGGCTCTGGAACCACTGTCCTCGAGAGGGGCTGGACCCTCTTCCATTCTGGAGTTGCTCCCGGTGAGAGGCATCGAGCAGGTGTGGGCATGCTCATTGCCCCCCGACTTGGCGCCTGTACGTTGGGGTTTACCCCTGGTGGACGAAAGGGTAGCCTCCCTTTGCCTGGAGGTGGGGGACGGGTCCTGACTGTTGTTTGTGCTTATGCACCAAATAACAGTTCAGAGTGCCCACCCTTTTTGGAGTCCTTGGAGGGGGTGTTGAAGAGCACTCCTTTCGGGGACTCCCGCGTTCTGCTAGGGGACTTCAATGCTCATGTGGGCAATGACAGCAAGACCTGGAGGGGCGTGATTGGGAGGAACGGCCCCCGTAATCTAAATTCGACTGTTTTGTTGTTGGACTTCTGTGCTAGTAATGGACTGTCTGTAACGAACAGATTGTTCAGGCATTAGAGTGTCCACATGTGCACTTGGCACCAGGACAGTCTAGGCCGCAGTTCAATGATCGACTTTGTAGTCATGTTGTCGGACTTGCGGCTGCATGTCCTGGACACTCGGGTGAAGAGAGGGGCGGAGCTGTCAACTGATCACCACCTGGTGGTGAGTTGGCTCACATGGTGGGGGAGGATGCTGGTCAGGCCTGGCAGACCCAAGCGTGTTGTGAGGGTCTGCTGGGAACGTCTGGGAGAGTCCCCTGTCAGAAAGAGTTTCACCTCCCATCTCCGGCAGAGCTTCAACCATGTCCCAGGTGAGGCGGGGGACATTGAGTCCGAATGGGCTGTGTTCCATGCCTCTATTGTCGAGGCGGCCAGCCACATCTGTGGCTGTAAGGTTGTCGGTGCCTGTCTTGGCGGTAACCCCTGAACTCGTTGGTGGACACTGGCAGTAAGGGATGCCGTCAAGCTGAAGAAGGAGTCCTATCGGGCCTTTTTGGCCTGTGGGACTCCAGAGGCAGCTGATGGGTATTGGCGGGCTAAGCAGAGCGCAACTTCGGCGGTCGCTAAGGCAAAAAGTCGGGCATGGGAGGAGTCCCCCGGGGACTCCTGTGGGGGGTACTCCGGGAGTATAAAGTGCCGGACTCGCTTGTACGAGCTGTCCGGTCCCTGTACGACCGGTGTCAGAGCTAGGTCCGCATTGCCGGCAGTAAATCAGAATCGTTTCCAGTGCCGGTTGAACTCCGCCAAGGCTGCCCTCTGTCACCGACTCTGTTCATAACCTTTATGGACAGAATTTCTAGGCGCAGAAGAGGTGTTGAGGGGATATGGTTCGATGGCTTCAGCAATGGGTATCTGCTCTTTGCGGATGATGTGGTTCTATTGGCTTCAATGGCCGTTATCTTCAGCTCTCACTGGAGCGATTTGCAGCCGAGTTTGAAGCTGCTGGGATGAGAATCAGCACCTCCAAGTCCGAGACCATGGTCCTCAGCCAGAAAATGGTGGAGTGCTCTCTCCGGGTCTGCTATAGGGTCCTGCCCCAAGTGGAGGAGTTCACGTATCTTGGGGTCTTGTTCACGAGTGAGGGAAGGATGGAGCGGGAGATCGACAGGTGGATCGGTGAGGCGTCTGCAGTGATGCGAACTCCGCATCGGTCTGTGGTGAAGAGGGAGCTGAGCCAAAAGGCAAAGCTCTTTATTTACCGGTCGATCTACATTCCTACCCTCACCTATGGTCATAAGCTGTGGGTAGTGACCGAAAGAACGAGACTGCGAATACAAGCGGCCGAAATGTGTTTTCTCCGCAGGGTGGCCGGGCTCTCCCCTAGAGATAGGGTGAGAAGCTTGGTGATCCGAGAGGGGCTCAGAATGGAGCCGCTGCTCCTCCACATAGAGAGGAGCCAGATGAGGTGGCTTGGGCATCTGGTTAGGATGCCTCCTGGACGCCTCCCTGGTGAGGTGTTCTGGGCACGTCCCACCAGAAAGAGGCCCCGGGGAAAACCTAGGACACGCTGGACGGACTACATCTCTCGGCTGGCCTGGGAACACCTTGGGATCCCTCTGGATGAGATGGTGAATGTGGCTGGAGAGAGGGAAGTCTGGGTTTCCCTGCTTAGGCAGCTGCCCCCGCGACCCGACTCCGGATAAGCGGCAGAAAATGGATGGATGGATGGAGCTATCCTTTAGTATTGCTAGCTATCTTTTTAGTGCTGCTAACTATCTTTTAGTCCTGCTAGCTATCCTTTAGTGTTGCTAACTATCCTTTAGTGCTGCTATCTTTTAGTCCTGCTAGTTGTCCTTTAGAGCTGCTATCTTTCAGTGCAGCTAATTATCTTTTAGTACTGCCAGCTATCTTTTAGTGCTGCTATCTTTTAGTGTTGCTAGCTGTCCTTTAGTGCTGCTATCTTTTAGTGTTACTAGCTATCTTTTAGTGCTGCTAACTATCTTTTAGTGCTGCTAGCCATCCTTTAGTACTGCTAACTATCTTTTAGTCCTGCTAGCTATCCTTTAGTGTTGCTATAGCTATCCTTTAGTGCTGCTATCTTTTAGTCCTGCTAGTTGTCCTTGAGTGCTGCTAACTATCTTTCAGTGCAGCTAATTATCTTTTAGTACTGCCAGCTATCTTTTAGTGCTGCTAGCTATCCTTTTGTGCTGCTCGCTATCCTTTTAGTCCTACTAGCTATCCTTTTGCGCTGCTAGCTATCCTTTAGTGCTGCTAGTTATCTTTTAGTGCTGCTACCTATCTTCAGGGCTGCCAACATATTGCATACATGGCAACAAGACATAAGAATCATTTTGTCTCATGTTGTGCCAGCTTAATCATAAATACAGCACTCAGGAGTAACAACATGTAAAAAAGTTTTACAAATAGTTTAACAGAATCAACAGAAACTTCAAAATAAAACAGGAAACAACTCAACTACAAAGGAAGTGACACTAAACCAAAATACAGGGAATTTCACACCTATATAGGTGTTGCAGTAGAGAAACATTCAATATCTGCAGGACACCGGCTCAGGAGGACTGGAGTTGTTGATCCCTGCCCTAAAGCAAAGTTTCCAGCTATTATTGATCTGAAAATGCTTTCTGGAACAAGTGCAGGTGTTTTTATTTATTTATTCCCGTTTCAGATATACAACCACTCTGATAGATTTTTATGTTTAAGGCAGCTTTTTTTCCTTCGGGCTAGCTAGCTTTAGCCTGCTGTGACTACAACACTCACTTCAAACTACTAAAATAATGTTATTATTGAGCTTCTCTGTGTGTTAATGAGCCAACTTTCATTTCTACCAAGCACCATCTCATGAGGGAAATACCTCAGGAGGTAGTTCTGCCACAGCCACAAGCTCATTCAGCATGCAGCCACACACTAAATTCCCACTGCAAGCCCTCACACCCGGCACCGTGCTGAATACCTTCCTCATCCGTGGTGTCATCGGACAAAACATCATCATCATCAGTGGTTTTCCATGCTGTAGGTGGACAGCTCAGTCACTCCAAGTCTTATCTTTACAAGCTGTGGATGTGCTAGAAAACTCTTTCAAGCAGACTCTGTTTTGCATCTAAATGCTGCATTCAATGTGCTAGTCCAAAATTTTTAGTGGGTATAGGCACAAATAACAGAATGTAGGTGATGGAAAGGGTAAAAAAAGCAGGCCTGGTTGGAAAGGCAGCTCATCTGGTGAATCTGTGGTATTTATCAGAGGAATCCTTTCCCATCTGAGGGAACGTGGTTTAACTCACCCTCTTCATCGGAAACATCGAGTACTTCGGTCATGGTCTCTGGCACGTTCAGCTTGTGCTTCTCCGTCACCGTCTGGGAAAGAAAGGAAAACAGATCCCACATGATTGACAGCTCTTCATCTCCAGAACAGATCAAGTGAAGCTCTAAACTAATCAACCATCAGAAGTATAGCAAGCTGAAAATATCCATTAAACATCAATAATTTGTAAAATGTTCTAGAGAAAGAAGAGCTGATATGCTGATGGTGTAAAACCAGCATGTAAATCATCTTCTATCCTCAATCGAACTAAAATCGTCATGGCAGAAAGTGTGACATCAGTAAACACCAAATCATTATCCAATGAAATGAAATCATATTGTTTTGTGATTAAACTTGTATTTTTTTAACCCCCATAATACAGAAAAACAAAGTGTGTTTAGTATGTTGGATGCAAACTCAGAACTGGTGCTTCAACAAGTGAAGTGGTGGTAAAATAAGCCCAGCAGCGACTCCAGGAGGAACAACCTGAAGAAGAAACTGCTGGCATCATTCTGCAGAGCCACCATAGAGCATCCTGAAGTACTGCATCCTAGCATGGTCTGCAAAGAGCTCTGCAGTGGAGAGGAAAGTGCTGCAGAGAGGGATCTCTCCACCAGCCGGGAAGATCCCAGGCTGCTCTCTGCCAGCCGGGAGGATTCCAGGCGGATCTCTGCCAGCCAGGAGGACATCGCCAGCTCTCGTTACCTCAGCAGAGCTCAGCACATCATCAAAGACTCCTCTCACCCCAGTTACCACCTGTTTGAACCATTACCCTCAGGGGGCGCTACAGGTCACACAGAGCCCGGACTAGTAGACTAAGAGACGTTTTCTTTACCTGACCAATAACCACATTAAACAATTCAAAATCATACATACACATACACATAAGTTTGTTGTAGACCTTTAGAGAAGAAATAATTCGGGTCTATTTTGGTCTCACTCCAGCGGTAATCAATTCACTAAAAACTTATCCAAGTTCCTTAAAGTCATTTAGCAGCTTGCAAAATTTAAACAAACAAAGAAATAGTGAATAAATAACTTGCAAATGACTCTACATATTTTTCTTTATTCAGTGGATGGATTGTAATGAGCAATCAGCTAATCGGACCCAAACTAAATCTCTGCCTACAAGCTATCAGAGTTCTGGGTGACACCAATAAAATGAGGTGAGGTTATCTGTGGTTAGCTAACGGAAGCTAGTTGGGCCTATTTGGATCAGAGAAGCTAGTAGCAGGTGCTAGTAGTGAGAACTTGTCCCAGGATGATGTGCAAGTCCTTAATGAATCAATTAAAACTTGAGAATCATTATTGGCCCCCTGATGCATCATTCCATGTATCTATTAACACTTTCATTGACTGCTGCTTGCTAGCTAGCTAACAGTAAAGAAGAGACCAGATGACATGTCGCTGCTGTCTGACAGCTATTCTAACTGCATATGTAGAAATTATCCATCAAGACAATGGTTGTATGAACAAGAGAAAGAACTCTGGGTGACTGATTCACTGATTCAGATAATTCAAAAACCAGATTCTTTTTGGTAAGTGACTCATACAAACTCAAGTCAAGTCAACAGCTAACCAGTAGGGGGCAGCATAGGGACCAGTTTGACCAGATGTAAGGTCACAGTGGTCGACATCTAACCAGCAGGGGGCAGCATAGGGACCAGTTTGACCAGAATGTCATAGAGTCGACAGCGGTAAAAATGATGGAAAGTTTAGAAGTGAACCTTGTTAATGTCCAAAATTACCCACATTTTTATGATGTATTATTATTTCTCACATAAGCAAAATGAGCCAGAAATACTTGCCACTGATGGGCATGGCTGATTTAGGTTCCTTCCGTACCATCGTTGATGCCACAGCTGTCGTTTCTTCTACCCTAATCTCATGTAATCGTTTTATTTACACAATACAAATTCAGCAACACTACCTGGTCTGGACTCTCTAATGCGGCCCCTGGTGAAACCCTTCTGTAATTATCCATGAATTATGACACAGTTAATGTAATAATTACTGCGGCATATACTGGTATATTCTAAGCCTGAGCTTTTCAACCCTTGTAACACGTACCGTTGTGGTTGTAATGATCTCCTCGGTGACGACCCTCAGCGTGTCCACCACAGAGATATAGCCCAGCCTCAGAGCAATACCCAACGCAGTGTTCCCGTTCTGGACATGAAACGAGCTTAAGTTAGATGTGTTTACAACCATCTTGCATTTGTGTGGCTGTGCGTTTACGCACCACAGTGATAGCGTTTGGTTTGGCACCGTATTGCAGCAGAACATTGATGATGTGTGTGTTTCCTTGCTGGGCGGCCTGGTGAAGGGGAGTGTATCCGTTCTGAGGACGCAAAAGGGAAATAAAAGAGTTATATGTGTGTGCTCACCCCAATGCAAAGATACAACATACTTCAGTACCTTGGTCTTTGCGTTGACGCTGGCTCCATTCTGGAGCAGGAAGTTGACCATCTTGGCATTACCATAGTGACACGCTACAATCAGAGGGGTGTAGCCCAACTGTGGACCAAAAGCAAACCAGTTTAATTCTTCCAGCCAGGAATAAAACACGTTACCATGTAGAATAGGTAAAACTAAATGTGATAAATTAAGACTTAAGGTTATAAACCTTTAAACATAAATATAGAAAGATAAATGTATGACATAAAAACACCCTGATGGTTTATACTTTAGTCTGTTGGTCAAGATTGGCTCCGTTCTTGGAAAGGATCTCAGCAACAGCGACTTTGTCCTCCTGAGCTGCCAGATGGAGGGCGGTCAGGCCACTCTGAGGACATCAAGCAGGAACATGAAGAAATACCAGGAAAGATGGATTTCTGCCTGGAAACTGCAGGATTGTGTTCAGGATTACCTTGGTGGGGACATTGATCTGGGCTCCCTTGTTGATGAGCAGGGCAGCCATGTCGGCGTGGCCCTCCTGGGAGGCCAGATGGAGCGGAGTGACACCCTGCTTGGTCAGGATGTTGGTTTCTGCCCCGTACTGCAGCAACACCGTGGCAATATCCATCTGGTTCTTCTTAGCCGCGATGTGCAGAGGAGTGTAGCCATTCTGAGTCATGTGGACAAAGACTCACGTTAACGGTGTGTAAAGGACGAGGTTGGTTATGTTGCCACTGTTAACTGATCCAAATCAGCACTGTTTGTCCAAATGATGAGGTTTGTTGGTCAGATATCTGATCTATTTGTCCCAAAGCCTCAACCTGGAATCACCACACCTGGAGAATGTTTATTCAGACCCTCTGACTTAAATGTACAAGTTAACATATGCAACAGGAAACGTGGCCTAAAGAAGGAAGCTGCTTCAGGTTCTCAGCTGAATTCAGAGAAAACACAAATAAAATAGGAAGACTATAAAAGGAAACCTACAGGTTGACCAAGAAAGCAAGACTTTAAAGTGTCAGGACATAAAATTCAAAGAAACTATGCCTGAACATAGAAAACGAGAAACACATGAGCAGAAAGAAAAGTCAAATCAGTGAAAGGAAATTTAGTAATTTAAATCCAGAAAAGCTACACCTGAACCGTGGCTAACAGCTAAAGCTACAGCGAGCTGAAGAGACATAGTCTTTGACTGTGGATGATTGGATGAAAGTGATGCTCAGGGACAATGATGCTGGAACTTTAGATTCAGGTGAGATGTAAAGAAGGAAAAGGTGTTTCCATAGTGATGTCAGGGAAAGAAGTCAGCAGGTGCAGACTGACATGTTCAGCATTTTTCTCTCATCCAATCAGTCTAAAGCAGGGATTGGCTCATTTTCCTGGATCATAACAGTTCTCGCAAGAAGCCAAGAATCCAAACTTTTTCTAAAGAAATATGTAAGAAGCCAGTGACACGGCCAGTCCAGCATTTCTGGCTGAATATTAGTTTTATGTTTGTCTTTTTACTGTCTACTGTCCCCTTTTATGTGTATTTTCTCTGTTCTAGGTGTGCAGCGGTGGTCAACATGTGCTTATAAAGGGACTGACTGGTCCATCCTCACTGTGGGAAGGAGAGGTACCGCAGGTCTTTCCTCCTGCTGCTGTCACACTTTACAATGAACACATGAAACTGTCTTTCCATGTTTACATACATGTTTACGTACATATTTAAATCCTGTACACACTCACCCTGCTGACCAGATACTGGACATGTTATTACCTATTATATGTGTGTGTGTATGTGTTAACTGATCACACTAAATTCTCTCCAAGAGTGCACGTGAGTGGTTGTTTGTCTCTCTGTGTTGGCCCAGTGATGGACTGGTTACCTGTGCAGGTGAACCTGCCTCTCCCCTGCTAGTTGCTGGGATAGCTTCCAGCTTCCCCGCGACCATGAACTGGACCAAGCAGTACAGAAAATGGATGAATGAATTTGTGTGTGTGTTTTCTTTTCACCTGTGTGCTTCTGCTTACTGCACTTATACTGTTACTATCTTATCTTATATTGTCTTATCAATAAAGTTAAACTGACATGGTCACATCAGTCTGGTTTATTTCATGGTGAAAACAAAAAAAAGAAAAAATTTTTAAAACAAAACATAAATATACACAAATCTGAAGAAAAAAGAAAGTTAATTAACAAGAAAAAATATTGAAAAAGTATAGAAATAAACGAAAGAAAGAAAAGAACAATAAATTAAATAGAGAAAACATGAATGAATAAATGAATTAGTAAAGACAAAAGAAATTAGGAAAGAGAATTAAAAATAGATAATTAAAAATGGATCAATAAAAAAAGACAAAAAAGAACAAATAAATAAAATAAATAGATTTTAACCATTTTCATTTATTTAAAACCTGATAAAATAACCACCCAGAAAAGAAGCAAACATCCTGACCAGTGTCAGCAGATGTTCGGTCTAAGAGAGGCCAGAGGAGCTAAAACAGCTGAACCCGCTGAACAAGCGTCCTCAAAGTTCATCCACCAGGAGCCTTCATTAAAACACCTTTAACCACAGCGACTGAAATGTTTCTTTATAAGCAAAAAGTCCTCTGCAGCTCAAACAGCTACACCTCCTTCCTCTTCCTCCTCCTCTTGTGGAGGCTGTGGAAACCTGATGCTCTATGTCAGGGTGCCCAAGCCTAGTCCTGGAGATCTACTACCCTGCAGGTTTTAGATGCATCCCTTCTCCAACACACTGGAATCAGATGGCGGAATTCCCTCATCCACATCTCATCCAGCTCTACAGAGGCTGGTAACCATCCACATCTCATCCAGCTCTGAGAGGCTGGTAACCATCCATTCGTCTGATTCAGGTAAGCTGGAGAAGGGCTGCATCTTAAAGCTGCAGGGTAGCAGATCTCCAGGACCGGACTTGGGCACCCTTGCACCATGTGATCATTGGCTTTTTCTCCAGACTCATTTCCACCTGCACACTTTGGACTCTCACCTTGGCCATGGTGTGAGGCGACGCTCCTTTGTCTAAAAGCAAGAGCGCCACCTTCTGGTTATCGTAATGAGCAGCAACATGGAGTGGGGTGAGGCCGTTCTGTGGGGGAGGGACGTGAGCAGATGAGGGTTAAACAGCAGTTAAAGCAACAAAAACACACAGAGTTAACATGTTAATAAAATTATTGGGAGTTACTGAGTGGGTTCTTATCACACAGAAAACAGCGTGTCTTAGGGCAGATGTTAAAGACCAAGGCCTCTGTTCTTTGTTAATTCAAATTAAAACCTGATTTTATTTAAATTAACACTCCTGTTGAGCCTCAGAGAAGAACCAGTAAGAAACCTTTAACATTCTACATGCAGTAAATAATGCTTCTGTTCAAGATGCAAACCTTTCCAGCAGAATCAGGAGGTGCACAACGCTGAAGCAGGAGTTTGGCTACATCCAGGCTTCCATACTTGGAGGCTACATGAAGGGGAGTGAAACCTTTCTGCAGGGAGAGACAGATGAAGAGTTCCCAGTCAGAGCTGTGGAGGCGCATGGAACCTGTAAAACCTCATTTATGTTGTTAAAAGGGAAGATATGTTTTTATTCGAAGTCTTCAAAGTTGCTGAGAAAGTTGCTAAATGTGAATTAAATACATTAAAATGTGAGTTTGGACCTTTAAAATTGGACCAGCTGTTTTGCTTCTATAAACCAGCCTGTAGAACCCTGTTAATCCCAGTCAGCATGCAGACAGGAGGTTTTCAGGACAGCCTCAGTGGTCAAGGCACTTTAAAAACAAGTTGATCAAAGTGCTTAATAATTATCAGAAACTAAAGATAAACAATAAAAATGCATAAATGCAAATACAGTGCAAGTAATAAAAAATAATAATACAAGATAAAACAAATAGTTTTAAAAGATTAAGAACACCAAATGGCTTTGAAATAAATGAGTTTTCAATTTAGCCATAAAGATATTTATGGTGGCTGAGCTGAAGAGGGCTGGTCCAAAAAGCAGGTTTCTCCTAAGCTCTCTGATTGGTGGAAAGTCTGACAGGAAGTGGCTTCATCATCATGTCCAGGTCTAAATAGAGGTCTCTTAGCAACATAGTAGTGATAGTGATCTTTTTATTATGAAATGTGATAATAATGCTGCTATCATGGATCATTGTGGATTTACCAGATAGTCTCTAAAGAAACACTACATTTAGCGGCTGGATTGTAAACCTCCTGGACGGGATAGAAATGGCTGGAAAACTTCCATAGATCACCTAAAGGTATCTATCCATCACAGTTTACCCCACAGAGCTACACAATACCACTCCTGGTGGTGGAAGAGGTAGACCTCAAGGAGATCTGATGGAGGTTTAAGGGTTAAAGACAGAGACCGAAGCTTCTCTGCTGCTTTAACCATGATAATCAGCTAATAAACCTTCAGGATGTCTCCTTTCAACTCACATTTCTGTGGTTATTTGGATACGCATGGAGGAAAACATGTGATCAGAAAGAATTTCCTGCAGCCTGTTTATTGTCAGAAAACAGGCTTCAGTCTTGCTGATGCAACTCGTGGCAACTTCAATCCCAAAGTCCAGCTGTTAGCCAGCAGAGGGAGCACTTTAACCACCATAATCACATGGTGGGTGTGTTTGTGAGCAGCTTTCCTTTGTTTGACAAGCTCTGGATTCAGATCTGAGGTAACAGGTGCAGGAAAACAAGAAAGGAAACAACAGCATGCAGGATAATGACTGTCCTAATGAGCTTAGACATGAGTTAAAACATTACAAAGATACTCAGATGTGGGGATGGATCTCACATGGTTTGGTTTCTATAGCGACAGCCACACCCATCTTCCCCAGAGACAACCCACAGAAACTGTACAGAGATTTGAACCACTGAACCCTGATGAATTCTGCATCCCTCTGTCTCCTTCTCCCCACTGCATGAATAAATAAAAAGGCTAATCCGTCCATCACTGGCTTCATAGTAAAGATGTTAAAGGTGTGGCCTCCTCAGATAAATCACATGATGGCTCATGGGCCTAGAAGATGGGCTCATCCATCAGTCATCAGAACTGGGTCAGATCCAATAAGACTGGAATCCCAATCCAGCTGAGAAGCCCAGGAATAAGAGTAAAGGCCAAAGCTGCTCTTTAAATCAGGCATTTCAGAAATAGATGGAAGTCTGTGATGCTGAAAGATATTTATGAATCTAATGTACCTGGAATGGTCTGGGGGTCATTCTTAAAGGGAAAATGCAGCAATTTTAAAGCTTATTGATCTTGAATACTTCTAGTTCTGATAAACTGATCAATAAACTTTACTGTAGCTGTAGTCCCTGCAGCTGGTGTTAGCAGGACGGGATGTTAGCAGAGCTTTATTAGGAATGTGCTGATATGCAGGTGCTCCAGATGATCTGATCCTTAAAAGTTCTTTAATCATATAATACATGCATGATCCTGGTTCCTCTAATCTAATTAGTAAATGATCTTAGCTGGATGACGTTTGAAAGACAGCTCATTCAGCAAACCCAAGAGAAAGGAAAAACATCCAGGAGTAGAAGCTGTGAGAGAATGAGTCTGAGTGTGAAAAGGCCAAGCTGGTCGCAGGAGACCTAAACCTGCAACCCTAAACCTGAGAAGAGGAACAGAGTTCTGAGAGGAAGACAATATATTTGAGAGCAAGAAGGGGCTTTAAGAGTGTAAGAGCAGAGTTTGGAGAGAGAAATATTGCATGAAAACAAGAAATCTCAAATCAAACAATTATTCCCTTGATTAAAGAGGGAAACACCTCCATTGATATACAGTTGCTAGCTTATGATGCCTTCTTAGATATCCAGTTGCTAGCTTGTGATGCCTCCATAGATATCTAGTTGCTAGCTTAAGATACCTCCATAGATATCCAGTTGTTAGCTTACAATGCCTCCATAGATATCCAGTTGCTAGCTTACGATGCCTCCATAGATATCCAGTTGCTAGCTTACAATGCCAGTTGCTAGCTTATGATGCCTCCATAGATATCCAGTTGCTAGCTTATAATGCCTCCTTAGATATCCAGTTGCCAGCCTATGATGCCTCCATAGATATCCAGTTGCTAGCTTACGATGCCTCCATTGATATCCAGTTGCTAGCTTACAATGCCAGTTGCTAGCTTATGATGCCTCCATAGATATCCAGTTGCTAGCTTATAATGCCTCCTTAGATATCCAGTTGCCAGCTTATGATGCCTCCACAGATATCCAGTTGCTAGCTTACGATGCCTCCATTGATATCCAGTTGCTAGCTTATGATGCCTCCATAGATATCCAGTTGCTAGCTTACGATGCCTCCATAGATATCCAGTTGCTAGCTTATAATGCCTCCTTAGATATCCAGTTGCTAGCTTACAATACCAGTTGCTAGCTTATGATGCCTCCATAGATATCCAGTTGCTAGCTTATAATGTCTCCTTAGATATCCAGTTGCTAGCTTACAATACCAGTTGCTAGCTTATGATGCCTCAATAGATATCCAGTTGCTAGCTTACGATGCCTCCATTGATATCCAGTTGCTAGCTTATGATTTCTCCATAGATATATGGTTGCTAGCTTATGATGCAATGCCACAGATGTAAAATCACTCCAGGCTGGAGTAGTTGTTTCTCGGCCTTGGGATGCTGCAGGGAAACGACGGATCCAGGAATGTACATAATGAATGTTATTGAGTCATCATGATTAGCTGATATAATTTTTTTTATTTTCTCATTTTTCATTTTATGCTCCTCTACTTATGATCATATTTGTGTTTTTTTAAACTAAATATGACTTTTTATCTCTTATTTTTTGCTTTTTTCATCCATGTTTTATTTTCTCTGGTATGAGTTCTTTTCGTTGTGCCTTTATTCATAAAAATAAAATACTGGTCTTACTAGGATTGAGGTCGATTAATTGATAAAATCAATAAATCAAATTTTCTGTTTTTGACAATGTATTTTTGTGAAACTCAGGATTTTTTCCTCTTATCAACATTGCAAACGCTCTCCTGGGCTTCCATCATCAGTGGTCTAGGCCCTCCCTCCTGGGCCTCCGTCATTGGCAGGTTCGGCCCTCCCTCCTGGGCCTCCATCGTCGGCAGGCCCCCTCCTCTGCACCACAATGCTGTTCGTCTGAAAGCTCCAACAGATTTACAGAGAAGTGAGACGTCACTCACGCCTGGGATTTAGCTGCATATAACAGCAGTGAGTAATACTGCTCGCGACGAGATGCAGAAGACAACTCCAGCCCACAAACTCTCGTTAGGAGACGGCCTACGTCAGGGAATAATTTCTGCAGGGGATCCCATAGGATAAGGATCCAGATGGAGATCAGGGATGCAGTGTGTTGCATCTCTCTGTGCAGGATATGAAGCTGTTTATACGGTGGAAAAGTTTTTCTTTATTTTCTTTGCTGTCATTCATTCATATAAATGAGTAAATAAATAAAACAACACATTTGGCAAGAAAACTATAATTCTGTTGCTGGAACAGAGGTGGGTTAGTAAGAGATGAAAACTTTTGTTAGGTGAAGTATAAACAGCTCCTCCACCCACCTTGGTGGCCAGTGAGTGCGAAGCTCCGGCCTCCAGCAGGACTGAGGCGGTCTCCACCTGCCCCTCCCTGGCAGAGATGTGGAGGGGGGTGTAGCCATTTGTGGTGGCAGCATCAGGATGGGCCATGTGCTGCAGCAGCAGCTGCACAATCTCTGTCTTCCCCAGTCGGGACGCAATGTGGAGCGGAGTCTGGTCCTCCTGACAGGGATGTGGGGGGTGGTATTCAGTGAATGACCTCTTGGATCACAGAAACCCCATAAAGGATGTTACAGTAGCAACAGCAGTCTCACCCGCGCCCGTGCATCCACCATTGCTCCGTTCCTCAGCAGACACCTGACCACCTCCACCTGACCCGCCCTGGCTGCCATGTGTAACGCCGTTTCCCCCCGCTGAGCACACAACACCACACAGGTCAGTATTCATCCTACAGCTGGACCTACAACCATGTTCTGGTTTGTCCTACACTCACAATGTTGCTGACATCAGGCGAGGCTCCGTTCTGCAGCAGCAGCAGGACGATGTTCAGGTGACCCATAAAGGCTGCTACATGGATGGGGGTCAGACCAGACTGGACACAAAGAACAGAAAGTTTGTTCACAGTTTTCTGACTGAACAGCAGAAGAAGCTGTCCAGAGACCAAAATGTCACATCAAACACTTTTAGAACAAAAGTCTGCTGCTAGATTCTTCTGGTGGTGCCAGCAGTAACAAGGACGCTGATGTGGAACTTTGAAGAAAGTAAAAAGACAGAAACAAATCATTTATACAATATACAAGGAAGAAGGGGCTTTCCACCTACCCGGGGTACACCTGACGTGTATCATATCTAATACATGTCAGGTGTACCCCAGGTGGTCCTGCATGTGCCTATGATGGAAACCAGATGAATCTGGTGGAATCCAGTAAAAATGTCAAATATCACAACTCTTCTTCCACATGAAAGGCTGACAGTAAAGAATGAATGTTTTATTTATGAATGGAGCATCGGATCCTACACAGAAAATATGAATGACAGCAAATCAGTTTTGACATTTCTAAGACTTACTCAAGACTCAAAATCACCACCAAAGACCCATCCTCCAATATTTATTATGTAGAAAATCATTTATGTTCAGTAATTCTTTTAATTAATAAAAAATAATTGAAATGATTAAACTTGCATTTAAAGGGTTAAAATCCTAAAAATGACTGTTTGAGCAGGTGATTTAAACAAATGAAGCAAAAAAAAAAATCCATGTTTGATGTTGTGGCAGGTTTGTTTGTGCATGGACATTTCTGGCCACTAAGCTACGACTTAATAAGATTTTTATTTCCTTCTACGACTTTTCGAACATGTAAATTGTCTTTTTTCCGTGTTTATGATTTTTGTGTTGTTGTTTTAACCACCTGAAATAAAGATATCAATCAATCAAAGTCACCTCTGTGATGGCCTGGATGGAGGCTCCATATTTGACCAGCAGCTCCATCACTTTAACTCGGTTCTTCTTGCAGGCGATGTGCAGCGGAGTGAAGCCGTTCTATGAAGGAGTGAACACACAAAGTACAGCCACATGAGCATGGAGACCTGGCTCATCTCTGCAGCAGGATTGTTCCAGGATGTCCCTGAACCTACCAGAGCCCTGGCGTTGGGATTGGCCCTCTTGTCCAGCAGCAGCTTGGTGACTCTGTAGTGACCACAGTGAGCCGCCACATGCAGTGCCGTCAAGTAGTCCAGCGTGACGTCGTCCACAGGAGCCTTGTGCTGCAGCAGGTGCTTGACGCACTCGACGTGATCGCCTTGTGCAGCCATGTGGAGCGGCGACAGCCCGTTCTGAAAGGAAACAGGGCTTGCTAAGTTCTGCTCAAGCAGGTTGACCCATTGATCTGACCCAGGTGCTGCAGCAGGAAACATCCAAAACCTGCAGGGCTATAGCCTTCGAGGACCAACTTCCCCACCGCTGGTCTATTTATCGTAGGGCCTCGTCTTTTACTCCTGTTTAGTTGTATTTTATTATGTCTTATGTTTTTACTCTGATGTACAGAACTTTGTTTCAGTTGTCATTGTGTCAAAGTGCTTTATAAATAAAGTTGGTATGGTAACTTACTACAAGCTTTCTTTAGTCCTGGAAAACTGTCAGTTAGCGTGTAACTTACCACTGTTGAGCTCTATTATTTTTTAATTAAATTTGTTAATCAAGCTCCTAATCCAAACATTAAAGACCCACTCTGGTGAAAATCATGTTTTCATGTTGGTCACATGTCCATGTGGCATTTATCTGATGCTAGAGGACAAATCTTGTGAAAATTTTGAGTATTTCTGCAGTTAAATAATTGTGAATCAATGGCGGGCAGAAAAAGGTGAGCTCAGACAGACCCTCATTTACACGTCATAACCCCACAGGGCGCAAGCTCCTGCTCCTCCCTCTCCACCCGTTCTGACTCTGAAGACGAAGAGATGGCGGATTGACATGTATGTGCAGTACTGGGTTGCTAATCACGTTGGCTTTCATTACAGAAGAACTTTTCTGTGAGAGAGCAATGAATTAGGTTTCTCAGTCATCACAATATAACAAACCACACGTTGGTTTGCAGTCAACACTTCAAGTCAGTGCGCTAGCATGGGGGAGGGCACTGAGCAGCACTGACTCCGCCCACAACTCAAAATGCAAATGAGCTACTGGACCTCTGCAGAAGCAGAGTCCTGGAAAAGGGCACAGGTTTTGTGATTCAGACCATAGAGAACATTTTAAATAGTTACAAATAAGCATTGAAATGGGTCTTTAAGGAGTCTTTTCTGTTCATTTATGAGTGTGTAGCTCTGAAAGTGTCTCAGCTGCAGCAGACAGTCAGGACTGCTGCACACAAACACAAAGACACAGCAAAAAGTTCGGAAATAAGCAGCATCAGCTGTTTGGCGGGTTTGTCATAGTAACGTCCTCATCACGCGCATACACGATCCTTACAAACATTTAAAAAGACATAAACAGACTGTCTAACAGCAGATTTATTGTTACATCAAAGAAACAATCCACCAAACATTTACTGACTTTTTCTTTGAATTTTATTTCCACAGCAGATGGAGCAGACTGTTGGCACTTTAAACGATATGTCCCAGCAACCAGGGCTGCCAAAGATCCGACATTTACAGATGAGGACATGAATCCCTAACGTATACAACATACATTTCCTGTTTCCCCTCCACGCTGACGCGCTCTCACTGCAGTCTGCTACCTACCCCACTGGTTGGACTACGTACACCTCAGAAAGAAATCAGGCTTTTATAGCAACAAGTCGTCATGAGACTCATTGTTTCAGCAGCCAGAACCAGAATCACAACATGAGCTAAACTCGAAGCTACCCAGACAGCAGTCACGCTGTCAGCTGCTTATTTTAGTTTAAAAAATCCCTTTAAAGACCAGAGTTTTAAGTAGAAGACACCATTCAGATGAGTAAAGTTTCTACACAGTGTAACCTAGAATGGACAGAGTGGGATTTTTTCCAGAACTTTATTAAGTTCTATGACTTAAATTTTTTTTTTCTACATATGACAGCTGGGATTGGCTCCACCCCCACCACCATGACCCTGACCTGGTTGAAGTGGAAACAGCGAAGGAATGATTGGTTTCCAACTAAAAAACGCTGCAGTCCTGCATTCTTATTCCAGCTGACAGCTGCTGATGTAACCAGAGGAAAACCATTCAGTCGTGTATGTCTTGTGTGTGTTTGGACAAGTGGATCTAAAATAATGTTTAGGTTAAGTAAGGTGATTACCGACTCATTCATTCTTCAATAAAGAGGAACAGAAATCAACTTCCTGTAAGAACCTTAAACACTAGAAGAAGAACTAGGCTGCATAAACCGGCCTGAGTTTCCTTGAACACCCTATAAAAGAAACCAGCATCCATTGCTGTTATCTCCAGACTTGGTGACCCACCTTGGTCCTGGCCAGCAAAGGTGCCCCTCGCTCCAGCAGTAGCTCCACAGCTGTTTCATGTCCACTCCGAGCTGCACAGTGAAGGGGAGTCAGACCGTCCTGGAAAACACATCACAGACATTCAGGACATCCTGACAGTAATGGCCGGGGTCCGTCTCGCCCTGACCTGATAAGCAGCTGCTGTAGCAGAGTCAGCCGGCCTCACGCAGATGTGACCACAGTGGAGTGGATGTTGTTTGTGTTTGTCAGAATCCGATAACAGCTAATAACACAACTGTGCAGCTATCTGGCACTCAATCAAACAACATAGCAGTGTCTGAATGTCCGATGTGACACTAAATTTAATCCCCTGAACCGCCAGAGTCCAGCTCCTCTGGAAACAACAGCAGGTCACGCATGCTGTTAATACCTGACATGGTTTAAATCCACTCGCTACGACTGTTGGTATAGCAACTAACAGTCCTGCTGTAGTGGTACTCACCCGGGTTTTAGCATCAATCTGAGAGCCTCGGTCCAGCAGCAGGCGAACCATGTTGGTGTTGCCTCGTTTAGAAGCCACGTGCAGGGGTGTGATCCCGTTCTGCAGAAGAAAACCAAACACAAACAGTCATGTGAAAAAGAAAATGGACCCTCTTTTAGTTCAGCTCAGGACATAAACAATCATCGTCAGAACACAGAAGCAGGTGTAGAAAACTAACTCAGCCACAGGAACCAGTAAAGGCTGCTGAGCAAATGTTCTGGATTAACTCATTATCATCAGTGTGATTGCTTCATAAGTCAGTTTGCTGTTCTGCAGCACTCAGGTGTGTTAACACGGCAAGGAGGAAAGACATCAGAAATGATCTTAGAGAAGAAGCTGTCCATCAAACTGGGGAGGTTATCAGGTAATTTCTAAGCTATCTGGAGTCCATCATCCAACAGAAAGACAGAAACATTACATTCAGCTGCCAATCTTCCCCAGACTGATGCTTTGGTTGGACCTGGCAGATCTGCAAACATCATGCGTGTTGTACAGAGGAGTGGATGGAAGATGGTGCTGTTTCTAACTCTGAAAAAATAACTGAAGCTTTCCTTAAACGTGTCTCACTGCAGACATGCATGATTACGTTTCTTCTGTCATCTTAGAAGACAGTTCAGAGAAATGCTTTAGAGGTCCAAATATCTCAATAACAGCAGCGTGCATTTTTGGGTGTGTATGCATCTAAATGTGTGTGCACCAAGTCAACCAGGAGCTATTTTAGTCTCTTTGTTCAGAGCGTTAATAATAGGACATCTGCAAATGATAAACACTTTCATGTTGGACAGCATGGCTGTTGTCTACTGAGATTTTCACCAACAACCTCTAGGGTTTCCAGAGAATTGTCTGAAGAAGAGAAAATATCCAGTGAGCAGCAGTTGTCTGGACCAGGATGAAGCAGAAGACCACACCGGGTGCCTCCTGTCAGCTAAGAAGAGGAAACAGAGGCTACAATTCACACAGGCTCACTAACACTGGACAATAGAAGATGGGGAAATGGATGGATGGATGGATGGATGGATAGATGGATGGATGGATGGATGGACAATGCGTGGATGGAAGGATGGATGGATGGATGGATGGATGGATGGATAGATGGATGGATGGATGGATGGATGGATGGATGAATGTGTCTTTAAGTTCGTGCACCCTGACAAGTTGGTCCATGTCCACGGTCCGTCTGGATCAGCATGGGGGTCTTTTTGGGCTCCGATGTGGACCAAACAAGCTAAATTTGGTCCGGTTGAAAACCAGGGGTCTCCTGGTTCTGTTATCTTCCAGTGTGAAAGCAAACAGAGCATCCAGTGAAGCAAAGACAGGAAGTGATGTAGATGAACATGGTGGATATCTGGCTGCTGCTCATACTGGACACATTCTGGTGAAAACTGGATCTGGTTTAAATGCCAAAGTAAAACCAGAAACCAGACTGCAGAAGTTTACTGTTGCTCAGTTGTTTACATGCAAATAAGACATTTTTGGTCCTGGCCAATCAATGAGCAGGATTTTCTTCTTTCTTATTGGTCAGTGGTCGTTTCGTTGAATAGTGCCCTCTAGTGAGCAGTTGTTATAACTGCGTGATGCTGTTCAGGAAGTCTGGTCTGCCTGGGTACAGCTCAGTGTGAAACCAAAGCAAATGAAGGTGTCCCCTGGCTATCGAACTGAGTCCCCTGACTGTCGAACTGAGTCCCCTGGCTGTCAAACTGAGTCCCCTGGCTATCCCTTGGCTGTCAAACTGAGTCCCCTGGCTATCAACTGAGTCCCCTGGCTGTCAAACTGAGTCCTCTGGCTATCAACTGAGTCTCCTGACTAATGAACTGAGTCCCCTGACTGTCAAACTGAGTCCCCTGGCTATCGAACTGAGTCCCCTGGCTATCAAACTGAGTCCCCTGACTGTCAAACTGAGTCCCCTGGCTATCAACTGAGTCCCCTGGCTAATGAACTGAGTCCCCTGGCTATTGAACTGAGTCCCCTGGCTATCAAACTGAGTCCCCTGGCTATCAAGTGAGTCCCCTGGCTGTCGAACTGAGTCCCCTGGCCATCAAACTGAGTCCCCTGGCTATCAAACTGAGTCCCCTGGCTGTCAAACTGAGTCCCCTGGCTATCAAACTGAGTCCCCTGGCTGTCGAACTGAGTCCCCTGGCTATCAACTGAGTCCCCTGACTAATGAACTGAGTCAGCTGGCTGTCAAACTGAGTCCCCTGGCTATCGAACTGAGTCCCCTGGCTGTCAAACGGAGTCCCCTGGCTATCAACTGAGTCCCCTGGCTATTGAACTGAATCCGTTAGAACAGCTTACCCTTGCAGTGAAATCCACGGCTGCCCCGCGGTTCAGCAGAAGTGTGGCCACGTTGACGTTTCCGTAGTGGGCAGCAATGTGCAGCGGCGTGAATCCACTCTGGAACACACACACACCAAGCAGACACACACACAGAGGAGAGGTCAGCCATCAGATCACCTGGAAGTCCTGCAAGTCTGACCCTTTTCTGTTTGACTTCAGACTTCCCAGCATGCAGCAGTCACATCAAGCATCAACAGTAAACAGGAAAAGAAGAGAAACACCGAACATGTCAAAGAAAAAATAAATACGACCCCAAAACGCCCCTTCATGCAACTATTAGATTACAAAAAACTAAAATAACATTTTGGCTTCAAAGCTGAACTTAAACAGGAGAAAATAGAGCAGTAACAAACACAGGTTGACATGAAGATGCACAGACAATGTCTTCTATCAAAAATCCAACTAAAAAACCAGTAAAAATCATAAATAACACGGAGTTTCCCAGTAACACCAGTGCACTACGTTAATTGTACGTCAGTTAGCTAGCAATGAGAAGTACATGAGGAGAGTTAGAGATTGCAGAGCAGGTTGGAGGAGTTGTGAAATTCTTGCCTTACCTTGCCATTCTGTAAGTGTTGGTCCGATTTAATGTGAAAAAGTTGTTTACAAAGTGTGAAGAATACAGTGACTAACGTGATGGTACAAAACTTTACAGTCAAAGCTCAGAATGGTGCAAACGAAGCAGTGTGGATGCAACATGCGATTCACTGCTGACCGCTGGCCAGAAAATGAAATGGTTGCTGTGTAAACGTTATATTTTACGAGCTGCATCAGCTTCCCATGCTTAACAGTCATTTATACGCCAGTAGGTTAAGGAAAAACATGCACCTGAATAACTAGACCTGGAAGCTGCAACGTGGCTGACCAGGCCTGCCAACATTAAAATATGTAATTTAAAGAAATCTGGTTTATTTTTCCATCTGCAGGGTTATAATGTGTTACAGGAAATGGGAAAAGGGTTTCACTAAGAATTTGACATTTTTTTCTAATTTTAATTACTGATGACTTTATTTAACATTACGTAAAATAATAAGACTGAAATGACTTTAAGCCATTTTCATAAAATCTGCTGAAGCCACTCAGAGCAACGGGTCACAATCCTCATCTAAAAAACATATTAAATCACAATTTTACATCTTTTAAAGAAGTCAGCTATGCTCCAGCTACAGGGATGACACTCCCCAGCCACCTGGTAAAGTCCTGGACAGGAGGCTCCATTGGAGAATCAAACCTCAGATGAATCTGTGGTCAGGTGTGTGGCCACAGACTATTAACAGACTACATGGAACGAGATAATAAATGAAGCCAAAACTGTTTTAACACATTTTTTAGCTAACTAATGCTAAACACACTGCTAAACATAGATTTTTAAAGCATTTGTTTTCCTGCTACACCAATAACCAGCTAACAGCATAATAACATATTATTGGTTTGATTCCATATAAAATGGCCAAGATTCTTACATCACTGGCTCACTAGCTTTTATTTTTGTTTAACGTCTGATGTAAATGTACACTTTAAGAGGCTGGGTCTTCCTTAGTAACAGAAAGGTTTCCAGAAGGAAGAGATATTTGCTTTCTGCTGCATCGTGTTGCAATTACTGACCCCCTCCCACCACCGAGGTCAGCCAGACAGAATTCATGGCCTTAATGGCCAGTTTCATGGCTTGTTTCAAAGCACAAGGCCCAGTTATGTTCTCATGAAAGGAAAACAGAGATAATGAAGCAGGTTTGTATTTCATATAGTCTGTTTTTATTTTGGCAGGACTGATGGGAAAAAACTATTTTGTGTTAATCTTGGCAGTTCTGGACATCCACCACAAAGCAGCAGTATGAATCATGTATTATCATCAGTCATCTGTTAGCATGTTTAGAGCGGCAGTAAGTCTTCATAGTGCATCTTTAGTAATCATGCAACAACAACAGAACTCATTACAAGACAAATAGCAAACAATTACAGCTTTAACAAAAATGCATGAACTTAACCCTTACAGGACACAAATGCACTTATTTCAACAGAATAAACTACACATCTCAGTCATGAGGCTGTTCAGAGAAATAACTAAATGCACTGAGGGTCACAGATGAGAAACACACAGGAAGAAAAACTCAGTGAAGTTGTAGCAGGACGCTGTCAGCCATGCATGGTAGCCTCCGACCACACCAAACCAAACCACAATGAGACCATGAGAAAATAAACCTTTGATTGCAGTGGAGGTGGAAGTTAAAAGGTGGTGGAGAGAAAGGAAAGAGGGGGACACAGAAATGGGAGTGAAAGGTGAAGCTGTGCAGAATTAAAGGAGCGTGTTTATACCTCAGTAGTCCTATTGACCATCATCTGTTGCAGGAGGGAAAGGGAGCAAGGGAGGAAAAATCAGTTCAGTTAGCTGTTTGACACCATGGATCTGCTGCAGTCCGTGCACAGCAGCACAGATGTGCAGCAACATGGCTGGAGCTCACCTGCCTCTCAGATCTTTCACTGATGCTTGTTTTAACACATTCTGTTGTATTTACTTCCTGCTGCTACACCTTCTTCCTATAAAGTCATTGTCTTCCTCAGCATTAATACTCTGTGGTTTCCTTTGCTCATCACCAGATCATTGTCTATCCTGTCCCGGATTCTTTTTTCTAATGCTGTCAAACATTGCTGCCCAAATGCTTCCATCCTTCACATCGACACGGTTGTTAGGCAACATGTCCACTAGAGGGCAGTGCAGAGTTCAGAGTTCACTTCTGAGTTTTAACCGCAAACATGGTGACAGTGGAGGAGATCATGATAATATACGTTCTCAGAGACATAAAAACAGGCAGCATGGTTTTTTTTTAGCCATTAATGACATCACTGCTTCTTCTTCTTCTTTGTTCATTTTGTTGGTCACACCTGAGCTATGCTGTGCAGCACCGCCCCCGTGATCTGACGGCTTTCTCTCTGAGCCAATTAATCTGATCCCCATTCCTTAAATCTGTCCTCTCTTCTCTCCTTGATACCTTCTCTGATACTACCTCCACACGGTGGAAGCTGTAGTTGTTTTCATCTGGGGCTCCCTTATAGTGATACTCTATCCATGCAGTAGAAGCACACATGACTTTTTTAGTAAATGCATGAACATAGACTCCATTGTTTGTTTGATTTTTGTAACTGGTACCTTGCTGGAATAGGAAAATTTAACATCCAAGAGGAACTGTTGTTCAGTGAATGAAACCTTGTTTACTCTCGCCATGTCACTTAAAGACACCAGCGGATGTCAGAGAAACAGTCATAACTATTAAACACTGCTCCATCAGCAAGTAAGTGTGAATTCCCACCCATCCCTTGCTCATGGTCAAAAACCAAAGAAAGTATTACAAACAACATCCATCTCCAACTGTTTGCATGCAGCCTGAGAGATGACCACCATACAACCTGCAGACAGTGGTACACTCCATGCAGTGGACAGTGCAGCAAGGTAGGAGGGGGGATGAATGTGTGAGGGGTAGCATTTAAAGAGAGAAAGGAAGTAGAAGGAGAGACCCAGTTAGTGGCAGGACCAGGACTGACGTGGCAGGCACAGAGACACTGAAGGGCAGACAGAGAAAAATGCAGTGATATACCGATGGAGACACAAACACACTAATATACTACTGTACAAGTTAGTGGTGTTTGATACAAACTACATCTAACATTTACATTCTGGTGACACTACCTATACTTGCTGTGAGTGGTACCTGGATAGTATCTAAGGATAAAAAAATAACCCAACCCAACACGCCTATTGTTGTTTTGTAGGCAGTTTTTACTATTCTATACTTCCAGCAGAGGTCAGGAAAGTCTGAAATCCTGACTCGCTACTTCTTCAGCAAATATTTTAGGTCTTTCCCCTCTGGCTGAATCTACTACATGTAAAATTTCATCACCTGTGGGCAGTAATCTTTAAGTCTATGCAGATTTATGCCATGTGTTGAGAACATGTGCACTAAAACTCAGTTTAAAAAGGTTGGGCAAACAAATTATTCTCATAGAACTCAATTAATTTATCCTAAACCCCCCCGAAGTTGTTCTGAGTTCTAGACATAATTAAGTAGCTTTTATCCCTAAACCCAAAAAAGTAATTCTGATCCCTGGACTTCACTAAGTAGTTTTGTTTTCTAGACTTAATTAAGCAGTTTTGATTTCATAACATGATAAAGTACTTTGATTCCTAGACAAAACTAAAGGCTGGCACACACGTAAGGATATTTTTAATCTGAAGAGACTTTTTATCTGTTAGAGACCCCACACATGAATATAAAAATCAGGCATTTAACAGTGTTGACGGTGCTGAGTATGATGAATCTGTAATCCAATCACAGAACACCACACACTTAACAATGCTGTCCACAACGGATCTAGAATCTAGTCCTCCAAGCTGGCATGATTGACAACAACAATGAAGAAGAAGAATCATGGCAACAACCAGAGACACAAAGAAGAAGAACCATGGCAACAACCAGACAAATTAAGAAGAAGAACCATGGCAACATCTGGAAAAACGAAGAAGAACCATGGCAACGACCGGAAAACACAACACCCAGCATGGAAGAGGATCTAAATGGCGAGGGAATGATGAAATCCAGAACTAAATAAAAATACCAGACTGGAGACGGCGTGAACACGAACTTTATATCCTTCTTTGCTCCCCAGTCAGATCACTCTCTGATTGGCTACGCTCCGTTCCACCTCACAATCCACAAAGCCACAACTCAGGAGTCGTCAGCTTTCCTTACACATCAATATTTTTTGTCGTAAATATTAAACATGTCCAGTACTTCTGTTTGTTGGGAAGAATTCGCTCTTAAAACACCTCAGATCACAGGATCATTTTACAGGAAAATCTTATAAGACTCAAGATAACCGGGTGTTTGTGTGGTCAGTCGGTAAGGAAGCAAAATCGGAAGAAAAACAGCCCGATAATCTTTATGTGTGTACCAGCTTAAGTAGTTTTGATTAATAAACTTATTTAGTTTTTATTCTTTAACTTATTAAGTTGTTTTGTTTTAAAGACATCATTAGTTTTAATTCCTAGACCTAAAAAGTTTTGGTTTTGAAACCAAAACAAGTAGTTAAGATTCCTACATATACCCAACTTATTTTGATTCCTAAACCTGAGTAAGTAATTTTTATTCTTTTACTTAACAAATTAGGTTTGATATCTAGACCAAGATAAATGGTTTTGATCTCTGGCATAAATAGTATTAAATCCTTAATCTATTTAGGTTGTTTTGATTCCTGGACTTAACTAAGTAGTTTAAATTTTAAAACTGAACCAATTATTTTGATGACAAAGATCAACCAAGTAGTTTTGAACAATAAAACTAATAACAAACAATAAAAACATAAAACACATAATTTAAATTCCTAGACTTAAATTAATAGTTTTAATTTTGAATCATTACCAAATACTTTTGATTACCTGACTAAACCTGAGTAGGTAGTTATACTTTATAATATAAATGAGTAGATTGATTCCTATACCTCAAAAGTTTTGATTTTGAAACCTTAACAGTTTTGGTGCCTAAACCTAACTGAAGAGCCTAACTATGACCTATTCAATATGGTGACAGATTTTGTGGTGCTTTTTTGAAGAAATTGCCAAGGTTCCAGAAAAAAAAAAAAAAAAATCAAAGCCAGATGGCTTGTTGCAAAAGAACTAAATATTCACCCTGTTTTCAGTGTGGGCCCTCGTGGTTAGCATTACCAAATCAGAATCTGATCAACTGATCACTGATATTGTTAAAACAAGCAAGCCTATATCAGCAGGAACATCACTTCTTTAGGCTTAGAGGTCATCACTGTGGGTAGAAACGTTCCTATGTTATTACTCCAACCTACAGCTGTAGGTTGGAATAATGACAATAGCAATATTCTAGTAAAAGATTAAACTGCTTCTTGGCAGCTCTCCACCTACTCATCTAATTTGCATAATAACACAAGCAAAGTGAAACCCTGTGATTAAGAAGATAGGTTGGATAGTGAGCATAATCAGATCGTTTATCTTAGTAAATGTAAAAAAAAAAAGACAAAAAAAAAGTTTTTTTGGTTTTTAGAAACCAAGAAGAATTTCAGTGTTAATGAGTCAATAATGCAGAAAATGAGCAGAAATTTAGGTTTTCAGTTCTTACCTCCTGGACCCTGCACTCACATTTCCAACATAACTCCAAAGACTCATACAGCTGAAATCAGAGCAGCAGCTCTCTATCTTTGGTTCCTCTTATCAACAGTACACAGTGCCACACAGACTGAGCACCACATGGGCTGAATTACCACATGCAGAAACCTTGCAAACTAAAGCATACTAAAACCATACCTTTGACTGGACGTCGGCATTGTGATCGTTCTGGAGGAGCAGGGCGGCTGATTTGGTGTCATCTTTGCGGGCAGCAATGTGTAAGGCCGGCAGGCGAACCTTGCCTTTAGTATCATTTTCCAGTAAGACGGAGACCACTTGGTTGTGGCCCTGCTGGAGGGCGATGGCCAGAGGGGTAAAGCCGTCCTGGGAGAAGGAAGGCCATTTAAATCATGATAACATAGAAGTTTCCCAACAGCAAGTAAATATCAATTTAAATCAGAAAAGAAATTAATTAATAAAATGTCAGATCAACTGGCATCACATTCAGTTGAGACATTCATCTACTTTTAAATAAATTTTAATCATTTTATTGATCCCATACATTTTTTATTTGATTGTGAAGTGTTTGAATATACATAGCCTAATCCTCAGCCACTTCATCAGCTCCACCTGTTCAACCTCCTGTTAACACTAATATCCAAACAACCAATCACACGGCAGCATGTAGTCATGTAGATGTGGTGAAGGCGACGTGCTGAAGTCTTGTTTCCTTTCTCCTCCCCCCGTCCTCCTGTGTCCTCCTCTGTCACTGCAGCTATGCTACATACTGGTTTGAACTTTAAATCCAAGAAGACACATGTTCTTTGAAATACCGTACCTCTTCAACAGTTTACACTATCTACATAATTCAAAATTATTCGAAGCTGAGAAGCAGCTTTGCACTGATGTACTGATGTATACGTCCAGTTAACTGGCGTCTTGATATAAACAAAGACAAAGCATCTACGTCCCCTGTGTCCCCCGGCATTTCCACCATCCAGAGAATGGTCTGAAGAAGAGAAAATATCCAGCAAGCAGCAGTTGTCTGGACCAGGATGCAGCAGAAGACCACACCGGGTGCCTCCTGTCAGCTAAGAACTGATGAAGAAGACGACCCGGTACTAGAAGGTGGTCCTGGTGAAGTGGCTGGTTAATACGTCGTCAAAGTAAAAGTGGTATCTTCTCCACTGAATGTGCAAAGGCTGCGGCTCACCTCTGTAGCGGTACTTTGGTTGCCTCCGTTCTCCAGCAGGTACCGCACCACATCCATGTGGTTCTCCTGGGCTGCCATGTACAAAGGAGTGAAGCCATTCTAGCAAACACAAACCCAGGGTTAGTAATATTCAGCCAGTCAGGACGTCTTCTGATGTAGTCATTGAAATACGGAGCAAAATGTTATTAATCCAGAATGACAGGTGTAAATAGCTTTGGCTGGACTCACCTGAGACTGCGCATTGATATCAGCTCCTCGTTTCACCAGAGTCTTCACAACCTCAGCCTGACCAGCCAGAGACGATATATGAAGTGCTGTGTTTCCTTTCTGAGTGAGCAAAAAGCATAATTTCATTAATGTAAGACGAAAAGGTGCTACATTTCATATCATTTAAATAACTCATGACTCATTAAATCTCTAAAACCTAAAGCAATCAATACATAAACTACTCAAAGACTGATAGGTAATTATTTTTCTCTCAGTAAATGTTCATGAGTCTCACCGATGCAGAGCTGAGGGAGAGTCCAGGTCACTTAGTTTTACCCTAAATGTTCTTTACATTACAGCTGGTTTTATAACTATGAGAAGATGAAAACACACTTTGTCTCACTGCTGCTGCAAGGCGCACCTGGACAGGTAACCAGTCCATTGCAGCTGTTTTTATATCTGCCTTATAGACTGGGTTGACTTAACTTGACAAGATAAAAGCGCAAAATTATCTGATTTGACTGAAACAAATTAAATATTCCAGATCATTTGGAGCATTTTTTTAAATTTTACTACCAAAACGTAAATCCATAAATTGGTTGTTTGTTCACATCAATTTCTCTGTATTCACATAATCTGAAGAAATTTAAAATTTCATAGCAGAAACAATCTTAAAATTTTTACATAAAGCAAAGAAAAACAGAAATGTTAACAGAATATAAGATTCTTTAATAAGCAGATGAAGTGGTGAGGGTGCCAGGATTAGGTATAAAAGGAGCCTCCACCAAAGTCTGTAACTTTCCAAGTAAAGATGGGTCCAAGTTCACCACTTTGGGCCTAAACCTGTCAGGAAATCACCCATGACTTCAGAGGAATGTTTATCAAAGTAAAACCATAAACAACTTTTGTTTTTTGTCATAGGCTGGTTAGTTTGCGTAGCATCCCTCTCCCATGCGGAAGACCAGAGTTTGATTCCCCCAGGGGGACGAATATTAACACCTTCCTGTTGGGTCCTCAGGTAAGACCCTTAGCGCTGCTGCCTGACCACTGTCATTTGCTGTGGATAACAGCGTCTGCTAAATCAGTGATTCCCAACCATTTTTCCTCGGGGAACCCTTCATGCATATACTGAAATGCCATGGACCACCTGCTCCACCCTGTGCTGAAACCATGCTGGTTTTAAGCTTTCAAAAGTGAGATTCTCACCATAAATAATGTATTCTGGTTGAGTCCTGTCCTTTTATAAGGCCAAAGTTAAATGAATAACATACAGCCTTACTAATTTTTCCTTAAAATAGGGACAATCTGTGGACATAATCACAATGGCTCTAATGTTCAAAGCCTCAGGGACCCCCTGTGCTCTTTGGGGGACCCCTTTGGGTGGTCCCAGACCCCAGGTTGTGAACCACTGTACTAAATGATAGTAATGTGTTTTAGCTTCAATAGAACAGAATATTTTGATAGGATGAAGAAAGTTTGGTAAAATCTCAGTACATAAAAACCAAAAACCTTTATTGGTTTAATGGTTGTGGCTTTTAGGCCCACCTGTTGTCTAAATGAAAATGAATGGAACTTAATGAGGAGCAAAATTAGACAACTCTGATCTGTCAACATTATCTGACATTATCTGACAACCTGTAAAATTAATTAACGTGTCACAGGATGAATTTAGACGTTGTTGCATTTTAACAAAACTTCAGAACTTATTTGTAAATCAGGATTTTTCAGCATGAACCCTTTAACCCGACCGGCTTCTGCTTTAACATGCATCCCTGTAATAAGATGAGTAGAACTCTGAAACCACCAGACCTATTTAAATATTTTGTTGGGGGTCATAATAAAGCTGCTGGGAAAAATGAAGATGGCACAAAACACAAATGAAAAAGTTTCAGGTTTGCCTAAAAACAACAAAACAACCACTTTCAGGATGAATATAAAGATCTCTCTGTAACAATGCAGCTGTAGCCTTCATCAGATCATTGATCCATATGTGGACATTCTCTCTGATAAAGTCAAGCAGAACTAGAGGTTTTTGACCAGATAGTTCTGGAGACGTCTCCAAAATGGTGATTTTTGGCACCATCTGTTTTCGAAATCCCCCAACTGGGGGACTTCACAACCAAATCTGTCCTTTAAATGGACCTCCTGCCATGTGCAGCTGCTGTGTAGCATGATGTTGCACTTTGGAGCGACACCAACATGAAGCATCTGCGTGCAGAGGCTGGACCTTCTCCTGTTGCAGGAGCTGGAATGATCTGCATAGCCGGAGAAGGTGCTCATGTTTACTACTACACTGAAGGCATCACTTTCCTGAGCTCTCTGCTTTCACTGCAGCTCTCTTTAAAGCCCTGCAGATCTTATTTTCTAAATGAAAGATGTCAGTCTGCAGGACTTAAAACTGATCTCCTGAAAAAGAAGTTAAGGAATTTATTTTTTAATTTATTTTAAGTGTGAAGTTTGAGAGAAGAGCTGAACCAGGAACTATGTGCCAGTCAGAGGCGTCAGCTGTTTAGGTCTCAGGATTCTAAAGGTTTGGCTGAGTCTTAACATGGAGATAAATTCTGTTACTCTACAGTGACATTATTCCCTTTATTATGATCATTTGTTGATACAGAAAATAACTCAATGGTAAACGTATGAGCTGAGCATGTAAGGGATGCTATTAAATGGACATTTGAGTTTATTATATGTTTGTTTTCATTAAATTGTGTTTAAAGTTCTTGTATTTCTTTATTTTTCCAGTCTGCTCTCTGTGCTTAAATCAGCTTTATGCTACAGAGCTTGGTAAAAAAAAAAGCAGCTAGAATGTTATATAAATCACAGTGAATAGATCAAATTAGTATTTGTCCGACACAGAGCTGTAATCATGTCAGAGTGCCCATCAGTAGAGTCCATAACTCATAATAAAAACTAGCTGTATTCTCTATAATGTCTCTCATCTTTCAGTCATGTCTGTTCTTACCTTAGTGGACGAATCCACGGCTGCCCCTCGATCCAGAAGCTCCTGGACCAGGTCCATGTGGCCCTCCTTGGCTGCCAGGTGCAGTGCATTAAGACCATTCTGGAAAGTGAGACAGAGGACATGTCAGGCCTGAAGTTCAAGGACACGAGTGAATACCAAGTGGGAAAAGAAAGGATCACCTCCTCCTCCACAACTACGGGAACCTGCCTCTCTTTCTCTGAGTCCATCTATGACTGACATGTGGAGGGGACACTGAGAAGCTACCAGTGCTGGTTTAGATGTTGTGCTGTGCTGGATAACAGCCATCACTGGGAATGAAGTTATAAATAGTTGCATGTTTGTGTCTCTCTGTCTGTGCAGGTCAATAAAAATCATCTTGCTTCTCATTAAAAGACGTTTCGCAACTGTCTGAGTTCCAGCTAATGTCATGATGTAAACTAAAACTTGAAATAAATATATTGACTTCTCCTTGACCTAAAACCTACTGTAGCTTGAAGTTGCAAATCCCTAATGACTTCTAATAATATCTGTCATGTGAAGCAGGTGGAAGGAGCGACTCATGGATGGCCCCCCTCATGCAAATACTAAAAAGCATGGACCCTTTCAAAAGTAAGATTCTCACCATAAATAATGTATTCTGGCTGAGTCCTGTCTTTCTATACAGCCAAAGTTATATAAACAACATACAACCTAACTTTAATTTCTAAAAAATAGGGACAATGCATGGGCATTAATCAATGTTCAAAGCCTGTGTTCAAAACCCCCTGTGCTCCAAGGGGATCCTGGACCCCAGGTTGGGAACCACTGGATTATAACAGTCCTTACATTTATACAGAGAAACAAAAGGAAATGTAAGATGTCTACCATGTTTCTACATATTTTGAGCCCTGACTGCTGCACATTGAGCCAGAGTTGTGCAGCTAAAATTGGTGCTACATATGGATGCTATGTAGGCATAAGGGCATATAATTCTTATGCTTTGAAGAAAGTCTTGGTCATTGTTTAATATCTTTATTCTGTTTTAGGAAAGAGAAATCTGACAGAAAGCATTGTTTGCTTTATCATTAGCTTGCTAGCTAGCTATCATAAGCCACTAAAGTATGCTAGCCAGGGTTAGCAGGACAGTTAGTGAACTTTCACATTTCAACTCTAAGACACCTGCTTTTAGTCTGTTAAACTCTCATTATGCCCAAACAAATCATCAAAAACTATTGTAACTTTGCTAAAGTAAAATATGAAAAATGTTATTCTAACATCTACCACACTGAAACCTAAAGAAAGAAGTATTAACTAATGTGCTAGCAAACACGTTTAAACAACGTGTGTACCAAGAGACACTGTTTTTAATAAATAAAATAAATATGCATGTTTGTTAATTCCTTAAGCTGATATTTAGCTCCACAATGTTTCATTAGTTTCTGTTTGTCACAGCTAGTTATCTGTCATTTGCTTCTGTGTTGAAATGTTTTCAGACTTTCTGGCTTCTGTTTTTGCAGTTAGAGGGAAGAAAAACTTTTTTTCTTTTTCACCTCCATTTATAGGCTGACTATTTTTTTTTTGATAATATTGCTGTCATTGTGATTGTTTAGTCCTTTTACAGTCATTCAGGTTTCGTAGCACTTTGGTTAATTGAGGTTGTTTGTGCTATAGAAATAATCTTTGACTTGACTAATGATGGAAAGAAAATGAAGCCAAAACAAGCTAAAAGAGGCTAAAAGGCTCCATTGAACTTATGGAATTTACACGGTCAGGTGAAAATCCCTTACTGGTGTGTCACTATGAATAAAGCTTTAGATGTTATCATTTCATTAGATTAGATTAGATTAGATAGATTTTATTAATCCTGAAGGAAATTTTAAACACCACCTCCTCATGCACCCATAAAACTTGCAGACATTATAAATAAAGTTAAGAGTTCTATTACTAAAATCAATTCAGTATTAGACAACATAATTCTGATTAAAGCTGCTTTGATAAGAGTGAAACATAAAGGGGGTCATTTAACATCCAAACAAAGAGATCCATTAACAGACTCCTCCTTTCCACATGCTGTTGAGAAGTTAAATGGAAGTAAAAGTAGGACTGGTGGTCCTAGTTTGCCTTTTTATTCCACGTGACCCACAAACAATTCAGTAATTGTTTGCTAGGGCATGAAAACAGCCTTTGAGCTGGATAAGTCATTTCCTCCACGGCTGACAAACCACCCTGCATCACAAAAGCCCCATAAGGCGATGGTTCCACTGAACTCCAGGGCACCCAGCAGAGGAACCCTCCAGCTTCTCAAAGAAAATGAAAGCTCATCCTAAAATCGTCATGTGGGTTTATAAAGCTGAACAAGGGATTTGTAAGGGGTTTAGAATTATGAAAAATTTGTTATAGCATTGTACCATCTTTGGATCATTTGATAAATTAAACCTTAAAACTCCTTAAATAAAAAGCTTTTAATCCCATTATAAACCAGTCTGTAGCAGCTGAAGCTTTTAATCCCAGTATAAACCAGTCTGTAGCAGCTGAAGCTTTTAATCCCAGTATAAACCAGTCTGTAACAGCTGAAGCTTTTAATCCCAGTATAAACCAGTCTGCAGCAGCTGGAGCTTTTAATCCCAGTATAAACCAGTCTGTAACAGCTGAAGCTTTTAATCCCAGTATAAACCAGTCTGCAGCAGCTGGAGCTTTTAATCCCAGTATAAACCAGTCTGCAGTAGCTGGAGCTTTTATCCCAGTACAAACCTGTCTGTAGCAGCTGGAGCTTTTATCCCAGTACAAACCTGTCTGTAGCAGCTGAAGCTTTTAATCCCAGTATAAACCATTATAAACCATTTACATTATTTAAAAACATACTAAACAAACAATTTCTAAAACCTAAGACAATGAGCAGCGATACAAGCGTCAATTCCTGTTCTGTTTGTTTCAAAGCATCAAACAGTCTGTTTGAAGCTGCATCTGTCACTGGAGAAAAAATAGCAATTCCCTTAGAAATAAATTAATGTCCTGGGAGTTTAGTCCCAAAGATGCAATAAAGAACTGATGTCAATTATAAAATGTTAAGTGTATAACTGGAACTTTATTACTTGCATACTGTAATTACCCTCTTATAGACTTCATATGCAAAAAGAAAATATTCTGCATGGATTACTTTCCACAATATGAAGCAGAAGGTTCTACTACTGTGTTGTAAACATGCATCCTCCCATAACCCTCAGGGGTCTACACCTGCTAGCATGCCCTCCAGTCACCTCCAGGAAAGCACTAAGCCTCTTCACCATGCTACACTCCCTGTCAGCCCACTCCTCCATCCATAATATCTGTCACCTCATTCTGTCAGCCCACATGAGCCAGATCACTCAGAGATTGATTCACAGTTATGTCTCAGATCTACTACAGCAGCCGCCTCAGTGCAGACGCCACATGGTAAAACTCGGTTAGCGATGCTGGTGTCATCTCAGGGAGCGATCAGTCATCATCAGAGTAAATACCAGCCACCAGTGTGGCGCGTTACTGGCTGTAATCAGCAGTTAAACACTGATGCCCATTAGCTTCTGTGTGGGAAGTTCAGCTTCTCCACCACAAGCCACTTAAAGCAGACGTGGATATTATTTTCTGTGCAAAACAAGCAGTCAAGCACAATGATAGAAAATTCCAAGAAGATCTAATCGTATAATCTACTTGTTTGCTTAAATGCTAAACCTTGTCCTCTTTAACTCAGCAGCTGCCTTTATCGTACTCATGGGGAGAAATCAGTGATGTGAGGTTTTTGGCTAGCCCCTATGTCCCTGGGTCCACAAACTATTAGAACATGCAAGATTTATAATAACAAAGCTAGAAAATGTTCATTTGTGGGCAAAAGAAAGGGAGGTAGAAAAGGATAAGGAGATGAGAAGATGCGGCAGATAACTGTTTGTCTAACATTTTTAAATAATGATTTGAATAATGTTTGTGTAAAATAGTCCAATGAGAATCAAAAACCAGAACAGTACCTACACAACATCACAGTAATGGAAACATTAGGATCTCCAGGGTGTTGACCTGCTGTACACTCTGACGGATGCTGTGGCCCTTCGCTTAGTCAAGCTGACTGATATGTGTTGGATTACTTTCTGAATATGCCATGAATCTCTGGAAAGATCAGTGAGAGCTATTACACACCTTTACACAGACGTTTAACAACTTTAAGATTATATTTAAAACATGAAATGACCCTAATGGTCCAAGTTGTTGGATGATGTTCTTTAAAAATGTTTTGGGACAAACTTCCTCTCGGGTTCCAGATCAAGGGTTCATCTGTACCAGGTATAGACCTGATTCTAACCAAATGGTTCTCCTGAACAGCTTGTGCCCATGTTGTCCAAGTCCGCGTTTCCACCAACGGGTCCTGGTTAATGCAGGATGAATTGGTATACATGTTTTCAGCATTTTTATCCAATCTGACCCATTCTACTTTTTAGGGATCCTTATGTCGTGGTCCCAGTCTTACGGATCTAATCCTAAAATGTGGAGCTTGACTAAGGCTAGTCACTTTCTGTGTGATTAGCCAATCAGAACAAAGCAGGAACAACTCCATGTTTAAATTTCCAGTGGATTTATTGTTGCTCAAAGCCACATGACAAGAAGGAAGAAGACAACCTGCTGGAGGCCCACCAGCCTCCTCTTTTGGTTCTGGGTCACATTAGTCTTCACAGCTCAAGGAAGCTGTTGCACGTTACGCTGTTACACAGCTGACCTAACTACTGTGTTCGGCTGATATGCCGCCTACCAGGTAAGGAAACGGTAGCTGGAGAAACTTAACAGAGATCAGACTTTACAGAAGCAAACTGCCCCATCCTGAGCCGGACCTCTTGGTAGAAACAAGACAGCCTGGTAATGACCCAACCAGACTTAGGCAACCTCAGTCTGCACTGTGGTAGCAGAGGGTTTGTAGTATTTACACAGTCTACAGACCCAGAAAATGAGAGCAGTACTGAGCTGCCATGCATCAACAGAAAGAAAAGCAGAGAGAATGAAGGAAAAGATGGATAAGGACCCCCCTCCTACTTACGAGCGTAGTTTAGTTTGTCTCTAGGACTGTTACAGATGCATAGCCCGACATAGTAAACAGAGTAGCACTTCCAGAAACCGGCAGGGCAGTGTTGTAACTGACATGTGACCAGCGAATGGAACAAAGAAGAAGAAAAAAACTGTGATGTGTTTAATGACTGTCTACTATGCTGCCTCGTTTTTTCTTTCTGATAACGAACATCATCATGACCTTCTGCACCATCGCCATGTTTACTGCCATCTGAAAGTGATCCTGAACTCTGAACTCTGTACTGCACTCTAGTGACTGACAACCACTCCAACCTAAAGGACACGTTGCAGTATGTGGATGGATGTGCCTGTTTACATTCGTATAGGGAACATAAATGAGCCTAATGCTGCAAATCGGCCATAAGGCACCTTCCCAAACAGCTGTGCAGAGCTGTTTTTATGGAAAAAAAAACACCATTTTATTACTGATTGCTTTGTTAAAATCATGATCTAAATTCCCTCAGACAGAACAAAGATTTTTAAGACCAAATGAGGAAGCAAGAAATTTCCATAACATTCTGCAGAGACGCCAACACATACATTAAAAATCAGGCCATGACTTTGTTATGACTCCAGAGAACTATGCTGCCTTCAGTCTGAACAGTTTGTAGGCAGCATGAGGAAGTCCTTTCAGAGCCTTTATGTAACATCACCTATAAATCCTGACAACAGCAAGTGGTCCTGTCACTGCTGCTTAACTCAACAAGGTACGGATTTTTATGGCTGGATGGTCACCGTGACAGCTCAATGACCACTGAGTTGACAACTCACTGACGAAGATGATGGGAAGAGCTGTAGGATTATGATTCTGTAAAAGCTGGGATGCTGTTTAACATCTAGATACAAGCAGAAAGCAGAGATTTGCTACTCTTATATTCCAGTATTTTATTCACAATGGACACAGAAAATATATTCAAAATTAGACGTTTTATTATTTCATGTTAAAATATAAACTTAATTTGAATTTTAGGGCACATGTCTAAAAAAGTTGGGACAGGTCTATGTTTACAACTGTGTAGCATCTCCTCTGTAACAGCCTGTAAACATCTGGACCTGAACTAACCCTCCATGAAGGAATGGTCCCTGTTTTAATGCAGAGCTGCCTAAAGTTCCAAAGACCACAGCATGCAAATCGCTCTTTATGCATCTCTGTGCACAGAAATGTCTTGACACTGTTACTCCTGATACTGTGGACTGTAGATGACTAAATATTCAGGCTTTACTACACCGTCATTGCATTGATCCTCAATTTTTACAAATTGTTGTCGTTATCTGTTACTTCTGAGAGACTCTGCCTCTTTAAGGTGGTCTTTTTATTCCTTATAACCTGACTCTGCTGTCCCAACCTTTTATCAGATCTGTTTCTTCTATCAAGCTCAAGGTGAGCCAGTAATTTTACGTCCCATTTTCAACCTTTAATTTTTTCTGAGGCCTGTTGTGAAGAAATGATTGTTTGTTGGGATTTGCAAATCATTGCATTTTGTTTTTATTTACCTTTCACACAGCATCCCTTGTTTGAAGGATAAATAAACCACTTTAATTCATTTGACCTTGAAAGTTGGGAATTTATTTTTAAATATAAGTATAAATTAGCTTTTTTTAAAATTATTATTTTATTTTCATGCTTGCAGCAGAAAAATATGTCACAGAGCACAAAAACCTGTAAGCAGATGAATATAAATACCACCAGCAGCTTTATGTATGTATGCAGGGATGTAGGAGGGAGCAGTGAATCAGTCTGCTGCATGTTATGGGGGAATAATGTCTAATTTACGAACTGACAAACGAGAAAGGAAAGCTCCATCTATGGACTGCATGTGTCTGCTGCTGACTTGTTTGACATATTAAATGATCATAATCACTTCTAACCAGCTGCATTTTGTTTTCACGTTCCTTTCAAAACTGCAAGTGTACTTCCAAGCAGCACACAGCTTTAGAGAATTCCAATAAACACTTGAGCTTTATATATCTTCTAAAAGGTGAAAGTGATCAGTACTACCGTCATTCCTCATGCTATCTGATAATAAAAAATCCCCACACATCACAGAGCCACTGGCAAATCCAAGATGGCCACCCCATGTGACCTTTGTTTAGTGGACAGCTCATTATAACTGTTGCCACGACAGGACTGTTTACATCCCATCAGGTTTCACTGCTCCACTCCATCCATGGCTGGAATGCTAATGGCCTTAGAGGAGACTAGATAATGACCATGTCTAAATAAAGAAAGTCAAACACAAGCTCTTCTCTGACAGGAAACAACTCCATGTTAAAACACAAATGAGGTATGCACTCTACAATCAGCGAGAAGGATGACTGGTACGGTTAAAGCTGCAGGCAGCTGGCTTAATTACAAGAATTTAATTAATATAAAATAAAAGTTGAGGCAACTTATGTTCACAAGTTGCCTCAGTTTAATTGTGTGAGTAAATCTGAATAGTTTGTCCAACTTGATATACTGAAATACCCTCTTAACATTACACATAACACCGGTCTTATAGACGCTGTACAGCTGGCTTACTTTTTTAAGTTTTCTCATCTACTCATTCTGTAGTTGGTAAGTCTGTATTCTATTCATCCATTTTCATACTCAGTGCAGGGTAGTGTCCCAGCAGCTACCAGCCGAGAGGCAGTACACCCCAGAAGTCACCAGTCCATCGCAGGGCCAACACAAAGACAGAACAGCCGAGGATCACAAGCCAGGAACCTTTTCACTGCAAGGCAACGCTTCTAACCACTACACCACCGTGCAGCCCAGGAAGTCAGGAATACCCTGTAAGTACAGGGTCACCCTACAAATGCTCTAAACCTGAACTATTTAAAGGACTTGCACTTTGGAGGCAGCTGATAGAATGTTAATGGACCTGGACCTACTGATCCTGGTTCGATAAATGATGGTGGTGACCTGTCCAGGTGTACCTGACTCACACTGAGTCAGGTACACCTGGGATAGGCTTCAGCCCCCAAAACCTGGACAAACTTGAGACTGCAATTCAGATTTATTCATGCAGTTAAGTTGAGGCAACTTGTGAACAAAAGTGATTTTTAGAGATATTTTCAACCTAACAACATAGACCTGAATGTCAGTCTTAATTTGTTCAATTTAGGTTAAATTTAATTTTAATGTAGGTTTACACAGCACCAGAACCTCTTAGTTGAGTTTATTTGAAAAGCGTTTGCAACTAGTTGTTTTATTTTTTAAGTTGACTCAAAGTTTTTATAGTGTACCTGCAGATTAGATCTCCTATCGTAATAGAGAATTCTGATAATGAGAATCTGCCAACAACCATGGATTCTTGAGTCAGTAAAAGCTTTTATTAAACAACAACGGACTCAGATTCTTCTGAAATACTGTAACACTCAGTGTCACCAATTCCTGAATGATTAGGAAGTTTCTTTAACAGGAAGCTGATTGAACACAGTGGTAAACCTGGGTGTGTTGGTGAATCAAATTTTACATTATATATTTTCTAAATGTAATGCAGATGGTCAGGAAACATATTAAAAATAAATCCATTTTAAAATCTTTTAAAAATGGATTTTAATGGAAACAAGTTATTTGTGAGACAGTAGCTGCTTAAAACATGTTAAAAGGCCGAAAACAGAGTTTTGCAGGATTCATGGTTTAGTCCGTCGCCTCAGTTCTCTGCTCTGGATTTTTTTGGGCTGGACTAAAATGATAAATCCCAGATGCAGTCAGGATGTAAATTAAAATAAGAAAAAGAAGACCCCAGCACCAATATTTGAACAACATAAACAGACCTACTGTGCCACATTAGCCTCAGATTAGCTAACTGCTCAGGCTTACATGCATCGGAATTAGCAGAACTAAAACTGTCTCTTTAACTTTAGGAACAATGAGTGAAGCTGAAATGCGGCATCATTGCAGACCTGGCAACACAGCAGCAGTGCTAGCATAGTGTAGCCGAGATCAAAGGGCAGCACCCCAACTGACAAACTTATGTTTTGGGAGTTCCAGGACAATTCATTTGTGCAGAGTTGCAATGACAAAGAATCCATGATCTCTGATAAAACTTGTTTCATTATTCTTTAAACTTTGAGAATCTTTAAACATTCTGAGTGATTAAAAACACATTTATCTGCAATGTCACAAACTCAACAGGTAGATTTATTTATGCTTTTCTCAGACTTTAAGGTTCCGGAGCATTAAAAAAGAAAAAACTTGTCTGGAAATCAGGTGTTTATGTGAGTGTTTTGGGTCATCGTGATTGATCCTTCCATATCCAGTTCCTACCTGATTGCAGGTACTGATGTCCACTCCCCCTTTCAGGTATTCCAAAACCTTGTCGATGTTCCCCGCTCTCGCCGCTCGCAGGAAACTGGTATTACTGTCCGACTGGAAGAGACAGAAGAGAAACATGTTTTCAGAACTGATTTACATTTTTCCATCTATTTTATTTTATCTTTGAATGGTAAAAAAAAAGCTGTTGCACAATTTCGCCATCATGCTTGAATGAGTCACCTTTCCAGATAAAGATATGCATAATTTATAAGCCTTTAAATGAGAAGTGAGTCATTATCCTGACTCACTGGTAAAAAACCCTCAACTTGACATAGATTCAGACACAGCCAAGCATATTAAACTCGAAACGCTGACACATGGTTGGAGGAAGACAAAATATTAAAAGTTCTGTTAAAAATGTTTTTTTCCCCCACGTTTGATCTGACTTACTGAGGGTGTTAAACTGTTTCTCTTGTAGCTCAGTGTCCGACAAGGTTTCATTTTAACATCTTTTCTGTTTAATGTTGTGCATTTGCACAGGTTTATAACAGCAGACAGGATCAGCACTATGCAGACGACACAGCTTTATGTTAGTAGAACATTTTTCATCAATTTTGAAGGTTTCTTTAAAAGTCAGATAGTCAAACATTTACTCTTATCACCATATTAATGTAAAATTCTCATCTTGTAAGTGCAAACTAAAATTATATCCAGATATACACTCTGCCGCTAACTTCTTAGCTCCACCTGTTCACCTGCTGTTAACACTAATATCTAACCAGCCAGGCCTACATCTGATAGACAGCATGGCAGTCCCAGCCGCTTGACGATGTACATAACAGAAACAGTATAGATGTAAATAGGCCCAAAGATTTTAATCAGAACACAGTTATGTTTTGTCTCTGGTTGGGGTGGACATGTCCCCTGTCTGCTTTTAGATGCTGGGTGTAACTGCAGTTGGAAATAAACCAGGACAGTGAGGAGGCAGAATGATTCAGCAGTTTTCTAGCAATGCCTTCACTAACACTAAATCCTGGCTCACATTCAGCTTATTCAAGGCTCCTCCTGTGGAAAAACACTGGTGCTTATTTTTTACTGCATTCCTGCTGCTTTACTGCTTCCACTGGGAAGCCGGAGGTCAGGTATAGAAATACTGTAGAACCACAGTGTGAAGCACTTGTCTTGTTTATGGACACCAGCAGATTGTGTTTGCTGTCAGGCTGGGAAATAGTCTCTTATCAAGGTCAAAGTCTGCCTAAAATGTTAGGTGATACTTTATGCTCACCGTCAATGACAGTGTCACCCTGCCAGCAATTTTGTAGCAGTGGAGATAAAAGGACGCAGCACTGACACTGCAGCATGAACGTCTACTTCACACACATACAAATAGCTTTCTGTGGATGTTTGTGGCTGACCTGCAGTCAGCTACTCTCCGGCTGCTGCAAAGAGCTGCACTGCATCACTCAGCAACAGACACAATCACCTCAAAGGACCCAACTGATGTTTACACCGATATTTACACACAACTTTTATTTGTAAATGGACAGCTGAGTCGCTTGTTGCCTTAAATTCATTACAATACACTGCTTAAGTAAACTTGCAAAGGGTTGCAGGGGTTTTATGAGACAGGTAATGCAATGGCTTATGTAATCCCACTAACCACTCATCTGAGGTTATTGAGCTTAAAAAAGAAAAAGAAGAAAATCCAAGATAAGCCTCAAAAAAGAGAAGATAGAGTATATGTTGTGATTTCATTGTGTTTGCCAGCCTACAAGCAGAGTGGTGCTTTTTGTGCACAGGAAGTTATAGAGTCCTTCCAACTTATCTCCATGGATGGATGCTTGCAAGAGCTGCAAGATCACAATCGTGAGAGAATCCATCCTGGCAGGCTCCCACCCTCCTGCCTGTGGTCAACAGAACAAGTTTCAGATCAGTCACTGTGCTATCTCAACAGCTTTAGGTGGGTTTCTGCTTTAAATTAACACCCCTCAACCCACTAATGAGGGTTAAAATTATTCATGCACACTTTGGTAAGTTACATGTGCAGCCACCTGTGACCGCTGCCTCTCCGACCACCACTGACTTCATACAATAACAACAACACTGGAGGCAAGGTGGGTCAAGATGAAGCAGGATGTGAACCACCGATCATTTGGTTATTGAACAACCTGTACTACAGCCTGAGCCACTGCTGTCACATGGTGCATTATGTGGTGATGTCCCATCACGGCTGTGTTGTACCAACTGCTGCCTGAACAAAGTGCAGCTCAACGAGGAAAGAAATTTAAATGTTGTGTGCGCCATATAGATGGAAACACCTAAATGTGGCGGTAGCTGAAGAACGAGGCTGGATAGAAAGATGGAGGATTTTAAGCAATGTAAAAGATCTGAATTTAGCACAAAAAGTATATGAATGTCTGGTGGATTACTTCTCTGTTGTATAAATGCTCCTTATATCACCAGAAAGACGTGTATTTCCCCTTTTAATCTTCTAATTAACTGTTATTGGTTTTATTAAAAAAAAAAAAACTTTTAAATGGAGTCACATTAACAAGGAAAATGCATGAGAGGGATGAGCAGCAGAGTTGATTATATGGGTCCTTCACATTAAAAATTCTGCCAACCAGCTGATTCTACTGTTGTCTCTAGTTTGATGTTGTTTATTGGATGATTGACATCTGAAGACACATTAGTAATTTAACAGTTTCTTCATTTAAAGGGGCAATAAGCAGAAAGTAATCATGTCTAGATTGGAGGAATTAAAAATGTCCATGTGAAGAACTAGAGGTGCAATTTCATCTGGAGTATAGCATGACGTCACACATCATCTCCTGTTGATCTCCAGGCCTGTGTTTACCAGCAAGTCATGTATGTTCATGTGAAGCTCCGCCTCCTCCGTCCTCCCTCCTCTCGGAGCCCTCGGCCCTCCTTCCCTATAAAAGGCTTCAGCCGACCATCGATGGTAGCGCATATTTTCGAAGCAAAGAGGAGAGCGGGACGAAACATTGACCAGAAAATGACCAGGATCCGACATTACCTCAAAAAAACAAACAGAAAAAAACCAAAAAAAACAACAGTCGTTGGCGGAGACGTTCTCGGATAGAGAAAGGGCCGGACCCGGATTAACATCGACCTTGTATGTTCAAAGAGGAAAGCACAGCGAGAGCTAAAGAAGCTACAGGTTGACTGGAAGCTAGCTCTTCTCCTGGACAGTAACAACATAAATGTTATAAGTTACTTCCACATGTTTCACAAAATGATGATCTTGTTTTGCTCAGTGTGTTTGCACTTTCATTTGCAAACAAGGCGAGTGGGGGGAAGAGATTGAGGTTCTTATCTGCTACTGTAACGTTAACTACACCTCCAACTAAAATTATAAATTTGAAATCATGAAATAATCAGTTTTTCAGAATAAAACAGGAAATGCTTCTACTGTTGTTCCTGCAGTTTATTCTCTCTGTAGCGTCACGACCACAATCAAGCTGGATAAATCCTTCACTTTCCTCTCAGAGCTGCCGACTCACATTATGCAAGACCTTGCTCTAATCATCCGTCTGCGACTACTGGTTGCTATGGTGACACGTAGACCAGCAGGAGTCCCAGACAACTGAGGCTTTTCAATGGAAACAACATTGAGGATAAAGAGAGAATTGTGGCAGCCAGCATCCTACAGAAATTGTTTCAAACTCATGGTTATACGGTGCTTAGTCAGTTACTCTCATGACGGGAAATGTTTTGAATGTGCTCTGTGAATCAGGAAAAACTGTCCTGAAGGTCATTTCTGGGTTGGCTGTACAGTGGCTGCATTGTTGTCCAGTAAATCCCATCATCATATGTGTCCTTTCTTTGTTCTCGCCTATGTTCCATCCTGAGTCTCAGCACATCACCTCATGGCTTAATCAAACCTGCCAAGCGTGACTAACTGCTTTCCCGAAGCCTGTGCACCAACATTTTACATCAAATTTTCATTTACAAAGTCACTGTCTGCTCTTGTTGAGTGCATGGAGCCTTATCAATAATGCAGAGTATCGGCCTTAATCGTCTCTAACACATGCACCCATGAACGACCAGTGCTGAGGTTGGGAGCATCTTCACTCCTCCCACCAACCAGACAAGCGCTGCCCTCATCCAAGGTTACCATAACAACAGGGTTTTTCTGTCTGTCAGCAAAGCTAGAGCTGCAAGCTCCGTACAGGCATCATTTGGAAAGACTGTCACACGAGCTTGTGATGAGTGTGCATGTTGTGTGTAAATGCATAAAAATACATTAACTCTTTCTCACTTAATGTTCTGCATCCTTGTGTTAACAGGACACTGAGAAAGACCTGCAGTAATGAGACGACTATGAAAATCCTTCCAGTGAAATCCGTGACCCACAATGTCAGGGGAAGACAGTGTAACATTAGACCAACATTTCATTATTTTCAGACTATTATTTGACTGAAAACTGTATAAAATTTCAGGAAGCATAGTTAGTAATGAAGCTTTCCTTGTGGACTAACCCACTTTCTCCATGACATAGATGTGGTTTATTCCAGGTGAAGCAGCTGTAACTGATAACAATAATATGTCCTTTTCTAGGCCTGTATATGCTCCACAAGACCAGAGAAATGCATCATCTTTCCCAGGGATAAGAAATCAAAGATATTTCTCTGTATTTACAGGCTTTTGCTCTGCTTCACCTGATTTTCATCAGCACAATAAAGTTACAGCACTCATTTGTACAAGATGTCCTAAAAAGGAAACTAGAATTAATATCTTGCAGCTAGTAGATTAAAAACACATGTTTAAAAGGGAGGATTTGAATAAATGTTTCTCACGAAATACCAGACATATTGGTAAAGGAAAAGCTAAGATGCCAACATACACAAGTTGTATTTGTACTGAAAATATCTCTAAATATTGGACTTGTGTGTTTGCATGGCTGACATTTGGAAATAATAATGTTGTACTATTTTATAGACTACATTATTTAATAAAAGCTTAAAAAATGCCACAATGTAGCACGACAAAGCTATGCTAACACTTGCTACAGGTAATCCCCTCAGATAAATTATATAAAAAAAGTAAAATTAAAATTTCTGACTATTTGTTGTTACCACAACCATTAAATGTATATATCACACAAACATTTCAGTTTCATTTAAAGTAAAACCAGGCAGCATAAATGTTGATCAATGTTAGCTACATGCTGGTCAAGAGCGTTAAACATTTAGCTAACAGATATTTATTTCTTTCAGTAGTTCGTAGTGACCAAACAAAAACTAAAGAAAGAGAAAATGATAAAATTCTACTTTACATCCAAACACACACTCCAACTGATTTATGTTAATATTTATTAGCTAGTTATGCTAATATTTTTTCTGAGAAATGGAAAAAGCTAAAACATGAGTTATAATTATGAGAAGTTGTCAGTATAGTCTTGACTGAAATGCTTATTAGCGGTATCTCTGACTGATCTACTGAACTGCAGCTGTTTGCTAGAGGCTATGAAAATGCCATGAAGCTAGCAGTTTAGCTAGCCCAACTTTTCCCTTACCTCTATAAAAATAAGGTGTGTTTGTGTTTCTAGAAGTAAATTATTTGATATTGTTTAGGTCTGTTAAGGGATTTTAAAAACACTGTACATTGTTAAAACATGAGTAGCATAAACTTGATCTATAGTTTCCGCCTAAATGTTCAACAACGTTAGCTACAAGCTGGTCACGGGCATAAACATTTAGTAGTCAGACATTTATTTCTCTCCGTGGGATAGCTGGTGGTGACCAAACCAGGACTAAAAGAGGGGAAAATAATAAAATTCCACGAGGAATGTCACCCTAAACTCTCAATGTATGCTAATATTATTCATATGTACAAAAATATAAAGCTAGCAAGCAAATGGCAATTAAGCCAAATATAACGGCAATTAAGCCAAATATTTATTATGGGTCAAGTTGCAGGTAAAGTTATTTAAAGGCTTATTAACGCTACTGTTAATCAGCACAACAAGCTCAATTCATCCAGAATTCTAAGATTAATAAAATGCTAAGACAACAGCTCAAGTTCATGACTGTGATTCTAGTGGAGGGACACAGCATACTCAGAGATGTGCATGTTGTAACAGGATCTGTTTACTAGCTGCACTTTACAAATTGGTGCTGCTGTTTTACTCTGATATTAAAAGCTGCTTTGGGCTGCAGCCCTACAGTCTGGAGATTATCACAGCACTTCAATCAAAGCAGATCATCATCAGGTGGGAGGCTTCAAATAACTCGTCAGCACAGCTGCTTCATACACGTTCCTGGATATGCAGACTTTCTAAGAAAAAATGTGTATTAATGTGCATGAGAATGACTCTATATAAGATTTTAACCACTATTATAAAAAATTTTACACCACTTTATATTGTGGGTTTTAGATGATGCGGTAGCTCCACATGACTGCAGTTTCACAGTGTAAGAGGGGAGACGTGTCACAGGTCAGAAGTCAGAGCTCTGCATGTCTGAAACAGGCCATAGGTGATTTCACTGGGAAGTCACCAGCAGCCCGACTGGCCAACAAGCAGCAGTATATTTTAGGAACACTGTAATCTGACATTTTCCAAGCTCTATGCCCTGGAAGTCAAATGTTTTCTGCTATTCCAAAGCCAGACTGAAAAAGAAAGTCTTTAAACAGTCTAGGGAAGCCAGTGAGCATCTCTGCTGCTAACACAAGTCTCCTCATGAGTGTATGTCCTAGAATCTAAACAAGAGAAACTACTGTGTTAAAAGTGTTGATGAGTCGACCATGTTTAAAGTACTTCCCCCATTCCAGTATTGGCAGGTTGGAAGTGACATTTATAGTGATGGTGGAAACAGAAACGTTTGGCTTCATCACGTCAGTTGTACTTCATCCCAAAGATGAAGATAATCTATAATAAAAATGTGGAAGTTCCAGAGTGGAAAAGCACCTGTCTGGAATTGTTTCTTGTGTAGGATATATGGACAGTTTTTAATTCACTTGCCAAACTGCAGGAATTACTTGTAATTTATACAAATAAAGCAACAGCTGACAGTAAAGGACGGATATGTGTGATCCCACCACTATTGCTTCCTGCTGCGCTTTATTCTAGCTCAGGACATCAGGTTATCACCTCATCCTCTTCCTTTACTCAGGATTAGATATGACAACATACATGTAAACTATTTTACATACAGCTCTAAAGGCTAATTTTGCATAACAAAGAGACAGAGTTAGCCCTAATACTCTGCCTCACACGACTAACGTTTAGCATAGAACTGGAAGTTTTACCCCCGTTATAAACATTAAGCTCTCATTTAAAGGCTGGTAAGAGCTCTAAGGCTAAATCACAACCCAGAAGAAATAGATGTAAAATAAAAACAGTGAATTAAAAGACACTAAATGCCTAATGTTGAGCTCTTTCTGAAACAGATGCCGTATCACGTTAAGAAATGTGCTTTATTGTAGCTGTTAAACAGTGACAGGGACAGAAAAAACCGATGAAGCTCTGCCAACAAACTGAGGTAAACATGTGTGTAAGCTGACCTACAAAGCCCGCAGCACCGATTCCACATCAGGCTGCGATGAATTCCTGAAACTAACTTCTGTTTGTGTCTGTCTATTTCTAAGATGTAGAAACCTTCCTAAAACAAGACCATGTGTGCTTCTCTGCTGCATGAAGTTGCACCTGTTAGTGGAAGTGGCACATCAGATGCAGCGTGCACATACGCAGCGTGCACATCATACGTCTCATTTGCTCAGGATTATTACAGAAACATTATGTACTATATGGAAACTAAATCTAACTTTTCTGTGTAAGTTACGTCCACCTTCACTTAAAAAGAAGTCAGAACATTCAGCTTCATCAACTTGAAAACAGGAGAAGACGTGTGAAGTTGAAGCATCTGTCCAGTGGGAGAAGATTTCTATAATATTTCTACATTTTGCAGCACTTTTTTTTCTTGCTTGAAATTTAGGGAAGAGGGAAACTGAAAATAGCAGTTTGACAAAGAGAACGACCTCCTGTTCCACTGGAAAAAGTTATTTTCTCTCCACACATCTGTTCCACATGCAGATCTGTTTTATGTGGTAGGATTTAAGGTCTAGTATCATTCATTTCATTGCAAGACACAACACTATCATTTCTTTTTTTTTCTCAGGTCCAGTCTTTCACTCACACTAAAAAACCTGGAAAGTTTAAATGAACTGAACTTTGAACCGTTTCATGAGAAGCATGAACCTGCACAACACTGTAGGAAACTGTTGGCAAAAGACCGATTCCACATCAGGCTGAGATGAATTCCTAACCTCTGTTTGTGTGGTTGTATACGTAATGCACAGGTATTCACACTGTATCACAGAAGCAGAGCTCAAGGAACAAATAAAACAAAGGTGTGTAAACTTGTATGCCGGCTCGAGGAACAACTAAACATAACAACTGTCTCACCACTGATGTTATAAATCACATCATTATTTTCCATCTTGTATTCCAAACAGCAGCAGCATGTACCTAAAGTCAGTGAAGTAGCTTGAAAGGGTCCACATGTGGCTTTGCAGGGTACTTGGCTATGACCACGTCACAAACTAAACCCATCTCCCACACATTCAAAACCAATAAAATACACAAACTTCTAAAAACATTCTCCATGTCTTCAGGGAAGGCCTGAAGAGCAAAGATGAACATGTGAAAGCAGAGCATGAGTCCCATCCCTGCCAGATGACTAATACAGCTCAGCAGCTGAAAGCAGTGGCTGACATCGATTCCAGTGTTTCAGAAACATTTCCTGTTCATCTAAAATGCAGAAACCTTCCTAAAACAAGTCCATGTGTGCATCTCAGCTGCATGAAGCTGCACCTGTTAGTGGAAGATCTTACCAGCATCAGGGGAGGCTGCACAGGGAGGTGCTCCATGCAGTAGTATTCTGGTGGAGCATTCTGGTCCAGGTTGGATTGCCTCCCAACAGCTATTAAGCCCTTATCAGAGCCGCACACCTTACACATGGCTGCGTTACCCATGGTACGAGGCATTCAGTCTATCCCATCCGAACGTAAAGGAATCCAAGGAAGTGCATTAAATCACTCTGATAATCCACTCCCTGCCTCCACTGTCCTCCCCCTAAAGCTCCAGTTGGGGCGAACCCCTCAGACTCTGCCCAACCTGCTGGCCTCAGCAGGGCTTCTGTTCCTGGTGAACCACTTGACTGGACTCAAGTTTTCCTGTTGCAAAAGCCAGCAGAGTGCTAACTCTGCCCATTGCTAATTCCAAATGTCTGACCATTGACTAACAACCACCCTCCAGCCCCCCCTGCCGCCTCCCTACCCGGCTATTTTTACACCCACTAGCCCAGCTATGCGTGCAGAGGGAGGGGGTGAGAGGGTGGTCTGCACAGGGGCGGCCTGGCAAACCAGGAACAGGGAGGTGAAACCACTGATGCAATAAATAAGACCCGGTTTGGGGAACATATGACACCATCATTTCATATCATAATTAGCATTTGCCAAATAAGCTAATTTGTTTTCCAAAGAAACATCACCGTAGCCGTGTTCTAAATACTAAAACAAGAAAAACCCTCATAGTCACAACGTCCCGAAACATGACTCCTAACAAGCTGTTATCTGAAGCTGAGCACTCATCACTCAAGTACTCACCTTTAAAAGGAAAACACCAGCAGAATGTTGCTCATGTAACCAACTTTTCCAGCCCTTTAAAAATTAATTTAAACAGTGAAGAGTTCACCAAGAAACCAAAACAAACCTGGGCTTATATGGAGGAGTTTTATGCTTAGGACTTCTGTCAGAGTATCTGTCACATCTGTGGTATGAAGGAAAAACCTTAACAAGCTTGTTGTCTTTAAGGAAGCTAACCAGAAGATAACTAGACCTCTATAAAAGCCTAAAACTTTGAAACGCTATTGCCTCCCAGGGAAGGGAAAAGCTTTGACTCCAAGCACCTGGCACACTGAGCTGGAATACCATACATTGTTGTAGTACATCTTACTAAGCCCACCGTCACTAATCAAGTTAAAGGGGTTCCTTAGAAACTGTATGACTATGACTAATGTCTACACATTTATCGGGGAATAATACTGCCACATTCCTCTGCGGCGTAAGTGTGGGTGGAGGAAACATATGCAACCAGTGCAACCGGCCTCCATGTGACCTTTCTAAATGTTCCCACCCACACTGAAAACTGATCCCTTTTCACTCCACACTTGCTTAACACCTCCTGTGTGTTGCTTTACCTTCAAAGTGGGAAAGTCAAAGAGTCTGAGAAACGACAGAACGATAACATCTGCAGGCTTTAGCGCGGGTTGGCCTCAGTGGGGTCTGGTTTGTTGCACAGTTCATCATTTTCAGTGACTTTTCATTTGCAGGTTGATCTCCAGCCTTCATGTCAAGGACCATTTAAAGTCAGCAGGCATGGTGCTCTGCTAAAGCAGATCTGTGTCAGGCTGTAGCCCTGAGCAGGCCCCGTATTGATCCTGAATGCAATTTAAAGTAAAGCAGACCTTTTCATGACAATTGACCGGTTGCAGAGAATTAATGGCGAGCTGTTTAAAAGGGGGCTTCAGACCTCAGGGTCTGGAAATGTCTGTCTCATCCACAGTCAAATGCCTGTGGAAACTCTGTGTGACATCACAGAGGTAAATGTCCCTATTCTCTGGGGAGTCTTCTAGGTCATGTTTCACACAATAATCTCACTGTTGGAAATATCACCCAAACAATTCTCATTCATGGCATCGGTTAGCGCAGGGAGAAAGACTCCCGTTGTTTCCAGGCTCATGAGAAAGCAGCTTTGAGTTTTCCATGAATGACTGAACATTAACTGAGCAAGCAAGAGTCCCCTAATATGAGGTGTTTAAATCTGAAATGAAACAATGAGTGATCAATACAACATTTATTTTAATATTTGACTGTTTTAGGACTAATCTACATTTAAAAGTTTTTATAAATGGCAGCCAAAGTTCTAACCTTCCCTGCTGATGTAAGATGAGGAGAATGACCTCCTCTTAGGAAATGTCCATCAGAGTGCAGACGGGTGATATTTAGTAGCAGCCTGCATGTATACCCGGTTCAGAGTAGTAGCCGAGTTTAACAAAGCTACAGAAAGGTTTTACACACATTAAAAAATTCTGTCAACGACAGACACCTTTAAACAACGAGCATCATGGATAACAGGAAGTGGAGGAAAGAGACGGGGTACGCCAGGTAAAATGTGTTTGTACACCTTGGAGTTGAAACCAGGGAGTTATACAGGTTATGCTGGTATATTAATCATGAGGCTAAAACAACTCAATCCTCGTGTTCAAATGAGAATAACATGGCGGGATGATAAAGATCACCAGCTGGAGGTTTGAAAAAGTTCTATAAAAGATCAGATTGATCAGTTTAAAGCCACGTTTCCACATTTCCACACAAAACCGAAAAACCTTTTCCTTTGCGTATTTGAGAAAAGTGGCATTTACACACCAGCGGACTGAAAAACGCCATGCAGGGAACCACAAAGAGGACAAGCAACCATGTAGTGTGCATGCCAGGCCTCTAGTGGGCGGTGAAGCTTTGCAACGACGCACCCCGTTGTGCAACGCGTCCTCATTAGATCAGAAACACAGCAGGGGCGTTGCGTGCCGACTGCTTGAAAAAACAAGAGAAAGAAGAACTGAGGATGGCGAGCCCTGCGTTCTAGTTCTGTGTGAACTGATGAAGAAGTAAATAATACTAAGTATTTCAACTTAGTACCAAGAGAATTTTGATTGGGAGTCACGCCAGGCAAAGTATGATGACCCGGGCCATAAGTAGTAATCCTGGAGCACTAACCCAAGCCGTCCCACCACAAAGACCACCCTGGACTCACCCAGAGGGTGGAAAAGGAAGGCCCCAGCCAGAGCCCCCCAGTGGGCCAAGATCGACACCTGTCGACCCCGCCAGGCACCAGCCAAGGCAGAGGGCCTGCACCATGCCCTGGAGAACCAGACCCCCCAGACAGCCACCCGGCGTGGGCCAGCATCCACCCCGATGTTCTACTCCCCCTCCTCCATCCACCCGAGCAGCCCCGCCCACCATTCACACGCCCCCCCCCCCCCCCCCCAAAAAAAAATTTGTTTGTGTTGTGTTCTTGTGTTTTGTTATCTAAGTGTAATCAAAACTGAGAAACGAGCTGCCTCAGGACGTGCATGCCTCCCAACACCCTACATGTGTGTGTGAGACAGAGAGCGGGGAAGGAGAGGGGTCTGTGGATGTAAGACCAGAGGGAAGCAAACTTCCTCCAGAGGATGAGGCGGTGGCGGCAGTAGGCACCCATTTCCCAGGAAATTTAGGGAAGAGGGAAACTGAAAATAGCAGTTTGACAAAGAGAACGACCTCCTGTTCCACTGGAAAAAGTTATTTTCTGTCCACACATCTGTTCCACATGCAGATCTGTTTTATGTGGTAGAATATAAGGTCTAGTATCATTCATTTCATTGCAAGACACAACACTATCATTTCTTTTTTTTCTCAGGTCCAGTCTTTTACTCACACTAAAAAACCTGGAAAGTTTAAATGAACTTTGAACCTTTTCATGAGAAGCATGAACCTGCACAACACTGTAGGAAACATAAAAGGATGCAAGCTGGCCCGAACCCACTGGTGGGAATGGGCTCAGGGGACCCGACAGGTTCCTGGATAGCGCCAACGGGTGAGGGCTGTAACCAGACTTCACCCTCTAGCATGTTGCTTTTTGATCTCAGATAGCAAGGTTTAACACTCCTTTTTATTATCATTCCCACATTAACGCTCAGGCCTTGAAAAGAGAGAAAAAGTGAACTTTGCGACTATGTCGGCTTCTTAGCATCGCTATGGTTGGCCTATCCAAAGCACAGTGCTCTGAAATTGAGGTTATTGTGACAGGCCTATTCCTGGCCTTGCCCTCGCATGCATGAGACGATCTGCATCACTGTGATGTGAAACAGCTGACAGCTCCAAACTTTTAGGGATCTACTGCATCAGGACAGTTATTTGTAGGAACAGACAGGAAATTGGCCTCTTGCAACATCCAGTGACGTTGCTACTGAAAACACTCTGATGGACAGCTCTGACACCTACAAGCCTTGTATGTTTCATTAACCTTCTCCTTGCTGTAATTTCGTTAACATCTCCTCCAATCCTTCCTCCGAGGAGCCGTCACCTGCCACCGCCTCATCCAATTAAGGCAGCCAATGGGTGAGCTCACGGGTGCATGTGTGACTGCTTGTGTTTGTTTCACAGGTCAAACTTCACCTTCAGCAGGTAGGTCACGTGATCCTGTGAGCAATGCCGGGGTGGAGAAGCCCATATCCCCCTTTCCCCTCCAACAAACACACCCTGTGTGGGGTGGTAATCTACAGGGTGGGATGGTGCAGACAGCAAACCCTTTTAATCTGCGGTGGGCCATATGGTCGCTGGCTGAGGGAGAGGGACGGTGGATAAGGCCAGTTGTACTGCTTTAAGCTTCCTCGGTGGGGGAGAAACTCCTGTGTCTCTGTTTACTACAGAAGGTGAATACATGAAACGGGGCTGAAAAAGGGAAGTCCTCTAGTTTGTTAAATATCTACATTGATGGCAATAAAAACATGTTGAGGAAAGTTTAACCACTTTTATTAACCTTCAGATTCTACATGTCTTGACTGATTTTATCCATTCAAATCCTTTATTTCATGATGATGCCAGAATCTTCATAGGAACCACCCACTTCTAGCATTAGCTTAGAGCTAAACTGTTGCACAGAGGGACATGCAGTGCATGTAGGGGGCTAATGCGGTGCAGCAGGGGGTGCAGATACTCATCTAAGCTAACACAAATCTGGGATTTAACGTCTAATGCTGAATCAAACATGAAGATATATGTATCTCTCAGCAGGTTAAGGAACAGACCACGTTGCAACACAACCGATATGAAAAGAAGAAAACATGAATTATAGAAACTGGAAGGCTGTGTTGCTATGGAGACACAGAAGTGGAAAGGTTTATGCATGGATTTTAGGTTTGTTTAGCAAGAAAGGACCTGCAGAAAACGTCTGCCTTGCTGGATGTCGGCAGCTTTGCAGACCTGCTGAAAGTTTTGGTCCACTTCCTTTGTCCGTCTTTTTTCCGCCTAAACCAGGGCCGCTCACTTCGGTCCTGCGAGGGCTGCAGTCTAGCAGGATTTCTACCTGCTCCAACGCACCTGAATCAAATTAATGAGTCATTGTGTAGAAATTGATTGGCTGTTAGATCCATTTAATTTGATTCAGGTGTGTTGGAGCAGGGAGACATGGAAATCCTGCTGGACTGTGGTCCTCGTAGGACCGAACTGAGTGGCCTTGGTCTAAACTGTGATGAGATGTCTGATTGTGAAGGCAGAGAAAAACACGTAGTTGCTATTTTCTGATCCTCTGATCAGCAGATTAACAGGACTGTGCAGGCAACCTGTGCAGGTGTTTTAACCTCCTATAATGTCACATCTTTGGTTAGTTAATCCGTAATTATGTGTAACTAGAACTTACACACATACACAAACACACCAGCTAAAGTTTGGGTTATTACTAACTAAAATCTCAATCTCAGGATTGTGTTCTTTCCTTCCATGTCCTCCCAGTGCACTGGATCGGAATACACTGTATTTTTAAAGCCTGGCTTCTTAGAACCATATCAGGAAAATAAAATCTAACGTTGATGCTCTCCATCAGAGTTTTTCTGAACACAAACTGGAAAATAAATAATGGTTGTCTTTAGCATGTTGACCCCTCCTTCCTGCCCTCTCTACCCAGTTATAATGGGATTACATCTGGACCACAGTAAACAGGACTGTGTCTGTAAACATACTGACTGTGTCCGTCCTTGATGACCACAATCCAGCAAACAATGTGGCTGGTGGCTTTACACACGGATGCACTGCTTCTTTTCATTTTAATTTCATTTCACCAAATATTTTGTGTAACTGTTAAATAAAACTTCAAAGCAAATGCTTTAAGATGTAAAGTGGAAATGAGCAGATTTTCTGTGATGGCAGCAGCAGCGAGGGCAGGCGATGCAGGTCGGGGATGTTATGCAACAAATATAAGCAGCTTATTAACTTATGATATATAAATCCAGAAACAGAAGAGATGGGTCTTTTAGTTTTTAAGTTGAGCTTTTTATGGTCATTTTTGGGGTCTTTTTATTATCATTATTATTCAGTTTAAATTAATTTGGACTAAATTCCAACAAGCCTCATGTCAAGCACCTTCACACAGTCACAAGAGGAACCTGCAACAACGTCTAACATGAGAAACCCAATATTTTCTGATTCAGAAAGCAATTTTAGACAATGAGTGAGAGGGGAAAGTCTGTATTTTATCAGGACACAAGAACATGGCTCAGGGTGGGTGGCCATCTGCCCAAGCAGCTGGGGTGAGGGGAAAGACAGATCTGGAAACTGCCGGAACCAGTTGGACTATTCTTATTTTACTGTGATTTACTGTACAAGACGAGCAATGTCAAGCAGGTGCAATACAAAACTGGATCAGCACATGTCTAAATAATTGTTTTTTCCCTAAAATATTTACATTTACTTGATAAAATTGGGTCAGAAATGTCAGATATTACTTCAGTTATTGGCTCAGTAGTGCCTTTAAATGTAAAGTTTATAGAAAGCAATTGAAATCAGTCTGATTGTCAAGTGTTATGGCTGTAGTGTTGTCAGTCCGTTCTGTGTGAGGCTATAACACCTTAAAGGACAAGCACAAGCAGAAAACACTTGTATGTACTGATGGTGGTGCCTGGCCTGCATCCAGTGAGCAAATAATCTCAGCGAGCTCCGACCACAGATCTGCTTAATTGAATTGCTGCATTTACAATGTTTTAAGCCTTGCCGCTTTATCGTGGCATCTCAGAATCCACAACAGAGGGAAGCTGGTGCAGAGGGACGGTGGACCTGCTTAAAATAGCAGGCCCAACGCCCACAGAGCTGTGAGAGCTCTGATTGGAGAGGGAAAAGGTGACGATGTGAGGTAGTCAAAAAGCAGCATGAGCTTGGAAACGGGACGGATGGAGGTGGTTTGAAATGACAGAAAGACAGTCTCCAGGTAGTGACACTGATATTAGTGATATTGGTGTTACTACCTGTCATTTCTCTTTGCACCATCTCACAAATTCAAATGATCACCTCCTGCTTTGCTACTTCCTGTCACCCTCCCAATCCCAATTCTCCTTCATATCTACATCAAAAACTGACCTGTTCTAAAATTATATAATTCAAAATGACAGTCCGGTAGTGGTAGCTTCATACACTGAAAAACATTTTTATTTTTCTTGAAGGGAAAGTTGTCTTGTACCAAAAACATGGGAGCGTGGTGCAGCAGGAAGCTGTTTGAGGGGGACCTTTTTTACTGCTGCACCACTAAACCTACAGCAGAGCAGCTGTTACTGGAGATGCTGAAGGTGAAAATGGACGGAGAAAGAAACTCATGTCATTTTCACCAACCTTGTTTCCATAAAGAGCTTGTGGCTCTAGTTTTCAAAAGCAAGTCCAACAAATGCTCGCGCTGCTCTACAGAGTTTCCTAAAATGTTCGTCATATCACTCTAAAGATTAAACAGTCTGAGTTTTCTGTCGGTTCCAAGAGCTTAGAGATGCGTTATGTAATTTTCCAACCTTAAAAATCTTAAAAAGAAAAGTGAAATCCAATATTTCAGGAAATAAATATTTCCAATATAGGCAGAGAAACAACTTTACTACGTTCTCTTCTAGGAAGCCGTGTGACACTGCAGCTAAGTTTCAATTTATGCACCGTTTCACACGCTAGCAACATGCTAGCAAGCGGATATAAACACACCGGCTGGTTTGAACCTGCACTGTAGCTGATTCAGCTAAGAAACACAAGAAGACAAAACAGACAGAACGAGAGTCAAGATACGATAAGAGATCTCAGAGTTCAGGTAGGATGAAGACGATACTGGGTTAGCCGTCGATAGGGGTGCATCAATGAGAAAATGTACTAAATTTCTAAAGTGAATCTTTAAGTGAATGACATTTCAACAGGTTTCTGAGACCTTCTGCAGGAAACAGCTTCAGAATTTAAATCGCTAGTCCCCCCAAAAATGTGTTTTCTGAGCTGTAAACAACCCAGTTTTACTTCATTTGGAGTTGATAAAATTTGTAATTTTTTAAGTTTATTTTAAAAGCGGGATATTGTGGCTAAGAATTGCTCATAACGCCCTCTACAGGGTAAAACCAGGCTATGTTTTTCATGACATAGAGAGGTTATCTATGTCAGGAGTAAAATTTAAAAACCCCACAGCCCCTCCCCCCTGATGCAGATAGGCGGGTCCTTGCCCACCAACGCATATGAAGGGATGTGAATTTATCTGGTGTAGATCTGCTAGTTTCAGACTTCTATTCTTTCACAGAGTTTTTGATGAAATGTTCCTGCAACGGGGTGGATTTGTGCCTCTGAGGAGTGTAAAAGTGACTCTGAACTTTATTCTTTACCTGCTGATCCTCATCTGGCAACAGATAGCAGCTCAAATCGTAGCAGCAGCAACTTCCAGCAGCACTTCCTGCAGCTGCCACAACCTGCCGCAAGTCTCCACAACTTTCCAGAGCTGCTGGAGCTGCTGACAGGCCAGCTAACAATGCTAATGGCTCAGACTGATACGCTGCAGGACCACCTGGTTCATGTGTAGCTGAGGAGATTCAGGAGGGGAAAGTCTTCCACCTCAAAGACGCTCTGTGGTGTAACTGCTTTGTGAATCTCCATTTGCATCTTGCCAGTGAGCTGAGCTGCTGTCTGTCAGTCATTCCTGCTTGTGCATACGGACCCGCCCACTCTCTGCCCCCTGATCACCCCACCCCCCAACCCTTGCAGTTTCAGGCATTTTTCAAATTTGGGAGTGGGTGGTTTTACGCAAAAAGTAGGGGGTGGAGCTACACTTTAACAAAACACAAAAAACTAATTTTTGTAATAAAAAAAAAAAAATCACTGCATACTTGAATGTGTTTGATCAACCAAAAATGTGATAATGGTTATATAAATTACATTTCTACGATCTAGCTAGTATAAACACCTCTCCTCAGCTGGCTGCTGTTACAGGTTCAGTATGGAACACATCATTGAACAGCTGGATGTAAACACTGGTTGTTTCTCCTGGGATGAAGAAAAAATAGAAGAACTACCAACACCTAAACGGCTTTGCTTTAATTCAGTGTCGAGTTCAGTCACTATACGTCAACAAAATGGCACTTCAATGGCAACTAGGGATAAAACACAAGTTTGATCAGGATATGTCAATTCAGCTGATATCACAAAACCTGCCATGGGAATTACTCTAAATTTTATTTGATTCAGGAGCCGACAATCGAGATGACACGATATCACAGCTGATTATTCCTGATCTCAATCAGACATATCCAGCAGCACCTGTTCTACAAAGAGTTCCCCGATCAGTTGCATCTAAATGTCTGATGGAGTCCATGGTGTCTGGGACCAAAAGTTCCTGCAGAGAAGATAAATGGAGCTTCACTCTCACCAATTCAGGAATTATCACCACCAACCCTCTGCCCTTCTGCCTGCTGGCATGACACAGATGCAGCACATGTTTCAGAAATGCCCTGAAGTCAACAGACCAACCAATCACAAACACTGTGACTTCAGCCAAAAGACACTGAGGCAGACGGGGTGTTTTCTCTTAGGCTAAGCTCCTTTGGGTGATCTTTCCCCTTGCATAACTAAGCCACTATCATCTGCTGTGCTGGAGGAAAGTTCCAATTTCATCTTGGCAAATTCAGTCTGAACCTCTCTGGACTGTGTGTCCTGCAGTCTAATGGACACCCAGATGGCCTACAACAATAACTGACATCACTAAGCCGATTCACAAATAAATACAGATTGCTTTTAATTTAGTGTGTTAGACCATCAGGGAACGCTTAAATTCCAAAAATATAGCAGCGATGATGCCTCCACTCCTACCGCTGATGCTGGCAAACACAAGTGCTATTTACCCTTGTGTGTTTGTTCAGCTACAGCGGATTCTCTCTTGGTTACCATGGTGACGGGATTGGTACTGTATTTCTACTAAACGGCAGGGACCCATAGCCCTGCAGCAACCAGATTATAAATGCTCTAATCCAGGATTTTACCAATCCCAGTTCAGCATCAAACAGTGGTGCATGCTGAGTATACATGTACCATCAGTGGTGTGTAAAGGATGGGGGGTGTAGCTTTACTCTTAATTTCAAAAAGGGCAAAGTCCCAATCCACACTGATCACTTCAGTAGAACCAGCAGGACGCTTTTCGTTTTTTTGGTTCCTGAAGTTTCCAGATGTGATATTTAACTATAAGAAGTAGATGAAAAATCATATTGAGCAATAAACGTTTAAACACAATAATCAAGATTTGTAGGTGACATTATGTAAAATATGATCCACTCTAAATGTCCAGCAGATGAAAGGAGCCATGCATGGACTGAAAGGAGGTGAGAGGGGGTGGGGAAGCAGAGATTAACCTCTTCACAACAAAAACATATCTGCTGGACGGCATGTGCATCCAGCTGTGGCCACAGATTAGATGTAAAAGCAGAGTGGATACAAGCTTCACCAGTGGGACAATGAAACTAATGTAATGTTGCAAAGGGGGAGGGAGCGCCAGAGTCAGAGACTGAAAACACTGAAACTACAACATCCTGTGTGAAAGTGGAAATGTTTCATTGACTCTCAAATGATTCCTTTCAGTTTTGTGGAGTCAAAATTTTTCAGTGAAACCCTTCAGCTCCACCTGTTCACCTGCTGTTTAATACCTAACCAGCCAATCACAGGGCAGCATGTAGTCATGTAGGGATTTATCTGGACCAGAATACAGCAGAAGACCACACGGGGTGCCTCCTGTCAGCTAAGAACAGGAAACTGGGGCTACAATTCACACAGACTCACCAACACTGGACAGTAGAAGATGGAGAAACGTTGCTGGTCTGATGAGTCTCTATTTCAGCTCCACATTCAGATGCTAGGCTCAGAATCTGCTGGAAACATCATGAAAACATGGATCCATCCATCTTCTTTGTCCACTTTGGGCCCCTTGGTACCAACATGGCCTGGTTTAACCAGCACAGCCTACCTGAGTATTGTTGCTGACCATGTCCATCCCTTTATGACCACAGTGTAGCATCTTCTGATGCTACTTCCAGCAGGATAATGCACCATGTCACAAAGCTCAGATCATCTCCAGCTGCTTTCTAGAACATGACAATGAGTTCAGTTCATTGGACTCCAATGGCCTCCACAGCCAACAGATCTCAGTCCGGTAGAGCAGCTTTGGGATGTGGTGGAACAGGAGATTCTCATCATGAATGCAGCTGACAAACCTGCAGCAACTATGTGATGCAATCATTTCAATATGGAGCAAAACCTCTGAGGAAGGTTTCCACCAACCTGTTGGATCTGTAAGGTACATAACTGAAGTTTTGTGATGTAGCTTGTAGCTGAAATTTCATTTGTTCAAAAGGAGGTCCAACACATGTCTAGTATGTATGCTCTTCACAGTGAGTGCAGACTGTGCTCTAAGACAATTAATGTTTTTCATGAGTCACACATTCAGGATAATACAGCATCTGGATCCCATTTCAACTAAACCATCTGTCCATTTCTGTCCCTTAACACCTTTAGCCTTCAGACTATAAAAATCTCTGATCTATGTATTATGTAAAATGACTTTCATTATTAATCTCACTACATTTCAAGCCTGAAAACAGAGAAAAAAAACATGGCTCCAGCTTAAATTTAGTCACTTAAATAATACTTCTAAAAGGATCAATCTTAAACAAACAGTCATGAAACAACTATGAAGGAAAAGGATTCCAACTGTGACATATTACAGCATCAGTCTCCTGCTATCATTAAGAGATAACCACAGAAAAAAGAAGAAGGAGCCAAAGAACAGAAAGGACTGGAGAGGGGGAGATTAAGAGGGGGGGTAGGGGGGTTGTGTAATAATTTGATTAATTTCAATTACGCTCTGGAAGGAGCCTCATAACAACTCCTCTGGGTAAAGTTTATCAAGCAATTAAGGTAGCCACACAAGTTTGTTAGATAAGTTTTTCGCTAAACAGCTATCCCTGTTGTCATGACAACCACTGCAGTCTCAGATCATTTCTCTAAAAATGCAATACAGAAATTTCCAAATGATGCTTTTGTCAGAGTGTTGGGAATATATTTTACCTTAAAGTAACACAGAAGCCTGTTTATTGTGAGGATAAAAGCTATGTTTGTATCAGAGCTGAGGCAGATGAAACTGAGCATCTAACCTCACACAGAGCAGGAGGAGATGGAGATGCTTTGGTCTAGACAGAAAACAGTGACTGCGCATTTCCCAGCTGAGCTTTGCAGCAGGTGAAGGTAGCTGAGGGAGAACTAAAGTAGAGGAAGAGCAGATTTACTGTGTGATGGAGGTGAAGAGATAGCAATCCTGCAGAATCAGAGGAGGTGAGCCTTTCAGGGTGTGTTATGCTGCTGCTTAGACAGCACTGCAGTGCTTCAGCAAGTAAAGAGAAAGAAAAGAAAGAAAGATAAGAAAGAAATAACAAACCCACGTTCAACTATTCTCACAGGCTAGAAAGATGTGGGCATCCAGGCAGAGGTTTGTTGAAGCAAGGGCTTTGAAGGTTAAATAATTATGATTTTTTTCCTGTAAAAATAATTAAAAATGTTCTCTTTTGTTGCCAGGGATAAAAGTAAGCTTCCCTATAAACAATCTGTCTCTCTACATCGATAATGTTTGGTCAAACTTTTCTTCTTTTAAAATAGGAGTTACGTGACTGAATAACTTTGGTGCACTGTGTAGCTTATTACTACTTCCTGGTTCCTTAACCAATCATATGCGACTCCCCAAGGTTGCCAAACAACAGCAGAGTTTGGTATTTTATGTCGCCAAAAGAGCAACAGTATTCGGGTATGGAGGGTATGGGTATGGGGGAGGCAGTTCTGATTTGAAACGCTAGGTGTCAATGTTACTTATTTCGCCTTTAACAACGAATGAAATATCAAAGGTGCAGTGAATGCATCCATGACATCTTTCCACTGCAGTATGGAGTCTCGGCTGTTTTAAACTGTTCTGTGGTCAACTGAACGGGTCATCGGGCCAAAACAGACAAAGGGAGACCAGAAGCTGCTCAGGGAATCTTTTCAGCCCTTTTCTCATGAGAAAACATTTAATATTATGTTCTGACCTCTCATCTTCAAAACAAAGATGTGTTGCATTGCTGAGGGGTATCGTTCACCTGAGATCATGTGGGGAATCCCCTATCATGTCAGTTTCACTAATCCATGCTATGTTTAAAGTAATATGTAAAACAAGGTAACTCCAAACTATCTGCTGGTGAGAGCAAAGTATAAAAGTCTGAGGAAAACACTCACGTGTTCTTCTGGTCGCTGACATGAGTGTGACTGGACTAACACCGTCCTCCACCACTCCTCCTCTCGTTAAGCATCCAAAATCAACAGTGTCAGGAGTGTAAAATGTCATGTGATGAGATGTGATGGCAGCGTGACGTTGACTGTTCACATCGCGTAGCAATGTATGTAAACTGAAGCGCTGTACAACTTCCAGCCCTTCATTGTGAAACTGCAACATTTTTTAGCTGTAGCACAAGTTGGTATACCAGTTCATACTGGTTTATATCGGTTCATACTGGCTCATAATGGTTCAAACCAGTTCATACTAGTTCATAACGGTTCAAACCAGTTTACCAGTTCATAGTGATTTATACCGAATCATACTGGTTCATAATGGTTCAAATCATTTTACAAGTTTATACTGGTTTATACCGGTTCATACTGGTTCATAATGGTTCAAACCAGTTTACCAGTTCATACCAGTTTATACCGGTTCATACCAGTTCATACTGGTTCAAAACAGTTCATACTAGTTCATAATGGTTCAAACCAGTTGATACTGGTTCATACCTGTTCATAATGGTTCATATCAGTTCATACCGGTTCATACTGGTTCATGCTGATTCAAACCAGTTCGTTCCGGTTCAAACTGGTTCAAACTGGTTCCAACCGGTTCAAACTCAAAACTGGTTTTTATTTTGCTATGATATATATATATATATATATATATATATATTTTTTTTTTAATAACTCAAAACATTGTTGGGAAGTGGTGCAGCAGGAACCTGTTTGAGGGGTGACTATTTTCACTGCTACACCGATAAACCTGCAGCAGAGCAGCTGTTATTGGAGATGCTGAAAAAAAGTTCAGAAAGTGAAGCTGCAGAAGACGTCGGACATGACGATGTATCTATTGTCTGGAGATACTTTTGTTTTAAAAGGTTGAACGTATACCAAACTACTAGTTATTGAAGATGATGTCAAGTTAAATATGTCACTGGAGGTGGCAACACGGGGGAATTTGCTGCACACCTTAGCTGCTAGCATGGCTTGGAAAAACAAGAATCTCTAAAGATTTCTAAAGATCAGCACTAGGGATGCCATGATCAGTTAATTTCATTCATCACAGTACTAAACACTATGATTACATAATCATAAACATCCCTCAATATCATCACTTTCCATAAAAGATTATGTCTGAACCACGTCAGCAGATGAACACAATTTCTGCACAGAATGAAAACAAACATCTGCATGTTTGTTTTCATTCCATGTGAGCTGCAGAAGAGATGTGTTGCAGCGGAAATCTATGGCAGAGAAAGAGATATTCCAAACAAACAAACAGATCCATGTCAGAATTTTGTGGTTATAAAAGGAGGAAAAAGATCAAGGTTTCAATTTCCAGCCTGCAAAACATCGCAGTAGAAATATGTCCAGTATGTTTCACCAACTGTAGGACAACCACCAGCTTTTTATGCTAAAGGTAAATCTTCAGTACTTAGGTAAACATTAAAGCCATTTAATCAAACATAACATAATTTAATCTCATTGTGTCATTTATAGTTTTACAATTTTGTTTGGACTCACTGAATGTTCACATGCCTAAACAAAACAACTGTAAATTAAACAACAGTTTTTAGAAATAAGATGACAAACGTTAAAAATATGAACCACTAAGGTTCCTAGTGCAGTTTGGTGCATGATTAACTAAAATTCTGCATCTCAGAGACAGGACGAGACTGGTAACAACACCTGTGGATGTTTGCGTTAGCGCCATTGGTTCCATAGCTGTTAGCTGCAAGCTGCAGTGACAGTCAGTTTGAGCAAATGAGTGGACAAAACTCAAACACAGCCACTAGTTAGCTGAGGTTAGCAGGCTGATCAAGCTCAAAAGAGACCATAGCTGTGTCCCAATTTAGGCTCTAAGCACTTTGAGGTGCAGATTCATCAACTAAATACGTCATCGTGGTGCCAAGCACTGTCCCGTTTAGAATCAGCCTCCGAATCCAGCCTACAAATCCGCACGTTTTGCCTGAACCAAAGTTTGCTGGTGATGCATCCTTTGCAACCTCTTTTCTCCCAGAATTCATTGAACGACCAACCAAGCTCCAAAGAGTAGCCAACTTTTTAAAAAAAGATTTTTTTATGTCACTTTAGTAGAAACGTGAAAAGAAATAAACTCACAATCTCACGAAGACATGAAATATCCGTGTCTTTTTAAGGGATTGAGAGTCTACTAGCTGGAAAACAACAGAGCCTCAGATCCCCCCCATTATTACTCGGTGGGTGTTAACATTCACTAACATGTCCTATGATATGTGAACAGTAATTTCAGAAGTTCAACGTCTTACGCTGCTGCTATGGGAAATTCTTATTGGCTAAGTAGGCTGTCCCATTTCACAAACATTAAGCGGACGTCGAAGTGTGCAGACCCTGAGTTGGGACACAGTTCATGTGAAAGATAAGATGTAAAATAAATTAGAAATAAGTTCAATTATATTTCATAGCTAAACTCTAGCTTAGCTAGTTAGCTCAACTGATCCAAACAATTAGCTACTCAACTACCGTCACTAATCATTTAGCTGCTATCATTAGCTACTCAACAAACTGGTGTCCGAATGAACAAATGTGTGCTGCTAGCTAAATAATCAGCACACAGGGCTACCAAAAATTATGATTTGGAGAGTACTAGCTAACATTATAAGCTAATAACTGAAAATTTCAAACCCAACATGATTACAAAGTTTTTAAAGTTAACTAATGTTATGAACATCGGTTGTTTTTATGATAACAGGACTAAGTAAGCTATTTTCAAACTGTGTCATTAGCTTCAGTATCTCATTGGAAAAATAAGCAAGAATTAAATCCCTGGATGATCAGACCTGATGACTGAGATAAAGCTAACAGTAGCTGCCCATACCGACACCAAACCCAGTGGCAAAGACTTTCAATGCGTAAACCCACAGAAGGTTTTGCAGACTTGATTGTCTGCACTTGATGCCCCAGTACTGAATTACCCTTTTATGTACTTAGAGCCTAATCACAACTCTTGCAACATCTGTTGCATGAAACAACAGGTTTCATCAGTTTACACTGTGTGCAGCTAACGGACACCGCTAATGGGATCAACAGGGGGGTGATGCATACTGATGGCATGAACTGCTGTGCTTGTTACACAAAGTTGTGATTTCAGCTGGAACTAATCTGCTGCTGTCGTTTGGTTTTATGAGAAGATATCTGGCAAAAAGAAGTCTGGATTAAATTACCTCTTCTGAGTCTACACAGTTGTAATCTACTGTAGCAAAAACCCTGAACACCCAAAGCTAGTCAGCAAAACATTTAACTGAATTTGAGAAGAATGGCAGAAATGACTGATTAACCCCAGAGAAAAACTGCAATGTTGTAGTTTTCTTTTCTTTTTTCTTTTTTTTTTTAAGAAAACAATAACAATGAATTGGATAATGTCTAATTAACAAGCTTAGTTGTTTCCTCCCTGTGTTGTGCAGAGGATGTGAAGGATCATCCATTATATAAGAACAAGCCCTACATGAAAAAAATTCTAGTCTGTATGTGAGGAATAAGTAAAAACTAAAAATGCACATGGATTTAGTTTGGTATGGATTGGTTTTAAATGTCTGCTTTGCACATTTTCTGGTTGTTAATAGTTGTTAATAGTTAAAAAGGCAGCTCATCATTTTTATAAAGAAGTTTAGAATAATCTTAATAGAAATCCCAGAAAATGGAAGGACAGCCCATGCACCCTCTTCACTTCACACTGTGTTTTCTCAGCTTTGTTATCTAGTTGGTGAGTCCAGTTCAAAGCTTTAACCTGGCAGCATCCAGGTGAAGCGCCCTACCCCCCAGGCCCTCTGAGTATCATTACCACACAGTTAATTGTTTTCCAGCAGAACTTGACCACTGGTCATAAAACATCCATTTTTACGACACTGCTCTTGTGGCTGTGATGTAAAGGTCTGACCTCGGGTGCTGGTCAATCCACTGAGCCGAACTGGGTATGTGTGCGTGCACTGAAACAGGCTTATCAGGAAATCCACGTGATTGCATTTCAGTTAAAAATAAAAGCGACATAGGCAATATAACGCTGTCACACACTCCTTCTGGGGTTTATATGGGGTGGATGCATGGCTGCGTGGCGGCAGTAATGTTTTCACAATATCGGCTTCTATAATCATTGATCTCAGTCACAATAGAGTTTGTTCATGGTGTCAGTTTCAAAAGTGCATGAATAATACCCAGAAGAAGGATCGTGTCTTTGCTACAAGACTTGAAACTTCATGTGTAAACTCTGCTTTGTTTGGATTTTACCAGATCCAAGCTGCTTTAATGTTACTGTCGTTTGGGAAGATGAGGTGAGTTCACTTTCAGTTTCACGTTCTATTTCTGCTCAGTTTCCTTTTTCAGTCCGCTGGTAAATATTGTTTTAATTTTTGGTTTTCATTCATGTTAGCAGCTAGCTTACATGTGTATGTGATGCACAGCTGGATCTGTAACTGGATCAGCTGATAATAAATCATGCTTATCACAGATATAGACGTAATTTCAAATGTGATCTAATTTTGAGAATGTTGTATGGATGCCATACAGGGTCAGAGTCAGGGTCAGGGCTGTGTTAGCCACCTCCATCATCAAACACACAACATACAGATGGGTTTTCATTCACTAGCGCAGTAAATCTGAAGCATAAAATAGAAATAAACCAGATACACAGCCAGTCTAAAGTTTGGACACACTGACACATTAAATGTAACGGGTCATGTATGTTTCTGTTGACTGGTTTGAACTGAATAACCGGGCTGAATAGGTTGTGTTGCTCTAGTAGAAACGCTGGCTGTCCCCAATGGAAACAACTGCAGTGGACATCCACAGAAGAACAACTGAAAGTTCTTCTGTGGGAATTACTTTCCCATCTGGGAAGATACCGTGAGTTTGTTGTTGTTCTGGCTCAAGTTGTAAACAGCTGGTAGCTCGTGTCATTTTACTTTTTGCTATGTTGCTAAGTTGCTTCCATTAGCTTCATGTGCATCAAGTCTCCTATCTGTCCACCTTTTCTTATTCACATCTTCCAAAGCCAATAAAAAGCAAACTTACTCGTATAATCTAAAATAATCCTCTTGCACCATCAGCCTTTCTGGTCATTTACACATGGACATAGACACGATGCAGCAGCGGAAGGAAAAACCTGGACTCAGGCTCCATTGCCTTCTTTTGTGTATTTAACAGACTCATATATATGTGTGCAGAAAAATGGATGGGATTCCCAATCCCTGCACACAGGTTTTAGCAGCATTAAAGCATTTAACAGTATATTCATGCATGTGCAGAGGGACAGTCCTGCACAGAATAACCTGTCCTAAAAACTCCCCCTGATATGGCTTCATGGAGCAAAGCCTTCATTAAAACCACTGACCATGAAAACTTTGCATATGCCAGTGGTTCATCTTTACAAATAAACATACAGCGGGAGTGTGTCTGGGACATAGACCTGATCTGTGGGGAAACAGAGTGAACGTATGCTGCGCTGCACAGGGATGCAGCACAGAGGGAACTGCGTAGCTACACCTACACATATAAGCTGGGTATTTATAGGAATCTTGCTGTGTTTTAATGCTGACCAGCCAGGCAGGAGGGGTGGAGACTGGTTCAGCAGGTGTGTAAGACTGGCAGGTACACAACTGAATGCAGCGTGATGAAGGACAAACTGAGGAAGAAGAATGCTGACAGCTTCAGGGTTCGTTAGAACCACAGCTGACAGCTGATTTGTCACCACATGGATGAAAATGGTTGGACAGTTTGAAAGTTTTGAGCGATGGATCTGAGGTTGGGGGACAGGTTTGAGATCATTCCGGTTTTACATAAAACTGATCCCATAAGTCCCAAAACAAGTCTCTCTGCCTCTGACGGCACCACTGAAGACCACAACATGATGAAGAAGGTGGAGATGGAAAAAAGCGTCAGTCTGGACTCATCTGAAGTCCCTCATTTGGGACTTTTATAAAGTCTCAGTCCGTAAAGGTGAGGTGACGATGATGACAATGATGATAATGATGATGATGATTATGATGGGGTGAACATTGACTGGTCACGTTGGAGTGGGAAGGGGTGGAATGTGGTACCTTCCGCTTGCGTTCAGCCCGTTCCCTGGAACGCCTCCTCCTCTCCCTGGCTTTCTCCAGAGCCTTCAGGTCTGGAGGCTGGTCCATCTCAGACCTGGCCTTCTTAATGTGAGCCGCGGCGTGAGCCATGGCTGCCCGCTCACCGTTCCCTCACAACTTAGACTAAAGCTTGTCGATCACTCCTGAACAGTCCTGTCAGGCTGCTTGCCTCCTCAGCAAAGAATGACCAGCTTCCCCTCACCAGGTGACTTCCTCTCCCTCCAAGGACAAATGATCTCAAGTGGATAAACGTGGGAAGAGGACAGTGACAGCGCTGGTATCCTCACTCCTCTAACACTCATGCACAGTGGAAGTGTGTTAAAATCCTCCCTCCCAGCTGCCTGGGTAACTGCATCTGAGACAAGGTTGGAAAGAGAGGAGTGGTGGTCTGCTACACATCACCAAGAGGTAGGCTCGATAACCAATAGAGAAGCCAGAAAAAGGCAGAGTGCTCCACCCCTCCCCTCACAGCTCAGGCTGCAGAGGTATAACAGATGCCATGGAAACCTGGGAAGCCTCTGATTTGGACTTCTCTCTAAATGCACAGCTCCCCCACAGATCAGGCACCAGAAGGGGAGGGGGGACTCAGGGGGTATGAGGATTATAAGAAAAGGGTTGAGGAGGAGTTACAGGAAACAATATGTGGGTGGAGATACAGGACACGGAAGCACCAGCATGTGTCCTTTGGAAAAAAGAGAAAGGAAGGAACCACTTTCAGTAAATGAGAGGGGAAACCAGCTGGTTATAGTCTGTATGTCCTCCACCATCCACCTCCCTGGTAAGATCGGCTCATGGTACAGTCTGCTCGGTGGACGGGAGATTTTACAGCTCCAGAGAAAACACACACACATAAAACACACAAGTCAGTTTACTCTCAAGCATACGTTCACAGTTTTCAGGCTTGTAGTGAGGAAAACAGAGTAGCAGCATCGGCAGAATTTATGCTTGACAGAAGTAAAGATGTGAACATTTTAATGTGGTAGGAAGGAGATCCGGTCGGTACACACCATATCGCCAAACAGATCTACCAGTCCCTGTCCATGGTACTGAATCACCACGTTTTAGAGAGATCACTGATGTCTAGCAACCATTAATTTATACTCATATTTTATATGTACAGCAGCTAAACTCTGACACAAAGACAAGCATCCCTCACATAACACCACTGGCTGCAGTGCTTATCTTCACCCAGCCTCACCCCTTTCTCTTTTTAATGCCACACCGCCACCTAATGGCCTGAATCAAAATTACAGTCACCAAAATGTAGCTGGTAAAACTAAACTAACTCCTGAGTAGCTAGAAAAACATCTGCAGTGAAGGAATGTTTATTACCTTTTATATCAGTAACCAGCCAGGAAGAAAACAACTGACTTGATTTATCAGCTTCTGAAGGCTTTTGCTGCTAATTTGGGTAAATTGGAAGCTGTTTGATGTCTTTCAGGCTAAGACCAGACCATCAGGTCTGGCTCCAGAGGGAGACCCAGTAGTCCTGGTCTGTACAAAGAATCTGGTTGTATTCTTCATAAGGGCCCAGGACCGCTTTGTGTTGTGGTCCAACACACCTGATGCAAATGAAAAGGTTCACCAACAACTTGTTGCCAACTTCTGCACCAGCCTGTTAATCAGAGTCAGGTGTGTTGGAGCTGGGAAGCACTTAAACCTGTAGCTCTCCAGGACCAGAGTTGGTGACCACTGTTATAGGGGAATGGATGAACCTGTAGCACACAGGATTACTACGGTAGGATGTCTGTGGTAAATCAGCCTGGTCTCTAATCTAGTCCCAAGCTTCACTAACTGAGATAGGGAGGGATGAACTGGTTTTTGTATCATACCGCTAATCTGCTGAGGGTCTCTGAGTGATTAAAAGACCTCCAGCTGCTTCCACCTTGCAAATAATCCTCAACACAACAACATAGCGTATACAGATCTTACAGCCCGGGGAGAGTGGCCCTGACACAGCTAGGAGGCGGAGTCAGTGGATTCAATGAAGGCTGGAGTAGAGTGGGGCTAAGAAAGGTGACTGGGGGAGACGGTGCATTGTGTGAGCAGGTCACATGAGAAAATGAACTGAGGTTCATGACCAGACGGGTTCTATGCTCAGATTACTGATTTCTACAATAACTCTGAATTTCTGCAGCAAACTGAATAATTGAGCCAGAAGGTGATTGGTTGGCTCAGTAGGAACTGTATGTACGCCCCCCACCTCTCCCAAACACACACACACGCACACACACAGGCTTCATTACTCAGCTGTAGATGTCAGGAGCAGGTGCAGCAGGACCAACTCAACTGGACCAAAAACACAGCTCTGAGCAGATTTCCACATCAGTGTGAACTTACCTAGAAGAAAAGGAAAGAAGGAAGAAATGAGGCACAACTCCGAATGTTTGTCTTAATCTATGCAAACGATGTAATTTGCCAACAAAGCTGTTGTGAGCAGTTATGCCTAGACATGTAGGTAAAGATCTCACAATGACATCATCAGCAACTAGCTCGCTTTTCAACTGAAACTCAGTAAACGGACACTGAGGTCTGGAGGTTTCAGAAATGACTTCATCATCATATGTGTGATGGGTCAGGGAAGCCAGATGGACCTCAATCATAAGCTCAAAGCCTTACAGAAAAGATGTGGACTCATTCATGTCAACCTCAGACCATGCTGATGTTTCACCCCATAAACAGCCATCCATATCTGAATTAATCCTTTAACACAGATTATAACAGCAAGATGTGACATTTCTGGTACATTTCAGCCTCAGAAAATCCAGTAGGTCATGGTTTGTCTTAGATGCTCAGCAACCTATCCCACTGCATGGTATGAACACTGAGAATGTAGAAAACATTTGCTCCAGGGTTTAATCTTTTTCAGAGTTTCTTCAGTTTGTAAGGGCCTTTTCTAGCTCTGCTCCATCAGCTGGGAGCAGGATACAGCAGAAACTAAAGCCTCATCAGGAAAATGTAAAGTTCTTTAGAGGAAACATCTTTAAATTGCTCGTTTTTAGTATCTAACCTGCTTTATACCTTAAGATGACCCCTAACTGCTATGCTGTATAGAGCTGTTTAAACTCTAACTAAATGTTTTCTGTCTCTCCAGAACAGGTGAGACTCACTTGAACTATCTGTATATATATATATAAAAAAAAAGCAGTATAATAAAAAAGCCAAAATCATAGAAAATATTCCTCATGATGCAGGATGGTATGGTAAAGCCTGAAAAACATCCCACGTCAGGCTCACTCACACACCAAGCATCCCTCCAGCCTCCCCAGAGGTGGTGGGGGGTTGGGCCTCCCTTGAGTCCGGACTAGACAAAGAAGCCGTGCGAAAGTGGCCACGCCTTATCTCTCCAACATTAGTACAAGCTGTCATTAACACATTTATTATAACAAATCTGACCTGGTGTCCAAACCTGATCCAAGCATGCCATGTGTGGGGTGTTATCTTTGTATGCAGGGCCCCTCTGACATGCATGGAAACCCAACCTGTGGGGGTTGGGCCCAAGTATAAATGTGTATATCGTATATTCTGCATGCACCTGTGCCTTACTCTGAGGCCCAGGGGGGTGGGGGGGGGGTTAATTTATTACTTGAGGAAAGCTCAATGACGGTGCTGCTGCAGAGATTAAGATGTAATGTATCTTACAGCTGCAAAATAACACCAACAGCAATAGAACTGAGCTCTTTTAATTGTCAAATGGCCCCCAAGGGACTAATACGTATCAGCCTGAACAGGCATCATGTTACGAATGTCAAAGATCAATAACAGAGGAAGGAAATATTCACTCTTTTTTTAGCATATAGCCTCACGATGCTCACGTGGATGCAAGAATTCCCTTCTGGTAAAAACACTACCAACAGTAGCTGCTCTCCATCACCCATTGCCTAGCAACAAGGGTGCAGGGCGTTGTCAGCAGCAACAGTGGAGCGGACAAACATAGAGGCAAGGCTCCATGTGTGTTGGATAAACCACGTCCCCTGGGCTTCATTAGTATAAGCTTTTCTCACCTAATGATGCTGGAGATGTAACAGAGGCCACTTCCTGGCTGACATTATCACACGACATGAATACAACAGTCAGATGTCCTCATCTCCACTGATAGTGGACACAAAAGGGTGATGGAGTGTTACAGACACAGAAAGAGAAGGGATGTGGTGAGGAAGGTCGATTCATCCGCATCCCGCCCAACTGAGCCAAATGAACCATCCCAGAATTCCCTTAAGGCCATGATGACATTAACCATGTCTGCTCTCCTTCATGTTCCATTTTCTGCTCTAATGTGGCATTGGAGTGCAAATAAACAATAAAATCTGGTCCCACACACATAAAGTCTGCCCCCTGCTGGACAGTTAATGCTTTCCAGTTAAAAAGCTCCGAACTGTTCTACTTTAAATGTGTCCGTAAAGTATTCAAGTACTCGTAAAGTTGCCAATATTTACTTAATGCTGGGCTGTCACAAGACTGAGGAATTCAAGGAAAGAGGACCAGACCAAGCTGGTCCAGGACCCCAAAAAAGTTCCCCATTGTTCCTTATGCAGCTGGATGGATGGATAGATGGACAGATGGATGGATGGATGGATGGATGGATGGATGGACGGACGGACGGACGGACGGACGGACGGACGGACGGACGGACGGACGGACGGACGGACGGATGGATGGATGGAGAGATGAATGGATGGGTGGATGGACGGACGGACGGATGGATGGATGGATGGAGAGATGAATGGATGGGTGGATGGATGGACGGACGGACGGATGGATGGATGGATGGAGAGATGAATGGATGGGTGGATAAGTGGATGGACGGACGTATGGATGGATGGATGGACAGACGGACGGATGGGTGGATGGATGGAACTTCCTGTTTTATGCTGCAGGTAACAGGAAGTCCAGTGTTGTCACTGAGTAACCGCCTGGTTTGTTTTAGTGTTTTGGTGACTGATTCAGACTCACATGGGTTTCTTTATTTTGTTTATAGCAAATTTTACACCAGTTTGTCAGTCTGTGAAGCAACAAGTTCAAATACCTGGTATGAAAACTGTGTGTGACCATAGCAGTGTCCCAATTCAGACTTAGGAGTGTGCAGACTACAGAGGCTACGAAGTGTCCTACGTAGTCTGCACACTCCGAAGTCTGCTTAACGCTTGTGAAATGGGACAGCCTACCTAGCCGATGAGTATTTCCCAAAGCAGCAACGTAGGACGTTGAATCACTTCAACCTCTGAAATTACTGTTTGCGTATCATAGGACATGTTAGTGGACGTTAACACCGACCGGGTAATAATGTTAAAAAACAACTATCTGAGGCTCTGTTCCAGCCATTAGAACTTCATTAACCCCTTAAAAATACACAAATATTAAATATTACAGAAGCTTAATGTCACCGTTTAACAAAGATGTTTTTAATGTATATATATATATAAAAAAAAAAACTCTTTGGAGCTTTGTTGCTCATTCGGCGCTGCAATGAATTCTGGGAGAAAAGATGCCGCAAAGGATGAATTGTCAGCAGCTTTTCTTTGTTGGCCAAATGAAGTGCGGATTTGTAGGCTGGATTCGGAGGTTCCATCCACATGGGACGGTGCTTGGCACCATGTAGCAGACGAATCCGCACTTCGAAGTGTGCAGACTACGTAGGTTACGGAGTGTGCTACGTAGTCTGAACGGGGACACAGCTCATCTTTGTGTTTGTCCAGTTTGCAGATTTGAACTCATCTTGTGTGTTTTAGGTACAGTGACTAACTGTAAACATTTTTACATTATCAATAAACCAGATGCTAAAAACACTTATCTTTATAAAGTATAAAAGGTACATCGCTAGGGTGCAAATGTGCAGCAGGTCTAAATAACCCAGGAACAACCATATAACCAAGAGCTGAAATATATTTACAGCTGGCTTGGTGAGTGGGCTTGTAGCACTAGTGAGAACCAGTTTTAGTCAGGTCTTGCACACTGATGCAAAGACCTTCTTAACTAGCTTTACAGCCTTTGTCCAGTTAATGAGTCTCTCAGATTTTAATCCATGGTGAAAAGACAGAGCAGGGAATCCCAGTTATGGGGGATTAGGAGACAGAAGGAGAGCTCAGAACACTGACACAATCTGAAAGGTTTCATTAGAAATATAAAATATTTCTCAGGGGAAGAAACTCTCCATGAAAACTCTGCAAACAAACCACTAAAACTCCAGAAATCCTGGCTAAATGAGCAGCTGGAAGCAAGTGCAGATCTAAGCTCCTCTGTGGTGGATAAATCACACGTACAGAAACAACAAACTACAACAAAAGCATTTAACGTGTGTTTAACATCTATAAAATAAGATGAATTTAAAACAGAATTTGCTCAATTTTACATAATTTTCCTCGAGAAAACCTTGTAGTATTAGCAGGATGTCAAGTTCACAACATTTAAATTCCTTTCAATAAATAAATGTTTCTACTCATTTTTGAGAAAAAATCATATTTTTAACTAGTTTATAATTCTTTAACATCAGATTTCACATTAAATGTGTGATAATTTCTGTTTAATGTGCATCATCGCTGAATAAACAACAGTTTCAGCTTTTCATTTTAGAAACAACAGTTTCCACTTTTTCACAATAAAACACAGAAATGCATCATTCTCAGTGTCATTACGGACAATTTTACACTAAATCTTAATGCCTGAATTTATTTAGAATTATAAAAACAAAAAATAGCAAAAACAGGAAAAAACTAAAGTACAATTACATACTAGATAAAATAATACCAATAAATAAATAATATAAATAAATACATAAACAATAGTAAATACATAATAAAAAATAATTAAATAAAAAAAATATAAATAAATAAAATAAAAAAGAAAGACTGATAGTGGTTTGTTGCACATTTGCAAGAATAGGCATTGAGGGGTTAAAAGTGAAGTCAGGTATCTACAATATGGAGCTACGAGTCAGTAGAAGGTCCTGCCTGCAGGTCAGAGCTGGAAACTTTATATTCAGGCCTTTAATTTTAGATTTATGACATTTCTGTTGAACTACAGAGCAGTTTACATGTCAGGCTGAAGACTTGGAATAGATAAGTCCTCTCAGAGTGGAAATATGAGCCGCCAGTCAAAGCTCACCTGGCCTGTTGCTCCAACCACCATTCCTGTGTTCATGGGTGCTGCCGAAGAGGCCACGACACCACCGGAGGAAATAGATCCACTGTGTGTGCGAGTGTCCGGGCCAAGATGGAAGCGTGTGGGCTGAGAGTGATGAGTGTATGTGCGAGATGGGGGGATTAGAGTGTAACGTGCTGTAGGTATTAACACACTGCAGCTGACACACACACTCAGACACACACACATGCATGTGTGCATGCTGAGGGGTGTGTGTGTTCTTAAAGGGGATTATGTGGACAAAAATAGAGGAGTCTTTTCTACTGACCTACAATCAGCATGTCGCGGTTGAGGAACAATGAAGTGTGGAGTGCACACACAAACATAGATGCACACACATCCACAGGTAATGAGGAAATACCTGCTGGAGTATCGCTTCCAGTCCAGCTGGGAGCACTTTCTGCTCCGCTCTGTTTGTCTGACGGAAAATAAACCAACATTTTCCAGATTTCATCTCAAAGCTGCACAAAAAAAGACCCCAGTGTTCCTCATATGACAAGAGGAGTTGTTTAAGAGCACCTGAAACCAGTTGACAGGCAACCGGACCGTCACTCCCACTATCCATCCGTGTATCTTTAAGGATTGATACTATGGTGACAACGTCGATATTTTAATGTAAGGTTTGAAAACTGTCAAAATCTTTATAAAGGAGGATAAATTGGTTTGTGGTGGGTTCGGTTCACTGCTCTAACAAAGCTACACGCCCGTTTCAGCTTCTCTTGCTGAAATAAAGCTAAATTCAGATTTTTGACAGAACCAGTAACAACTTTGTTGCTTATACATGAATAGTTAAAAAAATTAATGCTTTACTTTAGCAGATTTATCTCTTTGCATTAACACGTTAATTATGACAGCCCTATTAAATAGTATCATTATCAATATCAGTTTCGCTATTAATGATAATAGCCTTTTAATTAGGTTTCAGATCGAAACCAAAGCTTGCAGTATTGCACACCCCCAATGCACAGTCCTTAGTGAAGATGGAGGACACATTAATATTTCTGTTTTTCTTCTTTGGGTTGGGCAGGTGCGTTAGTGGTGTATCGCTGCCATCTACTGATCAATATTACGACCGTTATATCCTCTTCAACAGTGATCCCCAACCCTGGTCCTCAAGCCCTGCTGTCCTGCAGGTATTAGAGGTTTTGCTACTGTAACACTCCTGATTCAGATTAAACTGATCTCTGACCAGCTCTGCACAAGTCTGCTACTGACCCATTAATTTGAGTCAGGTGTGTTGCAGCACAGAAACATGGAAAATCTGCAGGTCTGTGGGCCTGGAGGATCAGATTTGGGGATCTCTGCTTTAAAAAACCAAAAATGTTCTGCCAAGGACATTTCATACTTTACAAGACATTTCATAGCCCTTCCAGGGTGGGGGTTTGTGCAGGGTGGAGTCCATATCCTTATATTCCTGACATGGTGTGTTGTATGGATCTCCATACTTCCTCGCCACCTCGACCAGCTGTTCCTACAAATTATTCATTCAACCTTGTTGAATTTCTTTTGTCTGCGGAAAACCAGAAATGAAAAGCTTCCAGTTTTCCTGTATTAACCACGCCCATTTATGACAAATCAAAACAGTTATCAGACAGCACACACAAAATTGTTTGCCTAGATGATGTGTCGAGAATGAGCCGCGAGGACCCCCAAATCAGGCTTGCAGTTCTGCAAGAGAAAACTAATTTCTCTGTTCTTGCAGAGTATGTACAGGCATTCATGTTTAACATCCGAAACACAGAGGTAAAGTTAATGATGCATTCTGGGTAACGCAGAGGGGTGCTAGAGTTTAACCCTTTAAAGCCCAGCCCAAGAAAAAATGGGGATCGATATTTTGGTTTTGGAATTTGAACATTTTAACAAAATGTTAAATAAATAAATCATTTATTGCTGTTTATTGCTGTGTGATGTAAAATTTATTGTAGCCCAAAATGTAGTCCAGAACGTTAGCTTGCAGAGCATTAGCTTGTAGAACATTAACTTGAAGGTGTTAGCTTTCAGTGTCAACTCAGAAACACTGTGTGAAATAGCTATATTATTATAAACCAGCCAAATGTTCTGCAGAATTTCCAAAAGTTGAAGCATTTTTCTGCATCTAAGGTGTTTTTCAATAAGTTGTACATATAAAAATAGAGATTTTTTGATAAAAAAAGGTCTAGAACCACAAATCTATAAGCCCTGATTCTATAATTGGTTTTCTTATGCCAATAATAATGAATGATGCCATCTTTAATAGTTGTTTTCCCCAAGTGAAATTGTCACTGAGGCTACAGTCTACAGTATGTTTTGAACAGAGTAAAAACTCTTTTCCTCTCAGGAACAGATTAGTGTTCAGATGACATGCTAATCAAAAACCACCCATCCTGTGCTGGAGGATTTAAGGTTTATGAGGTTTTTGCATCATGCCACACATCTGGGGTTACACTCTCAAACAGCAACCAATAAAAACTCTTCTTTCCCCTGTAACAGCACTGGTCTCACTATATTTTTTTAATGATAGCAGAGTGGAATAAATCTTTAATCTAACCTGACAGAGCTTCTTCTAGAGGGTGTAGTGATCATTACAGCTCTCAATGAATAAAATGGATCTTCTATCTTTAGACCTACAAATGGGTCTAAAATGTATTACTTGTCCTGAGGGTGCAGAAGAAGGTCAGTTCAATCAAAGGAGGTCATTCTGTGGAGAGCACTGACATGTACACAATATAACACACATCAGTTAATCACTAGCATTTCCCTCTAGCAGTTGGAAGAAGGTAAAAGTCTGGTTTGATTTGGGTCCTGGCAAACTAAACCAGGACTAATTCAGCTGTTTAGCCACTCTTAGCTGGGTAAGGCTGAGGCTGAAGCTGAGTTATCACTATGTTTGGATTACTGCCTTAATTTGTCCTATACCACAACACCACATTACCATTTACGGCTTCTTCAGGCATTTATGTCCATTTGTGTGTACATTTGTCTGTGTTTTGTAATATCTTTATTTGGAAATTATTTTGGCTGTATTACAGCTGATGACATTTTGCAATTACTTTTCTTTTTAGTAATTTTTTTTTTTTTTTTTAGATCTAATGTAGTTTTCTCTTATGCATTTTATTCTGTTGATGCATTTTGCATAGCCAAAAGTGTCCACGTACAAAAACTGCTACAAAATCATGAAACATCAGGTACTATTTATTTTTTAATGTCATTGTTTTATTTGGAGGAAAAGGTATTTTTTACCTGTTTTATTATGAAGGCCTCAGACTAGCAGAAAAAATGTTGATGTATGCTGATTTTATAGCAGTTTTTGAGTGTGAAAGGTCACCAGAGGTTACTAAAAATGAGGAGGGCAGAAGGGTTAAATGAACTAAAGATTGCACCACTAAACCGGTAGCAGAACAGCTGTTATTGGGGATGCTGAGCAGTAAAAATGGATGAAGAAAGTTTGGAAAGTGAAGCTGCAGCAGACGTTGAACATGACGATGCATCTGTTGTCAGGTTGGATGTGGACCAAACTAGTAGTTACTGAAGATAATGTCCTGATAAAATTGTTGTCGCAGACAGCAACACGAGTTATTTACTGCACCATCTTAGCAACAAACTCGCCTTGTAGAATGTCTGAAACTAAGATCAGCAGCCTCCACATCCTCAGGTAGAACTGAAAAGATGTTACTTGAAGACGTGTTTGCTAGAGCTTCTGCCTACGATTGAAAGAAGCAAGAGCTGGATGGAGGTAACCACCATCACAATCCATACAGCCAAACACCTGCTTCTGATCAGTTCTGTGGAGGAAGACCGATTCAGGATGATGAGTTTTTCTTTTTTGTACAATGTACAATTCTCATGTCAATAGGACTTTATTCTTAACCTACAGCAGCAATTCTTCTCTCAGTCAGTAGAAAATGTGGTTAATACACAGTCATCCATAGAAAAAAATACATTGATATGTGTGAACATGAGTCAGCACACTTGAGTGCGAATCATAGAGTAAACGTTACAGATGAATGAGGCTCGATGAATCCTCCGATAGTAAATCCCTTCTCAAGTCAGAACATCTGGCTACTTCCGTATTTATCATCTCCACTACCATATACAAAATAGGCTAATGCAGTGTGTGTGTGTGTGTATGAATGCTTTCAGCTGCTGTTTATTTACCAGAATCAGTGCTGCAGTGAAGATGTAAAGATGCTCATCATCAAATATCTAGAAGAGAATTATGTAACATCCACCTCAACAGGAAGTCAGGAAGTTTTCTTTCTGTACTGAGGCTCTTGTAAGGGGGTTTCAGTCTGGATGTATGTTTGTAATAAGAGGAAAACATGGAGTTTGGAGTGCTTTAAATAACATGCCATGGGATCTGTGTTATGTAAGGGTGTGTTGTGCAGATCTACTCTTCTTCATGAGCTACTTCCACACTGTGTTAAGTGTTCCATGAAAAACATTATTACATCCTCTCCACCACTGGGGACTCTCTGAGATACCAACTACCTTCATTGATCTCTTTGATTATAGAATGATGATTAATAATAATCATAAATGAAGAATAAAAAAGGAACACTACCAAGTCATTAAAAAACATTTTAGTGCGAATCTTTAAAGGGGCCCTATTATGCTATTTGGACTTTTCTGAGCTTTCTACAGGGTTATAGTGCTGAATACACATCAGACAGGTCAATGGCGCCGTTTTATATCACATAAACGCATGTTTGGGTTTCCAGTGTGTCTCTACATTCAGTTTCCATGGCACTAAAAACAATAGCTTTTATAGAGTTTTTTTCTACTTCCATATTTCAGTGATTGGTCATCTTGTCCAGGTTGTGCACATTCACAAGAAGAAAGACACACCCACCTTCACTGATCAGTGTAAGGCAGAAGACATCGCGGTGGACACCGCAACGTAGCTGCTAAGCAGAACATTTACCAAACAGATACGTCCTGCTGCATTCCTTGCTGGGGGTTGCTGAGTCGCTGCAGGTTGCTGAGTCACTGCTGGTTGCCGAGTCGCTGTGGGTTGCTGAGTCGCTGCTGGTTGGTGAGTCGCTGCTGGTTGCCGAGTCGCTCAGGATTGCGGAGATGCTGCGTGTTGCCGAGTTGCTGTGGGTTGCTGAGTTGCTGCTGGTTGGTGAGTCGCTGCTGGTTGCCGAGTCGCTCAGGATTGCGGAGATGCTGCGTGTTGCCGAGTTGCTGTGGGTTGCTGAGTTGCTGCTGGTTGGTGAGTTGCTGCTGGTTGCCGAGTCGCTGCGGCTTGCTGAGTCACTGTTGGTTGGTGAGTCGCTGAGGGTTGCTGAGTCGCTGAGGATTGCAGAGATGCTGCGTGTTGCCGAGTTGCTGTGGGTTGCTGCTGGTTGGTGAGTCGCTGCTGCCTGCCGAGTCGCTGCAGGTTGCTGAGTCGCTGCGGGTTGCTGCTGGTTGGTGAGTTGTTGTGGGTTGCTGAGTTGCTGCGGGTTGCTAAGTCACTGTTGGCTGGTGAGTCGCTGCGGGTTACTGAGTCACTGTTGGCTGGTGAGTCGCTGCGGGTTACTGAGTCACTGTTGGTTGGTGAGTCGCTGCGGGTTACTGAGTCACTGTTGGTTGGTGAGTTGCTGAGTGTTGCTGAGTCACTGTTGGTTGGTGAGTCACTGCGGGTTGCTGAGTCGCTGCTCAAACATGTACGGCTGATTGTTTTGTGTTGACATTGTTTACTGAGTATTTCTGTTTCTTCGGTTTGTTTATGGGTTCTGCCGGTGTTTGTATGACAAAAACAGTGCCTCCTAACAACTACTCCAGGGAGTTGACCAATCAGAGGCAGCCAGCATCAGGGGGAGGCGGGGCTCAGGGGAGAAGAGTCTCATTTTGCTTGTTTCTGGCAGAGGCTGATGTGAGGGCCTACGGAGAGGATCCATATAAAATAAATAAAGGGTTACGTGAAACATGCTGGATTAATTTATGCCCTTGAGGACTCGCAAATTAAAATAAATTAGCCTGAAATGAGCATAATAGGGTCACTTTAATAACATGGAAATTGATTGAAAAATGGAGCAACGGGAAACACAGAGCAGCCGAGATGTAAAATGTATCAATAGATATAGCAGCATAAAGGCCGACCAGAAGAAAAAAGCAGAATTTATTACTAACAGAACTTTGTAGAAATAACACACAGATCAACAGTGACCAAGCCTTTTCTCAGCTGCACATCATTCTCTCAAGTCTTGGCTTTCAGGAGAAAAAATATCTAAACAGAGGTCTCTTAGCAACATAGTAGTAATAGTGATCTTTTTATGATGAAATGTGATAAATAATGCTGTCATCATGGATCATTGTGGATTTACCAGATAGAGTCTCTGAATAAACACAACATTTAGTGGCTGGATTGTAAACCTCCTGGATAGGATAGGAATGCCTGGAAAACTTCCGTAGATCACCTGATGGTTAGCTATCCATCACAGTTTACCCCACAGAGCTACACACTGGAGGAGATGGACCTCGGGGGTATGTGATGGAGGTTTAAGGGTTAAGTACTATAGAGCTTTGATGAGACAATCCCTGGTGAAACTGGTGGTGGAGTGGGTAATTCCACACCACCAGAGGTCACCAACATGAACTGGAGTGTCTGTAGAAGTTTAACCAAAGCCTGTCACAGTGTTTCATTAATTTCATTCATCATAAAAAAGGGCTTCTCCTTTAAAGAAATATATATAAACAGCGTAAAACTCTGCAACGAGGGTTCTGATTAGATCATCAGACGTCATATTTCTCAAATTTGATCTTGTCTTCATCGGCTTCTTTTCCTCACTTATATAGATTTAAATCCCAAAGATCTCAGAGTACCAGATTTTCCCATCAGAGCTTCACTCTCAGACTGCAGGTTTACTGGAGGTTCCAGAGGTTTTAAAAGTAGAATGGGAGGCAGAACCTTCAGTTATCAGGACCCTTCTCCATGAAACCGGCTGACTCCGCCTCTACCTCATGATGAGGACTAAATGTGAAACCTACAAAAATTTATGTATAAAGGAGCTGAATGGTCTTCTCATCCGTAATAAAAAAAAAACAACAAATCATCATGATTAAACCATCTCTCTCACAAGTTACTTGCTATAGTACAGGATTAATGCAGTGGCGAATCCCTGCCAGCAGGTGTTGCCACAGCTGAATCCCCTGGGACCCTTTTTTGGTTTAATAAGAGGACTTAAAGCAAAACATTGGTGAAACACTCACTACATAAATAACATAACTTTTTCACAGCATAGAGTCGCTCCCTCAGAGGGAGACTGACATCTGGCCCCTACAACCCTTTTCCTTCCTCATACAAAATGAGCAGCATTCAATCACAGCAAATACACCAAAAACATGGAAAAGTGCAGCTCAGATGCATTAATACACACAGATACACACTGTAACCTCCACGGGTTGTTTAATAATGGATGAAAGCTCCGGGGGGGATGGTAATTATTCACATAAAGCTGTGGGTACTGAGGATACAGAGGCCCATTTCACTTCATGAGAATACATTTCCATACGCGGTATTGGAGGCCTGGATTAACATGTCAAAGCTCTGATTTCCTGCATCCTGTGATGTGTGGAGGCAGCAGGGAAAGGGTTAACACAGTGTCAATCAGTGCTGCTATTATTACCCCGGTAAAGCGTGCAGAACACGGGCAATGTGTGTGTGTGTTGGACCACAGCAAATATCCTGGGCTGGATACAGGGTTCAACCTGACAGAAATTCAGAATGCAGGAGATTTATATATGACAGTGTTTCCAGCAGAAGGTAGGACGCTGGCCAGCGCCACTACAGGGTAGAGTTCCCAGTTCTGCCAGCCCGAGGGAAGAAGTTCCTCCTGAGTCTCTCTGGGTTCGCCTTAATGAGCCTTAGACTCCGGCCAGAGCACCGCCACTCCACCACGTTGTTGTTAGGATGATGAGGGTCCTGTTCCTCTGGCTGCTGCTGGGGGTTGTACCATAGTACGCTCTGCTGACCTCAGCACCCTCTGCAGGGCCCTCCGGTCCCAACCAGTCCTGATCCTGTATCTCTGGGTAGTGTTACCAGAACACTCTCCACCACTCCAGAACATCCTCATGATTCTCAGAGAGACTCTGAACTTCCTCACGTGTCGCTGCCTCACCTTCTTCACCTGGCTGTCTAAGGGCAGAGTGTAGGATAGATCCTCGGTGGTGTGCACACCCAGGTACTGGAATCTGCACCCCCTCTCCACCAGAGTCCCATTAATCCTCAGAGAGTGTAGTTCCTACATAAAGCACATCATGATGGTGCTGTGTCGGTGTCTGAAACTGACGCCGGCTCGCGGGAATGAACTCTGAATTCAGTGCTGCCCACGAGTGGAGGAACTGACTTAGCAACCATGATGAAATAAAACATGCATGGAAGTATGAGGACGGTGACGTATGACAGCGTTTGAAATATTGTTTATGTATGTAAGAGAGAAGAAATGGGCCTGTAGGCTGGAAACGAGGCAGCAAGCTGTGACTCTCACTGCCTGTAATGTCCGGCTGCAGAGGAAAACAAGTGCATGCCAACAGAGCTGCTACCATCTCACTACTCCTTTCTATCTGGTAAAATTACAAACTGAATGCCTTCATTTTAGACTCTGATACTGACACAAACATCACATAACAGCATGGCCTTGTCTGTCTCCCCATCTGTCACTTCTGAGAAGCAAAGAACTGGAAGAATGTGAGGTGCAGCTGAAGGTCTTGCATAACAAGGCCATCTTTCTGTGCCCATGAAGAGACTGGCCTTTCTGCTGCTCATTGAGCTGTCATGTTTCCAGAACTCCATTCAGATGTATGATGGGCCTTTTCATTCAGAAACGGGCTTCAGTTCGTTCTAGCAAGCACTCCCCCATAATCTGACCTTTCCTCTGAACCCAACCCGGAGACATGTCAGCCTCTGGAACGTGAACTCCCATCAAAGGAAACACATGCAAGACATTCGAGTTTAGCTACTTCATTCTTCTTGATTGGCATGATTTTACTGTTACGGTATAACAGCCCAAATTTATATATATATATATGTATGTGTGTATATATATATATATATATATATATATATGTATATGTATATATATGTGTATATATGTATATATATATATATATATATATATATATATAAACCTAGACTTCCCTCTCCCCGGCCACATTCACCAGCTTATCCAGAGGCATCCCGAGGCGTTCCCAGGTCAGTCGAGAGATGTTGTCCGTCCAGCGTGTACTGGGTCTTCCCCGGGGCCTCTTTCCGGTGGGACATGCCCGGAACACCTCACCAGGGAGGCGTCCAGGAGGCATCCTAACCAGATGCCCCACCTCATCTGGCTCCTCTTGATGCAGAGGAGCAGCGGCTCTACTCTGAGCCCCTTCCGGATCACCAAGCTTCTCACCCTATCTCTAAGGGAGAGCCCGGCCACCTTGCGGAGAAAACTCATTTCGGCAGCTTGTATTCACAATCTTGTTCTTTCGGTCACTACTCACAGCTCGTGACCATAGGTGAGGGTAGGAACATAGATCAACCAGTAAATCGAGAGCTTTGCCTTTTGACTCAGCTCCCTCTTCACCACGACAGACCGATGCAGAGTCTGCATCACTACAGAAGCCGCACCGATCCGCCTTTCAATCCCCCGCTCCATCCTTTCCTCACTCATGAACAAGACCCCAAGATACGTGAACTCTTCCGCTTGGGGCAGGACCCTATTGCAGACCCGGAGAGAGCACTCTACCCTTTTCCGGCTGATGACCATGGTCTCGGATTTGGAGGTGCTGATTCTCATCCCAGCCGCTTCACACTCGGCTGCGAATCGCTCCAGTGAGAGCTGAAGCTGGCCCGATGAAGCCAACGGAACCACATCATCTGCAAAGAGCAGAGACCCAATCCTGAGGCCACCAAACCGTATCCCCTCAACACCTCAGCTACGCCTAGAAATTCTGTCCATAAAAGTTATGAACCGAATCAGTGACAAAGGGCAGTCTTGGCGGAGTCCAACCCTCACTGGAAACAATTCTGATTTACTGCCAGCAATGCGGACCAAGCTCTGACACCGGTTGTACAGGGACCGGGCAGCTTGTGCAAGCGGGTTCGGCACTCCATACTCCCGGAGTATGTATGTATATATATAATTTAATAATGCTAAGGCTTTATTTCTTTAAATAAAGAAGAGAGCTCTATTTTTACCGTTCCAGGAGTAAAAACAGAAATCAGCATCTTTTCTTACGCCTGACTGAGGGTGTGTCAGAAAATGATGAGAAAAGTCAAACAGCAGCTTGTTATTATCGTGATACACCACTATACGCGTCACACGGGCGTCTTCATCCGTGAGGGAGTTATTCAGGTTTTATTAGAAAGCAGAATATGCCGCTGGACGTCCTGCCTCTACTGTGTGTGACCGTTAATCTGAATGTGAAGCTTGACGATAATACTGAGATGCATGTGTGCAGACGCCTGTGTGCGAGTAGCGTGTGGCCAAGCTGTGCCAATGGGATTAGTGGAAACAAAAACTGATGCTGGGCGGCGAGGCACAATGAAGCACCCCGCTACAGAGTAGAACTAACTGGATTAGTCCCGACCACTGCAGGCGAGACTGTCATTAAGGCCTCACGGCTGCATGCCTCCAAACACAGATAGGCTCAGAGAGGTGGAGGGAGGGAGGGAAATGGGAAAAGAGGGATGTGCAAAGGACTGGATGACAGAGATGACGAATTGGAGAGTTTTGGGAGAGAGGCAGAGGAATTAATGAAAAGATTAAAAGAAACACCAGGCCAAAGAGTTAAAGTCAACATGTTGCTGCCAGAAATCTTGGAACCACTTTTGGAGCAATGTTTTTTCCATTCCTGCTACTATTTACCTGCTAACCTCACTAAACCAGCTCCACGTGCATCAGAATTGGACTGTGTCTGTAAAAGTGCTTTGTATGACTTGTAAAGTGGCAGAACAACCATCTTTAGTCATCCAATGACGTGAAATGAGTTCAGTCAAGTAAATGGTAAATAGTCTGTATTTATATAGCGCTTTTCTGTACCTGGAATGATACCCAAAGCGCTTTACATCATACATCACATTCACCCATTCACACACACATACAGGCACTTATGGCGGAAGCTGCCATGCAAGGCGCTCAACCACGACCCATCAGGAGCAATTTGGGGTTTGTTGTCTTGCACAGGGACACCTTGACATGAACTCAACAGGCTCCAACTGGCAACTCTCAGGCTACAAGACGACAACTCTACCCACTGAGCCATGCCGTCCCATATAAGTTTTAGTTATTTAACATTTGTTCAGCAGTTTAAGGAAATCAAATCAAGTCTTAAAGCTGAGACTAAACGCTGGAAGATCACTTTTTACCAACCTTCATTTACAAATTGCAAATCAATCAAACCTCTAAAATCAGGGGCCCAACAACATGAGGGTGTTGGTAACCATTGGTGGGAGAAACATCAGGGATCTCCATCTTTGCATGTATGAACATATGCAAGATCTTCTAGAATGATTGAAAATGCTAAAGGGTGTAAAATTCCACCATCAAGTGTGTCTACTTTTCCTTGATTCTTCACCCTCTGCAGAGCTGAGTAATACCCTTCCCCCCTCAATACCCTTCCTCCTTCTTCAGATTGTTCCAGCAGCTCGGTTACATTAAACCCCCACAGTGGAGTCGGCCAGCTACGCCCATGCTACGTTGCATTCTGCCAAATGTGCCACATTTTAACAGATGCCAACCCAACCCGCCCTATGAAGCATGGCATTTTCTTAGTCAACAGGCCTTAGACACTAAGGTGGTACGGATGGTTGGAAAGCTATCCTGCAGGTTGTAGATGTTTCCCTGCTTCATCACTTTATTCATATTAACAACCATTAACAGGTTTGCAGATAGAATCCATTTCATCTCTGTGCTAGAGCAGGGAAACATCTAAAACCTGCAGGATCCCTGGGCTGCATCCAAGCCAGGACTGGAACTGGACATCTCTGACATGGAACTGAAACCAAACATTGTGTCTCAAATGTTGCTTGACATTAAAGATGAATAAATGAATTTTTAAGTATTCCAGTATTTAACCAAAATCTTAAATTCCTACTGAAATGAACCCTTAAGGCACTTTCAAGGACCAAATTTTTCTGCTTATGTCATGTTTTTGATTCTTAATATCTGGTTCAGTTTAAAGGCTAATCGTGTTAAACTTGACGAGAATAAAAAATCCATGATCCCCTGTATTGAATGTTATAAAACAGGAGACAAGAATAATGCCAACACTTCACCTCGGGACCGATTTGGTCTCACTGACTCATTATAACCACATATTTTTAATACACTACAAGTGTTGCAAAAGTTTGGGGTCACTTTGCCATGGGATTCAACAGGGAAGTGACCCCAAACTTTTGAAAGGTAGTGTATAATGATGCATAGCCTCATAAAAAATCATCTGGATTTCTTATGGAAAGAAGGGCATGTATGGTTAGGTCTGAAGTTGTTGAAAATATCTGATTTTATAAAACTATAAATTCTTTTTTATGACACTTTAATGGGAGGTGAAATTTTGGTACTTAAGGGTGAAAAGTGTAAGTGTTTTTTAAAGGTGTTTCAAGGGTTAAACATGTGCTTTGCCAGAAATGAAGCCACCATGCTTTAGCTGCTAGAAAATATGTGACCTGCTGTGAAATTGCTGGCAGGAGGTTTGGTAAAATGTGAACTTTTCAACCTTCGCTCATTGAACTGGTTGCATAAAGCCCCGTCCCAAGGATGGCTCAGTATTTATATCACTGATGCTTAAAACTGTCAAACCCTGATGAAATCTGTGCTCCCAGAGTTCAATCCGTAAAGCTTTAGTCCAATAATTCTGCATGTAAGCAAAAGATCATTTTGTCTTTTTTTGTTTTTGCAGTGCTTTCAATGATTGTTCTGCTTTCTACAAAACCCACAATGTTTTTATCTGCCATGTACGATCAGGATGAATCTGTTGAATAACATAAAAGGCAGGATTCAGCTTTTATGGAGCCTCAGCCTTGAGATTTCATTGGATGGGGATGAGTTCATGCTACAAATCTAATAAGATCTGCTCTGCTTCTGCAATATGAAGGGTATATTAGAATGACAGAAGCAGGGGAGACTGGGGGATTATACACACAAGCACACACACCTATCTTCGCTCTGAAAGGTGGTGCAGCAGGATTTTTAATCAAGCTGGTTCGAGGCCATTTCTAGCACAGTGAAATCTTTTCCCCTGGATCAAATCCAGTCAGACAGACATGCTCGGTTATAACGGTTAGTGGTACTTAAGGTGAAGGTAATAATGCCTGGAGATCAAACATGAAGCTACCATACAGGGAGCAGTTATACAGCAAGATGGAGTTCTTCCGCTCAGCGGAGACTTGCTGGTTGAAATAATAACAAAACACACCAAAGAGAATAACTAGAGACACAAAAAGGAAAACCTTATCGTGACACCTGACTGCCTCTTTTAGTAGTTTTTCTGTTTGTGTTACCATCACTCTGCATCCTGCTCTAAGTCCTTTTATACTGCATCATATGCACTTTAGGCCAAATATATGTTTATAATGCCTTTTATGGGTCTGTTTCCACTTCTTTTTACATTCTTTTTTATTTTTATGTTTTATTTTAATTTCTTTCTGCCTTTTCTACTTTTTAAGTCTCTCGTCTTGCCTGCCACAGGGACAGCAAATGGAAGCTAGCTAGAAAGTTAGAAACTGCTGCAGAACATCTCTTCTCAGTCTGGTCTGAGTCTCATGCATGGTCCCTGACATGTTAACTATTAAAAATAAAACCAATAACCTCTGGCCAATGGCTGCCCAGCTTGATACAGGAAGTCTCTCTGCCTTTCTGAGGGGCTTTCCTCTTGTCCTGTCTCCAACACACCTGAATCACATCGCTAAATTTCCTCGTCTGCATGTCATCCAGCTCTGCAGAGACCTGCTAACGAGCCTTCTGGATTCAGGTCATTGGAGAAGGGATGCGTCTAAATGCTGCAGGATAGTAGACCTGAAGCACCGGACCGCAGATTTAGACCTATCATGTTGCAGATCTGCTGCTAATTAAAACAACGATTTCCAACATGTTTCTCCAGCTGTACCACTTCCTTTTCCAGCATCTTATTGGTCCTGGCCCAACTGGAAAAAGCCGTGCTCCTGAGGTTCATCGTCCACATGTTACATTAAATTACTTTAACAGAAGATAGGCGACAAAGACCTAGAACACAGATTTAAAATGTAGACTTGCCAGTCAGTGATACTACAGCTTCTTCCAGGTCTTTGAGCATTTCTATCACACGGATGGGACATCGGATCCCCTCGTCCACCAGTAATTGACTGCAGGGACGTGATTTCCCCTGAGATGAACCCTGATGAGGCGGCTTTGTTATATAAAGCTCACTCTGCTCTTTCATGGAAAACAACAACACTGTTATTGTCCAGACAAGCTAGCCACAACATTTCTTTCTTGCTTTCTAAATTCATGCTGGAGTCAAGATGATGGATTTATAGTTTCTTCCAGATAGTTACTGATGTTTTATTTCATTAAACCTCCTCAGACCTCTTTCCCAAGAAAGAAATACCACTTAACAAGTTAAACCTTCATCTTTAACTGTGGATTTTACCCCCTAAAATCCTACAATTTTCACCTAAATGTTTTTGTTTAGATAAAAAACTTGTTGTGGACCAACTATTTTACTGGAAATAAATAAAATAAAAACAGAATAACACTTACACTTAAAAGAAATAAATAAATGCAAATAAATTATTATTCATTTAATTATTTATTTAATAATAATAAATAAATGGTATTACAGTTGCAGCAGGTTTGCTCTAAAAGTGGCACGAAGCTGCTCAACACTGGTACGCATAGATGTACAAAATATTATGCAATAAGTAGAATAGTTATTGTTATAATTAACATTCAAATTTAAGTTGGCATGACAGAGATAGCTTACTGTCAGGGGGGAGGGGGCGGTTTAGTCCACCAGTCAGCCATCCTGGTGGTTCTTGCTTTAACAGACCTGCACCTCCTTCCTGAAGGGAGGAGGCGGAACAGATGTGACCAGGGCGGGATGGATCCTCAGTGATCCGAAGGGATCTGCAGAGGCAACCGGAGGAAAAGATGGTGGGCATGTCTAGGAGCCGGGCTCCAACGATCCTCCCAGCCATGCTTGCCACGCTCTGTCTGCAGCTGGAGAACCACACCAACGGGCAGGTCGCCACCACACTCCATGGTAGAAGTTCCCCAGCAGGCTCTGGGGAAGATTAGCTCTTCTGAGTTTCCTCAAACAGAAAAGGCTCTGATAAGCTTTCCTGAGCACAGTCCTGGTGTTGCTGGTCCAGCTCCGGCCTGCTTGGTGGTGTAACAGGAACGTTTCTGTTGCAGCATGATCTGCTGCTGGAGTCCAGTATGACTCCATAGATACACTGCGACTGGTCAGAAGTAAGTGTTTACTGAATCTACAGCTATGATTGTAGCCTGGAAGGGTTTACAGTAACCTCAGCTTTCCACTGAGGAAAATACATATTTATTTCTCATGACTCACACATGGAATGCCGGGTACCAACGGGTTCATCTATAAGCTGCATTAGATCAGTTGTTATGAACCAGCTGTGGAGGTGGAAGTCCATGTCATGCTACATCATAAGAGATATGTCTAAACAACTCAGTTTTCTTTGTGAAAAAAATCCACTTCAGTCCAGTTTGGGATTTTCTAAAAGTAATTCCATTATGTGTGACTTTCCCACCCAACTGGAATTACGCCGACACGCCAGCAACCTACAGAGGGCGGAGGGCTCAGTCTTTAGTGAAAGAAGAAGGAAGGAGACCAAACCTGGTTTAGTGTTAGAACATCCGTGTTTAAGGTTAAATGCTCAGCAATCCGATCACAGACGCTCATTGTCTCCAACCTCCCCAGCTTTGTTCACCATGCAGGGGCGGATGGAGGAGGGAGCAATGTGTGATATCACAAAGCCTCTTATTCAGTTTGATTAATGAAGTGCTTGCTTTGCTGAAGTTAAACTTGAATGTTGAATTAAAGATCAGATACTGATAACTGGACACACCTCAGTCATAGGATGATGATGCTGTAACACAGGACACTGTATTCCCTTTAACTGGGGAGGAAAGTCTGTTTCAGCTGGCTCATTTAACACATGAAAGGAAGTGTGACAGGAAATAGGCCACAGGTGCCATGGAAACAAGCCAGACGTAGCAGAAACAAATGAGAGAAAACAAAGAAATCCAAAGGTGGAACATGGGAGAAATGGGACATATTTCACCTGCAATGGTTGTTTCTCTGTGCTGTATAAAGCTGTGGCATTGGCTCAGGCGGGGAGATTAACCCTCCTCCAGCCTGGAGGACCAGAGGAAAGATTTCTCCCAGTAACAAACCCGGGTACACCTACCAGCGTAGGCGAGGCAGGTTTGTTTCGTGACTAAATGCATCTCATTGTGCTTTACATACGAGACAGAACATACTGTATAAAGAGAAATATACAAACTGTGCAGAAACAGTTAAAATTAGATCATAGTTAAAAGGGTGAGCCAAAAACAGTAAAATATATAAATTCATATAAAATAACTAAATTAAAATGATTAAATACAGCAATGGGAGTGGTAGCCTAGTGGTTACTACGGTTAAATAAGGAATGGGTTAAATCCAGAGAAAGAACTTCCCCACTAATGAAAGATCAGAAAAAAAACAGTCTAGATGAGTTACCAGATACGCTGCAGATTTCATGACGCATGAGGAAATAAAGTTTTTAACCTGGATTAAACATGTTTACATTAGGTCAAGGTTTGATCTCCACTGGCAGATAAATGCTGAACTCTGGTCTGGGCTCTGGTCTGGACCATTTGATATGAGTCCTTAGATCTAAGTGCCCTGCTATGTTTATATTCTATCAACGTATCACAGATGGATTGTGTTTTATAATATATCTGTAGGGGTTTAAAATCTTTTGTCTACCTGACTGGAAACCAGTATAAACTGGAAACCAGTGCAAAGATGTTATAACTGGTGTGATGAGTTCAGATCTCTTAGTCCTGGTTAAAACTCCAGCAGCAGCATCTGGATGAGCTGCAGATGTTTACTTATCTTACTGGGAAGTCCCATCAGCCTACTGGAGATGGATCATCATCTCAGTTTTGTCTCATTTAATTGTAGAAAAATTTCCTTCATCCAGGTGTTTATTTGCTCCAGACTCTGACACAGTAAGTCTGTTGGGCTGCAGTCATCTAGTGACAGTGACATATAAAGCTGTGTATTATCTACATAACTGTGATAATTAATGCTAAAGTTCTGTAATATTTGACCCAAAGGGAGCATATACAAGTTGAACAGAAGAGGTCCAAGGACTGACCTCTGAGGGACTCCACAGGTCATGGTCACTCGCTCAGACTCATAGCTGCCGATCGGAAAATAAAACTTAGACAATCAAGCAAGAACAGAACAATGAAAGCAACCAAAATTCTTAAGCTGCCAATAAATTAAATTCTGTGATTTTATGGCCTAGTCCCAACCAGGAGGCAACAGACTGTTAATAATGCCTTCTTGTATTGTCATTCCCTTCTGTCACCTACATGGACAATGGTCTAAAAGACACCTCAACAGGTAAAATCTAAGCCCTCTGTGCTCTTAAAACACCATTGGCCTAAGCCCACTGGCTGACTTGAACCAGAGAAGCTCCATTGATCCACATGTCATTCCACCCCCTAGTCCTCTACAGCTCCCTTGGCTTCACTAATGGATAGATCCTCTCATTAATAAATAATGCCTGGCCATCTATAAATGAGACAGGAGATGCCTGATCAGTGTTAGACCGAGCACTCTTACTCTTCTATCAACCTGTCACCACACATCAGTGTAGGGCTAAAACAGGCCTGAAGCACAGTGATTGACAGGTTTCTTTATCAGGAAAATGGTCAATTTGGCTACTCTCTATGGAGCACTGCAGGATGAAGACTATACACAAAGACTGGGCTGTAGCAATAAGATGCTCATTTCGAAATAGAAATAAAAAGGTGATGAATCACCATCTATAACAAATAAATTAATTTCCTATACTATTAAATTTCCTAAATATAATGTGGGTAGTATACTGGTTCCCTAGAGACATTATTTTTTTACTATATAAACTTCTCTTATGTCGAAAAAAGACCTTTTTAAACAGCCTGAACAATGTTGGTAATGCAGCACAGCAAGAGACTGTGTTCTTTTTTTTGGGGGGGGGGCTTTCCACTGCTGCACCACTAAATCTGCAGCAGGAAATGGCTTGAGGGGAACCTGAGATAAAATAAGCCAGGACAGAATAAAGACTGACTCATTCCAACATGAAGTTGGAGACTAAATGAAAGCATCACTGTTTCAGTGACAATAATATAAACAAGTGTATGAAAACATACCGTAGTCATTGCTACAGCTGCTGACTAACGGATGGATGGAGATGACCAAAGCCATCTGAACAAACGAAGACCTGCTTCTGATTCAGGGCAAAGATCAAGAGACTGTGGACAGTAAAATGTTTGTATAATATACAATTCTCAGCCCAACAGAATAGCCTACGCTGAGCCTACTGCAGTAATCATGCAGGGAAAATAAAAAACATTCAGTGAAACTGCTATAATTTAGAAGAAGACCAAGACCCATCATTTTGATCATACTGCTCAGGACTACAAACCAGCTGATGATGATTGTAAATTGACTCTAAGTAAAGAGCTGGTTAGGCAGCTCTACAGCAGCATGTCAACAGGGAGCATCTGTGAGAGCAGCAGGAGTCTGAGCAGAGGAAGAAGCCCTGCATCACCACACAGACATTACTTCTTTATTCCTAAAGGTTTCTCACCTGCTTTCACTCATGTGTGTGCCTGCTTTCTCTCGTGGCTGCATACTGAGTTGTCCAGCCTCGCCTGCCTCAGGGCTTGCTTCAGACCAGTCATATTACTGAGGATAAACTTGGTTAATAACAAACAGTAAAGGTCACATCACTCCTGGGTTGGGTCAAATGTTGGGTCAAATTATCTGTATTGTTGCCGAGCTGGCAGGCAGAGAATCTGCTGTCAGAGTCGGAGACGTCGCCTCAGATGTTTTCAGCTAAAGGTTTTCTTTTTGGCGGCAAGGCTCTCTTGTTGCCATGGCGACATCAGGGCATCATCCTCACAGACCATCTGTGTTGTTGTCTGCTGTCCAAAAGCAGAGGGAGCACAGAGAGAACCCACTAGGACTGATCTAGAAGTAGACTTGAGAACGCCCATAACAAATGCTACGTCTAAAACCAAAAAATAATAAAAATACAGACACTCAGAGGAAAACAGCTGATGAGTTAACAAGTCCGCCTACAGATGGAACAATGCCTGTAGCACCAATACACAAACACACTCATCAGACCTCCCCCATGACAGAAGCTTACAGCACATTTCTAACTGTCTTCTGGGTATTTTTGCTGAGCACATCTACACACTGAAGCCTAAACTTAATCCTAATTCTAACAGCAGCCACTGCCTCAGCATTATAACAGTCTAAGCCTCTAAATCCAGATAAAGTGTGCAAACACTAAACACAGACTTCAAGTCGGATTCATTGGTCTGTTAAAAGCTGAAGAGTCATGCTGGATCAGGTAAGGCACTCCGGGTACTTCCTCCTCATCGACAGCAGTGACGTTACCTGGTAATTACTGTATGTCACGCTGGTCGATAGAAGTCATCCTATTAGAAGTGATTTTCCATGTCTCCTCCTGCAGCAGACACTACCTCCTCATATGTTAGCATCAATTAAACATCAATCATCTAGTTTAAGCTCTGAGTTTGAACCAATACTCCAGCATCAGAAGCTTCGGCTTGCAGACATGTGACCTCTGGTACAGTAAAGGATCACAGTCCAATGAGAAGCCTGGCATATCTTGTGCTTTTAAACAATCTAGATGAAGGAAGAAGAAAAAAGAGGACAAAGTAGTAGTAGAAGACACCCTCACAGTCGGCTAACATGATATGAGACACCAATGAAGTCCAGACCATCTATCCACTGTTCCTGCAGCGGTCAGATTTACAATGAACCTGTAGTTTTTGTTCTGAACCATGTTTTCAGTATATTTACTTCTGTAAGGTAGTTTTTTTTATTGTGAATTTATGTGCTGCTTAGTGGAATTGTCTCCTTTAGGGGATGAATAAAGTTCATCTCATAAATTTCTGCAGCGCTTAATCCAGTTCAGGGTTGCGGGGAAGCTGGAGCACGTCCCAGCCCATGGTGATGCACCGCGGCCTCACAGCGAGAAGGCCACTGGTTCGAGTCTTGGCTGGGGAGGGTTTCAAACCGTTCTGGATGTTCTCTACGTGTACGTGGTTTTTTCTCTGGTACTCAGGCTTCTTCCCAACATTCCGAGACATGTTAGGTTTACTGGTGTCACAATAATGCTGCTTGTGTTTTCTCCTGAGGCCTAGGTGGGCGTAGCGGATCCGGGAAGCTTTGGGCGGAGTCCGGTCAGCTCCTGCTCCCGCAGCTGTTTTTCACCTGCCCTCATCTAGACTTCCTTTATGTGGACTTCAGGAGCAACCCGACGTTGCCAGACTGCCTCACAACTAGCATGATAATTTAGCCGTTCTTGTGTGCTGCCTTCTGCTCATTCCTCTGTGATTTCTGAACTTCCCACAGTAAATTCCTCTGTCGATCTGCTCAACTCTTCAAGCCATTCACCAGCAGCACCTTCCTGCTGCACCAACCTGCCTGCTCAGGAACCACAGCAGCTACCTCCCCTCCGTTCACGATTTCCACCTGATACAGTACGCTACACTTTTGGATATTGGATATTTTGGTCTCACCAGAACAATCACTAATTATTTCCCTCTCCTCCCAGAGATATGAATACCTTTTCCTCCGTTACACCGACAGCTAGCTTCTAGCCGTGACAATCGCCTCTCTATATCCTCTCTAGGAGTGAGCATGAGTGGTTCTCTCTGTGTTGGTACTGTGATGGACTCAACCTGTCCAGGTGTACCTGCCTCTTGCCTGCTTTCAGAAATATTTTTCCAGGATCCTTGAGGGACTTTCCAAAGCTCTTCTTTTGACTTTTGTTCCTATGTTCAGATGATCCTACACTGCTTCATTTATGTTCAGGTCCAGGTTCTGGGGAGGATCCGTCCCTCCATCCGACCTGTTGCCAGTAATCTTTAGTCCAGTTCTTGTCATGTGGAACACCTTTTTAAGCCACCTGAAGGCTTCTATAGTTTACTGTGCAACAACATTTTTGTCAATCCAAATGCTGTGAGTTCATTTTTGGAGAGTTTGAGTCACCAGTCGGTACAATCACCAACAAAATCTATGTGAAAGTCAACAATCCAGTCAAGGAAAATGTTCAGTCTAAAAGACATTACCGTAAAAATATCAAAAACCAGAAAATACTAATATGTCAGCTAATCAGTGGACGGTTGTTACACAGGGCTCCTCTGAACACTGACAGATAATCAATATTCTCTTCACAAAAACAGTTTCTATCAGGATAAATGCAAATCTTTTTGTCATGTTGAAGCAAGATGGAGGGTCAGGAGCACATAAAAGGTTCTCATTGTCCAACACACTAGAAGCATGAAGGATTTCTGGTTCCAGTGTTGGTGGTGGATGGAGAGTTTATGGAGTTAACACGGGCAATCAGATTTAGTCACTCAACTAATCAGTTGTGATTCATGAAAGACACTTACAGCCATGCATCTGAGATATAGTACGAGAGCTTTGTTATTAATGAGCAGATTAAAGTTATTTAAGAAGAGATAGAGGTTACTGGGTGCATGGATGCTCCATCCAGATCTAATTACATCACAGTTTCACCCCCTCATAGTCTGGAGCCTGGGATCGGGCTTCAGCGCTGACTAAATGTACCAATAGTAATCAATAGTCAAGATCAAGTTTTCATTCACACTGTTGCATAACTGCCTATGGTTACGCAACATTTCACATTTGCTTCATCAAGCGAAGAATATACTGTTATAGACAGCTGCTGCTCAGCTCAGAGGTCAGTACAAATCAACAAGCAGAGGCAGAAGATCCGAGGTTTAATGTTCCATGACTAAATATGACAGGGGCAAGTTTTTAAAGTTGGGAAATCCTGAAATTCTTTATCAGCTGAAACAAAATACAGTCTGTCTCTTCCAGACAGTCTTTGCTCTGCAGAGGGAAAGTCATGAGCCTGAAACTTTCCTGCTCTCATCAGGTCTTCCTAAGCATTCCCTACCTTGGAAAAAAGCCAGTGAGCAAGCACAGTTATTGCGGGGCTGTGGTACGAACCCCCTTGAATCAGCGTTGGGGGAAGGGGGGGAGTTTTAATTGGGGCAGTGCCAGATTAAAGTGATTACGGCTTTCAAGAAAGTGCCAAGAAGCCTCTGCATTAAAGCACAGCTTTCTGTTTGCTGACAACATGAACACAAGCATTCGTCTTGGACTTTGGGTCAGCTGGCCTGCACAGAGCAGAACTCAGCTCCCAGCGGTCACCATGAGGTTGTGTGTTTCAGACTGCCTATTTAAGCATTGGGGGAGGGAGCTTATCAATAATTCATCCATTGATTCCAAATGCCCCCCTGCTGCCAAATGATTTGCCTCTGCATTGCTGACATGCTCACCTGCCTCAGTTCTGCACAGTCATGCCGACGAAAAGTGAAGTAGAAGTACATAAAAAACTAAATTTAGCATCCCTTGTACAGAAGTCCTGATCAGTCTCATTATGGTGGACTGGTGTCCTGACCAAAGTGAGGGTCAGTAAATGCTACTCAGATCTGAAGCCAGATGTTTTACTGCCTCCAGGCCCATTTCTGCTCTACGCTAAAGAAGGATATGAAGCATTTCATCCATCTTCTGCATCCTTTACATGTGTAATTAGGTCGTTTCCCTGGGCTCATATGGATGCGTACTCTGCTGCAGCAAACAGAGCAGTACTACCAGAAACCATGGGGGGCAGTGTGGAGCAGTATAGCTGATGTGCTACTAGTGAAAGGAACAAAGAAGAAGCTGTGATGTATTTAATGGCAGCAGAGACCACCACTGTCTACTGCGTTGCCTCCTTTTCTGTCTCCGGGAATTAATATCATCATGATCACCTCCATTGTAACCCTGCTGTCGGGAACTCTGAGGTAAACTTTGCACTGCCCTCTGGTGGATTTAATGGCTAACAACCATAACAGCATAAGTATGCAAGTACAAGGACAGAACCTATTTACTTAAGTAAAGGGAGGATAAATGGACCTTTATGAGTTGTGATAAGGGTTTTCTACACATTTATTGTGTGTAAATATTTTAAAATGGAAACTGAAATTAATCAGCTGGTTTTATACTTCCAGATTCCAACATTTTGAAATTTTACTTTTAGTTAAATAAACTACCTACCATGTCGATGGCAACAGAAATTACTGCAATTTCTCAGCCATTCATGCTACCGACATCAATTCATCCTTTTTCTGCACCACTTCGTCCAATTAAGGTCGCGGAGAAGCTGGCCATCCCAGCAATTAGCAGGCAAGAGGCAGGTACACCTGGACAGGTCGCCAATTCATCGCCACTCCTAGGGTGGATTTAGAGTTACCAATTAACCTAACTGGGAAGAACCCGGAGAGAACCCACGCATACACAGGGAGAACATGCCACTGCTAACCACTACACCACGTGCAGCCCACTAGTCCGGACAAATACTGAGAGAAGCAGAACATTTATATCAGGGTTACTAAATTGTAGGATTCTACAAGGGCCATAGTCCTGAAGGTTTTCAGTGTTTCCCTGCTCCAACACACCTGGCTTAAATGAAATGGATCCAACGTTCTCCACAATGACTCATTCATTTGAGTCAGGTATGGTGGAGCAGGAAAACATTGAAAACTGGCAGGACTGTGGCTCTAGTAGGATGGAAGTGAGTAGCACTGGTCAATGAGCTCTCGCGGGAACTACTCGCTGTTATGGTGTTGCCTCTGTAGGCGAGAGAAGCATTAGAGCAGGGAAGCAACGGCGTCTGGTGCTGAAGACTCGGTGAATAATCAGAGTCATCACAGCAACGATGATGTGAAATTCCTTTCCTCTGTAGTTTCCTCTATCATTCTTTTTATGTATTTTACTTATATAGTGGTACACACACAAACACACACACAAACAAAATTCCACATATATATATATATATATATATATATGGAATTTTGTTTTTATATGGAATTATTTTTTATTTAATTTTTTTTCAGGTTCCCTTTTATATTAGTTTGCTTTTTTATTTTATACAGTTTTGACTTATTGTATTGTATAAATAAATTGGTAAATTATTTTAAAAGAGACTGAGACTAAAATATGTAATTAATGTGATATTTTATTGTAAAAAAAGACTCAAACGTGGAAATTAGAAAATAACCGACATATCAGACCTAAAACAAAGTATGATATATTTCCCAGATTCTGTAAGACTGAATAATATTGGATCTAAGACGATTACTAATGTCGAAGTGGTTTATTGTGCTTTCTGGAAAACTGTTCATTGTTGTTGTTTACTTCATTCTGAGGCTTAAGGAACAAAGAGACCAACTGTCTTTACATCAGCTTATTCATTCTGTCCACTTTGGATTACATAAATATATTATTAATCAATATAAGATTAAGAAACTAACAGATTGAATTCAGGATGATCATTAAAAAATAATTCATAAAAAATATATATATAAATAAAATAAATATTTTTGGTTTTTGTGATGAACAGAATTTTTTCATATTCATGTATTATATGTTGTACTTCTAATAATTAGAGGTAAATCAGTGGCATCACTGAACGCTGACACACTGGAGGAGGATGGGTGTGTGTGTACCTATCTGCATAAAATGAAACAATAACCAACAACAATCCGCCTTAGACGTCAGCAGCAGCTTTAACGAGGCTGATATGATCAGAAAAAGCTCTTGATGGTGGATATGAAGTATGCAGAGAAACCCAGTCACACAAAGAGCTGGAGACCCACCCTGTCAGCATGTGAGGGAGCCTCCTCCTCCTACTACTACATCCACAACAACAACAACACAGGGAGAAGCGAAGAAGGAGGGAGTTTACCAGGTAACCAGCTCCCAAAGGAAAGAGATATAACAGGGAGCTGTAGAGAAAAATGATCTTTAATACACAAAAGAAATCCCAGACTTCTTCTCCACCTGCTCCTCCTCCTCCACCCCTCACTCTCCACACCATGTGGCTCTCCATTCATTCTTTACCTTCTTGGGTCTCTTTCTCCTCTGCCCCAGCCCATTGAGGCGATCGCTGGGGTCCAGCCTGTAGTGGGAGTGGTTGTCCTCACTCATCCTGACCCCCCACCAGAAAACAATCACCGGTCACTCCAGTTTATTCCTCTTCGTTTTTTCTTCTTTTCCCTCCTCCTCCTCTTCTTTCTATCTGCTGGTCTCCTCTGTGAAACAAGGCGACCTCTCTCCACTCTGGTCCTCGCTCTACGGCTGAATGGTGTGCCGATCCAGCCAGAAACAAGGAGGGGGGAGTGGCCGGAGATGGGGCGGGGGGGGGGGGGGGGGGGGGGGGGGGGGGGGGGGGCACAATGGTGTTGCCATGGTAGCAGCTGCCACCAGTGTTTATCTGGAAAACGGCGCTGGCGAACCAAAATAGCTGCCACACGAGCCTGAACAAGCATGTATCAGCAGTGTATGTGCATGACACATCAGAAACTGGTCTTTTGCTTTAAGAACATAAAGGTAGAAATACAAACATAACACAAGCGATGGTCAATAAAAACAAAAAGAAGTGAAGGAAGAGAAAATAAAGCTTAAATGAACATCTAACAGCAGGTGGATTTGGGTCAAACTGCTTCAAACATTACAGAAATGTGCGAGAAGACGATGTTCCATCATCCCAGGTATGTTCCTGGTAAAACTGAGCACAGCGACCAGCTCAGCAGCAATAATCAATGCCATTTACCTATATTTCATTCGTCACCTCAGTTCTGATTGGTAGCTCATCAAGTCAGGGGCGGAAATCTGATTGGACACCCCAGGTTCCACCGCAGGTGATTGTCAGGTCACTGGAGGAGGACAGAAACATCTTTCCAGACCTGCATGGATCACCAGTATCACTACACCAGTATCACCAGTATCACTACACCAGTATCACTTCACCAGTATCACTCCCCCAGTATCACCAGTTCTTGAATCTCTTGTGTGTGATCAACTTAAAGAATTTTTATATTCAAATGAGTTTCTTTCAGGTTTTCGGAAAAAGCATAGTACTATCACTGCTGTTACAAAAGTGATCAATGATGTATTTGTTGCTCTTGATAAAAAAAAACAAACAAACAAAAAAACAGTACTGTGCTGCACTTTTTATTGGCCTGTCAAAAGCGTTTGACACTGTGGACCATGTCGTTTTAAAGCATAGGCTTATTTGCTTGGGATTGTCAGATCATGTAGTTTTCTGGCTCACAAATTATTTGAGTGACAGCACCCAGTGTGTTAAATATGATGGTCTGTGTTCTGACTTTTCGAGTGTCCATAAGGGGGTGCCACAGGGTTCAATATCAGGGCCTCTATTGTTCATTATGTACATTAATGATTTGGGAGAGAATGTTTCTGATGCTAATATGCATGTTTATGCTGACGACACAGTTATTTACTGTTTTGGCTCAAATCCTGCTAGAGCTGTTTGATGTGGTCAAGCACACACTTTTGCAGCTAAAACTAATTCCTAATGCTGACAAAACTAAATTAATGCTGTTCTCAAATTCTAAGAAGGTTCCTCAAATTATCCCCACAGTATCCACTCTTGAGGGAAATGAAATTGAGTTAGTTCATATGTACAAGTATCTTGGTATCCTGCTTGATGACGCTCTCACTTTCAAACCCCACATTGATAATCTTGTGAGGAAACTCAAACTGAAATTGGGTTTTTTCTTTAGAAACAAATTTTGTTTTTCTTTTAAGATGAAAAAGCGGCTTGCCATTGCAACTTTTTTGAAATCCGTTTTAGATTATGAAGATCTGTTTTATATGAATGCTTCAGCTCAATGTCTGAGAAAGCTTGACGCTGTTTACCATGCTTCGCTGAGGTTCATTACAAATTGTAGAGCCCTGACCCATCATTGTGAACTGTATTCTCGAGTGGGTTGGCCTTCTTTGTCCACCAGGACATTGGGACACTAGTACACTTTTATTTACAAGGTCATGCTTGGACTACTGCCCTTCTATATTTGTAACCCAATCACATGGAGATATGTTGATTTGTGTGGTCTGCGATCAAATAATCATTTGTTGCTCTCTGTACCATTTGCCTACACTTAACTGGGAAAAAGGGCCTTTGTCTTCTCTGCCTCTTCCACATGGAACATGTTGCAAAAGGACCGGGAATTAATAGGGCTGCAATGATTAGTCAACATTGTCAACAACAGTCGACAATAAAAATAGTCGACAACAAATTTTGCCATCGCCTATAGTCTGCAAAATAAATAAATAAATAAAAACTACAGAGTGAGACATCGTCTTCTAATCCTATCTCTGCTGAGAGTTGCACAATACACATGCGCAAGGAGGGAAAAAAAATACAGAGTGAGACTTCGTCTTCTTTTTTTTTAAATCACTGCTGAGAGTTGCACATGCGCAATAAAGTCCGCCAGGGGAAAAATATGGCGGCGGACTAGGTAGCAAAAGCTGTGCCAGAGAACGTCAAAAGTCTGGGATAACTTCATGTTAAACTTAAAAAATAAATTAAATACACGTGAGATTTGTAAAGCGGACCTTGTGTACCACAGAAGTACGTCTGCAATGCTCGTACATTTAAAGAGGAGGCACGTCGGACTTACTTAACAACCTCATGCAAGATTTCAAAACTGAAAGTGAAATAAGAGCCATTTAAAATAATCATGAGATACATAATCCGATTGGTCGACTAGTCGTTTTAATAGTTGGTGACTAATCGACCATCAGAATAGTCATTAGTTGCAGCCCTAGAAATTAACAGAACCTATTTCATTGAATGACTTTAAATCCAGACTGGGAGCACATGAGACAACCTCTTTAACTTGTAACTGTTTTCATAATTTGTAAATAATTTTTTTGTTCATTTTAACTGTTAATTGTTTTAATTGTTACTTTGGTTATGACTGATACTTTTTGCTGCCTATTGGCCAGGAATCCTTTGCAAATAAGGTTTTTATTCTCAATGGGACTTCCTGGTTAAATAAAGATTAAATAAAAAATTAAATTAAATTAAAAATTAAAACCAGTCTCACTATACCAGTAACAATACACCAGAATCACCATTATCAATACACCAGTATCATCAGTATCAGTTCACTAGTATCACCAGTGTCACTATACGAGGATCACTATACCGTTATCACCACTATCAATACACCAGTATCACTACACCAGTGTCACCAGTATCACTACATCAGTATCACCAATATCACTACAGCAGTATCACCAGTATCACTATACCAGTATCAATACACCAGTATCACCAGTGTCACTTCACCAGTATCACTACACCAGTATCACCAGTATCACTACACCTTATCACCAGTACCACCACACCAGTATTACTACACCAGTATCACTTCACCAGTATCACCGGTATCAATATACCAGTATCACCAGTATTACTACCCCAGTATCACTTCACTAGTATAACCAGTATAATTAAACCAGTATGACCAGTACCACTACACCAGTATCACCGGTATAACTATACCAGTATCACTACACTAGTATCACCAGTATCACTACCAGTATCACCAGTATCACTACACCAGTATTACCAATATCACTTTACCAGTATCAATACACCACTATCACTTCACCAGTATAACCAGTATCACTATACCAGTATCACCACTACACAAGTATCACTACACTACTTCTGGATTTCAGCGGCAGCTTTACCCTAATAACCGGGGGTAGAGGGCAAATATTCACTGGTACGGTGGCCAAACTGGCACAAATAATGCCAGCATCTGTTCTATGTTGGGTCTGAACAGATTAAATATGAGGCAGATCTGGAACGTCATCTCAGTGCAGTTAGATTCATCATGGATGGATTCTAGTCCAGGAAGAACTTACATCCAGTCCAGGCAGGATCACTGACACCACAACGGCAGGTCTTTGTTGTCTAAGGACAGCCAGATTTAAAATCAATGCTACCCTCTCTCGCTTCTCCATCAGCCCCCCTCCACACAGCTTTATGAGTTCCTTTGAAAACTCTATGTCTCATATTATAATGATGGCCTCTGGCTATGCGTTTCCAGACACAGCAGGTTGGAACAGCATCCTAACGTGATGATGAAATATGTAACTAAAACTGAATTTCCCCAAATATACAGACGGTGACCTGAAACCAGCAGAGAACAATGTTATCCTCCATGAGACCTCAGATCCCTCATCAGCTCTGATAACTTATTTTCTTCATATCAAAACTAAACTATAAACTCACAGTCCTCTTCATCAGGTCCACCTTCTAGTACCGGGTCGTCCTCTTCATCAGGACCACCTTCTAGTACCGGGTCGGACCTTTTTAATCCTGGTGTGATAGATGGAAGCGGGTGGTGGAAACCTTCCTCAGAGGTTTTGCTCCATATTGACATGACAGCATCACACAGTTGCTGCAGGTTTGTCGGCTGCATCCATGATGAGAATCTCCTGTTCCACCACATCCCAAAGCTGCTCTACTGGACTGAGATCTTGTGGCTGTGGAGGCCGTTGGTGTCCAGTGAACTCATTGTCATGTTCTAGAAAGCAGGTGGAGATGATCTGAGCTTTGTGACATGGTGCATTATCCTGCTGGAAGTAGCATCAGAAGATGCTATACTGTGGTCATAAAGGGATGGACATAGTCAGCAACAATACTCATGCAGGCTGTGCTGGTTAAACCAGGCCACTGACTGGATGAACCGAGGTGTAACTGCTGAGAACTGTCTTAACCAAGTATGTACACATCCCATGTGTCAAAGCTAAACAAGGGAATCCTCTGTTCTACTCCCATTAACTTCCAACACAAAGAAGAAATCCAGATTCTTCACTTTATGACCCAAAGAAGAAAAACTCTTTTCAAAGCGTTTCCCAGACCAACTCTGAAAACTCACCCACACTCAGGCCTCAGTGACACTGACCCGGTCTGACAACACTTCCATTAGGACGGCGGCTTAGAGGGAAAAAATGACGTTCCACACAAACACACCAAGACAAAAGAAACTCCCACATTCCTCTTGGCCACTCAGCCCCCACACACACACTGAAATGAGAATAAAGGCTTCCCAGTGCAATCAGAGTGATTTAACAGCACGAGTCTGAAGAAGTGACTTTGAGGGAGGCTGCCGTGGATGGGTCTGTCACCCTTTAACAAGAGCTGGAGACTAATCTGCACTGATGGGCCGGGAGGAGGAAAACAGGAAGACGGAAAAGAAACATGAATAACTAGAAAATAAAGCAGATGACCGGAGAAAACACACTGTTATCAATGAATCAGGACGAAGTGAGAACAAAGCTCTTCTATTTAATGTGGATAAGATTCTCTTTCCTCTCTTTCTGGATTGATTGGGGCTTCTGGAGGATTAGTTCTCAGAAAAGGCCATGCACAACGGAGGATTACCCAAAGGGCAAATGGTGGCTCAGACCCTCCAATCATAAAGGTCTGATAGCCACTGTTTCAAAGTCCTGAGTTAAAAGCGGTTAAAGACTAGGGCCATGTCCACATGGAGGTCAGCTCTGATGTATCCTATAATGTTTTTATGTTTGGACATTTCATCCACATGGAACCGAAGCTTAAGGAATCCAAAAACGCTAAGTTTTCAAATCAGGTCGCAAAGCAAAAATAAAAATAAAATAAAATAAAATAAAAAATCTGATGTCACCATGGTTTCCATGTTTCTAATCCATACTCATCCTTTCTTTTTTATGATGGAAATGTGATAAATAATGCTGTTCTCATGGATCATTGTGGATTTACCAGATAGTCTCTGAATAAAACATTTAGTGGCTGGATTGTAAACCTCCTGGACGGGATATAAATGCCTAGGAAACCTCTGTAGATCACCTAAAGGGTAACTAACCATCACAGTTTACCTCACAGAGATACACACTACCGCTCCTATAGCGGAGGAGGTAGACCAAAGTCTTAAGGGTTAAAAATGAAAACATAAAATCCTTGGAAACGTTTTTATTGTTTTATTTCAGAACTTAATCATGTATTTTCCAGCTCTATGTTATTTTCCCTGATAATTTAGTTTTATCTGGTGTGTGGTCTTCAACAGTTCTGTTGTGTTTTATCCCCACCCTTCGTACCCTCAAAGAGCCCCCGTGTCCCCGTCAGATGGCCGCCTGCCTGGCAGAGAGGGAGGGGGCATCTGGTTGAGCGCCAGGCTCACTGAATATTTTATGAGCAGGTGGAGAGGTGGGGACGTGGAAAGGATGGGGTACCCAGGGAGGGGTGAATGTAGGGGGAAATAAAAATGGGCATTGAACTGTTCATCTGGTTTTCAGTAATATGGTGCAGTCTCTACCGTAGGCTGTAATATTATCTATGCAACTGTTCACTTACAGCCTCCTGTAAGGACATTATAAGGAGCAATAATATAGTAGATCATACATGTCTTGTTGTTGTCATAGAACGGACAGACTGGTTGGAGATGCTAGAAAGGCAACAGGAAGTCACATAATCACTGGTTCCAACCAGAATAGCATCTCTGAACACACAACATATCCAACCTTGAAGCAGATGGACTACAGCAGCAGAAGACCACACCGGGTGTCTCCTGTCAGCTAAGAACAGGAAACTGAGGCTACAATTCACACACACTCACCAACACTGGACAATAGATGATGGAGAAGCTTTGCTGGTCTGATGAGTCTCTATTTCAGCTCCACATTCAGATGCTCGGCTCAGAATCTGCTGGAAACATCATGAAAACATGGATCCATCCATCTTCTTGGCCCACTTTCAGCCCCTTAGTACCAACGTGGTCTAGTTTAACCAGCACAGCCTACCTGAGTATTGTTGCTGACCATGTCCATCCCTCTATGACCACAGTGGAGCATCTTCTGATGCTACTTCCAGCAGGATAATGCACCATGTCACAAAGCTCAGATCATCTCCACCTGCTTTCTAGAACATGACAATGAGTTCACTGGACTCCAATGACCTCCACAGCCACCAGATCTCAGTCCAGTAGAGCAGCTTTGGGATGTGGTGGAACAGGAGATTCTCATCATGGATGCAGCCGACAAACCTGCAGCAACTGTGTGATGCTGTCATGTCAATATGGAGCAAAACCTCTGAGGAAGGTTTCCACCACCTGCTTCCATCTATCACACCAGGATTAAAAAAGTTTGACCCGGTACTAGTAGGTAGTCCTGGTGAACAGGATGTTTACTGTAATGTGAAGGTCATAATTTGCTTTCTGATTATCTTGGTGAAGCAAAATTAAAGGATTTCTGTGATTAGTGAGATTTTAAAGGACCCATTTATTTCCAAGACCTTATTTATTTGCCTCCTCAGGTGAATCTGGGTCAGGCTCATTTCTTTCACACCTGCTGGTCCTGAACCTGGGGGTGGGGGTGAGTGGGGAAAAGGCTGTATAATAACCACAAACATAAACGAGCACAGAGCATAAAATCTGCATCTTTAAACTAACCGGGTTTCCAGTAAATGAGCAGATTTAGTTCATTTTAAAAAAGTGAAACCATGAAAGTCTGAGGTGAGCGAACGTCCCTGATCCCGCCTGTCTTTGTCTCCACATCCTCTCCTCTAGCCCCCTCTGCCCTGTTGCCCTGACAACAGCCAGACAGACACCCAGACAGGGGTTTCCTTGGAGACGGGACGAATGAGGGTTCCCTCATCAGCAGTGCCTGTAAATGTGGAGCCAGATTTGCGTGATAAATACAAATCTGGGTGATGTCTCTTTTATGGACAGTAATTGGCTAAAGTGAGAGCTCAGAAGGTTTTAGATCCAAGTAGATATTTGCTTTCCTGCATATAGATGATGCTCAGAGAGCAGAAACACATGGCAACGAGGTGGTGGAGATTAAGAAATGAGATTCCTTTGGTTGGTAATCTTAAAACGTCAATAAATTTTCAGTTTCAACCCATATATACAGGACTCTAGCAGTTCCAGCGATCAGAATTTCTACTAGCATATTGTTGCTTTTCTGGGGAAAATAATCCAGATTATCAGAATGATTTTTTTTTCTTTTTTAATTTTATTATACTCAATAAATCCCAGCTGGGAAATTCCTTCTTTGCTTTTAACCCAACCTAGACGGACATGGAGCAGCCAGGCCTGATTCTGGTGCCTGGGAGCAGATGGGGTTAAGCTTTGCATCCGTGGGTTAGGGGGGGTTAAATTATCAATTAAAGACATGCAGGACTGTCCTGTTATCTACGGTGGCCGGGAAGAACAAAACAATACTACATCCAGTGAAACACTTTTACAAGTTTACCGAAACAATTACAAATATAGGTGTAACACCAAAATCTATGACCCATCAGAATCTGTGACCACAGTCGATAGTGTACATTTCTCTGCATGTACGTCTTAGAGGACGAGCAAAGTCTTGAACACTTTTATTGAAAACACATTCTGATAGCTATCAGAATGTGTTACTTTACTGTACCTTGTAATGAACTTAAGTGTTTTCAAGACTTTGCTCGTCTTCTAAGACATATTGCAGAGGCTCCCTGCAGTCACAGATTCTGATGGGTCACAGATTTTGGTGAAACACCTGTCTTTGTAAATGTGTTTCTGTAAACTTGTAGAAGTGTTTAACTGGATATAAATTTGTTTTGCACTTCCCTGGGTCGTTATATATTTATTATGAGAAACTCAGTTTCAATACAGCTTTCTACCACTTGGTGGCGGTAATGTCAGTCAGTTGTTTAATAAACTAAGTTCAGCTAGCTGCTAGCCTGTAGCCAGTCCCTGCACCAGGACACTTTTTTCCTGTGGGTGGGTCCCTATTTATCACGTTTATAACTAATTCCAGTTCAACAACTCAATATCTGGCCCATATGAAAGCAGATTAGGTAAAAAAAAAAAACATAAAAAGAAGTATGTTCCTCTAATAAATAAAACACTAACACTGATGTCAACACTTAAGGTGTGATCCAACTGATATCACCTGTGACAGTTTCTACAGAAAATAAACATGTCATTGATAAAGAGCAAAGTCTTGTAATCTCAACCAATAATCAGACTTTATAATCAATAGACCGACTGAGGCTGAGATCAGTTACCGCCTCGAATTCCTGCAAACTTCCAGGAACACCGTCCCACCTGAGACCAGCGGGAAGTCCAAAAGGCTTAATAAGAGAACCTGGAGCTCAACCAGACTGATCCTGGTTCATTTTGTACAACTTACTTCAACTCTGTAAAACATCAGATTCAAGCTTTTTAGAGTCAGTTTTTGCAGTACATACACAGCAATAATAAAAACAAAACAACAACAACAAAAAAAACGTCTCTCCATCCCACGGCACAAAAATGCAAAGATAATTTAAAGAAAAGAAAAAAATTGTATAAAAAATACAGTAGAGTAGAAAAATATACCTGCACATACACATGCACCTGCACATACACATGCACCTACAGCACAGCATGAAGAACCAGCTGATTCTGTGGCAACAGCAGGATGTTTTATAGTGTAAAGACATTTTGAGACGTTTCCCTCGAGAAACAGCTGTCCCGCATGTTTGAGAAGTTTCTCTCGACGATCACTGTCCTGCATGTTTGAGACATTTTCCTCAAGGACCGCTGTCCTGCATGTTTGAGACATTTTCCTCGAAGATCGCTGTCCCGCATGTTTGAGACATTTTCCTCAAGGACTACTGTCCTGCATGTTTGAGACGTTTCCCTCAAGAACAGCTGCCCCGCAGGTTTTAGACTTTTTCCTGGTTCAGCTCACCTTATTCAGATTAAATGGATCATTGTTTATGAGCATTAAAAACACTTTTGTTTAATCTTTTTTTTTATTTTTTATTTTATCAGTGTATCTATATACTCATTTATTTTAATTCTTTGTTTTAAAGGATGATTTTTTAATTCATATTTTTTATTTATTGATCAGTTACTTCTATGTTTCTTCATTTATCCATATAATTACATTTAATTTAATTTTCTTATTACTTTATTTGTTTTTTTAAATATATGTAATGCATACATTTTAAAACGTGTTTTTTATTGTTCTGTTAACTTATTTTATTTATCTTTATTTATTTGATCTATATTTACTGATATAATTTTATTAATTTAGCAATTTGTTTTTTACTTGTTAAAAATCATTTTACTTTTATAGTTTATTCTTATGTTTTAATCATTTATCAACTTATATTTCTACTTCAATTACACTTTACTTTATTTGATTGTACTTTAATTCTCTGTGATGGACTGATGACTTGTCCAGGTCTACCTGTCCAGGTGTACCTGCCTAAAGCCTCCTCATTGCTGGGATAGACTCCAGCTTCCCTGCAACCCTGAAATGGACTAAGCAGTACAGAAAATTAATGAATGATTGTTCTTATTTCTTATTTTTTATTCTATTTTACTTCTATTTCCTATTTATTGGACAAACTATATATTTGTTAATTTTAATGAATTTTTACTTTCTTTAATAAAATAATTTTGTTACTTGATCTTTTTCATTTATTGATTTATTTATCTTTTGTACATCCACTTGTTTTTAAATTCTATTTTATTTTACTTTTATATGTTATTTTATTTGCCAGTTTTTTTTTATTTCTCTTAATTCAAATATTTAATCTATTTTCATTAATCTATGCAGTAATTTATATTGTAACTATTCTTTTTTATTTATTATTATACTTTTTAATTAATTTTACTTTCACTTATGTTTGGCGTTAAAATGAAAAAATTCCTATTACACATTAAATGTAAATCATTTGAGGTGAAAAAATAAAAAGTGTTTCATCTTCAAGTTAATCTGAGTTGGCCAACACCTCCCTCTTGTGGAGGTTTGGTGACATTACACCATAAAACATTTTTCAAAGGTGAGTAAGGTCATCTGTGGGGCTTATTGAATCCCATAAATCTTTTATTATATACAGAAGATGATCCGAGAACATGATTCTCAGTCTGCTAGTTTTCCACCAGTGGACAGATGATATTTTGCTCTGCAGGATCTAATAACCGAACATATGTTGGGCTTGTGTCCTCTCCCTCCCCAGACCTTCAGCACTACCAGTTATTGTTTCTGGATATTCCTGGCTGCAACTCTACATGCATCACTGAAGTGTGAAAGTGTTCTCTGATACACCGACAGAGAGGAGGTGGAAAGGAGAGACATTTACAGCCCAGATAAAAATAGAAGAGTTGACGGCTCTTCATGAATAAGCGTGCCGTCGATTGACTGGTGGCATCAGCAGGCTTCGCTCCTGGACTCAAGTCTGGTTTCTGCAGCTCTGTCTGAGTATCCAGACATGGAGTCTCTGTAAAATGATCTCTGGCTTAGTTGGTGCACCCAGAGGGCCAAGAAATTTTATTATTTGGGTTTTTTACTGAAGGGCTGCACCACTTATTTTAAATGTCATAGTCAATTTAGACTGACTTGAAAAACAGCTGTGGCTCTATCTTGGCTCTAGCTGAATTTAAACCTGTGATCTGGACTCCGCTACAAACCGTGACCACAAACCTTAGAGGGATTCGAGACCTGGACATCGTTTTCAGTACAGATGAGTTATAATAACATAACATGGCTGGTGTGTAGACCAGTTAGCACACACTGTTCGGATTCCTTCCACAAACAACTGGTGCTCGATCAATCAATGCTCCTAATACCCAATAATCACCCTTGCAGACAGATTTTGAGCCATCTCCTGACATTTGATTTTGGTAAAATCACAGTACACACAATGTAAACTCTCTGGACATGATGCAAGTCAACAGTCATTGATTAGATTAGATCCAGGCTGGACTGTTTCCTTGGTAAACTGGTTCATAGCAAAAACCATATTTAAAAACAGCTTAAACAATGGTCACAACTAACTTCTGTTTTTTAATCAGAATCAATTATTAAAAATTAAATAATTATGAATTAAAGTATTCTCCTTTGCGTTTAGATAGAAATAGTAATTCTCAGTTGAGTTTTACATGGAAAACACATTTAATCACCTTTATTTAATTCGGCTTTAGATCTGGGAGCTGGGAAGGGTTCTGATTGGACAGGGAGACATGTCGTATTTACGTCTACCGGAAGAAAACAAACTCCACTTCCTGCTTCTTTTCTTTTTGTCTACAACATGGAATACACATAATAAGAACCATGTTCACTCTGATGGTGATTCTAGTTGTGAAACAGCAGCTCAACACCAACATCCTGCTTCACTGTGGTTAGCTGAGAAGGAGGGAGGTAGAGGACCATATCGTCATGGCGACAGGACAAGGGAACGAGCATGCTCAGAATGACCGGAATTCATTTAAAGTGGAATGAATGTATACGGGATCAAGGAATTGTTCAATTCACATTTAAAATCTGAATAAACCAGCCACTTTGGATTAAAATTGAATTTGGAATTTCCATTTTAATTTAGAATCAGGTATTTACAAGGTCATTTTAAAGAGGATTTAATTTTTATTTTGAATTAAAGAGGAATTAAAACTCATGTAAAAGTGGCCATTGTTGGGAACATTGCAGGAAATTGAGGGGGACCTATTTTACTGCTGCACCATCAATCTGCAGCAGGAAGCTGTTTCAGGGGGATAGATAAAAGACCCTTTTCATTATTCATGCATACGTCACTTACACATACTTGTAACTGTTTCTGCTGATCAGAAAGATAAGCCGTCAACTGAAATATTCAGCGGGTCTGTCTTTACCGAGGGCATTACAGCGATTCGAGACAGATAACTTTCAAATCGTTGAGGCAAGAAGGCACGTCAACAGAGAATGCGTTTCTAACGGTTTTACTGTTATGAAACACAAGCAAACAACCTGGATTTGTGCAACTGAGCAGAATTTCATTGGCTGTGCTGACGAAAGGCCTATCTGGTTTGTTTCTATCCTTGGTCACATGTCAGCTATTCTGCTCAGCATTGCCCCCACGATTTCTGGTGGCATTGCTCCTTCTTTTGCTAAGCTCACTGACAACGGACCAAATTACATGTGTAACCGACGCAGAAGATGGATGAAATTGTCATATCTCCCTGGCAGGTCCCTTAGCTCCTGTAAACAGGACCTGCTGAAACTAAAGGAGACAGAGCTTCTGTTCAGTGGCCCCCAGACTCTGGAACTCTCTTCCTTTGGATTTGAGATTGATGGATCGTGGTCGCTGTTTTACTTACTTCTTCACAGTTTTTAGTGACTGCCCCTGCAACATGAACATGAACTGAAGCACGAGCAGCAACATGAACTGAAACACGAGCTCAAGGAAACCTGCTGGAGGTTTAAAGGTTAAAAGAGCTACTTGCAGCAAAGCTGCTATTTACTTCTTTTTTTTCTAAACTGGCTGAAAATGTTGAAACAGGCCAAGAAATTCATCCTTATAAGCTTACTTACATGACATAATACCTAGTGTGTACTGCATACCCCGTAGTGTGTGTAGTATGTTGCAGGTTAGTAAACAAATGTCAGTGAGTCTACGACATGTCGCTCATCCACATGTTGCCAGCAACAGCAACAAAAAGGACAAGGTGTTGTTGTGTTTCCAGTGTGTGTGTGCAGACAGATCTGGAAGAGAGTAAGCAACCGACTATCTGCAGACTTCGCCTTTACGCTGTCACTCCCTCCATCTGCTGAGTCATTCCACATCCATTAAGAACAGAGGTGAGTCAAATAGCCATCAAGGGGACGTCAGAATCAGAAAACTGTCACATTATTTAAACCAGCTTCATCAGTAATTGAGACACAGCAGGTTTGTACATTTTCCTGGACCAACTAGAGCTGAGTCATCATAGATAGTCATTATTTCTAGTCTTTCAGCCACAAGATGATCTGCAATCTGATTTCTTATACAAGTGTCTTTATTTGCAACTTGTGTGTAAAACGAAGCCGCAGGCTCCACTCCTGGTGGTGCCCTTCCACAACTGTTATATATATATATATATATATATATGTTAAATGCTGGCAACGTCTTTATAAATAACTCATTTATACACGTACATATACAGAGACCTGTGCTCAGAGCTGCAAAGCGTCTGGACAGGAAATATCCTAAAGCACAGCTGTAACATCTGAGATGGGACCAGAGGGTGAACACTGAGCTTTGTTGCCTCCAGATGGCGGTCTCGTATAAAATAACTATAATATAAAAAGAAAATGCCATCTGAGTGGAGAGTGTAATAGCATGCACGAATACAGAGAATCTAAGTAATGAGGAAGAGGAGAAGTAAGACAGACTGGGAGTGGTTTATAGCCTCTAAGTGCCTGCAGCTCCACAGCTTTATAGAGGAAATGTGATAAGAAATTTATCTTATTAAGTTTAACTCGATTACAGAGCTTTAACACTGAGGGCACCAAGACTTAGCTTCATGTCTTAGTTCTACTGAGATCATCCCTCAGTGTTTCATCAATGAAAGAAATAAACTTTAAGTGACTGATCACAGTGATCATCCCTTATTTTTCCCTCTTTTACTTCATACTGTCCAGCTTCATGGCAACCAGGTGTGCAGATTGGTGTCCTCTTGATACTGAAGAATGTGTCTTTATTACCTCCACCAAAATGGAGGTTATGCTGTCTGTCCAGCCATTAGCAAAACATTTACAGCTAGTAAAGCACACATAAGTGTGTGTGTTTATGATTCAGCTGAGAAGGAGGAAACTAGCGGTTCATGGTTCCATCATATATTTAACCCCAAAGTGTTGTTGTTGGCAGGACCTTCTCTAACACAGTAGCTGGCTGGTGGTAGGCAGGGTTTATACTCCAGCTATGCAGGGGCGGGTCTAGAAAAGTTCTGATGGGGGGCAGGAGCACTGACCAGGAAAAAAGTGTAAAAAAATTAAGAAAAACTAATAAAACAAGCAGCCAATTACGTATTTTATCAGCAGGTGTTTAATTTGGGTGATGCTGCTGCAGGACTTTTATCACTGCTGCACAAACAATGATAAAAGGAAAAAGCTGTTTTTATCCAGATCATCAGTTTTATCAGTTTCCTCATCAATGTTGGCTGTTTAACTTCATTTGTCACATCTGCTGGTTTTAGGACAGAAATTATCACCATGGAGATGGTTGGTGAGATGATGATATATGAATTCTGAATTATGATCTAGAACATGGTAGAGATGATTTAGAACAATATGTAAGTACATTACATGCTGCATTTACTGACCCTTGAACATCTGACGTTTAACCAAGAAACGGTCAGTTAACAGTAAATATTTGTAACATCGCCTTGTTCTGCTGTTACAATACAGGCAAGTTTCAGGCAGAGTCGCGAATGGTGATTAATCATTTTGAAATTATTTGAAATTTGTGATTAATTTGAAAGCTGTGATTAATCATGATTAATCAATGTAATCATTTTGACAGCTCTAATTTGCACACACCCATGCTTTAAGACAATATGAGAGTTTGCAATATCCATAGAATGTACATATCAGGTACATTAGATTGGTAGATGCAGGGGCCCTCAAATGACTAAGTTCGCCACTGACCATAAGTGAGGGTAGGAACGTAGATCGAATGGTAAATCGAGAGCGTTGCCTTTTGGCTCAGCTCCTTCTTCACCACTACAGACTAAGTCTGCATCAGTGCAGACGCTGCGCCGAACCGCCTGTCAATCTCCTACTCCATCCCTCCCTCACTCCTGAACAAGATCCTGAGACAAGTGAACTCCTCCACTTGGGGCAGGACCTCATTCCCGACCTGGAGAAAGCACTCCACCCTTTTCCGGCTGAGGACCATGGTCTCGGATTTGGAGGTGCTTATTCTCATCCCAGCCGCTTCACACTGAGCTGCGAATCGCTCCAGCGAGAGCTGAAGATCACGGCCCGATGAAGCCAACAGAACCACATCATCCGCAAAGACCGGAGACCCAATCCTGAAGCCACCAAACCAGATCCCCTCAACACCTCAGCTGCGCCTAGAAATTTTGTCCATAAAATTTATGAACTTGGCAGAGTCCAACCCTCACCGGAAATTAATCTGATTTACTGCCGGAAATGTGGACCAAACTCTGGAATCACTCTTACAGGGACCGGACAGCTCGTACAAGGGGGTCCGTACTCCATACTCCCGGAGTACCCCCCACAGGAGTCCCTGGGGGACACGGTCGAGCGCCTTCTCCAAGTCCACAAAACACATGTAGACTGGTTGAGCAAACTCCCATGCCCCCTCCAAGACCCTGAAGAGGGTGTACTACTGTCTACTGTTCCACGAAAACCACACTACTGCTCCTAAATCCGAGGTTCGACTATCCAACAGAGCCTCCTTTCCAGGACTCATGAATAGACCTTACCATCAAGCAAGCAGGAATCAAGCAAAATCAACAGCAGTTTTATCGAGTCTTAAACTTGCAAACTTAGACTGGCAAATATACTGCAAACTAAGGAATTTCGTTACCAATTTAAATAAGAAGAAAAAGAAATTGTATTATGAAAATAGAATTATTGAAATGAAAAATGATAGTAAACAATTGTGGAATACTTTGAAATATCTATTGATAAGAAATACCAAGTCTACCCCATCTTTTTTGGAAACTGGAGGGGATTTTTTTACAAAACCAAAAGACATAGCAGATCACCTGAATTGCTATTTCATAGACAAGATAGAGAAGCTAAAAAGTGCTGTACAGCCAAAGAATATAAATTTATCATATATATTAATAAATAAATTTATGGAAGGCAATAACTGTAGCTTTGATTTCAAGGAAGTGAGTGTGGCCAAAGTTGAATTAATGTTAATGACTGCTAAGAATAAACCATCTAGGGTTTACAAGCTTGATAGCAAGCTAACTAAGCCTATACCTTCGCAAATTGCTCCGATGGTCACACATATTATTAATCAATGTTTCAGTGAAAACATATGTCCAGAAGCATGGAAAATATCCAAAGCAGTGCCAATACCAAAAAATAAAAAGTTGCCTTTTTCTGAATCTCATAGTCGACCAATAAGTCTGTTACCAATATTATATAAAATAATGGAAAGAATTGTGTATGAACAGATTTAGTCATATTTTTCACATAATAATTTAATCAATAATTTTCAACATGAATATAGAGAAAATACATTTAACTGCCCTGACTCAAATGGTTGAAGACTGGTTAGAGGAAATAGAAAAGTGGAAAATCATAGAGTAGTTATACTTGATTTCTCTGCAGCTTTTGACATCATGGACCACAAGTTATTGTTGAGGAAATTAAGATGTTATGGTTTTTCTCAGTCTGCTTTATTTTGGATGGAAAGTTATTTGAGTGATAGAAGGCAAGTGGTGTACTTCAATGGATGTTATTCATAAGTAAAATATGTGAAACTTGGAGTGCCTCCAGGAAGTTGTTTTGGGCCACTCCTGTGCACAATTTTTACTAATGATCTTCCGTTAGTTTTAAAAAAATGGCATATTTCAATGTATGCCGATGATTCCACAATATATTTAGCTGAAACAATTGGTGACTTGAATAAAAATCTTGATAGGGAATTAAAGCTGGTTGTAGATTGGATTTATAGTAATGAACTTATTTTGAATGTGTCTAAAACAATCAGTATAGTAATTGGAACAAACTATGCTTTATGTTCAAAGCCAAAGCTTGATCTTAGTATAAATAATATGTTAATAAAGCAGGTAGAAGAAGTTAAACTCTTGGGACTCATTACTGAAAATACATTATTATGGGACAAACACATACAGGGAATAGTAACTAAAATGGTAACCACTTGATCAGTAATTAAGAGAATATCTGAATAAAATATCTGACACAGCAATCAATCAAACAAGTAACTCTAGCTTTGGTTTTGTCTCATCTAGATTATTGTTCCATAGTTTGGTTCAATACGTCCTTGGGTAACATAAGGAAATTGCAACTGGTCCAGAACAAAGCAGCACAGACAGCTCTTTGGTGTGGGTTTAGAGCTACTACCACTAAATATATGAATGTCTTTCTTGCTTGGAAGTGAAAAGTAGATTTCTGTATACGTCAATGGCCTTCATTAGGACCGTTATAACAAAAAAAATCCCATTTCTTTTCTACAAAAAATTAGCAGTCCTCCTTTTTAAAGAGGGGGACCACTACCCCAGTCTGCCAGTCCAGAGGAACTGTCCTCGATGTCCACGCAATGCTGCAGAGGCATGTCAGCCAAGACAGCCCTACAGCATCCAGAGACCTAAGGAACTCTGGGCGGACCTCATTCACCTCCCGGGCCCTGCCGCTGAGGAGCTTTTTAACCATCTCAGCAACCTCAGCCCCAGAGATAGGAGAGCCCACACCAGGGTCCCCAGACTCTGCTTCTTCATCGGAAGACATTTTGGTGGAATTGAGAAGGTCTTCGAAGTATTCCATTCATCGACCGAAATTCTCCTGAGTCATAGTCAGCAGTCCCCTTCTCCACTGTACACAGTATTGACGGAGCACTGCTTCCCTCACAACATGTTTGGGTCTGCTAGGCCGGACTGGTATCCCTCCCCACTATCTGAGCCAACCCACCACCAGATGATGATCAGTTGACAGCTCCACCCCTCTCTTCACCCGAGTGTCGAAGAGATGTGGCTGCAAGTCACAAATAAGCACAGACAAAAGTCAGGACCCATCCCCCCACCTGAAGGTGGAGGGATGCCACCCTTTCCACCGGGGTAAACCCCAATCTACAGGCACCAAGTCAGGGGGCAATGAGCATACCCACACCTGCTCGGCACCTCTCATCAGGAGCAACTCCCATCGGCCACCGCCCCTCTCACACTGCCCCCAACAACTATGGCCCCTCCTGCAGGTGGTAACCCCACGGGACGGGGGCCCATGTCACCCTTTCGGGCTAAGCCCGATGTTGGAGAAAACTCTGTGGTTTTCCTTCCACGCATGTTCATTGATTTGGTCAGTGAGAACAAACAACTTCTCTCAAAGTCAAGATATTTATTCTTACAATTCATTGGAAATGTTACAGAATTCTGGGTTCTGAGACTATCTCACCCTCTCTGGTTTCAGAGGAAGGAGTTCTGCTGCCGATAGCTAAAATCAGAACCCCGCTGCTTTCCCTGAACCCAGTAATTAAACCTTATCTAAACTAAACAGTGATTGGATGCTATAACTAACTAATCAACTGTTGCAAGGCAGAGTTTTTCTGCATCTTCTGCTGTCAGCCTCGTCTGTCTGCTTCAGCTCCCTCTGAGGTTCCTGTTTATGCAAAAACAGTGCAAAGTACGGCCAAAAGCATCCACATTTCGCAAGCCAGATATTTCCCTAATACCAGTTTGAATCTTTAAATGTCAGCTTCTCTTTTTCTTCACTTAGAAGCCGAAAGCAACACGTTAATCCAAGATTACACAATGTACTTGTTAAGTGTGTTTGTGTTAATCTTTCCAACTTGCAAATCTGCAATTAAATATTTTTATTAATGCCATGCACAAGTTATACATTCAAAGACAAATTTAAAATAATATCTAACACCGACCAGGCCCCATGGGCAAAGTACACCATGTACACCAGGCCCTCACCTCTGTACCCCACCTCCAGGACTGGCTCCAGAGGAGGGCCTCGTGACCCACGTCCGGGCAAGGGAAACCTGGATCCATTGACTTGACTCATCATAGGGGTCTATTGAGCCACATGTTGTAGTTGTTGACTATTTTTATTGTCAACAATAGTCAACAATAATAAACAAACAAAAAAAAAAAAAAAAAAGAAACTACAGAGTGAGACATTGTCTTCTTTTTTTTATCTCTGCTGAGAGAGACATGCGCAATAAAGTCCGCCTGGGGAAAAATATGGCAGCCGACCGGGAAATAAAACAGCGGCAGAGGACTTCAAAAGTCTGAAATAATTTCACGTTAAACTTACAAAATAAATTAAATACATGTGAGATTTGTAAAGCGGACCTTGCCTACCACGGAAGTTTGTCTGCAATGCTCGAATATTTAAAGACAAAGCACGTCGGACTTGCATAGCAACTTTATGCAAGATTTCAAAGCTGAAAGTTATATAAGATCCATTTAATAATTATAAGATAATTATATGTACTGTCAGATATATGGGAGCTCTAAACTGATTGGACACAAGTCAAAGTGAAACGTTGTGGCTGTCTTTAATCGAGCTGTCAACTCATTGGCACCTGGGTGAAGTCAGAGTGGTTTTAATCAGATCAATTAATCAGCTTTTTCACAGCATACAACAGACTGCTTCTCCTCACTTGAAGTAGGAACAAATACACATTCCTGCTGTTTCAGATGCTTCAGAATAGCGGCAGCTCTATTCGTTTAAAGCTATAAGAGATGGAAGTATTAGGTGTTTCTACAGCAAGTTAATGCAGGCCAACGTCCTGAGGGAGGATCAAGTCTCTTTCCGCTCCTCTACCTCAACTGCATTCATCCTCTTCAACTCTTTTATTTGCGACTCTGCATTAGGAGCAGCCATGAGGAAACAGGTCAACACTGGGTTATCTGAGGTTTCAGTGCTGCATTTAATGACCTGTGAGAAGGACATACAGAGTCAGTGGAAATGCAACCTTTGTGGGTTACATGCAAATTATTCTTGGTTATGTAAGTAATTATATTAAGTTGCAGGCTTTATCTCATTAACATTGCTGCTATAATAAAATAAAGTTTTATTTCTCTGGGGGCTAAAAAGAGATACTGAGATAACACAAAGGTGAAGTCCACACAGGTTAACACACCAGAGTTCATTCCAACCCTGACCTGGACCCTAACACAAACTGTATACAAGAAATGAAGGTTGTCACCAGGGGGCTGTTTCACCAAACCTAGAGAAGCTAGGACTACCCCAGCAGGACTTATCCTTGATTCAGTTTCACGAACGTTATAGGGATGTCACCAATAATTAATTCCCCATTAAATCTCAATATTAAACACCATGAAGAATTAATCATAAAGACTCAAATTGTCACGTTTCATGAAGGATTATGTATAAACCAGATCAGCGCAACTTTTACAGTGAATAAAGTCAAGGTTACACCTGCATGTTGGTCGTTCCTTCATATATTATTCAGATAAAATCTGAAAGCAGAAGATAAACAACAAGTTTGCTTTTCATTATTCTTTTAGAAATCTGAAACACAGAAGTAAAAATCAGATGGGAATGGTAGAGATGGTCTGGGATCGGTGTGGTAGATGTGGTCTGAGATTGATGTGGTAGATACGGTCTGGGATCGGTGAGGTAGATACGGTCTGGGATCAGTGTTGTAGATATGGGCTGGGATCAGTGTGGTAGATACGGCCTGGGATCGTTGTGGTAGATACGGTCTGGGATCGGTGTGGTAGATACGGTCTGGGATCGGTGTGGTAGAGATTGTTTAAAATAGGTGTGGTAGATACAGTCTGGGATCGGTGTGGTAGATACGGTCTGGGATCGGTGTGGTAGATATGGTCTGGGATCAGTGTGGTAGATACGGTCTGGGATCGTTGTGGTAGATACGGTCTGGGATCGGTGTGGTAGATACGGTCCGGGATCGGTGTGGTAGATACGGACTGGGATCGGTGTGGTGGATACGGACTGGGATCGGTGTGATAGAAACGGTCTGGGATCGGTGTGGTAGATACGGTCTGGGATCAGTGTGGTAGATACGGTCTGGGATCGGTGTGGTAGATACGGTCTGGGATCAGTGTGGTAGATACGGTCTGGGATCGGTGTGGTAGATACGGTCTGGGATCACTGTGGTAGATACGGTCTGGGATCGGTGTGGTAGATACAGTCCGGGATCGGTGTGGTAGATACGGACTGGGATCGGTGTGGTGGATACGGACTGGGATCGGTGTGGTAGAAACGGTCTGGGATCGGTGTGGTAGATACAGTCTGGGATCGGTGTGGTAGATACGGTCTGGGATCGGTGTGGTAGATACGGTCTGGGATCGGTGTGGTAGATACGGTCTGGGATCAGTGTGGTAGATACGGTCTGGGATCGGTGTGGTAGATACGGTCTGGGATCAGTGTAGTAGATACGTTCTGGGATCGGTGTGGTAGATATGGTCAGGGATCGGTGTGGTAGATACGGACTGGGATCGGTGTGGTAGATACGGTCCGGGATCGGTGTGGTAGATACGGACTGGGATCGGTGTGGTGGATACGGACTGGGATCGGTGTGGTAGATACGGTCCGGGATCGGTGTGGTAGATACGGACTGGGATCGGTGTGGTGGATACGGACTGGGATCGGTGTGGTAGAAACGGTCCGGGATCGGTGTGGTAGATACGGACTGGAATCGGTGTGGTGGATACGGACTGGGATCGGTGTGGTAGATACGGTCCAGGATCGGTGTGGTAGATACGGACTGGAATCGGTGTGGTGGATACGGACTGGGATCGGTATGGTAGATACGGTCTGGGATCGGTGTAGGAGATACGGTCTGGGATCAGTGTGGTTGATACGATCTGGGATCGGTGTGGTAGATACGGACTGGGATCGGTGTGGTAGATACGGTCTGGGATCGGTGTAGGAGATACGGTCTGGGATCGGTGTGGTTGATACGATCTGGGATCGATGTTGTTTTGTACATATTTTTAATCTTTATATAATAGAAAGCAGGGTGAGAGCGGAGACAGCAGCCCAGAGGATAACAGGGATGATAATGCAGGTGAGAAACAAATATCGATAGCATGACTGTGTGATTAATTTCCACAGCTTTGTCAGCACTACTTTTTTAATTCTATGTATAAATTTAGCTTTGCATGTTTATACTGTATTATTGCAGGAGAAATTATATCTGGCAAGTTATAATTTCCTGTAAGGAAATGTATATAGGATAAGAGTGACTCTAAGATTAGCATTTCCACTGCTATTTCAGAACTACTCTTATTTATACTATATGTTTTGTCTGTGTTGCAACAGGCAGCACAGGGAGAATGTCATGTGACTGGGGGGAGACCAGACTGGAGCCCCGACAGGTAGGGAGAAACTTTAGGCAGAGATACAGCACAGCATGGATCTTTTGTGGCCACTTTAAAACCACATCAGCCACAGCCTAAGACCACTGTCTCATAGATTGGCAGACAAAGCTCAAAGATTTCAAGGACACTGGTATCAAGACTTCCCTTGGCTTCATTTCATTCAGGTGCTGAAGGAGCTCCACATTCACATGCTAGGCTCAGAATCTGCTGGAAACATCATGAAAAGATGGATCCATCCATCTTCTTGGCCCACTTTGACCCCTTAGTACCAACGTGGTCTGGTTTAACCAGCACAGCCTACCTGAGTATTGTTGCTGACCATGTCCATCCGTTTGACCACAGTGGAGCATCTTCTGATGCTACTTCCAGCAGGATAATGCACCATGTCACAAAGCTCAGATCATCTCCACCTGCTTTCTAGAACACGACAATGAGTTCACTGGACTCCAACGGCCTCCACAGCCACCAGATTTTAGTCCAGTAGAGCAGCTTTGGGATGTGGTGGAACGGGAGATTCTCATCATGGATGCAGCCGACAAACCTGCAGCAACTGTGTGATGCTGTCATGTCAATATGGAGAAAACCTCTGAGGAAGGTTTCCACCACCTGCTTCCATCTATCACACCAGGATTAAAGATGGGGTCCAAGTCTATTTATATACTTGCTGCTGTACCATAAGAAGATAAGATAAGATAAGATAAGATAAGATAAGATTTATTCATCCCCTAAAGGGGAAATTCATTTGCCACCAAACATCTCATACATTCACAATGAGAAAAAACTTGATAAAAACCTTAAATCTGTAAATATACTAAAACATGGTTCAGTACAAACCAGCTGCAGGAACAAAAGACCTTCTGAAACGCTCAGTAGAACAAGGAGGCATGACAAGAAGTTCACTAAAAGAGCTTTAAGATGAATAAAAACATTATGTAGGGGAGGGTTTTTAAGGAATAGAATTGTTCTCAACTTGGACTTTGCTCTATTTGCCAGAGTGAAGTTCAGGGAGTCAGAGGTGATGCCAACCACAGCCCCAGCTTTTTAATCAACGTGTTGATCTTGTTTTTGTCATCTACACAAATGCTGCTCCTCCAGTACAGCATAGAGAATAACCCCGACTAAAATTCCCTGATTAAACACATAAAGAAGGTTTCTGCTCACGTTAAAAGATGTGTTTCCTCAGAAAGAAGAGCCTTCTTGAAGACCACCTCCGAGTTCTATTTAAAGTTTAATTTATCATCCAGAACAACACCAAGGTACGTGTAGGATTGTATTGTCTTGATGTTTTGTCTTCTCCACATTCAATTTTAAAAAGTTTGCATCACACCAGCTGACAGATGCTCCAGCCTCTGAAGGGAAAATTCTCCCATCTGACATGCGGATCTGGAGTCCTCACTGATCCAGGTCTTCGTAAAGCACAGCAGGCTGCCCTGGATTTGATATCCAACCAGTTAAGGCAGTGCTCCAGCTCGTCTGAGCAATGTTTCAAACAAATGTTACCCAGAGCCACAGGCAGAAAACTAAGAAACTGTCATTAAACACAGCCATCTTCAAGTGTTAATAAAACACTGAAAATTAAGCACCAGGAACACATAAAATACATAAAACACACACTACACTGCAGACACACGGCCGGGCAGCGCCTCCCTCGTTACTCAGTCCTAAGTAAGAAGTATTTGCACTCAATGACTGATGCATCGCGGTATCTAACTCTGAAGCCATGTGTCAGCTGGAATGCTGCACATTTGAAACAGTTCCCAGATTTTCTCTCTACTGAAGCTCTATCAGTTCCAACAATCTGACTGTGGACAGCAACAAAGAGTCAGACTAAAGAAATGTCCGGCATGAGGCATGGGCCTAAAGAGAGGGGGAATAAAGTCATATGGTTTTATTTCCTGCTTTCTAGGAACTTGATTTGTGTGTAAGTTTAATTCCTCAAACAGCCCTGAAAGGTTCACAGATGTACTGATGGTATCCTTAAGAACATGACCAGAGGAGAAACAGCTGGGTGGATAAAAAAGGTGAGGAAGCATGCTGAACACTCATGTACATAATCATGGATGAATCACACACACACTGTGCTAAGTGAGGGAGATGAAAGGATTATATAGTCCCCTGTCACTGAAACATGGAAACCAGAACACCTGTGCATTACTACCAGACCATGAAAGCCTGAATATCTCGACATTTAAGGAATAACATAAAACCTAAACAATAGAATGGACGATCCTTTCTCTGTAACCACATTTTACACATGAATGCACACACAAGAAGCTATCCTTATCATTTATATTCATTATGTGCAACTCAACCCCAAACTCTACCTAATCACAATTCATGCTGCAACCCTAACCATAACCAGGACCCAGACTTCTGGTCCTGGTCCCAAAAAAGTCAGAAATTATAAAAGGTCCTGATGGGCCAACACAAACAAGAACACTTTGGTAGTGCAGAAAGGAGTTGTGATTAGGCCTGTCGCGATAAGCAATAAGTCAATTAATTGAACGATAAGAAAATAAGAGCACGATAAGTTTGCCGGCCGCGATAATTTTTTTTCGTCCCCCCTTTACCATAGACTGTGTATGACAATAGGTTTCACTATGGAGTATTTCGACTAAACGCTCTGGTTTCTTGCGGAGTGATCTCTCTAGTGTCACACTTGACTGCAGCATGTTGCAGCACGAGCCGGTAAGCCGCATTTGTTTTGCACGGCTGCCAACACGCAATGGCCGTGAGACTTGCGTATTTAAGTGGCTTCTCACGCTCTCGCGCTAAACCTCCGATTCTCATGCTGAAATATGTAAATAATAGATGCAAGCATCTCCTCTTTTATTGTTTCGCTGCTTCCCACATGTAAGCAGAACACACACATTCTAGCTTACGACGTCAGTACAAAGCCCCCACTTCCTGGTCTACCGTAATAACCCCTGTAATCCGCAGGCACATTACGCAAATAGAATCAGCCTATATACTACCGTATATGACAAAATACACATTAAGAGCAATGCCGGCTAATCGAGAGGTTTGGGAGGATTCCCAGTGGGCCGCATAACTTTTGGGCCGGTGTCCCGGCGTATGTGAATGTGGTATCCCAGCTAACTGCTGGGTTGTAGTTACTTATAAGGCCAACAGAGGGCAGAATGACTTTGTTTCACAAGCAGTAGATTTTGAAGAGCAGAAGAAGAACACGGGTTTTTGTTCGATGTAAAGTGCTGAAGTTTGGTTCGTCATTAAAACCGGCATGCTTGTCTACTTGTCTGGAGTTTATTTGAAGATGCAACAGTGAAAAAGGCGCTTTTATTTATTTAGTTTATTGACCTTTGAAAATGTGTACTTGCATTATTACGGCATATGTCACTATATTAGTTGAGAATGGTCTCAAAATGACACATTAGCGCTCTGCGCAATATTATCGTTTATCGCGATAATTTCTGAGAAAATTTATCGTACAGCTAAATTTGTTATCGTGACAGGCCTAGTTGTGATCTAATTAGCTTTAGAGAGATGTCCAAACCATTACATCATTTCAAGCAAACTCACACAACAGCTGCAACCAGAGTCTGCGGCCGCATGCAGAACCAGAGTTGTACATGGATCTTGAGCTGATATAACAGGATTATCAAGCAAACAGCACAAGGAAACAAGGCCTCCAGGAACAGCAGCATCTTCAAATCAGCGTTGAAGAGCGAGGGCATCCAGCCAAAGCAAGAAGTAATGAGTTGATAACAATCTGCAAGTTTCTGCACAAATTATGTGTTAGTTTTTTGATAGCCGCAACTTCCAGAATCAATGTGTCATTTACAGCATCGTGACACAACAGAGAGTAGCATGCAGCATCAGCAGTGGGATGGACCCAGCACGCTCAGAGTTATATCATGTGTATATAAGGTGTATTGTGACAATTGGCTGAAACACCCCCGTGATGCTGAGGTACACAACTGACGATGTGTCCCGCTGGTAAAGCCTTTTGCAGCCATAAAAAACTGCCAAACTAGAAGGAGTGCTAACTTTAGGGATTGCAACATCTAGTCCTTTAAAGAACCAAGAACCATCATATTGAAGAACCAGACTCCTGGATTCTTAAGTGTGCTAAGTTTATTGTATCTTAGCTAACAAGGCACAGACTTATTCTTGTGTGGCGTCATAATGCTCCAATTCAGAATTGAAAAGAGAAGATCTCTGCTTCTGTAGGTGCTAGTATGGTAGCTTTATAGCTGAGTAGCCTGAAAAATACCCAACAGGACAAAACAAATCAATAATAGTACATAGTAACACTACAACCTTGACTATAAGACGTTAAAGACTCCATTAAATGCCTGACAGACATAAATTAATACCATAACTGTGTAAGACCACTGGTTCAACAAGGGATCAAAGTAACAGGCTGTACAAGGGAGGATCAGAGGCGATGACATGGATGAATGAGAAGATCCTCCTGTCTGTCTTCATCTGGGATATCTTGTGAAAGGTGGCATGGAGGAAAGAAACTTGAACTGGAGTTTCATTTGACGAAGTCACTGACATGAGCCGACCCCCAAACCCACGTACTGATACAACGAAAAATGGGAAGCACAAAGATGGAAGAGTGGATGAATGGATATGAAGAGGGGCAAGTATGGCAGGAGTGGATGGATTGATTGATGGATGGATGGTGGATGGATGGATGGTGGATGGATGGATGCATGGATGGGTGCACTAGGTACAAGAAGCTCCACTGGATCTTCGCACCATTCCAGATGGCCACATCAGAGCGCTTTCCTTCCAGACTGCAGGTGTACTGGTGGCTCCTGGAGGTTCCACCTTCCTTTATGGTAAATCTTGTAGTTATGGGTGGTCTAGCCCCCCCCCCTTAGCTGTGCTGCCATAGACTTAAGTTTCATTTTAGCTCCCTTAAGCTGGTACACAAATAAATATTGCGCTGTTTTTGCCTCGATTTGCTCCTTCCCAACCAAGGACGGCAAACGCCCGATTATCTGAAGTCTTATAAGATTTTCCTATAAAATGATCCAACAATATTTACAACCAAAAGTCTTTATGTGTGTGAGGAAAGCCGACAACTCCTGAGTTGTGACTGCATGGATGGTGGTGTGGAATGGAATGTAGCCAATCAGAGAGTGAGCTGACTGGGGAACAAGAAAGGATGTAAAGTCCTTTTTCACTCCGTCTCCAGTCTGTTATTTTTATTATTTCTTTCTGAATTTTTCTGTTAACAATAGTCCCAAAACCACCATCATTCCCTTGTCACACAGCACACATGATGAAGTTAATTAGCCAATTAGATATTAATGTAATTTCAGCTCAGAATATTTTATCATGGGACGACTGCAACCTCTGGAGTGAACCATCCATTAAATAAAGTCGCACTAGCGAGAGTTGCAGAGAAAGAAAATCTTTAAGGTAAAATAATGTCCAGTGAACTCATCGTCATGTTCTAGAGTTTTTTGTGTTATTGAGGTTTTTTTTTTTCTTAAGGTTGCTATCTTATGGACTGTTGTGTTTTATTTGTCGATGGCTGTTAATGTTTCCCTCTGATACAGTTTTTTTTTAAAATTGGATCTTGTTGAGTTTTTATTATACAGTGCTTATTCTGATGATTTCGAATTTTGCACCTGACAAATACCCTAATTTAGAGAAAAAACAAACGAAGAACTAAAACTAACACTAAAACTAATAAAAACTAAAGTAAAACTAAGCATTTTCAAAAAAGAAAACTAATAAGAATGAGAAAATCTGCTCTAAAAACTAATTAAAACTAACTGAATCTGAAAACAAAAAGTCAAACAAAATAATAACTGAAACTAATAAAAAATCTAAAACTATTATAACCTTGGTTTGTTGAGCATCTTGTGTAACAGCCCTCTGAGCTCAAACCAACAGATGTGCAGTGCTCCAAAATGCTAACAACACAGAGCTAACGCTACATATTGATAAGATGCTGATTGGCTGAACGTTAACTGGAGCAGGGAAGGCCAGACTCTGATGACAACCTGTCAAATAGAAAAAAGATTAAAAGCAAATGAGCTCTTTCTGCGTCGAAGCAAAATCCAATAACAGCAAAAAACAAAACCAAGAGCTTTCTACAGCTCAAGTTGTTCCATATTATGAGCATGTAGCAGAGGAAAGCTAGATGTAAGATCACAGGATCGACAGCAGTAAAAATGAAGCAACGTTTCTAAGACAAGACATGGCATGCTTGGTTTAGGGGTGTTCCATACCATACAATACCACTGCTGTCGATTTTTTCTGTCACAATCTCAAAATTAAACAAACACAAATCTCCTCTATTGCCTCCATGTTTATCGTCTAATCTAATGCTAGTAGACAAGTCAGGATGTGGACAATTACACTCAGTACAGATGAAAACGCAAGATTAAACAGCACATTGTCAGCCTTACACCGTTACAGGCTGTATGTCTCCTGCATGCATAATAGCAAAAAGATAATGTGAACATTTACAAACAAGATGTAACGTGACTGAAGCAGAGCTGACGGCCACTTCCCCTCTTCTCTAAAATAGCTGCGGGCCAGATGATAAAACAGCCTTAATATAGATGCAGGTCTGATTATCAGGGCATAAATTATGCTGAATACTTCACCACCGGGAGCTACTCTGATCCTTGAATGAAAACCAGAACAGTGAATATCAGCTGAAAAAGGTGACTGAATAAAGACTTTCAGTAAGAGTTGATTAAAACAGGATGTTATGCAGACTGGAAACCTGCACAAAGTCCTGTTACAGTGTGAGATGTAACCTGAGTTTTAGACTGAAATAATAATTTCACATCCTTGCATGTCCTCCACCCAACTGGCATGTCTTCTACCTGCTTCACCCAATCAACAGTATTTGTCTCACTCTGTCAACCCCAGCCTCCCTACCCCTGTCCTCCTTCACCTCCCTCATCCATTTATTCTCCCCATCCATTCATTCATCCATCCATCCAGCCAGCCAGCCAGCCATCCTTTGATGTTTTTCTTTAAAAGGGACAATGCATATTATTGGACATAGTGGTGGAAGGAGGTCTAGGTAGCAGTGGAGGAGGTCTAGGTAGCAGTGGAGGAGTTCCAGGTAACAGTGGAGGAGGCCCAGGCAGCAGTGGACGAGGTCCAGGTAGCAATGGACGAGGCCCTGGTAGCAGTGGAGGAGGTCCTGGTAGCAGTGGAGGAGTTCTAGGTAGCAGTTGAGATGGCCCTGGTAGCAGTGGAGGAGTTCCTGGTAGCAATGGAGAAGGCCCTGGTAGCAGTGGAGGAGGCCCAGGCAGAAGTGGACGAGATCCAGGTAGCAGTGGAGGAGGCCCAGGTAGCAGTGGAGGAAGCCCAGGTAGCAGTGGAGAAGGTCCAGGTAGCAGTGGAGGAAGCCCTGGTAGCAGTGGAGGAGTTCCAGGTAGCAGTGGAGGAGTTCCAGGTAGCAGTCGAGATGGCCCTGGTAGCAGTGGAGGAGGCCCAGGCAGAAGTGGACGAGGTCCAGGTAGCAATGGAGAAGGCCCTGGTAGCAGTGGAGGAGGCCCAGGTAGCAGTGGAGGAGGTCCAGGTAGCAGTGGAGATGGCCCTGCTAGCAGTGGAGGGGGCCCAGGTAGCAGTGGACGAGGTCCAGGTAGCAGTGGAGGAGGCCCAGGCAGAAGTGGACCAGGTCCAGGTAGCAATGGAGGAGGCCCTGGTAGCAGTGGAGGAGGCCCAGGTAGCAGTGGACGAGGTCCAGGTAGCAGTGGAGGAGGCCCTGTTAGCAGTGGAGTAGGCCCAGGTAGCAGAGGAGGAGGCCCAGGTAGCAGTGGAGGAGGTCCAGGTAGCAGTAGAGGGGGTCCAGGTAGCAGTGGACGAGGTCCAGGTAGCAGTGGAGGAGGCCCAGGCAGAAGTGGACGAGGTCCAGGTAGCAATGGAGGAGGCCCTGGTAGCAGTGGAGGAGGCCCAGGTAGCAGTGGAGGAGGTCCAGGTAGCAGTGGAGATGGCCCTGCTAGCAGTGGAGGGGGCCCAGGTAGCAGTGGACGAGGTCCAGGTAGCAGTGGAGGAGGCCCAGGCAGAAGTGGACCAGGTCCAGGTAGCAATGGAGGAGGCCCTGGTAGCAGTGGAGGAGGCCCAGGTAGCAGTGGACGAGGTCCAGGTAGCAGTGGAGGAGGCCCTGGTAGCAGTGGAGTAGGCCCAGGTAGCAGAGGAGGAGGCCCAGGTAGCAGTGGAGGAGGTCCAGGTAGCAGTGGAGGAGGCCTGGGTAGCAGTGGTAGCAGGATTTGATTCAACATCACCAGCCATAAGCAATACCATCATAAGATGGGAAATTTCCAAAAAAGATTTAGATGATTGTCCGTTTTGGTCCACTGTGGTGGGTGAGTTCATCCCAGTGAAACACAGCTCCGCAGCTCTTGACCTACTCATCTGTCTCTAACCCAGCAGCAAGAAGTGCATACCATAATTCCATCAGATCTGTTTCAGGAGAGGCCAGGAGTAACTAACCAGGTGGAGCATGACATTCGCCTGAAAAATAGCACCCCCATTAGACAGAGGATGTACCACAAACCAGAAAAACTGTTCCCGGTGTTGGAGGAGGAAATTGCAGTTATGCTGGAATTGGGGGTCAATGAGCTATCAGCCAGTGAATGGAGAAACCCCATTGTACCGGTCATCAAAAAAGATTTGAGCATCAGGTTCTGCATTGACTTCAAGAAGGTAAATGCACAATCTGAATTTGATGCTTATCCTCTGCCCAGATTGGAAGGCCTTATTGAACGAGTAGGGCTCCGGCAGTTCACCAGGATGCCTTTTGGTCTCCATTGTGCTCCTGCTACTTTCCAGAGGCTGATGAATCTTTTACTAGCAGGTATGGACACTTTTGCTGCTGCTTATCTTGACAACGTTGTTATCTACAGTTCTTCTTGGCAGGAACATATGAGCTACCTAGCAACTGTGCTGGAAACAATCAAGGAAGCGGCATTGACGATCAACCCAAAGAAATGCACTTTGGCAAAGCAGGAACTTCAGTACCTGAGTCATATCCTGGGGTGAGGTGTTATAAAGCCGGTTCAGGACAAGGTGGAGGCAATTCGGATGAGAGAGAAGCCGACTACCCAGAAGCAGGTAAAATCCTTTCTAGTACTGGTGGGTTGGTACCAGAGGTTTATCCCAAATTTCTCAGAAAGGGCTGCTCCCTTATCTGACCTCCCCAGTACAACTAAAGCTAACTGGGTGTGGGGAAAAGAGCAGGAAACTGCCTTCCAGGGCAGTCCTATCACAGTCCAAATAGATGCTTCTCATCGGGGAATCAGAGCAGTTCTTTTACAAGGGGTTGGAGCAGATAAAAGACACAAACAGTACAGTCTCCCATTGGTTCCTGTCCCTACAACCATACTGGTTCTCCATTCATTATCGGCCAGGCAAGTAGAACACATTGGCTGACTTTCTGTCTCACAACGTCGTTGGCGAGCCTGCCGAAGGAGGGGAGAAGTGTGATGGTGTGGCATGACAGCCCCCTCACTAAGGCGAATGTGTTCTATATACTGACATTGTTTTTTTTTCTTTATGTTGTAGTTGTGAATTCAGTTGGGAAAAATCACTAACATCTCTCTCTGAGGTCTTGCTGGGCGTGGCTTCATGGCGTGCACACATGAGGCAGTCTAAGGACCCAAGCTGCTAGAGATTGTCCAATAATCATCTGGTTGGGCTGAACCAAGGAGTCAAAGTAGAGTGGGATGAGGGTGAATCGGGTTTTGATTGGTTTTTTCTGTGAATGTTACTTTTGTCTTTCTATTATGTATTAAGTTTGGTCGCAATGTATGTAGTTTGTAAATAATTTCAGGGAAGTTATGTTGTAAATAGCAGTTTATTTGTATTTAGAAATGTGAGGGACACCATATTTTTGTAGGACGGTTCAACCAATAATTATTTCGATGCTGTGTAATGGTGTGACAGTGTCATGCATGGACCCCTCGGAGACAAGAGCAGGTTAACAGATCTTTATTAAGAAGGACACAGATAAAAGATCTTACTCAAGCAGACCAAGGTGGAGCAGACGTGGAACACCAGGGAGCCTAGAAGGGAGAGGGAGAGCGTTCATATAGTGCATAGGGTAGGTCCGACCAGGAATGACTGTGGACCTGGAGTATATAAGGACTGATGAGTGAAAGGGAGATAGGTGTGGCTGATCTGGAACAGGTGTGGGCAATCAGGGGAGTGATCGCAGAGGAATGGCAGGAAAAGCTTGGGCAGACCAGGTGAGGGTGTGACAGACGGAGGGGCAGAGATGTGAAACAGGTTGAATGTCTGATTCTGCTGAAACGAACTGTGGTGATGCCTGCTGTGAACCACCCTGCTATTGGTGAGCTGTTTGTAAATGAAAAAAAAAAACTTATTTCTAAGTAAAAGAAAATTCAGAGCTCTAAAAAAATGTCTATGGTGATTTTTTTTTCACTCCTATGAGATGGTTTACCCTTCGAGACCGCTGACTGGTTTCCTGCTTTGAGGGTTCCACAAAACCTACACCCCTGCAGGGGGGCTTGCATGGCCATCATCCAGTACTTGTGTGAAGAGAAAGTGCTGAGTCATCTTGGAGAGGACTTGGTTTTAATTTCATCCTTTTTCCGAGGACATGCGAAGTATACCAACGAAGAGATATAAAAGCAGATCCCAGACAGGTTGATGACATATGGCATGGTGTTTTTATGCTTTTTAGGCTGTTAAAACATTGTTCTGGTAAACGGGTCTGCCAGGCTGGGTGTCTGCACCACGGCACTCGTCTTGTTTTGTTGTTCAGCACTTTGGGCAACAGGTTGCAGGAAATGTGCTATATGAATAAACTTGATTCTTTCTTTTTCTTGTCCATCTTCATATCTTTCATTTGTTGGTTTTGTTTATTTTTTCCAGGCTCCATCAGGGAGGTTCCTAGGTCACTTTGGGTCACTGACACCAAACCAGTCAACTCAAACTGTTGAGGCGCATTTCTTACTGGTGGATCAATCGATAGAGGATTCGGCAGCTGACAACACAAGCAGCCCTTCAGCATCTTGACACATGGACTGGGGAAGGCCGGGATCAAACCACCGACTGGCAGAAGACTCCTCTGGTTCCTGAGCGACAGTCACCAACAGCTTCCTGATCAAACAGCTGACTGTGTTGTTTTGGGGGCATCTGAAATTCGTCTCTGTCTGTAATGAACACAAATGCTGTCTTTGTCCTCTGGAGGCTGCTGACCATCTTTGGACACACAGACTTTTATTCAGACGTCCCTCACACACAAACACATCACACACACACTCAAAAATCAGTGTGATGCACATCTGTACACTTCACATGTCCTGCTTGTCCTCATTCACACAGTAGATACTAAAACAGACCCACATAGAGAGCTTATAAACCAGCCCGGGTGGCCCGGAGTGGGCCTGCACCACTGTGACACCTGCCCACAGGCCAGTGCCTGCAGGGCTGCTAAAACAGCCTCCATGAACCCACACTGGTGGACATATGCTGCAGGAACATGAGAGAAAGGCTACGAAGAATGCAGGACGGTGACGGTCTGTCCAAGTAAAAGGAACTATCATCCCAATATGCATCTGTCTTGTTTTACCCAGCACCACCACAACTAGTTACTTGATTTAACCATTAATCCCTAGATTAAACATAATAATAAATAATTTGAAAGAGCCCTCAGTGTCTTTACTTTCCATGAAGGGTTATGTTCGAATACAGACAGGAAACAATAACTTAAGCTAGCAATCAATCATAATAATAATAACAACAGCAATAAATCAGTGCTGGTTCACCACAGGGCTGTTGATTAAGCCCAAACCTCTTCACCCTGTACACCAGCGAATGTTTCTCCACCTGGGGCGACACTATCATTAAATACGCAGATAACACAACCATCCTGGCTCTGACTGAAGGAGACGAGTCAGAGAACAGGGAACAGGTGAACAGCATCTTAGACCACGGCGAGGAGAATGACCTCATCCTCAATGTTGGAAAAACAAAGTAACTGATAATGGGCTTCAGGAGATCTGTTTATCTTATAGTCTGAATTCTGAGTGTTCGAACAAAAATTCCCATGTACAAACATGTTTAATAAACTATGTGATCTGATCAATCATGATCCAGCCATATTTCTGAATGGATGAAATGATCCAGGCTGCTGTTGGTCGCTATAATTTACCACCCTTTTAGGTCATCAGAGGACAGGTCATCTCCTAACATTAAACATTAGAGATTAATATTCTTCCACCTTTTCTGCTTCAGTCTTTCACTCAACTTCAGTTCTAATCAGAACTACCAAATATGTTTTATTCAAATTACTTTAAACCTTGAAATGCCAGTTTGATTAAATGAATAATGAATAAATACATTTTTTTAACCCACAAGACTGGAGACACTGCATATTTTTTTATCAATCTTAGATGTACTACGAATTTGTAAAGACAAAAAACATTGTCTCTGATCTTTAAAAAAAATCTTAATCCCCCTAATATGCGTTATATGGAAAATAACTAGTTTTTAAACTTTTCCATGACATCAGTGACATCAGCTGATCACTCTGCCATAAGGGATTAAATGATTTGGAAAATCACATATTTGGTTGTTTTAATTATAAATGAAGTTGATTGGAGGATCTGAGCAAAAAAGTGGAAAAAAATATCATCTGTCATTTTTATAGCAGTTTTAGGAGAAGACTTTTTGTCTTCTAATGATCTGAAAGGTATTAAATTTCTCCCTGTTGGCTTTAAAGTCCTTTAAGAGAAACAATTTCTTCTAAAAAAAAAAAAGATCTTATGAGAGGAAACACGACCAGAACGGTGGCCAAAGAAAAGACCTGAAAGGACAAAAGTCCCTGATGACCTACAAGGGCTGACCACAGCAGTGGGTGGATCAATCCACATATTGATATTATCGATACCAACGCTGGTATCGATATGATCAATACTAATGGAATAACATGGATTCTTTGTGAAGGATGTGCTCCTGTCTGTGTCGGTCTGAGGTTTCTCTCCACCGGTTGCTCCGCCTTTCCTCCCTAGTGTTGTGATGTTGTACCATCACGACTCACCTGTGCAGGTAAACCAGCGAGCAATCAGGCGCCGGCCAGCAGCACACATACCACCAGCTGGTAAAGAGTGGGCACCAGAATTTCAGACTGACTGGGTAATGTGTGATGTATCAGATGGGTCATCCTGCAGCATCCTCTACATGTACAGCTAAAAACTGTCAGAATCTTCTGGCTAAGGGGGATAAAGTGGTTTTTGGTGGATTCGGTTCGCCGCTTTAACAAAGCAGCTACATCCCAAAATCATCTTCTCTCACCGAGATGATCCCTCATTCTTACCTCTAATATAACATGAGTAAAATCTTTGTTGTTTATGCGTTGATGCATTAACAAAATGAATGCAAAGATGAATCATCTGTTTGCATTGATGTGTTCATTCTGACAGCTCTAATACAACATAGCTGGAGCTTGCAAGCTTTACACTTGCCAGCAGGGGGCAGCATCTCTGGTTACAAAGACAAGACAAGTCTAGTGTCATCCTTGACCCTGAGGGACATGTTATTAGATCAGTAACAGATAGAAAACTGTTCTAGTTAAGAACAAAAAGAAAAATCTGACCATACCTGCAAAAGGCTGTAATTATACGGACACTCCATTTCACACACTATATAACACTAATAAAACCATTATTTATCACATTTCATCATAAAAAGATCACTATTACTACTATGATGCTATGAGACCTCTATTTAGACCTGGACATGATGATGAAGCCACTTCCTGTCAAACTTTCCACCAATCAGAGAGCTTAGATTGACGGTAATGTCCAATCAGGAGCAGCCAAAGATCAACCAGTGAGCAGAAAGTTCTATGTGTGTCTGAAAAGTAGAAAAATAAGACGTTTCTGATGCACGGTGGCGCCACAAAGCAGCTGAGCTGGAGTTGGTTTAGTGAGGATAGCAGGCAAATAGTAGCAGGAATAACTGGAAATGAGGAAAAAGTGGAAACATGGAAATAGTTTCTGTTTGTTTTTTTTTTCTATTCAATATTTTTTCTCCTGAAAGCCAAGACTTGATAGAATGATGTGCAGATAAGAAAAAGCTTGGTCACTGTAGATTTGTGTGTTTTTTCTACAAAGTTCTGTTAGTGATAAATTCTGCTTTCTTCTTCTGGTCGGGCTATGTGCTGCTATATCTATTGATATGTTAATTTTATATTATTTTAGCCTCATAACTTGACAGCTGAGGGTGGAAACATCATATCTGATGCTGACTGGGATTAAAAGCTCCAGTTCTACAGACTGGTTTATACGGAGTTTATAGTAGAAAAAAACATGTGGACAAAAAATGGTGTGGAATTTTCAGGTTCTGGATGGTTCTGAAAAAAAGGGGGTCCTGGTATCAGATGATGTAGATGTAATGTATAGGAAGCCAATAGAGCTGCACAATATATCTGAAATCTAACGTTCTAATGTCAACACTGCAAAGACAGTTGGATCATTCTGGAATAATAAATATGTATAAATATGTTAAATCTTAACATGTCTCAGCTCACTGGCATGTTTGAGAAACAAAATCTAGTCTGTTTCCTCTGGTTGGGGCTCTGAGATCATTTGCACTTCATTAAATAAATGCTGACCTAATACTTGAGATTGCTTTAGCCATAACTAAATCCATTGTGTGTACCCTCATCTATTATTAGAGGCAGCCAGGACGCTAACATGACTGTGTTATAACCGTGTACATAACAACCCAGCCTCCGGCAGGCTCAGTACAGGACCAATGTAAGACAACTGAAAAACATATAAAATGCTGGTATATTTGCTCTGAATTCAAAGGCTTCCATCAAAGATCCCGGTCGGTTTGACATCTGTTAATGTGCCTGCAGGACAAGCATGAAATGGGATTTGTAGGGATGAAGGGGATGTGAAGCAGAGGATGAGATCATGCTGGCTAATGGAAGTGAGAGATCAAAGCTAAATAACAAAGTGAAAGTGTGAGGTGAGAAGGGTATTTTTTAAAGACGTAATGAGATCATGCTAAAGAGACTGGCTCAAAGTCCTGTTGGATGGATGAACAGCTCTGCATTTACTAAAGCAAACTCAGCTCTCTGCTAGTAGAGCTGCAAACCTACCTGCTAAATGATACCTGACGATAAACTGCCGTCCACCTGATGTTCACCTGCTCTAAACTGCTGCCGTCCACCTGATGTTCACCTGCGCTAAACTGCTGCCGTCCACCTGATGTTCACCTGCGCTAAACTGCTGCCGTCCACCTGATGTTCACCTGCGCTAAACTGCCGTCAACCTGATATTTACCCGCGGAGTAATCACGGACAGACCTGAAACCAAACACACAGTTGTGATAATTTCTCTATTTATCTGCCGGTCGTACATGTAGGATGACTGTAGGAACACACCTACAGGACACACCTGGACCTAATCAACTCTATCTGAGGGCATTTTTTTTTCCAAGGTAATAAAAATCACAACATTTCTTATTGTTGTGTAATTTTATATAATATTACATTGCATTTTCATCCTCTATACCAGTGGTTCCCAACCTCAGTCCTTCACCCCCCAATGAGGTCCCCAAAGAGTACAGGGGGTCCTTGAGGCCTTATGTGTTGAGGGCTAGTGTGATTCATATTAAGTCCATGTCCACACAGACAAGTTGCAGTTTATCCGCTCCAGTTTTTTCTTCACATGGAACCAACGTTTTAGGAGCCTAAACTTCTAACCGGGTCCCAAACTGAATAAATGGGGTCAGAAAAAGCTGATATTTAACAATATTTTAAAACATATTCATAGTCATAAATATAAAAGCCACTTATAAGACCACAATGTGTACCCCCAAAAAGTTCTGGTCCAGGTCCTGTGGTTTCGTGAGGTTTGTTATTGGACTGTGATGGACTGGGGAACTGTCCAGGGTGAACCCTGCCTCTCACATACTCCCCACAGGATTCAAACCAGGAACCTTCGTCCTGTAAATGGTGCTAACCACTGATGGAAACCTTCCTCAGAGGTTTTGCTCCATATTGACATGACAACATCACACAGTTGCTGCAGGTTTGTCGGCTGCATCCATGATGAGAATCTCCCGTTCCACCACATCCCAAAGCTGCTCTACTGAACTGAGATCTGGTGGCTGTGGAGGCCATTGGAGTTCAGTGAACTCATTGTCATGTTCTAGAAAGCAGGTGGAGATGATCTGAGCTTTGTGACATGGTTTATTATCCTGCTGGAAGTAGAATCAGACGATGCTCCACTGTGGTCATAAAGGGATGGACATGGTCAGCAACAATACTCAGGTAGGCTGTGCTGGTTAAACCAGGCCATGTTGGTTCGAAAGGGCCAAAGTGGGCCAAGAAGATGGATGGATCCATGTTTTCATGATGTTTCCAGCAGATTCTGAGCCTAGCATCTGAATGTGGAGCTGAAATGGAGACTCATCAGACCAGCAACGTTTCTCCATCTTCTATTGTCTATTGTGTTGGTGAGTGTGTGTGAATTGTAGCCTCAGTTTCCTGTTCTTAGCTGACAGGAGGCACCCGGTGTGGTCTTCTGCTGCATTCTAGTCCAGACAACTGCTGCTCGCTGGATATTTTCTCTTCTTCAGACCATTCTCTGGAAACCCTAGAGATGGTTGTGGGTGGAAATCCCAATAAATACTCAGATCAACAACCATGCCATGTTCAAAGTCTCTTAAATCCCTTTTCTTCCTCATTCAGATGCTCAATGTGAACTTCAGCAAGTTGTCTTCACCGCGTCTACATGACTACATGCTGCCCTGTGATTGGCTGGTTAACAGGAAATAGAACAAGTGGAGCAGATTAAGTGGCTGGTGAGTGGATAACAACGTTTTAGGACAACTACCATGTCTTCTGGACCTACAAATGCAAGTAAAAAAATCAAAACACTGCTGTTATTATTTTTAGTCTGTAACATTAAAAGGGTTAAAACTGTCCTATCAGTGGCCAGTTGTCCCAGGAGAAACAAGGCTGAGTCTCTGCAGTCTGCTTCGGTCTGCTGCAGCATATGAGTGGGATCCTGGCTGAGATAGGAGGAGGGACGAAGCCTGAATAACTGTTTGTTGGGGCTAGTGGGCAAAATGATGAACTGGGTTTTACAGGCATCTGTGGAAGTGTGTATTCCAGAGTTTATGGGTGGATGTTCTTAATGCCAGCGGTGGCCAAGAAAACAATGCTTCCGGGATGAGATGACTGGATACTTATCCACGTACATGAGATTATGATTTCAGTTTAGATCAGTTTTCAGCCCTTCACTAAAAATCATGGATTATATGTTTGGTTTTTAACGGAACTCCCTCAAGTACCATGAAGTAAATTTTTGGGCGCCATTCTTGACGAGAACATATCCTGGCAAAAAGATATAGACTGGTTTAGCTCTAAAGTCAATAAATCATCTGGGATAATAAGGAAGGTTGGCCACCTGATCATTATAACATAGTTTATACTTTTCCAGACACTCTTCTAAACGTCTTGGTAATACAGAAACACTCTGTAAAGGCCCATTTCAGCTCCCTTATGTACGTAAATAGCAACGTCCATTTCAAAAGTCACCGTCCTCATACTTCCAAGTGTGTTTTATGCCGCCATGGTTGTTAGTCAGTTCCTCCACTAGTGGGCAGTGCTGAGTTCAGAGTTCACTCACACGAGCTGTTTCAGAAACATTAATATGTCGTTATAAAGTTGTTTCCAATCGCCCAACGTGCCCAGTACATGTATCATTTAACAAAGTAAACTCAGGGTGGTTTCACATCCTTTATTTGTACCGGGATAAAAGGGATTTAACACCATCATGACTTTTCAGAGCTTATGAAGACAATTTTTAAGTAATTAGTCAAAGAAACTTTAGTTAAATTACATTTTAACCCCACTAATAATTTCCTTATATGTACCATGAATTATTGTAGTGCAAAAGGTGTCCACCAGGGGGCAGTAGAGAAGTTTCAGATTGTGTACAACAGGGCTTGGAGCAAAGTTTTTACCATAAAGTGATGCAATAGGTCTCAGAAACCAACTGAACCAAATATGATGCATTAGGTGTTAAAGGGGTAATGCAGCGCCTGCAGAGCTGTTGCTACACGTTTAGCCCCGATTGGTTGAAAGTTGACTGAAGGAACGTCCGACTGCAGCCGACAACAACAGTTGTTCATTCTTTCAGCACTCGGTTTGTTCAGTTCAGTGAACTTTCGCCAACAAAAACTAACAAACTTTCTCCATGTTTGAGGGGGAAAACAAAGAAAAGGCACTTACTGTTTATTATAAGCTGTTTACTATTTTGAGTGCTGCCTCCATGTGGCAGCTGAAAGCTAAAATATGGGGCGGCAGTGGCTCAGGTGGCAGAGCGGGTCGTCCAGTAATCAGAAGGTTGGCGTTTTGATTCCCACTCCCCCATATTTTGCTTTATTATTTTGCTGCTCCTTTTGATTTTAGGTTTATTGCCCTATAAAATTATCTTCTGCACCAACATGTTAGTGTTTTACTTTCTGTTTTGTTTGGTTTTTGATTCATAAATCCCATAATGTTACATTTTTCCACTTTTACATTGTATTTAAAATTTATTTGTATTATTTTATTATCTTCTTTCAGAGTTTGTATTTTCATTTGCTCAATAAAAAAAAAGAAAACAACTTTAAACCAGAATCAACTTTAGGAGTTTTCTGCACGTTTTACAAAGAGTGGGACTTAAGGTCAAATCCACAAGCATAAGTCTTTTAGCCCCTTCATTGTCTGACATTTCCTGTCAAAATAATTGTGCTTCCATCCAATCAAACATCAGCATCAACATCAGATTGTCTAGTTTCGTTTTGTCTTCCTAAACCTGATGATCTTCTGTCAGTGTGACAAACATGCAGGGTTAGGGTTAAACATTTGGACATGTGGACATGTGGAACATGTGGAACTTGTATTTCCTCCGTTTCACTGTCACACAAGCTGCAAACTTTGCTGTGAGTGTGGATCGTGGAGGACTCGCTATGTTAGGGCTGAACGGTCCACTCACCCTCCACTCTACCTGGTTTGGGACGGCTCTTAATGGCAGAGCCTCTGTGAGAAGGCACAATCAGAGGATTAGTTTACAGTATATGGGAAGTGTGTAGGGGGCGGTTTGGTATTGAGCCCCACTGGACTGCCTCGGTCTCTCTGTCTGTGAAAGTTAAGTCTGAACTCTGCACTGCCCTCTAGTGGATGTATTACCTGACAACCATGCCAATGTAAAGAACACGTGGGCAGTGATGTTTGACAATATTTGACATGGATGTACCTAATTATGTATTCAAAGGGAGAACAAATAAGGCCCAAGACTGTAGAAACACAACATAAATGTAGAGTTTATGATTATATTTTACAGATTAGGAACTAAACTGGTTGAAGGGATGGTTAAGACAAGACAGTTGCATATAGACACAACAGTCATGTAAATTATTTTTCACAATGAAATGATAAAACCATTACCCATCCCTGATAACTACTGTAAGGTAGCATAAATGTGATGTTAGGTTATAGTGAAAACTAACGTCTCAGTTGTTTTTATGCTAAAGAAGCAAAAAAAAACTTAAAGTGTTCTATCTTCCTTTCCTATCCATTCCCAGTCCCGTATCTCTTTCATATTCATAGTGCAAATGTTGCAATGTGATTTTTTCTGCCAGTCTGACCTTGGTTGGGACAGAAGGAACAAATAACAGATGTCCTACTCTCCAGGAGCAGGCCTGGTGGCAGACTGTGCCTGCACCCCTCTGTCCAACATAACCATGATAACCATCGACACATCTAATGGTGAGTATCCTGAAGACGGCTGTAGCTGCAAACAAGAACGACCTTGTGTTAAAGTTTGCTGTTTCTGGGGTGAAACTAATGAGGCACATTTGTTCTTATTGGCAGCACAAAATGAAGAAAATTAAGGCAAGGCTTCCTAAATAAGAGCATTAGTTCATGATATAAATTAACTAAAAGAGCTGGTAAACCTGACCCTAGAGCTGATAAAACAGATCCTAGAGCAGGTAAAACTGATCCTCAAGCTGGTAAAACTCATCCCCAAGCAGGTAAAACTCATCCCAGAGCAGGCAAAACTCAATCCCAGACCAGGTAAAACTCACTCCAGATCAGGCAAAACTCATCCCAGGGCAGGTAAAACTCATCGCAGACCAGGTAAAACTCATCCCAGAGCTGGTAAAACTCATCCTAGAGCAGGTAAAACTCATCCCCAAGCAGGTAAAACTCATCCCAGAGCAGGCAAAACTCATCCCAGACCAGGTAAAACTCACTCCAGATCAGGCAAAACTCATCCCACGGCAGGTAAAACTCATCCCAGAGCAGGTAAAACTCATCCTAGAGCTGGTAAAACTCATCCCAATGCTGGTAAAAACTGATCCTAGAGCAGGCAGAACTGATCCCAGAGCTGGTAAAACTCATCCCAGAGCTGAGCCACTCTGTGTGGTTTGTACACAGCTAACTCCTGAAGATGTCTGTTATAAGGGCTAGTTACAAAAATACAGTAGATGAGCAGAAATATGGTTAACACCGGCATCTCTGCTGGTGGTCAGCATCTACAGCATCCAGATCGTGTTTTCTCCACACTATGCATTCCAGCATGGACAAAAACAGGTTGTGCTGCTGTTAGTCAACTGCATTAGCCCTTCAAGCTAGCTGGCTTGATATGTGCCTATTTGACATATCCATCAGAATTGCTTATGTCTGCTTAAAAATAATCATAATGAAAAAACAAAATTAATTTGCATATATCTACTGTTTATTTTCGTAAATGTCTATGCAAAAGGTTTCCACCAGGGGGCAGAAGACAAGCTTCAGATTGTGTTTGAGCAAAGTTTTAACCATAAACTTATGGAAATGTTTTAAACTGTTTTACAATCAATATAGTGTAATTTTTCTAGAATATGACGACCATTTAGACAAAACCAAAACCATCCATTCTGTGAAGAGTATTCCACATGGTCCAATAAAGATGTTAGAAATGTTTTCTACAACAGCACAACTTGATAAACTAGCTCTAAATTTCCATTCAGGTAGCTTCTTCTGACAGGGTGTACCACATCGTCAGAACACCGGCAGCGGTGCAACGCACTTTTACCGACTGAGCACTCAGCTGCTTCTGTAACACCGTTTTGTTGTGGACACATCGATGTGGCACTGAGCCGCCTCTGGTTGGTAGGGCTGGGCGATATGGCCTAAAAATAAAATCTCCGATTTTTTATAATCAGATCCGATTTCCGATTTTAATTGATTTTTTTTCTTTTCTTTTACAAAACATAAATAAACTTATTAAAAAAATTTATTTGTTTATATAAATGAATGTCAGCAAAAATAAAGCATATAATGTCATAGCTTTTCCACCATATAAACGACTTCATATCTTACATAGAAATATGCGACACAATGCATCCGTGATCTCTTTCCATCTGGATCCTTATCATACAGGATCCACTGCAAAAATAATTCCCCTGATGAAGTTTGTCTCTTAACTAGGGTTTGTGGGTTAAGTTGACTTAAGTTGAGAGCAGCATTTCTCACTGCAGTTATACGCACATCCCAGGCGTGAGTGAAGGGTCACTTCACTGAAAATCAGTCAGACAAACACCGTTCTGGTGTGGAGGGCTAAGTCTGCTGCTAACTAACTATGGAAAAAAATCCCCATTTTCATAAAAAAGAAAAAATCTCTAGAAATGGAAAATTCGATTTATCGATTAATCGCCCAGCCCTAGTTCATGGTGAAGGGGACTTTAAGTGCACCACTAGAATCTGGGTCCAACATCCTCCTCTTCAGTCAACTTCTTTCAAGAAATTTTTACCTGAAGATTTTATTTTGTCATTGTCTCCTGAAAATGATTTCAATCACTCACAGTTAAATGACACTATTGGTTTCGGTACTACCTTTCCTACTCCACCATGTCATCCAATTATGACCACAACTGGTTCCAGAAAGGCCAAAATTGCAATGGCCAGCTACCAAACATGAGGCTCGGTATGGTCTCAGTATAAAGCCATGAGGACTGCAGCTGTAAATGAAAGTTTTGGCACCATGTAAATAAAGGTTGCCTGAGAAATTCTAGTTTTTAAAATGCAGAAAAGAATCTGCATTGTTGTAAAAGATTTGTATTTAAAAAAAAAATATTTTGCAAACATCTGTTCACGGACGCAAAGCAAAAAACTGCCAGTAAGACCTGCTGCTGGAGACTCGGACTGAGTCTTCATCACATTCACCTGTCACACGGGCCGTCACACCATCACCTGTCTTTAAAATCTGCCTACTCTGCAGCGATGTGGAAGGACAGGAAGCCATCTGCTCTCTGATTGGACAGTTTGATTTGTCATCATCCAATCAGAAAGACATGTAAAGACGGCCAAAATCTGTAACTTCAGAGTCTCTCTGGCAGTTTTTCACTTTGCATCTGTGAACAGACTTTTGCAGAAGAACTTTGATTTTTCTGTACAGATACAAACTGTATTCCGGCCGTGCAGGGTTGGGTGCTTCTTCTCTACGTATTCACTCACTGGAATCTTTTTTTTTTTTCCAGGATGAAAAAACTTGGTTGACAAATTTAAACGGAAATTATTTGCAAACATTAATTTATAGCTGCAAAATTTCTGGCTTTCTGGCTTCATATTGAGCCCATAGTCTTAATTCAGCAGTTAGCAAATCAGTGGTGGGGTTATGATGGCTACACATCCATCGTACCACACCATTTTTATTTATACAGCACTTAAAACATGAAGTGTTGCTGGTAAAACACTGAAACTCTACAACGAATATAAACACAAAAACAGAGAGGATGCGATATAATCTGAGTAGCTGGTTAAAGTCAAGTCAATCTCACACTGGATTTAAAGCCAAAGAATAAAAGTTTGTTTTCCAACAAGATTTAAAAGCATCAACGGAGGAAGTTAGTCGTATGTGCAGAGGAAGCTGGTTCCAGAGATCTGAGACACAAAAGAAAAAGCTCCATCATTTTCCTTTGTGATCTAGGACCAGCAGCAACATCTGGTCAGCTGACCGAAGGGAGCAGAAGGGGTGTAGGGGTTAGGAAGCTGGACAAAAGTCCAGGAGCAGGACTTATAAACAAATAAAAGAACTTTAAAACTAAAATGAGAAGGAAGCCAGTGCATTGAGGCTCACGCTGGAGCGATGAGCTCTCATTTCCTTGTTGCACTGCAACGTTTCCACTAACTGAAGACAGAGGGACTCGGCTAATTCCTGGTAAAACAGAGTAGCAGTAATCCATCGGGAGGTTATAAAAGAGTGTATTACTGATTCCAACTCACACCTAGAAAAGGAGGCTTTAACCTTAGCGAGATGTTGAGGTTAAACCCTTCATTTTTTTTCAGTCAGTGTTTGCAACCTAGCTTGGTTGCTGCTAGTTTCAGTTCTCATTTCACTGCAGACTGCATATAAGTCCTCTTAAGGTGGTCTGGCAAAAAACTGTAATTAGATAATCTAATTTAGCTGGCAATGCCTTTTCTGTTGGACCTTCGCTTCCTGGCTTACTCTAATGGAGATTTTCTGCCATTAAGGCCGGACCATCACAGATTTTAGCTCATTTTCTGCTAATTCATGGACAAAAATAGTCTCTGCATTGTGCTATTTTATGCTACTAGTGTGACATCCCGTACGTCTGGCTCTCACTTTGCATTCCTGTCTCTCCAGCCAAGTGTACATTGGGATCAGAGCACACTGGAAACACGCATGCCACCTGTTGTGAAGGCCTCAATATGAGGCAGGCTAAACAAATGTACCCCATGCAAAATCACCAAGTTACTGAAATATGATGGCTTCTGCTCTCTGTGTTTATCTAGGGCCACTGAAGAAAGAAAAAATAGAATTCTGAGAAAAAAGTCAGAACCCCCCCCCCAGTGGCTCTAATACTCTTCCAGACAGTACTTTACTCAATACTCTAATACTTTATCTGCCAGACAGAATCAAGCTGATTTTCCAGTGTATGAATAAAACAACACTGTAACCTGCAGTTTGGTTGATAAATAAACTGGCCTGCAAGCAACAATGCACAAGAAGAAAATGTGACTATTACCACTATGACTCTGGATAAACAGCAATAGGATTAGATCCTCAGAGGACTTCATGACCCTCTGTTGATATGAAATACCATGCAAGTGTCACATGGAAGGAAACGCCCACCCGCCAGTCTGCTGTGTCTTTAGAGGACAAACCACAGCAAGCAGCGACCATGTATCACACCACTGAAAGTATGTCACGTTAAGGGTTTCTGCCACATTAAACAAGTACACGCACGTGACAGGTGACTCAGACCCCTGCAAATACGTAAATGTGTCTTGTTAAATTCTGTAAATATTATATTTACCAAGTGTGATTATTTACCATGAAATATGAACTATTATCTGTTGTCACGCTGCTTCTTAATACCGACCACTACCTAAAAACCGGTGTTGAATTAGAATGTGTTGTAAAGTTAAAGTCTTAGATGTATGCCGACTTAAAGAGCGGCTTCTGCTGAGTCAGTTGGTGCCTAAAATAATATTCCCGAAGGTGCATTTTCTGCAGAATTCCCTCTAAAGCTTAAATTCTAACATTTTCAAATAGAGTTTTGAATGCATTTTTCCAGCATGGAAATGGAAGGTTACGGGACATGCAAAGGTTGCCCAGACGTTACCTGATGGATGTTCGCAGGCTCGTCATTCCCACTGGGAGACGGTGTCCCTCCTTCCAGCGATGCTGCGGTGACTGGAGAAGAAGCCATGATCTCTCCCCCCACTCTCCACGGTGTCCTCCAGCATTCAGCCGCGCGGCTCGCCGTTGCTCCCGCGGCAGCTGTGGTGTCCTGTCCGGGTACAGGGACTCTCCGTCCGGCTACACAGTGGAGCCACTGTCCCTCCTCCGGCCGGTGCTCGTATGTTCGCGGTCCGTTAGCCCTGTCCACGCTATGACGTTTTCCCAGAGTCTCTCACTCGCCGTTACGCACAAACACACCACTTCACACACACCATCCTTCACACTCTCCATCCTTCTGTGTCACACTTTCAGACTCTCTGCCCTACGACGCGTCCTGGCGGACATCATTTCCTCCTCATCCTGCAACAGTTTCTGTGGAATATGTTGCAGCTCTTCCCTGCCTTTAGAATATCTCTATGTTACATGTTCAAACCCACATTTTTATTCAGGGCTGTAGAACCAAGCAGCAAGCAGACACGAATCCCTCAAGTTTACACCTGCAGGAAGGAGATGGGGGATAATTGCCTGGCAATTAGGGTGGTTACAGGAAGGAGAAGAGACTCTTACCCCTGTGCTGTGTCAAGGATGTTGGGGAGGAGCTTTGGAGCCTTGAGGGGAAAACAAAAAAGGAACCAGGATGGTCCCCAGCTGGTTCCATCTTACTGGGTAACTGGTTAAAGGTGGTGAGGCTGACCCTGTGGCTGACCCCAAAACAAATGCAATGACCAAGATGGTCAGAGGGGCTTCTTCATAACCACATAAGCAATGAAAACACGGTTATTTGTACAAAGTGAGGAGAAGCAAAGGATCTGCAATGTGGTTTATTACCAAATAAAGATGACGTTCAGGGAGTCTGGAGCCCTGTTTCCACCAAAGGGTCAGGTCCAGGGCCGGCCCTGGTCCGGTCTCAGGCAGTTCGGTAAACCCTAATCTTTGCTGCATTTCCACAGCCACCCGTACCTGGTGGGCGGCGTATAAGCTGCACAGCCATAAATGAGTCAGTGGCATGGCGCGACTTTTTACCTGAACTGAGACAAAGAAGAATGTGATACAGAAGCAAAGGAGGAGAATGGTGGACATCCAGCAGCGGAGGCCTCTGTTCACCTAAGATCAGGGGTTTAATTCCCAGCCAGGGCGAGGTCCTGCAAACTCTCTTTTTTAATTTTTTTTTTTTTTTAACTGCAAACCTGCAAACTCAATATGACAGAGAGACGCTAAATGAAGCCAAACCAGCTCAGGGATGACCTGGATTAGCAAGACCCCAGTCAGGTGTGGGGGAAGCAGGACTCAGGGATCAGAAGTGGGAATTGGAACAAGATATTCACAGATTGTTGGAATGCTATGGAACCGAATTCCCATTTAATCTCATCATTTAGCTTTTTTTCTGAAATGTTGGCAATATGATGCATGGCAAACATTTCCTTCAGCGACAGCTTAAAATGGGTGATTTCTGCTAATTTTATGTGGTTATTTAGCAAGTTTGTGTTGATTAACGATTAAAGCTGTTTAATTAAAGTAAAAAGAAAAAAGTCCAGATGACTTTAAAGAGATAAAACCTCAGAGAAACGCTCTTCAGTGAACTTTGTTCCTACACTGGCCGCATCTACAAACACTCATAAGCTGTAATTTAATGGCCCGGTGGGTTTCTGGAGCAAAGGCAGCTTCAGCCGGGCCTCTGGGCCGTGGAAAGCCCTCAGATTCTTTCATCAATGAAAAATGGAAAACATCAGATCAGAGTTCACAGGTTTAGCTGATCAGAGGATTCCCCCCGTCTCTGAGCCCTGAGCAGTTTTTTTAAATATATTTTTATTGGATTTTCTTTTCTCTGTAAACACAAACATCTCAACTTCACAACTTCTGCAGTTACCCAGACACACACACACACACACACACACACACACACACACACACACACACACACACACACACACACACACACACACACATTAAACTTGCATTCAGTCTAGAAAGCAAAAATGAAAACATAGAAATAGTCATAAAAGCTAAAAAATACTACATCTTCATATTAATTTCTGTTTCTGTGTTTGTGTGTTGGGTAAATTCCAGCTACACAAAGTTTAACATTCACAGACAAGGCAAGGCAAATTTATTTGTACAGCACATTTCATGTACAAGACAATTCAAAGTGCTTTACATAAAACATTTCAGCAGGGTGCAGAAAGCAATACAAGTGCATTAATAATAACAATAAAAAAGATTAAAAGAAATGCAATTAATGAAATAAAAACAGAACGAAGATGCTAAAATAAAATAGATAAAATGCAAGAAATAAAAATTTCAGTGTGGGGAAAGACAATATTAAAACATTGTTCCAGCTTAAAAGAACCAGGTGTAAATTTTGACTTCAAAATAAAAACTATTGAAATGCAGCAGAGAACAGGTGGGTCTTTAACCTGGATTTAAATAAACTGATTGTTTTAGCTGATTTGAGGTGTGTGTTCCAGACATGTGGAGCATAGAAGCTGAATGCAGTTTCTCCATGTCTGGTTCTGACTCTGGGAACTGATAAGAAACTGGAACCAGATGACCTGAGGGTTCTGGTAGATTCATACTGGGTCAAGAGGTCACTGATGGAGGTTTTATAGACCAGCAGCAGAACTTTAAAGTCTATCCTCTGACAAACAGGTAGCCAGTGTCAAGACCTCAGAGCTGGACTGATGTGGTCCACTCTCTTGGTCTTAGTAAGGAATCGAGCAGCAGAGTTCTGAATAAGCTGCAGGTGTCTAATTGATGTTTTAGGTAGACCTGTAAAACACTGTTACAAGAATCAAGCCGACTAAAGATGAATGCATGAACTAGTTTTTCCAGGTCCTGCTGAGACATCATATCTTTTACCCTTGATATATTTTTAAGGTGATAGTAGGCTGACTTTGTAATTCCCTTAATGTGTTTTTCAAAGTTAAGGTCTGAGTCCATCAATACACCCAGATTTCTGGCCTGGTTGGTGGTTTTTAGGTGTAAAGACTGAAGCTCTGTGGTGACCTTTAATCGTTTCTCTTTCACACCAAAGACAATCACCTCAGTTTTGTTTTTGTTTAACTGAAGAAAGTTCAGACACATCCAGTCATTAATGTCCTCAATGCATTTACCAAGAGCCTGTACGGGGCCTGAGTCTCCTGGTGACATTGTAATATATATCTGTGTGTCATCTGCGTAGCTATGGAAACTAATGTTGTTTTTCCTCATGACCTGTGCCAGTGGGAGCATGCAGATGTTTAACAGAAGAGGCCCCAGGAAGGAACCTTGGGAAACTCCACATGTAATTTTTGTCTGCTCAGATGTAAAATTACCTATTGACACAAAGTATTTTCTATTCTCTAAATAAGATTTAAACCAGAGTAGTACAGTGCCAGAGAGGCCCACCCAGTTCTCCAGTCGTTTAAGTAATATATTGTGGTCGACTGTATCAAATGCTGCAATGAGGTCCAGTAAGACTAAGACTGACATTTTTCCAATTATCTGTATTCAAATATATGTCATTAATGACTTTGGTCAGAGCAGTCTCAGTGCTGTAGAGCTGTCTAAAACCTGACTGGAAGACATCGTAGTAGTTGTTTTGTGTTAAAAAGTTATTTAGCTGATGAAAAACAGCTTTTTCAATTATCTTACTTAGAAAAGGAAGATTTGAGATCTGCCTGTAGTTGCTCATTTGTGTCTTGTCTAGACTGTCCCTTTTTAGGAGAGATTTGATTACAACTGTTTTTAGGAGTTCTGGGAAGACGCCAGAAATTAAAGACAAGTTCACAATATGTAACAGATCTGGCTCCAGAATCTTTGAGACCTTTTTGAAGAAACCTGTGAGCAGGATGTCCAAGCAGCAAGAGAAGGAGTTCAGCTAACATAAGATGTCGCCCAGATCTTTGCTGTTAATGGGATTAAACTGTGTCATGGTGCTTAAACTGGTTTTCATTGGACACAGTATGTCTGTTGAACCTGCTGCTGATGAACAAACTGCTTGTCAAACTCATTGCAGGCCTTGGTGGAATAAAGTTCAGTTGCTACTGACACAGGAGGGTTAACCTGTCAACAATAGCAAATAACACCCGAGCATTATGATAGTTTTTGCTAATAATGTCAGAGAAATAGGACTTTCTTGCATTCTGCAGTTGTAGATTATAAGAGTGAAGTTTCTTTTTATACATGTCATAATGAACCTGTAGATTTGTTTTTCTTCATCTACGCTCGGCTTTCCGACACTCTCTTTTTCCATGCTTCACCAGTGTGGAATTCCATGGAGACTTTTTCTTTCCAGAGACAACCTTCACCTTAATAGGCGCAATAGCATCCATAATATTTAACATTTTAGCATTAAAACTAGCAACAAGATCATTGGCTAAACCCCCTGATAGGGCAGGTTTTAAAGAGAAGATCTGGTTAAACATCCCAGTCGTAATAAGCTTTATAATAAGCTTTCAACTGAAGAGCCACGTATTCAAAAGAAGTAAAGCTTCCAAGAGATAACTGCTTACACTGAAATGATTCATTAAATAAAACTGCAACCCCCCTCCTCTCCTGTTCAGTCTGACCTCACTGATAAAACTGAAGTTGGGAGGCGTTGACTCTATCAGAGTGGCTGCACTGTTATTTTGGTTTAACCAGGTTTCAGTTAAAAACATAAAGTCAAGGTTGTGCTCAGTTATAAAATCATTAATTAAAATGTTTTCCCTACTAATGACCTAACATTTATTAATGCTAACTTGATGGGTTTAGAATTGTTTACCCTATGTTTGGGGGCACGCTGTGGCTCACAGGGTATGTTAACTCTACTTGGAAACCTTTTAGAAAGCAGCTCTCTGTGTTCTGACCAAGCTGCATTTCTCCTTCTATTGCCAAACAGTACAGATATTTTTGAACCTTTTAATAAACGGGTCCAGCTGGACCTGGGAAAAATCATGACTGCTTTTATCTATGCAGCCTGGACCCTCCACACATCATACATCCAAAACATAAAGCTGGCATGGTGGTATAGGAGGGGCTGGGTGCCCTACCTTTAGCCGCTCTGGCGGGGGGTTTATGGGGGACAAAAGCATACTGGGGCATGGGGTTAGTTTGGTCGCAATAGTGACCAGCTGCTTCATCTGGGAAGTGAAGTCCAGGAGGGGTGGGGAGGATGGGGAGAGGGAGGGTGACTTGGATGGAGTATGATGAGATGAAGGGGGTGGGTAAGAGCTTTGGGGCTTTCTTTGGGAGGGGGCTGAGGTGGTATTTTCCTAAGGTTTAATCTAGGCTCTGTGTTATCACGCTGTTTTGGTCTCTCTTGTCTGTTGTCCTTGTCCAAGGGAACAGAGTGTCTGTTCAGAAAATAAAACAGGTTGGAGGCAAACAGCTTCACTCCTGACCTGTTCAGGCAGAATCCATCCGTCCTAAAAAAGTGCCTGCGGTCCCAGAAGAAGCTGGAGTTGTCTATGAAATGAACTGGATGTGTGGTACATATAGCCGACAGCCATGCATTCAGACTAAACAGCCTACTGAATCTCTCCACTCCTCCTCTGATGGGAGGGAGAGGGCCACTGATGAATATTCGGGCATCTAGACAGCTGATCGTATCCAGCAGTTCAGTAAAATTCTGCTTCAGCACCTCAGATTGTTGTTTCACATCATTCGACCCCACATGCAGGATGAGGTTTTCCACAGTTGGGTGCGCCCCCACAATTTGCGTAATTTTGCCTCTCACATCTGATACCATATCCTTGGGAAAGCACAGTACTTTTGTACGTTTTTCACACACATTTCTCACATTTTTCACACCGAAGTCACCAACAATCAGAGTCTGAAGCCCAGCCGTTTGCTTTTCTTGCCACCTTTTACTTTCTGATTTCTTTTTTGGTCTAACCTCAGTGTGTAGGGAGATTTCATTCCGATCATCAGATGTAGATCCAGAATCCTGCAGCAGTGGAGCAAACCTGCTCAGTAGTTGCATGTCCGGTTGTTGTGGAGAGGATTTGTTAGTTTTCCTTCTGATAACTGGCCATGACTGTGTCTTGCTAATGAGAGGGGTTGAGGATGCGCTTGGTCTGGATGGTAGAGCAGGCCAGCCGGTCGCGTCGCTAATCTCAGCAGACTGGGCTCTGCCTGTTACTCGTCCTCCCATTTCCCTGTGAGATGATTTACTCTTTGGCTTTGCACCAAGAGCATTCCAGGGAGGACTATCAGTGAAAGAGTTATTAGCTTGTACATTGTCCTCCTTTTTCTTTCCAGCTAAGTTTGTGCTAATTAGTTGTGTGTTAGCACAATCTTGTCCGCTGTTTTTTATTAAAGGCAAGGTTGTTTTATTTCCGCACAATCCATTCACTTCCACATTCACCTCGAGCTGTTGAATCTTTGTTTCCAGCATGTTGATCCTCTGTAGAAGTTTGTGATAGTCATCTGTAGAGAAGGGAGGCATCTTGCAGCTAGTTAGCTCCTGAGTAACTGTAGATAAGGCTTCTGCTATTTGTAGGCCACGCTGACGTGACACTGACAAGATTGTAAGAGTCTTAAAAAATAGTAGTATCCAACCAAATCTACCACAAAATACAGTCCTGGTGAATTATAAGTATCCAGGAGCCGTTGTTCATAAATTTTTCTTGAATAGAAAAATAAGAATATTGGCAGAAAAATGCAAGCAGAGGAGGAGAGCAAAGCAGCAAGCGTCAGCAGGTGACAGAAGCAGGAAGCTGAGGGATTTTTACCTCAAACAGCTCTGATAAACGCTTTCTATTATCTTCCCAGAATCTCTGGACCTTTGGACGTTCCCAAAGACAGTGAAAGAGGCTTCCTCTTTCATTTCATCATCGAGTGCAGATATCTGGGAGTTTGGTAGGTTATCTACTTTCTACGTCTCTGTGCCTTTAAACATGGTCATGTGCAGTTATTAGTGTTCATGTGTGAGGCAAAGAGCAGGCAGAGTTGTTTTAGCTTGGGGACGACTCAGTTTACTTGTCACAGAACATCACAGCTGGGTGAGAACCCTCAGCATTAGTGGTGAAGGACCACCCACGGAGGGAACAGGAGTTCTCCACAGTGTGTTTTATGTGTGCTAGTTATTCATGTTTAGACTCTATGGTGTTGTAGGCTGAAACCCCCACCTTCAGTCATCGTTATGTTCACTTCCTGTTTTATTATTGTCCAATTAAATTTAAATTTGATGTAAATGTCGTTTAACTCAAGACTGAGCAGCACAGCCGAGTGGCTCAGAACCAGATTATGTTTGCTAGTACCGGGTCATCCTCTTCATCAGGTCCACCTTCTAGTACCGGGTCGTCCTCTTCATCAGGTCCACCTTCTAGTACCGGGTCGTCCTCTTCATCAGGTCCACCTTCTAGTACCGGGTACGAGAATCTCCCATTCCACCACATCCCAAAGCTGCTCTACTGGACTGAGATCTGGTGGCTGTGGAGGCCGTTGGAGTCCAGTGAACTCATTGTCATGTTCTAGAAAGCAGGTGGAGATGATCTGAGCTTTGTGACATGCAGGTTTATCGGGCTCCGTCAGTCCAGGAGAAACGAGAATGGAGCAACATTCTGTCGTCCCGCAACGTCCCAACCAGGAGTGGTCAGGGTCCACAAATGTTAAATCTCTGTCCTTCAAACGCCACTATGGACATGCCAGTATCTTTATGAAATGTCATGATCAACGACAACATTGCATTTAATTTTAAATAGGTCGTCGCCTGTCTTTCTGTCTTAATGACCTTGCTTGCTGAGACAGAAAGACAGGAAGCCTGCAAGCTGCTTTCACAACGATGGCCGTCACAGACATGATCTGGCTTGTCTGCAGCCCGGCGAGTTACTTACTAAAATGGTTCCAAACCAACATAAAAGATCAAGCTGGTCCATTATAGCCTACATGGTGTATGTACGTCACTTGAGGTGCACATTAATCTGTGCAAACTTACACATATTTTTCTTGTATTAGGAGTTACCACTAATGTGAAAAGTCTGCAACCAGCCCACAGTGGCAAACCGCTGAGACCGTTGAGGAAACGGTAACTACCGCTACAGAAACGGTAACTGCCGTTGTAGCGAGAGTGGCTGGCCTGGATCTCAGCGTCTCTCTCTCTTTCTCTCCCCTCGCCCTCCCTCTGCTTGTAGCTGTTGAGAACAACTGCACAAAACTGACGTTACTCCATCTGCGATCGACTAGTTTTGCCTCACGTCAGGTCCCGGATGTGTGGCACAAAAGTTTGTATTTCAGATCTGAATTTGAATTTCAGATCTGAATTTGAATTTCAGATCAGAATTTGAATGGAGAGAACTGAAACTGAACTATGAAAATAAATTAGGAAATGCATTTTTTCAAATACAAAAGTTTCAACTTTACTAATATACACATTCAAAAAACAAAGATTCAATATGAAATATGGTAATTTGGATTCAGTTTTTTTAAGCAATTATTCAAACAGGCATATTCAGATTCAAATTGAATGATTCAAATTCAAATATAAAGAATTCAGATTCGCTCCCCAGTGGCACAAAGCTTGTCCCGTATGGGACTAAATCAGAATACATTCACGTGGACTAATAAAGACGAGAGGAAAATGTAGTTCACTAAATAAAAACTGGGCTAAAATCTTTGGACACTCTTCCGCCACTCACACACACCTGCTTTCAAACCTGCAGCAGGCAGGCTCACAAACACATGGAACAGACAGGAGGTGGATTCACGGCGAAAAGTTAAAAGTAAAACATTAATGGCCATGCTTTGCACCTAGCCCAAAAGAAAGAGAAGATGTGATGTATGGACCCATTTTCGCTACAGTGAAGTGGAGCAAAACAAACTTATGCTTGATTTTAGTGGAAGGGAAGGAACGTGGTCTGGAAATGTTGCTGGAAAAAACACAACAAACCAGAAGAGACACGTCACAGTTTACCACAAAGACATTGTGGTAATTCAACAAAAAGTTTGGTGGCGGTTGTTTATAATATAACATTAAACCACCGGCTGTAATGTTCCAACAATAACATTAAACTGACCGCAAACCACTGGCTAACTTACTAGCTTCTTAGCATGTAGCAACTGTAGCCACTTGTTGATTGAATTGTGTGTGAAGTTGAATTTATGCTCACTTAGATACGTTATACTGGTCGGGCAACTATGTTTTCAGTTGGATTGCAAGTTTAATTAAAGCAGACAGAAGTATGAGCTAATCGAGCTGCAAGCAAACTATTATGAACACAAAACACCTGAGCAGCTACACATGGTTGAAAACTAAAACTAAAACGTACTAAAACAAATCATCTAAATAAAATAAAATAATACACCACACTTAATTCAAAATGACCATAACCTACATTTTCATACATGAAATAGCCTAAATGTGATATAAAATAAGTAAAATTATCTGTGTTTTGAATGTCTGGGGTCGCCAGAGTTTAATGATAACTAAATTGGGAAACACTTCTCCAGGAGTTTGCATCTCAATGTATTTATTTGTTGACATAAAATGCTGTTCTGTTTGTCTTCAGGTTACCATCACAAGGACATTTGATTTGACATCAATAATAATGTAAATAAATGCATGTAAATGTGAAAATGCCTGCAATTATTTCCGCATAAAATAGGGTAGTTATGTTTAAGTATGAGCTTTAAATGGATTGTTAAATGTAGTTTAACAATGTTAAACTACATTTAACAATGTTCTACTAAATACTAACAATGCACTACTGACAATGTTAAATATTATCTCCTGACAAAAAATGTAAAAGAGTAAGATGATTGTCCTGACTAAAACTAGACTAAAATGTTGACTAAAACTATACAAACAAAATTGTGTTTTCTTGGACTAAAATAAAGACTAAAATACTCGACTTGAGGTTGACTAAATGTAATAAAAACTAACAAGCGTGATTGAAACTGGACTAAAACTGAGTCTTAATTTAAAAATGGCTGAAAGAATTAACACTAGTAACATATTTTGTTATTTTTCATAATTTGAGCAAGTGGCAGCGTGTAGATTTTGAACACTTCAAAACACATTTCTTGGAGTTAATTGGACAACAAATATACTTCATATTTTTCCAGTTTTCCAATAAGAGTTACCCCATTTCCCATTTAACTGTCTATATTTTTGTTAAAGATGGGAGGAAAACAAAGAAAAATTTGGTTAACTAACAAACAAACAAAGGAATAAAGTAGCAAAAAAAAAAAAAAAAAAAATCTTTCATTGAAAAAAGTTCATTACAAACTTATCAAAGCTCATGCACACAAACATGCACACACACACTCACACACACACTAAATGAACATGAAGCCCCACCCCCACCCCCACTCTAAAATAAACGGGCTCTAAAAATAACTATAAACAGAGATACAGTATGTTTTGGTAGATCTAGAGTCCACACACATCAAGAGCCACACTGTAAAATCAAAGTGTTAGAATCTAACCAGATAATCGGTGTAACAATTTGCATTCATTATATCTGAGTTGATTTTAACCACAATTGTTAAGTATACTTTATTAAAGTTTAACAGCTAAAACACATCTAAAAAAAATAGTTACATTCTAACTACTTTAACACATGTAATTACTACAACAAATGTGCTAAATTTTAATTAATTTACTTATGCATCACTACTGAAATATGATGAAATGTGATTGCTCATATAAATTCAGGGTCAGGTCTACTTTCTGTTCCCAGAGTCAGAACTAAATGTGGAGAGGCAGCGTTCAGCTTTTATGCTCTTCACATGCGGAACAAACTCCCAGAAAACTGCAGGTCTGCTGATTCAGCAGTTTTACATCAGGATTAAAAACTTTTCTATTTGCTACTTTTTATCAGAACAACTGTTAATTTCCCACACTGGAACTTTATTTCTGGCTTTTATCTGTTTTATTTTAGCTTTTTTCTTTCTGTTTTTATTTAATCTATTTTATTTCTTTTGAAGTTTGTTTTTAATGTTCTTGTTTTTGCTTCCTGCTGTGATGCTTTAAATGTTTTATGTAAAGCACTTTGAATCTTGTTGTACATGAAGTGTGACGTACAAAAAAACTTGCTTTTTTCATCTGGACCATTACAAGTTCATTTTTCTACCGCAGTATCATACAGAAGGAGCTGGGTTAATGACACCAAGCCAATTAAAATGAGGGTTTTTAATTGTTATTCGTAAAAATATGTAACATCCAGCTTAAGATCTGCTGGTTTACAATTAAAGTCCACATACGGGGCTAATCATATGCAGTTATCAATATTTTCCATACTAAAATCTGTTGATTGTGCCAAAAACATTCAAAGAGGTAATAAGAATTGAAAAGTTGTTTTTATGAGGACAGGAGATCGTATGCTTGTTTGACTGACTGTCTCCACAGCTCTGCAGCCAGGTGGTCTTGGTTTGAAGTCATGGAGTGTGTGTTTCTGTGTGTGTGTTTCCACGCGTGCCTGAATGGAAAAATGCCTCAGAGGACCAGGCTGAGCTGTCAGTCACAGTTTGGTAGATGCAGAGGACGTCTGGTCTGGTTCAAACATGCAACAGACTTTAGCCTCTTCACCTGGTGACCGGTGGGATCTGGGAAGTCATGGTCACTGCCGATGTGGGCTTTCTACGCGGATTATGCTTGCACTCTGTCCCCTGTCCACTCTGCAGCTGATGACTGGTTGTCATGGAGATGGGGCGGACAGCAAGTACAGCAGCATAACCTAGTGGCCATTGTTATGAACTGCAAATCAAAGGTCAAAGTTCACTGTGTTAACCTTTTAGGTGGAAGACAATACCTGAATAATGTATAACTGATGGTTTTAATAGAAATTAGAGGCAAAAAATGTGTAATTTTATTCCCTTTTATTTTATTATATGTAATTTCATCCTTAATTGATTATATTTTCATTTAATTTCATCATTTTGTTCACTTCCATTTTATTGTATTTTATTATTCCAGTTTTTATTTTATTTTATTTTATTATTCAATTTTATTTTCATTGTATTTATATATTTTATTATGTTTAATGCCTTTTTAATTTAATATTAAATGTATTTCTGTTTAATTTAATTTAATGTATTTTAATTAATTTAATGCTATTCTATTTTGTTGATTTATTTAATTTTATTCAATTTTCATTTTATTTAATTGTTTATTTCTATTTTATTTTAATTACATTATATTTAATTGTTTCATTTTATTTCCAATGTAATTTATTTAGTTTAATTTATTTTTATAAATACATGTATATTAGATTGCTTTATTTTACAACTGTGGATAAATTTGTTTGCAAACTCTCAAATAAATGCAGTGTAGGACACAATGAGACAAGAAAAGAAACATGCAATAAGTGCTCAAAGCTCCACCAATTTAAAGACCAAATAAAGCAACCTTTGTATAAATCAAGATTAAAAAGTAATAATAATGGAAAAAATAAAAATTATATTTTCACTCTCTCTGGTATATGGGGATGCTGGTAAAAGAAGAGACTCACCAGCAGTCCAGAAGTCTATTTAAGTGTTTGGTTTAAAGAGTTTTTCCTCCTTAAATGATATGTGACCAAACTATGACGCCAAGGAAAACGATCAGACTGATTCAACAGAAGCTTGATGGAACATTGTCACAGTGGTTTCAGTGTGAAAATGGGAGTTTACAGATGCTGTCCACCCTCCTAGCTTCACAGCTGGCTTCAAAGGTCCATTTCTTTTCAATCACACCAGATATTAGTAAGATGGTACATCCTCATTGGTCTGATCTTTGGCTAAAGTGTCCTTGTGCATGTGGGTTTTCCTCTTAAAATCAGTGATCATATCTTCTGTTTTTTCAAAGATGAGCTGGAGGTCAGACTCATCACACCAGTGTACCAAATCATCACTTACTGGTCCAGGACTGGACTCATTTTCCTGTAGTAGACAAACAATAACTGAGTCCATTCATCCATCCATTGTCTGCCGCTGTCCATAAAAGTTATGAATAGAATCGGTGACAAAGGGCAGCCTCGGCGGACTCCAACCCTCACCGGAAACAATTCTGATTTACTGCCGGCAATGTGGACCAAGCTCTGACACCCATCGTACAGGGGTCGGACAGCTTGTACAAGGGGGCCCGGCACTCCATACTCCCAGAGTACCCCCCGCAGGAGTCCCTGGGTGACAAGGTCAAACCCCTTCTCCAAGTCCACAAAGCACATGTAGATTGGTTGAGTGACCTCCCATGCTCCCTCAAAGACCCTGAAGAGAGTGTAGTGCTGGTCCACTGTTCCACGACCGGGACAAAAACCATACTGCTCCTCCTCAATTCGAAGTGCGACTATCCAAAGGACCCTCTTCTCCAGCACCCCTGAATAGACCTTATCAGGGAGGCTGAGGAGTGTGATCCCCCACACCCAAGTCTGCCAGTCCAGGGGAATGTCCACGCCATGCTGCAGAGGAATGTCAGCCAAGACAGCCCTACAGCATCCAGAGCCTTAAGGAACTCTGGGCGGACAAAGTCGATCATCGAACTGCAGCCTAGCGTGTCCTGGTGCCAAGTGCACATGTGGACACTCTTATGCCTGAACAAGGTGTTCATTATGGACAATCCATGACAAACACAGAAGTCCAACAACATAACACCACTCGGATTTAGATTGGGGGGCCTTCCTCCCAATCATGCACCTCCAGGTCTTGCTGTTATTGCCCACATGGGCATTGAAGACCCCCAGCAGAACAAGGGAGTCCCCGGAAGGGGTGCTCTCTAACACCCCTTCCAAGGACTCCAAAAAGGGTGGGTACTCTGAATTGCTGCTAGGTTCATAAGCACAAACAACAATTAGGACTCATCCCCACCTGAAGGTGGAGGGAGGCTACCCTTTCGTCCACCAGGGTAAACCCAACGTACAGGCGCCAAGTCTGGGAGCAATGAGCATGCCCACACCTGCTCAGTGCCTCTCACCAGGAGCAACTCCAGAATGGAAGAGGGTCCAGCCCCTCTCAAAGACAGTGGTTCCAGAGCCCAAGCCATGCGTCCAACTATATCTAGCCGGAACTGCTCAACCTCGTGCACCAGCGAAGGCTCCTTCCCCGCCGGAGAGGTGACATTCCACATCCCTAGAGCTAGCTTCTACAGCCGAGGATCAGACCGCCAGGGTCCCTATCTCTGGCAGTCACCCAGCCCACACTGCACCCAACCCCTATAACCCCTCCTGCAGGTGGTGAGACCACAGGGGGGGGAGTATGTCACTCTTTAAGGCTGAGCCTATTTCCATGTCTACTATGGGACATGTTAGGATAAAGAATAAATAGTTATGGTGACAGTGCAGTTCTGAGACCCCAAAATGTCATAAAAAAACCAGTGCAAATGGAAACTCCAACATCTCTATTCATGATTACCCTTCCAGTTAAGTCCTGTGTAAACAGGATTTTAAAGAGACTGGAAACTATTGGTCTTGCATCGTTGGTTACCTTCATTTGTCGCAAAACCCTGGACAGTTGGACCCAGCAGCTGGACAGAGGAGATGCTTGGAAACAAATAGTAGAAGCAAAAGTATTAACCATTATCCATACTGCAGAAATAATTAAACACTATAGAAAACAATTAACTGGCTTTACATTACCCTAAATGTTTGACGGAACTTCCACTGACCCTATATGCAAAAGAGACCCTACATTTAGGATTTACACCCCACACAATGAACCTCACACCACAGACTTTGTGACTCGCTGCTCAGATCTGTCCTGGTTCTGGTTGGACTTCCTTAAAATTTTCAGGTCAGGTTTTACTACAAAAGCTCACCTGAGGGACCAGAACATGGGGAAAAACCACTGATGCTCTCTGAGCAGCATTCAGCAAGAAAGAATGAATCAGACATATCTGCAGACCTACAAGGAATATGACTCTTACTTGTTCTAACACCTAAGCACAGGACATACAGAATAGGGACAACAACTGATACAACACTATAGAAAATACACACAATATTGATAGGGTTAAATAAAGTGACTGATGTACTGGTTAGTGGGTACACAGTAATGGGAATAAACAATGAGACAGAAGTGCATTGAAATAAAAGATAAATAATGAAATAACATGTCTGTGTCTTTCCTCTTTACTAAAAGTCAGAAATTTCTCTTTCCTCTTCATTCTTATATACATTCCTCTACTAAACCACACTGGTTACAGTATCTATTTCTCCACATTTTCATGCTATAGCTACTTTAAAACCAGCTATCAGCTAACCTCCTGTTTAAATTAAACTGGATCATGTAGCACTAGCTTAGTCAGCGCTAATGTGAATACTGAGCTTCTCTTTGAGCATCTTTATAGTTTATTTTCAGCTCTAGTGAAAATCATGATGAGTTGATTTTTAGTCCCTAAACACACTCACTGTAAACTACATATGACCTGGTTCCCCCACATTAGCTTAAACTAATCTAGTACTACTACATAGCTTCATGCTAACATCAGGCTTATAGCAGTACATAACAATATTAGCTGTACTTTGCGATGGCTGATTAAGGTTTTGTTGAAGCTTTTACACTTAATTTAAAAAAATGGTTCATTACTCGTACTACAGTGAGACAGCGCTTCAGTAGGACATCTAGTGGTCAACAAGATGAAATGCAATGGAGATGTGTTTTTCTTTAGTTAACTCCCAGCAGTTATGTTACGATGTGGTTAGTTGGTATATTTGTACCTGTTTTGTATTGACTTCATTTATATTTTTACATTATGAAACACTGAAATGTTACTGTACAAATATAGTCTGAGGTCATTATTACATGTAACTGGGGCAAATTCACATGATGTTATGGATTTTTGCAAAGTGTTTTTTGGAGTTTAGAGAGTCAGAGAGATGCACTTGTCTATGAAGGGGTGGGCTGCCAGTGGTGAAGATAGCCAGGGGCAGCAGGGATAGGTTCCTGTGCTGGCAGGGTAGAGTGACAGAGAGTGGGAATCCCAGGGGTGCAGGAATCTGCTTTCCAGTTGTGGAGGAGGTTCTTCTGCAGCTTGTGGAAATCCTCACTGTGTCGAATTCGCAGCAGGCCCCCACGTACCAAACTGCAGAGCCATACCGGTGCCAAAGCTCAGACCCTGGGGGAGGGTTTCGCAACCCGGGCAAGCTAAGTATTTTGATCTTTCTAGACTGTGTTTTGTTAGTTCTTTTTACTTTGTTTGTAAAGTTTAAATTGCAGCTAAGCCAGCACTTTTAAATGTGGGAGCTCTTAGCCAAGGAGGAAAACCCACAAGTGCATAATGCTGTGTGTGGTGCCCAGAATGGGTTAAAGATAGTGTAGTGTTGCAGTGCATGTCTTGTTGCAGTGCCCTGTTGGGGTGCAGTATGGTTCTAAGTGGCACAAGCCGTACACCTATTTGGGCCATGTGCAGTCGCTGTGGAGATGGTTTGCTGCAAAAAAAAAAAAAAAAAAAAATGTCAGTAAAGATTTCTGTATTTTGCTGTATTTTATGGGCTTTGTCATCCTTTGATTCTTGACGTTGGAGAAACACACATTCATCTCTGGTGGAGACAAGGTTTCTTTGGTGGGTGATGCATTTGTTAGGAAAGGCGGCTCTGTATTTACATGCCCTCTCTGCCCCCCCCCAAAAAAAATAGAAATCTTGATCCGTTCCTGAGTGAACAGAAGACAAAGGAGACAGCTGTAAAAGAAAAGCCAAAGCAAGAGCTTTTATTTTTATCAAAACCCTAACCGGAAGTTGTTTCTCATGTCACCGGAAGTTATGTCAGATCAGCAGTCTGACTGGAGCTCTGAGTGTAGGTTGAGCTGTGCGTTGTTTACTCTGCTGCCCAGACAAGAAGGTAACTGAAGTAAAACGTTTTAACAAATAAGTTTTAATAAAAATGATTAACGAACTCTTTTTCTGTAGCGTATCTAAGCTAACCTGCTTAATTCCTATTTGTTTTATTATTGACGAATCTCAGCTTTAGCTAAGTTAGCTAACTTAACCCTTCATGTTTACACTTTTCTTCCTTTTTATGTTTTTATTAAGTTATCAAGTTAAACCGAGTCAGTTTTACTATGGAAATGTTAGCTGTTAACCTTTCTTATACTGTTTCTTTCTTTGTGTTTTCATACCAAACATATACATGTGTAATATACATGTTTGTCAATGTTTGACCAAGGGGCTAATGCTAAGTTGTTGGAGGAATGAAATATGTATGAAACACGTAAAAGAGGATTAACTAAGTTAATACACCTTTTATTAGCCAATATCTGTGTTGGGTAAAGTAGGAAAGAGTTTCATCAGAGGATGTTGATTGTCCTTTAACCAAATAATGGATCCATTCCGGACAAGTCTTTTCCACTAAGCTTTTTAATATTATTATGTTTATCTTTTAATATCCTGAGGCGAGGTTTATTTGTTTGAGAAGTAAAGAGTTGGAGTTGATAACTGTAATCATAATGTGACTTTGAACCTGAACCAGCTGAGGTTTACTTTGGTTTTGAAGCTGAACAGTCAAATGTGCAGACATTCAGGATGTTCAGCCAAATATCTTTTAATCAGTTCAACTTTGACACAGATAAACGCCTCTCAAGGAAATCACATGTGGCCAAACCTGATTTTCTGAATTGCCATGTACTTTTCACAGTATTAGTTTACAACAAAGGGGCAACTTGTCACTGATTTGCCTGCAGTTCTTTTTCCTGATTGCTAAAGAGAGAGTTATGTAAGGTTTGTTAAACAGGGACTAGAGTTCAATGACCATCAGCTTCACCTTTACGCACGTTTTGCAATCTGAGCTCATCTTTTTCCTGGTTGTTACATGTAAAACCCAAACCCCCCAAAAGTTGCAATTCTGTATAAAATGCAAATAAAAATGGAATGTAAGGATTCACAAATCTAATATTTTATTCCCAGTAGAAAATAAACATGTCCGAGGATTAAATTGAGACATTTTACCATGTGATAGAAAATATGAGCTGATAGTGAATCTGATGCAACAGGGTGATATTCAGCACGGTGTAAAAAGTAGTTCCAGCGTGATGTTTGGCACGGTGCAGCATCCCCTCTTCTTCTAACACCTGTCTGGAAACGTCTGGGAAGTGAGGAGACTAGTTGCTGGAGTTTTAGGAGAGGAATGTTATCCCATTCTGGGATGCAGGATTCTAGCTGCTCTACAGTCCTGGACCTTGGTTGCTGGATTTCTGCTTTCATGATGCTCCAGATGTTTTGTATTCGTGACAGGTCAGGACTGCAGGCAGGCCAGTTCAGCAGCTGGACCCTTCTCCTGTGAAGCCATGCTGCTGTGATAGATGCAGGATGTAGTTCAGCATTGTCTTGCTGAAATCTGCAAGGTCTTCCCTGAAAGAGACGTTGTCTGGATGGGAGCAGATGTTGCTCTAAAACCTCCATGTACTTTTCAGCATTGATGAAGCTTCACAGATGTGGAAGCTGCCCACGCCATAGGCACTAATGCAGCCCCATCCCATCAGAAATGCAGCTTTTCACCTGTCCACTGATAACAAGCTGGATGCTCCCTCTCCTCTTTAGTCTGCAGGACACGTCGTCCATGCTTTCCAGAAACTAGTTCACATTTTCATCCAGGTTTCCACTTTGCCTCAGACCATTTTAAATTAACTTTGGTCCAGGGTGAACTGTGTTCACAGACAGTAGTTTCTGGAAGTCTTCCTGAGTCCATGCAGTGGTTTCCAGTAGAGAATCATGTCTGCTTTTAATGCAGGAGATCACCAGCATCCAGCCTTGTCCCAAGCACACAGAGATTCCTCCTGATCCTTTGAATCTTCTGATGATATTCTACACTGTAGATGGTGCATCTTCAAAGTCTGAGGAACAGTTTTCTGAAATTATTCCAGTTTTAAATCCAGTTTGTCTCAGATTGGTGAACCTCTGTCCATCTTTCCATCTGAGAGACTCTGCCTCTCTGAAATGCTCCTTTCATACCCAGTCATGTTACTGACCTGCTGCCAGTTAACCTGATTAGTTGTCCAATGCTACTTCAGGTGTTTCTGCTTTGTACCAGTTACTTTTCCAGCCTTTTGTTGCTCCTGTTCCGACTTTTTCCAGCCGTGTTGCTGCATCAGATTCACTATCAGCTCATATTTTCGTTTTATCTTTTTTTTTTTTTTAATATGTATGTATATTGCTTATTTTATTTTTCACAAGAGAGATGCACACTCAATCTCGTATCGACTGGTACAATGACAATAAAGTCTATTCCATTCTATTCTGATACGTTGTTTATCTGCTACTGGGAATAAAATATGACCTGCTGGGATTTATAAATAATTGCATTCTGTTTTTATTTCCATTTTACACAGAGACCCTACATTTTTGGAATTGAAGTTGTCATTTATACAGCAGGGTTATGAAATCTTATTTCTTTATTCCAATTTCCACAGACACATAGAGGAAGATGTCTGCAGCTATAAAAAATCCTTTCCAACATATCATTGAGCCTCTCGACCCCAAGGATCCAACGCAAAAGTTTTTCAGTCTGTCCAAGCTTGCAGATCCAAGATATGGTAAAAACACATCCTGACCGCATGTTGAAATATGCACCAGATCACCTCAAGAGTTTAACTGAAGATCTGCTTCACAGACCGTCTGCCGTTCTCCATCCGGGTCCTGTTGGAGTCCGCTGTCAGGAACTGTGATGAGTTCCTAGTGAAGCGCTCAGATGTGGAGAGGATTCTTGACTGGAAGCAGACTCAGACTCAGACAGTGGAGGTCCCGTTCAGGCCGGCCCGTGTCATCCTCCAAGACTTTACGTACGTCTGTCCTACTGTTCTTTCAAACCTGATCCTGCTGGTTTTTCTGTTCTGTTTGTTTTTGGGGGGATGGGCCACATGTCATATCCAAAACTGCATCCTCTCAGGTTAATATATAAAACATGAGAACACTCACTGAGCTCCCATCACTGACAAACACAAATATGAATATTAGAAAATAAAAAGGTATGACCACAGTGGAGCATCTTCTGATGCTACTTCCAGCAGCATAATACACCATGTCACAAAGCTCAGATCATCTCCACCTGCTTTCTAGAACATGACAATGAGTTCACTGGACTCCAACGACCTCCACAGCCACCAGATCTCAGTCCAGTAGAGCAGCTTTGGGATGTGGTGGAACGGGAGATTCTCATCATGGATGCAGCCGACAAACCTGCAGCAACTGTGTGATGCTGTCATGTCAATATGGAGCAAAACCTCTGAGGAAGGTTTCCACCACCTGCTTCCATCTATCACACCAGGATTAAAAAGGTCCGACCCGGTACTAGAAGGTGGACCTGATGAAGTAGCAGTTGAGTGTAAATCTTTATATCGTAATGTGACAACAGAAGTATTACAACCTTAAAAAAGAATTAAAGAATGAACTACAGCTTATGGAAAGTTTGTGGAGGGATTCTAAAGCTGGAGTAATATTTTGTTTTCCAGGTACTGGTTGTGCACCAGGTGCAGATGAGACATCTGGGATTAGTTAATACCCAATTACAAAATATTTGAGTGTCTCTGGTGTCATAGATATTCCATCACAACATCCTGCAAGCCTGAACAGGTTTAGCTTTTTATTTCCACCTTCTTAGTTTGGGAAATTAAAGCGGCAGAGCTCAGATGGCCTCCCAAACACTTCCACACTACAGCCACTGCACGGCCGGCAAACGTGTGGAAGGATGAAGCTTAGTGGAGTGTGGAGTGGTTCTCAAGAGGGTCCTCCTCTCCTGGCTCACGTCTGACATGCAGGTGATCTTGATGCTTGCGAGTCACTGACACTGGCCCTGTCTGGTGGTAGACTACTCCCGGCAGCCAGTTAGGACCAAGGCCAAAGTTCTTTGCAAACACCTTGTCTCTGGTTTTAAAGACCCTTTCTCTGGCATGTTGGTCCCATCTAACTTTCTGTCTGGCTTGTGACTGCACCACTCTGGTTCCTACATCTGGGTGAAGAAGATCCAGATGAGACTATGGCCTCCCCAGTGACATCTCTGCTGTGGACACACCTGTAGTGGTATGAGGAGTGATCTGACATTTTGGAGTCTCTACTGCTCGTTCCGCTAACCCATTTAAGGCCACATGATGCGGAACAATGCAAACATGACGGATGCAGTTTCTCTCCATAAATACCTGGAAAACGCCACATGTGAAAGTGAGCCAGTTGTCTGTCACAACTGCATCTGGTAGGCCATGTGTGGCAGCGATGCTCCTCAGAGTCTCTGTGGGAACTGGGGCCATGATGCTTGACATGATGTGGACATCCAACCACTTAGAATGAAAGTCCACCATAACCAGGAACATGTGACCCATAAACGGTCCTGAAAAATCTGGCAGGACCAAGGACAGCCTGGCCACTCCCAGAGGTGGAGTTGGAGCTGACATTGTGGATATGCTTTCACTTTGTCTTCTTTACCACTGTCCATTCCTGACCACCACACACAAGACCTTGCAAGGCTCATCCGGGATACCCCAGGATGAAGAGCCTTGCAAGCATCATGTGAGCATCATGCAGCTCTTCCATCACCTGTGCCTGCCCCGGGGGTGGAGCCATCACCCGAGACCCCCAGAGGAGACTCCTATCCTGAATACAGAGCTCCATCTGTTGACTCAGTGTTTGAACACTTGCTGCTCAACTGCAGCCGGCCAGCCCACCATCATCCATCTCTTTACTTGTGATAACACCGGGTTTCTATCTGTCCACACTGTGATCTGTTTCACTGTCACAGGAGTCTGAAACAGTCTATCCAGCAGGAACACGGTCTCAGGTGGCAGACATAGGTAAGATGAAGTCTGCTGAAAGCCTCAGCATTTGCGTTTTCACTGCCTGCTCTGCACACTGTTCTGTATTGATAAGCTGAGGGAGTTAATGCCCAGCGTTGCACCGTTGCTGAAGCCGTGGGAGGAATGCCTTTGGACTCACTGAACAGACCTGTTAAAGGCTTGTGGTCTGTAAAAATGGTGAAAGGACGGCCATATAGGTACCGGTGGAAATGTTTAACTGCAAAAACCACTGCCAGTCCCTCATTCTCCAGCTGTGAGTACCCTTTTCCTGATGATGTTAGTGTGCACGACACACAACCATATCATCCATGACAGCTGCCTCAACTCAGCCACATATGCAGCCACTGAAACCCCGGGCCTGTGGGAATGTGCGTGGAACTTGAAGCGCTGCATAATCAGATGTTTTGATGATCCTGGTCACCAGCTCCTTAAATCCAATGTCTCCCGACGTCTGTGGCATAGCAAGATTACGGATCAGTTGATATATCCTGGCGCTACACGCTGAGGTGGGTGGACTGTTTTTTTCCTCATCTCTTGAGATACTGTTTGCCCAGATGAAGTGCTCCAGTCATTCAGTGTATTCAAAGCAGTCACCATCGGACTCAACGAACTCACTGAGTGAACCGAACATAGCCATGCTAAAACTAGCCGCTAACTTCTTCTCCGACCTGCTGAGGATAACTCGGCTTTAATCGCCAGTGTTGTAACTTATGACCAGGCAGGTCCAAGATGCTCGCTGTAAATCACTTCTTCAGTTAAACTCAATAATGGAGATTCGGTCTGGGAAATATTGCGCGGACACATGCACCAACAACCAGGCTCAACAGGGAGGAGGTGATGCACTAAAGGGGCCGGGTGGAAACCCAATCCATCCAACACCGTTCCAGGGTACGCTCCCTGCTGTACAGATTGGAGTGTGACACCACCCATCCTAAAACACAAAAAATAAGAAGCTGCAGAGATGATCTGTTTACTTGCACATGTGTCAGTTTGCACCATGACCTGAGTAAGATGGTTCATTCTTCATGTGAGAATGAGAATGCATCCTTCTGTCTCTGTATTCAATCTATCCAGTGGTGTTCCTGCTGTGGTGGACTTCGCAGCCATGCGGGATGCGGTGATGGAATTAGGCGGCGACCCAGAAAAGATTAACCCGGTCTGCCCTGCTGATCTCGTCATTGACCACTCCATTCAAGTGGATTTTAACCGGAAGTAAGACCAGGTTCATTAGACTCTTCCCTTCATCAGGATTGCTTCATAGATGGTGTATTTTCTGCAGATAGCTCCACACTTTGCTGAGGTTGGATGCGTTTTTTTATCCCTCTGTAGGTCTGATAGTCTTCAGAAAAACCAGGACTTGGAGTTTGAGCGGAACAAAGAAAGATTCCAGTTTTTAAAGGTCTCCAGTAACCTCTCAGGTTTTGTATGTATTTTAATTCTGGTGGCTTTCTTTTCTTCATACATGTGTTTGTTCTCCACAGTGGGGCTCTAAAGCCTTCAAGAACATGAGGATCATTCCTCCTGGTTCAGGAATCGTCCATCAGGTCAATCTGGAGTATTTGGCCCGGGTGGTGTTTAACCACGATGGCTTCTTCTACCCTGACAGTGTGGTTGGCACTGACTCCCACACCACCATGATCAATGGTCTGGGGGTTCTGGGCTGGGGTAAGACAGATACTTTCATTTTACACTTACAGTGATGACATCATTCAGAGAAGGCATTGCTAGCATCAAGTTGTGTTACTGTGTCAGACTAAAATGGTCCTGGTATTACTAAAGTAGTTCTAGGAATTAATTCAATTCAACTTTATTTGTATATTGCCAATTGACAACATCGTTTCAGGGCACTTTACAGACAATCAGTTCAAGCCAATTCATTGTCATCCAATTAGTGTTCAGACAAGTAATAATGATATAATTCATAATGAATAACCTAGTTAAGGAAAAGCAACAGATTGCATTGATACAAAACTTCCATCCAATCTTCCATCCTGAGCTGCACAGGGTGACAGTGGACCCTTTTAACAGGAAGGAAAAACCTATGTATGCATGTTTTGCTACAATAAGGTTGCAAAGGTCTTGGTGCTCTTTGCTTTTACCCATCATGAGGTGTTTCTTGTGACACCTTGGTCAGGAAACACCTTTTTATAGGCCCTCAGTTGGGACTGAACCAGCTGATATTAGCTTGCACTGAGGGCAGGATTGCTGGTGTCTTGGCTTTCTGTAACTTTTGTACCTCCCTTTCTACTTGTGTTCAGTACTTTATCCCTGAGTCATTTTATTTTATTACACATAATTAATGGACGTCTAAGGTTTTATTTCTTTGCATGTTTGGATTTCATTGGTCGTTATTGACATTTGTTAAATTTCAGGTCAGTAGCACCTTTAGAAATATATTTACTGAGAAAAGTGGTGATGTGCTCAATAGTTATTTTACCTGCTGTGTTATAATAAAATCAGATTTTCTAGAGGAGTCTTATACCCATAAAGCTCCGCTAGCCAGACCATCATTCTGCTGCTGCCACGTGGGACAGGACAAGTAAAAAAAAAAAAATCCAGAAAGACGAAGTGCAAGATAGTCTATGATAGGAAGAGTGAATCCTTCACTATAAACCTCCTTCATCTCCATGGAAACCAGCTGGACTCTCATGTTCATGTCAAAGAAAAGCATATTCATAGGAGAACACATTAGTAGAGTTTTTAGAGCTGGAATCAAATTTTTCACCACAAAAGCAGCAAAAGTAAGACCTGATTTCTGATCTTGGCTGCTAGCTCCAGAGTTTCTGTCCCACGGTGATGAGACAGACGTCTTTGTGACCAGCAGAGTCTCTGTTGTCATGTGACCACTCCTGGGAAGATTAACAGCTGCCAGTTTTCCACGTGAATAATCTCTCTGTAGAATGACGATTCCAGGTAGTTACAACTCTTCCCAGACTGAACAGCAACAGCTGCTTCTCTAAGATGGTTGCTGATGTCTTTATGGTGTCTTCAGTAACTTTTATAAAGTCCTGAACTAACACCTGGTCACACCTTCAGGTGTTGGTGGGATTGAAGCAGAGGCTGTTATGCTGGGTCAGCCTATAAGCATGGTTCTGCCTGAGGTGGTGGGTTACAAGCTGCTCGGGACCCCAGACAAGCTCATCACCTCCACCGACATCGTCCTTACTGTTACTAAGGTAATTGGACGCACTTTCAACCAGCTGTTATAACTAAAGTCGTGTTTCTGAGCCTGATGCGACATCCTTTATCACCCTTCACCTTCAGCATCTCCGTCAGGTGGGTGTAGTGGGAAAATTTGTGGAGTTCTTTGGTCCAGGTGTAGCCCAGCTGTCCATCGCTGACAGAGCCACCATCGCCAACATGTGTCCGGAGTACGGAGCCACAGCAGCCTTCTTCCCCGTGGACCACGTCAGCATTCAGTACCTGGAGCAGACCGGTGAGTCAGGTTGTTCCTGCAAAGACCACCAATGCATCTTTTCATTTTCAGTTCAGAAGCTCAGAGTTTTAGGCTTTATACGTCTTTATTAAACAGTTTTATTCATGACATGTTAACAGTTTCCCTCATCAGATTAAAATCAGACATTCTGTTTGTTAAAACAAAGAAAACAGAATAGAAAACTTGATCTTTTCCCACGAATCGGATGATTTTTGTGTCTGAACTCAGGACGAGATCCAGAAAAGCTGGCTTACATCACAAAGTACCTGAAGTCTGTGGCCATGTTCAGAGACTACAACGATATGGCTCAGGATCCAGATTTCACTCAGGTTGGTCCTCTGCACCAGCCTGTGTTGGTTTCTAATGATGTGTTTACGCACCGTTTTCCAGATGATTCTGCATGTAGGATTTCAGCCAATGAAATATTTGGGTTTTAATTTTTTCTGTGTTGTCTGGTTTCTCCTGTCTGGTTGGACTGATAAAACCCTCAGACGGGTTTGGTCTTTAGTTTACGGGTGAGGAAACAACTGAAAACTAAAGATCCACATTAAGACCCTCCCAGTTTCCCCGCAGTCTGGAGAAAGAGGTAGAAATTCCTGATGTGCTCCAATACATTTGAAAAGGAATGAAAACATTGGACATTTCAAGAAAACTTAACCCTTTAAAACGCAGAGCCATTTACTACTTTTTTTGGTCTGCCTGTTTGTTTTTCTTTAATATAAACCAGTCTGCAGAAGCTAAAGCTTTTAATCCCAGTATAAACCAGTCAGCATCAGACATGATGTTTCCAGCCTCAGCCGTCAGATTATGAGGCTAAAATGATGTAAAATGAATGTATGAATAGATATAGCAGCATAAAGTCCGATCAGAAGATGAAAGCAGAATTTATTACTAAAAGAACTTTGTAGAAATAACACACAGATCAACAGTAACCAAACCTTTTCTCATCTCATCATTCTCTCAAGTCTTGGCTTTCAGGAGAAAAAATATTGGCATTGAAACAAAAACACAACAAACTATTTCCATGTTTCTACTTTTTCCTCATTTCCAGCTATTCCTGCTACTATTTACCTGCTATTAAGATACTGTTATGGGTGGAGGTCCAGATGGATGGAAGTCTAGATGGATGGTGCATGGAGGTCTGGGTGGGTGGTAACCCTAACCCAAAATCCCTCCTGTTTCTAACGGAGCATTTCCTGCTGTGGTCTAAAAGGAAGAAGCGTTCCTTCTGCAGTAAAGATGACGCTCCATCCCATGATGCAGGAACACCAGCAGGATCATTGGCTGCTCAGGGTTTAATGGGAGAAAAACTCATGGTAGACCACCACCATCCCTTCAGCCTAACCCTAGTGAGAACCCGTGGAGCATCCTTAAAAAGAAGATGTATGAAGTTGGGGGGCAGTAGACCTCCAGAAAGAAACTTTGAGAGGAAATTCTGGTCTTGTCCATGAGATCCAGACTGAAAGTATCCATGGGCTTCCAGGTTTAATGATGAGAGATTTTAAAGTGGTTTCAGTGAGGGTCTCCATGGTAACGTGGATCTGGAAAGATATTTATTTGTTTAGAAAAATGATCCATCTGCTGCACTTAGTCCAGTTCAGCCCATCCCAGCGATGTCTGCAGAACAGCATACGTCATGACTTCCCCAGCAGACAGATTATCCTCTGCTCTGTCCTTCCTCAGGTTGTAGAGTTGGATCTCAGCACAGTGGTCCCGTGCTGCAGTGGTCCCAAAAGACCACAGGACAGAGTCCCAGTGTCCGACATGAAGAGAGACTTTGAAGCTTGCCTTGGAGCAAAGGTAGGTTCCAGGATAATCACGTTGGTGCTACCTGACTTCATAGAAAACTTCATATCTTTTATATTCCGATGTTCTCAGCAAGGATTCAAAGGTTTCCAGGTGGCCCCTGAACACCACAGCGCCTCGCTCCCTTTCCAGTTTAATGGACAGGAGTACACGCTGAGCCACGGCTCCGTGGTCATCGCCGCCATCACCAGCTGCACCAACACCAGCAACCCGTCCGTCATGCTCGGAGCAGGTTGTTTACACGTCCTTCAGCGTAAACGTCATCATTTCTTTCACCGAGTCATGATAAATATTCCAAAATGTTCCAGGACTCCTCGCTAAGAAAGCCATCGAGCATGGTCTGAGCGTGAAGCCGTACATAAAGACCAGCCTGTCCCCCGGCAGCGGCGTGGTGACCTACTACCTGAAGGAGAGCGGGGTGATGGACTACCTGTGTCAGCTGGGGTAAGCTGGCTTCGCGTGTGGAGAATCACACGCATCAGGCCCCAGTATGTAGCTCTGGTCCACGCTGGCGCTCTGAAAAAAGTTCCTGCTTACACAAAAGATGCTGAGCATCAGTTCAGAATTCTTCTTCTGTTTTTTCTTCTTCTTTGGTGGTTGTGAGAGGATCCGGTTAAAATGCATCCAGCCAGCTGAAGGCTGATATTAGGCTGCACAGTGGCTCCAAATTATAATAAAAATCACAATAACAGTAAAAATAATAGAAATAATAATCATTAAAAAATGAAAATATTGTAACTTCCTGAAATAATATGAGTTTAATCTGATTCTATTATCAAATTACACAAATTTAATATCAGTGTTCATGTCTCAATTTTTTTATTTTTATTTGTTTTTATTTTATTTTCTATTTTACTCATTTGTAATTTGTTTTAAAATTGTAAATATACAAATAATAAATTGAAACAAAATTGAAAGATTTATACTTTAATTTTTTTAATTTTTTAAAATTTAATTTCTAATTTTGCTTTTTAAAATTTATATTTCAAATCTAAATCATGAAATACAGAAAAACGAGAAATAAACTTATTTTAACATTTTAAAATAAAACTTAATTTAACGTCTGTTATTTTTACACTTTAAATCTGTTCATCTATCCACGTGTCATTCATCCATTATTCAGTTTAATTATCAGCTGATCAGTTAAAAACTGAAAGTGTTTAATTAATCGTAGGAAAGCAGAACCGTGTCTGAGGTTAAGTCGAGGTTAATGCAGCTCTGCCAGTTAGAAATCGGACTAATGTGGCTCACAAGAGGAATTTGTGAAACAGGCAAATCAGACATTGAATGGACGTAACGTCACGTGATCAAACCTTCCTGAAGTCTCTGCAGCCTCATGAAACGGTCGTTTGTGTTTGTCTACGGGAGTAGACGTATCTGTCAGACGTGTAAACTTCTGTTTCTCCCGTCAGCTTTGAGGTGGTTGGTTACGGCTGCATGACGTGCATCGGCAACAGTGGGCCGCTTCCGGATCCGGTTGTGGAGGCCATCACCCAGGTATGGCGCCACTCCGTGGCTCCAGTCAGACTGGAAACCAGGTTCGGACTGGACTGTACCACACATGCTGCTGTCTGCTGAAGTGCTAACACTGAGGGGTTTTAGGGGGATCTGGTTGCTGCAGGCATCCTGTCAGGAAACCGAAACTTCGAGGGTCGGGTCCATCCCAACACCAGAGCCAACTACCTGGCTTCCCCGCCTCTCGTCATCGCTTACGCCATCGCCGGCACGGTGAGGATCGACTTCGAGAAGGAGCCCATCGGTGAGCAACTACTACACCAAACTTCCCGGTTTTATTCTTCCGCTAGCTGCTGCGCCAGACGCCAGCTAAGTGGTACAGAAATAAAATGGAAAACTGACTTTAAATTAAATGGATATGTAAATTGAAATTGATTGACATTTAATTGAATTAATATTTAATTTAGATTAAACTGAATAAATTTACTTGGAACTGATTACTATGGAGTAGTATATTGCTTAAAATAGATTTAATAAATACAATTCCATTTTAAAATTTACTGAATTTATATTTAAATTGTATTAATGTAAATTTTAAATTGAAATCATTAAAATTAATTGAATTTATAATTTACATTTGTTTAAATTTTAAACGGAATTAATTTACTTTAATTACTTTAATTCACTTTTTAAATGTAAATATTTAAAAGGTTCTTCGTTTTTTCCCCATGGCTTCGCAGAGGAGCTTTAAACCTGGAAAAGAAACATCTGGAACATTTTTGGGTCCAGATTTCAAGTCTTTTAGTTGAACTTTCACAAATCTTGTTAGACTTTCTGTAATGATTCGAAGTGGAGAGAAACGTCGGAGCTAGAGACTGTCGTATGATTGGACGGAGATGACGTCCAGAAACATGGCTGCCAGTCTGACTCAGGGCTACGCGTCTCATCAGGCCTGACAGCTGACTTCTTATTAGACCTCTTTAGACATGATTCATTTTATGGTGTAGCTTAAAGCAGGGGTAAAGTTTTTTACTGGACTCTTTAAATGTCTGCAGCCATCAACTCACAAGGTAAGGAGGTCTTCCTGAGGGACATCTGGCCCACACGGGAGGAGATCCAGGCTGTGGAGCAAACATACGTCATCCCATCCATGTTTAAAGAAGTCTACGAGAAGGTTGAGGTTGGTACACTTCAGCTGCACGCTGCTTTAGATATGACCTGTTCATTAACTGGAAAACGCTCTGTTGTTGCAGAAAGTGAACGAACGCTGGAACACTCTGGTTGTTCCCGCTGACAAGCTGTACGCCTGGGACCCTCAGTCGACCTACATCAAATCCCCACCGTTCTTCAACGGTTTGGTAAATAATATCTGGTTGTTACAAAGTTCACTTTGACCAGAACACTAGTTCTTTACCACTGTTCTCCTTGGATCACGTGACCTCTTCACAGCACTAGAAAATGGGAGCTGTTGTCAGCTTCACTCCAAAACTCTCCCAGTTTGTTAGACCTTGATTGACCATAGAAGTCCGGGCATATGCTCAAATATTTACCCGAATGTAGAGATTACCCTCAGCAGCAGTTGTAAAAATGTTTATCAGAGAATTCTTTAGTAGACCACTAGAGGGAGCAGGAGAACCACAGGACATGAAGGAATGGTTTATTTACAACAAACAACTTTATTTCTACAAGACTTGAAAATGCAGCTAGCGCTGAATATAGAAGCCGGTCTGAAGCCGCAGATGGTTCCAGATACCAGGAACTGGTCCAAAAGCTGGTCTGAAGCAGCTGATGGTTCCAGATATGAGGAACCGGTCCATAAGCTGGTCTGAAGCAGCTGATGTTCCAGAGACCAGGAACTAAATTGGGCTCCTGTAACAGCCTCTTTTCGGTGTTTTTGTGGTTTTCTTATATTTTCCATTTTCTTCTCATCATTTAGACCATGAAGCTGCAGCCTCCTCAGTCCATAAAGGACGCCTACGTCCTGCTGAACCTGGGAGACTCGGTCACCACAGACCACATCTCTCCTGCTGGGAACATCGCCAGGACCAGCCCTGCCGCTCGGTACCTCACCGACAGAGGGTAAGGAAGTTCACCATCATGTTGGACTTTCAGGTCATTTTTCCTCATTTTCTGGCCTCCATTTTGATCGTGGTTCCTCATGATGTTTTTGTAATGTGTTTCTTTGAATTTTAAACTTTGAAATTCCAGTTTTTGTTTCTTAAAGGTAAACAATTTTCTACTTTTTCAGGTCATTAGTGGATACAAACAATTTTCCACATTTTTTTTATTTTGCTCAAATCAATTAGTCAATTTCTATCCTGATAAAAAAAAAATCTAATTATTTTAACCATTTAATGCTAATTTGATTACATGATTTGTTTCCATAAGAGTGACATTGTGCCATGAAATTGCCATTTAAAGGGTTAAAATAATTTCAGTAATTACACGTTTGGCTGATTTCATGAGGACTGAGGTTGATTAGAAGATCTAAGCAAAAAAAAGGACAAAAAAACTGTATATTCACAATTTTGTATAGCATTTTTTGAGAGGATGTTTTTGTCCTCTAATTACGGAAGCGTGGAGCTGTCACCCAAATAAAAAAAAAATTGGACCTTATCACGTTATAACGTGATAAGTTTATTATAAGAACATAGCCTGTACTGTATGCAGATGTTGTTACGACCTATATTAGAGCAAAATACATTTTATGGAAAATATACTCATCAAGCAGAAACTTTTCAGTTCTTTTTGACAATGATTAATTGTTCTACTCTGGTGCCGCACCGTGTTGCTTATAACGGTCTTGTGTACAATAATAAACCAGGTCTGCACCAGCCTCTTAACGACCTATTATTTGAGTCAGGTGTGCTGCAGTATGGACATACTGAAAACCTGCAGGACACTGGCTCAAGAGGTCCCAGGTTGGGGATGCCTGCTCTGGCAATTCAGACACACACGCACCGTCTCACTGTGCGCAGGCAGGTGACCTACGTGTTTCTCATAACTGTCCCACATTTCTGTACAACAATAAACCAGAGTAGAACAATTAATCATTGTCAAAAAGAGCTGAAAAGTTTCTGCTTGATGAGTATATTTTCCATAAAATGTATTTTGCTCTAATATAGGTCGTAACAACATCTGCATACAGCACAGGCTATGTTCTTATAATAAACTTATCACGTTATAACGTGATAAGGTCCGATTTTTTTTATTTGGGTGACAGCTCCACGCTTCCATATCTAATGGCCCAAATGTGTATAAAATTATAAATCTGTTGCTGAAAAAATTCACCAACAAAGCAACAATCAGCTAGTTTTAACCATATTTAAGTTCCCCAACACGTATTACATGAAAAAAAACTCTTTATTTATTGTGTATTTAACGTAAAAACTCATCGTGTAATCAAACTGGCATTTAAAGTGTTATAATAACTTGAATAATTGCATATTGGGTAGTTTTAATTATGTCTGAAGTTGACTGGAAGATTTTAGCAAGAAAAGAGTGTAAATATGAATCCGTGCTGTTTCAGTGTTTGGGAGAGTTTGTCCTCTAATGTCCTGTAAGGAACACATGAACGGGTTAATGTTGTAGGTCATGTTCTCTCTCCAGCCAACATGGTGCACGGTCATTAATCACTGTTTTCTGACAGCTTGAGCCCTCGGGACTACAACTCGTACGGCTCTCGTCGGGGCAACGACGCCGTCATGGCCAGAGGGACATTCGCCAACATTCGGCTCTTCAACAAATTCCTCAACAAGCAGGCGCCACAGACCGTTTACATGGCAACCGGAGAGACGGTGAGGGGCTTCCTGCCACCCTGATCTGAAACGTGACTGATGCACTCACCGTTTCATGTGTTCTTCCTTCCCCAGCTGGATGTGTTCGATGCTGCAGAGAGGTACCGGCAGTCCGGCGTCCCGTTGCTGGTCCTGGCAGGGAAGGAGTACGGATCCGGAAGCTCCAGGGACTGGGCAGCTAAAGGCCCCTTCCTACTGGTGAGCTGCACACTTTTCACTGGCTCTGGTGGGAACGTATATATAATGTAAATAATCCAATTTGGGGTCATGGGTTCTGGAGGGAAACCCAGACCTCCCTCTCTTCAGTTCCCACTGGGAAATCCCGGCCAGACCAGATACATAATCCCTCCAATGTGCCTTTCCCAGAGTCTTGTCCCAGTGTTTAAGAAAACCTCCAAAGAGAGGTGACCAGAGGTGACCAGAATGTATTGTGATCAGCTGTCCGCTCGGATGCTGGAGCTCCTCTCCGTGCTGTGGGGGCGGAGCCCTGCACACCCCACAGGAAGCTCGGTTCAGCCTCTTGTAGCTGTGATCTCACGTTTTAGTTCGCCACCCAGGGGTGAAAGTTGGAGTTTCATTCATTCTTACAAAAGATCAGCAGCCTCGTCCTCGCTAAGGAAAACCCTGACACACTTAAACACCTACATGAGGCAGCGAGTCTCCTCCCTAGTTTCTGTAGCCTCACTAACACTTCATCCGTGGTTCTACTCGTCCAGCTGCCTGCATGAAGGACCGGAGGTGTTGGAGAATAGACGACGGTGCAGAAGCTTGGGCCACCGGTTTTAGATCAGCAACGTTTAAAACGAGGTGGTTTGAGTAAATATTTGTACTTCCAGGACGTATGACATCATCCTCAGGCCTGTTCATTTCTTTTATTTCTTTTTTTTTTTTTTACTTTTATTCAGTTTGTTTTAATTTTATTTATTTTTGTATGTTTTTTTATTTAACTGTTTTTCACTTTTTATTGTTGTTCTTCATCTATTAATTGATGCATTAATAAATGAGTTTATCAGGCGTGTAGAAGGAAAGAGAAGAAAGCTTCATGTGAGTAGTTAATAAAAATCTGTTTGTGAATAAAGGTTTGCATCTGTTTAGTTTTGTTTTTCTCTCTTGGCCCAGCTGGTTTTTATCTTTTCTTTTTTTCAGACGTTTCTCAGACTGTGATTTTCTCTGTAGGGGATCAAGGCGGTGCTGGCGGAGAGCTACGAGCGGATCCACCGCAGTAACCTGGTCGGGATGGGGGTCATTCCTCTGGAGTATCTGCCTGGAGACACCGCTGACAGTCTGGGGCTGACGGGCCGAGAGCGCTACACCATCATCATCCCCAACCAGCTCACGCCCAGGATGAAGGTGGACGTGAAGGTAAGTTCAGGATTAACGGCTCGGAGCGAGCTGACGTGGTTCTGAACTCTTCCTGATCTGGACTCTCCCGCCCTCACAGCTGGACTCCGGAAAAACATTCCAGGTGCTCATGAGGTTCGACACGGACGTGGAGCTGACCTACTTCCACCACGGAGGAATCCTCAACTACATGATCCGCAAGATGTCAGAGAACTAAAACGTTTCATCTCCTCCAGCCACCGGGAGACCGCCGTCCATGAATTATCCAGTCATCCTCCTCGTTTGGCACTCAGAGAACGGATCTAAACCACCAGAGAACCGATCTAAACCAAAACTCTGGTCATAATCTTATCTCTGAGGATGCTGTGTGTCGTCTAGTGTGAGCTGCAGGTGCTTCACATCCATCTGCTGTTTCACTGGTCTAATAATCCTTCATTTATACCCTCAGAGCAGCACTGAAAGTCTTATCGTTGCCAGCCAGTGAGTTGTCGTTCTTCCTCTGACCTGCAGGGGGCAGTAAAGCTCCAACAGGCAGAGAAGAAGTTGACCTTTTAAACCTTCCTACATGTCTCATGATGAAAGTAATCAGACCCCAGGATGGATGATTTTATCATTTTTAGCCAGAAACAAAGAGAAATGCTGAAATGTGACATTTCTAGGACCAAAAGATGGCTGACTGTAATGTTGTCTGTAATGTTGTCTGTAATGATGCGGGGATTACCTCCGCTGCTGATTCCACGTCTGTCTGCTGTAAACCTGATCATGTGCAGTTCATGTCGGTGCCTTAGTAACTGTCGTTTCTGTGGTGTTGCGTCCATCGTGAAGCGGTTGTTAATAGAAGCTGATGGAGTCGAGTTCATCAGAGCATTAAACCTGATAATAAACCAGAAAATCTCTTTTTGCTTCTCATTCTTTTCTTTACTTCTAATCAGGCTAAATAAATTAAAATTCACTTTGGTTCAGGAGGGAGGTCACTCCATCTCTTCACATCATTTATTTCTTTATTATTATTATTATTATTTATTTCGTGGGGTGTCTTTCATTTCATCCAGGCCTTTCATTAAACCAGTAAACCCACAGTTCATGTGGTTTTTCTGGTGAATCATTCATTTTGACATGTAGTCTCTATTGTTGCTCTAAACTTCAAGTATCAGCACAATGAAACCCTCTACAGGAATGTTTTCTTTTAATACTCTGCAGGATAAGGTCCTTAAAATAGTCCCTGAAAGCCTGTTTGGTCCATAAATAGACTGCCGGCTGGTCGCACTCTGCTCTCCCTGACTTCATTTCTGCAGAAAAAAGAAAGTCATGAAACAACCGAAACACGTGACCTGAAGACAGGAAACAAGCGCTTTGTGGCTGGTTCGTTTATCTTTCATGTGCCTTCCTGTTACTGTTGGGACAGAGAAGTTGTCATGAGAACAGTTTTCATCTGTCGGCCGTTTTTCTTTTCTTTTATCTGCAGGAGCACAAGCTTAACGTCCACCTTATTAAATCCTATTGACACAAATATCTAACCAGCCAATCACATGGCAGCTTGTAGCAGCGTTATGCTAGATACTGAAAAAAGTTTTTAAAACTTTTAGTTACCTTTGTAAAAGACTGTTCTTAAAATTTCTCCCATTAATATTGTTCTAACTCACAGTTTTGTTCGACATAAAAAACAAACACAGTAATTTTTTAACACTACTCCGGTCAGGCCTGCAGATTATTTGGGGAAAAAAATAAAATTAAAAAGTAATATAGCAAAAACTCAAAAATTAAATCTGTGCTGCATGTTGAGCTTCCATCTTTCTCCTACTCTATTATATATATTTATATATTTAGTTGTTTTCGGTCATTGTCTCTGTGCACGGGGGATCGGTTCAGACGCCTGCGGTAACCAAGGTAACTGGGCTGTGGACGCTAGGTCCTGATAAAAGGACTGTTGCGTTTCCTTTCTGCATCCAGTGATTACTGCTTTGTGGACAGCTGTGAGAGAATCAGATTCACAAAGGGAGCGGAGGAAGCCTCAACTCACGACTGACCAGATTTACAAGCAACTTCACAGAAAAACAAGTGGACTTTGCAGCGCCACCCATGTGATGCTGCATCACCACGGTAACAGGAAGCTCCATGCTGCTCACTGCTGGCAAAAATGTAGTCATTTAGCTAGTAACGGAGTAACACACTGTAACTGAGTTACTTTATTTAAAGAGTAATTCGTTAGTTTATTAGTTACTGACCAAAGTAATGGCGTTACAGTAACACGTTACTACCCAACACTGGCATGTAGTCCTGTAGACATGGTGAAGACGATTGAAGTTCAAATTGAGCATCAGAATGAGGAAGAAAGGGGATTTATGAGACTTTGAACATTGCTTGGTTGTCGAGGGCATCAACGGTCAGGCTGCTGATGGTGTAAGGGTAACAGGGATGTTTTCTTGGCCCACATTGGGCCTGTTTAGCCCTGTTTCCAAAAAGGGTTTGTTGTTTTGCACCTGTTCCTGTTTTTGCCCTGGAAACACAGAAAACTGTGTCTCAACCCGTCCCCTACCTGGTTGGCCACTTTGCTAGAATCTGGACTGGAGTCTCCTGGTGAGATGGTTATGTAGAGTTGTGTGTCATCTGCATAACTAGGGCATCATATTTAGTTATTTTTCATCACTTGTCTGAGTGGCAGCATGTAGATGTTGAACAAATGGAGCCCCAAGATGGAGCCTTGGGGAACTCCGCAGGTTATATTAGTTGGCTCAGATTTATAGTTACCTATAGACAAATAGGATGGATGGATATTCTGGCATCCTTCCCACTTTTACGGTGGAAACGCAGGAAAATTGTGTCCCGTGCTGACCCAGACCCAACGTGGTCTGGTTTAATCAGCACAGCCTGCCTGAGTATTGTTGCTGACCATGTCCATCCCTTTATGACCACAGTATAGCATCTGATATGAGAATATCTAATTTGTGTCCTAAAATGCCCACCTGTATGCTATTGGGGTTATTTAACTGCTTGTTTTGGAAGGTTTTATGAATTAAGGCCATTTTAGGCCAGAGGTGGAATGATATGGGAATATCTAATTTGTGTCCTAAAATGACCATCTGTATACTATTGGTGTTATATAACTGCTTGTTTTGTCCCAAGTGACCACCTGTATACTGTTTTTGTTATATTATTCTGCTTGTTTTGGTGCCTGTGTAACTGCCTATCTTTGGAAGGGTGAGAAAAGGGTGTCTTGTAAATATGTTTACAAGACAGGATCTCAGGACTCATCCTCGCCTGTGGGAAGGACCGGCCATCCTCTCTCTCATGCGATGTTGTGTTTTTCTAAATAAGTATAAAGACGGGGAAATCCCACATCTCGGTAGAGTCTGCTGCGGGTTACGTACGAACGCCCAGCCGGGGTTTTCTAAGCCACTCTACCGGGATTGTTGGCTCTCCAGTCCGTGTCAAAGGTAGGGCAAGCTATGCTATGCTATGCTATGCTTATAAGGCTGAACCCATTGAGATGTAATGATGAGTGTCATGAGCTGCGGGGAATAAACCTGACACATTTATTCTAGCACTCTGACTTTGTGTGTTTCATCTGCCGACCACCACGAACCTCTAAAATCACACATTACAGCATCTTCTGATGCTACTTCCAGCAGGATAATGCACCATGTCACAAAGCTCAGATCAGCCAAAAATGTTTTCTGATAAATTCCCTTTTCACACATTATTTAAATTAAAATCATAATTTGATCCTCATTTATCAGGGGATCAAATAACATTACCAGACATATTTTGATATCTTTTGATTGTGTGGTTTTCTATGTAGATTCAGACCTGCATCTCTGCAGCTTTACTGCTCAAAGCCCTTCAAAGTGAGCTCAGTCCATGTTTCTCTGAGCCTCCACCCTCTCCTCCTATCAGCAGTCAAAGCCACGGTTCCCACCCCCTCCTCTGATTTCCAAGAAGCCTATCTTTACTGTCAGCTCTAAAACAAACTGTGAGGAACAGAAAACTAACTTCCTCTGTGTGCCTGCATGTTAGAATTTCTCACATCAGACTCTGTACTTTAGGCCAGGCCTAAATTTATAAAGCACATTTAAAAACAGGAACTGTTGGCCAGCGCACTGCACCAGAGAGCACTCAAAAGCCACACAACATATGAAACGAGAAACAAACATAAAACAAAGTCAACTATTACACATCAGGAAAGGCTAAATAGTAAAAGTGCATCTTAAGCAAACTCTTAAATATGTCCAGTTTAGGAGCAGCAGTTTTACAACCTCTGTCCATCAGAGAGGACAAATGGACAGATTGACAGAGGATCACCAATCTGAGACAAAACCTTAGACTTTCCACATCTACGAAGCTCCATCAATGCTGAAAAGTAGAGCAACATCTGCTCCCATCCAGACAACGTCTCTTTCAGGGAAGGCCTTGCAGATTTCAGCAAGACAATGCTGAACCACATCCTGCATCCACCACACCATGCTGAACATCACCCTGGAACTACTTTTTACGCCGTGCCAAACATCACCCTGAAACTACTTTTTACACCATGCCGAACATCACCCTGGAACTACTTTTTACGCCGTGCCAAACATCACCCTGAAACTACTTTTTACACCATGCCGAACATCACCCTGGAACTACTTTTTACACCATGCCGAACATCACCCTGGAACTACTTTTTACACCGTGCCAAACATCACCCTGAAACTACTTTTTACACCATGCCGAACATCACCCTGGAACTACTTTTTACACCGTGCCAAACATCACCCTGAAACTACTTTTTACACCATGCCGAACATCACCCTGGAACTACTTTTTACACCGTGCCGAACATCACCCTGGAACTACTTTTTACACCGTGCCGAACATCACCCTGAAACTACTTTTTCCACCTTGCCGAACATCACCCTGGAACTACTTTTTACACCGTGCCGAACATCACCCTGGAACTACTTTTTACACCATGCCGAACATCACCCTGGAACTACTTTTTACACCGTGCCGAACATCACCCTGGAACTACTTTTTCCAGACGTTTTGCTGCATCAGATTCACCATCAGCTCATATTTTCGATCACATGGTGAAACGTCTCAGTTTTATCCTCTGATATGTTGCTGATCATCTACTGGAAATAAAATATGACCTGATAAATTATTGACCAGCTTTTATTTATGTTTTACAGTCACAGCTTTCTTGGAATTGGGGTTCAAATTTAAACATAATTCCTTCAGTATGAATATGTGTTTTTCTTCCATTTTAAACCCTTAAAGAAAACGCAACTGATCATATCTAACCGTTGCTTCTTTTCTCAGCATCAGTGATGTGATGAATGTCAGAAAGCAACAAAGGCCTTTCAGATGCTGAGTCGGTCCAGATTACCAGGCTCTCGGCTTTCTGCCAAAACAGATTCATGAAAATTTGTCTGAAATTTTCTCCGCTGAGGTATAAAATCCCCTCCAGCGTTCCCCTCCGACTTGTGGCTCCATTTCTAAGTGCAGAGAAGCGGTTATAATGACAGAAATTCGAAGCTTCTGCAGGTCAAACTTGGCGTGCAGCTTCAAACTGTCCAGAACCAAGTCACGAGAAAGATCAGCTCCAGGGTGCCTGATACCTTCATCCTCACATCCTCCTCCTGTTCTCATTATTTACTCACATTTACTCCTGTTCATTTTCAACAATAGAAATGCATCATTCCAGATTTTTGTTTGTATTACACGTTCATGCAAAACTGTTAAACTTCTGAGACGGTCAGCAGAAACCCTGTGTAGGAAAACAGGAGAGAAAAGAGGGCAAGATTCATTCAGCTCATGACCTCAGAGTGAAACTGAGCACGCTGGCCACATACGTGACCGTGCACATGGTTCAGTACGCCCACAAGCATGCAAAGAAAACCTAGTCCACCAGGAACAGAGGAGGAAGTACTGGACTTGCAAAGCAGGATATGCAGAGACTCATTTGAATGATTCAAATCTTTGGGGAAAACCGTCTATTTCGCTTATATTTACTCACCGGCTCCATGTCGGAGTGGACAGACATGAAGCCGTAACCAAGAGTAACCATTATAAAATTTACAATATGTGATATAAGAGATTTACAAATGATTGTTCTGAAATTTGAAAATAAGTCTGTTTATATATATATATATATATGTATGTATGTGTATATATAAATAAATAATGCTCATTTGAACTGTCCAGATGTCTGATAATGGTGAATAAACATAAATAAAAAACCACAATGAAAGGTGTTCTCTGTGTGATTTATTCAGTAAAACTCAAATGATATAGATTATTTGTGCTATTTAAAACTCATTTTACACAGTGGAGGAGGGATCTTCACTTTTCGGCACTAACAAACACAGAGCAGTAGAATTAGCCTCCTCTAGTAATTCATAATTAAATGCACATCTAAATAATATATTAGTCACTCTTGAGTCACCCCTGAGTACATGGCTAGGTAAAATACACCAGTCTGTAAGTCTAACATTCACATACTAAGTACTGCTTAAACATGAGTAGATTCCAGTGCGACAGTTTGAGAGGGGACGAAGTCGGCTTCAGCCATGTTTCTTCTCAGCCACGCCGTGACTGATACGAATGCTGTATAGAGGTAGAAACATTGCTTCCACATCAGCTGTATCAGTATCTGATGAATCACTCTGACCGCGTGTTGGGAAGCCTTAAACCTGAAATGTGCTGAAACAATACAGTACAACAGGCCTGACACAAAGCCTCATTTCCACACGTGTTCAGCCCAAAGATCACATATGAAACACAAAGGGATGGAAGCTTCACTGCAGCAGCAGGAGAAAGATGTAAACAAGAATGTGGAAATTCTGCAGCGTCCACAGCTTCAGATCGTTTTGCTGGAGACGTCATTCTGCACGCAGAAACACATGTGGAAACAAGGCATAAAAAAACATTTTTAAGAGCTTTAAAGTTGCTCTAAAGTGCTCAATAACAGCATGATTATCACAACCACTCAACATGGTCCCTCAGTACTCATTTCTCCAACGAAGATATGCAACATCACCCTTTCCACTTCTGATCATTCTCTCATGTGCAACTGAATGCAGGTAAATGTGCAGATTTTAGAATATAAATTCTAGAATTATACAATGACCAACATTAAATCGTGTTTTCTACATATTTGTAAAAATATTACAATTTTAAATGTTACTGTGGACAACATCACAAAGAGAAGTCAGGCTGGGTTACACTGGTGCTGGGTGGTACAGTGGTTCCACCAAAAACTAGTTTTCATATTTGTTGTATTAATTTGTAGGAATAACAGAAAAAAAACTGAGGGGGGACCCTTTTCTGGATCCTTTTTATTGTCTTGTCTTTTATTTAATGTTTTGCTGTTTTTATATTATGTTCAGCACTTTGTTCAGTAGCTGCTGTCGTAAAATGCTTTATAAATAAAGTTGGCTTGGCTTTTCACTGCTGCACCATTTAGCCTGCAGCAGGAAACTGTATGAGGGGGGACCCTTTTCACTGCTGCACCACTAAACCTGCAGCAGAGCAGCTGTTACTGGCGATGCTAACGGTAAAAATGGACGGAGAAAGTTCGGAAAGTGAAGCAGACGTTGGACATGACAACGTATCTGTAGTCATGGAGATACTTTGGTTTTAAAAGGTAGGACGTGGACCAAATTACTGGTTCCTGAAGATGGTGTCCAGATAAACAAGCATCCTGCTGCACCACCGTGGCTGCAAACATGCTTTGGAGAAGCAAGAATGTCTGAAACTAAGACCAGCATCCTCCACATCATCAGGTAAAACGGAAAACGATGGAGGACACACAAGTGAGACCAGTAGATCCCAAAGGCCATGTTTGGTTTTAGCCTGGAGCAGGGAGGGGGTCTTTTCGGTTGTTGCATGAAGGAGGTCTTCAAGGAAAATCGGTTGGGAACCTCTGTGCTAGAGGAGCCAAGGAAAGCATAAGAGGTGGAGGGAGAACCAGCACACCACAATGCATACAGTCAAAGTCCTGCTTCTGATAAGTTCTCTGGAGGAAGACAGATTCAGAACGAAGATCACATTAAAATGCTTTTTTGTTTTCTGTACAATATAAAATTCTCATGGCAATAAAATTGATCAATCAGTGGAAAATGTTGCCATGATATAATTTTGGTCATACCGCCCAGCACTAGTTTCTCTCAGCATCCCTGATGACCGAGGGTGCCTCTAACACATTGGATGTGCACCTGAATGCAGCAGCAGAAGGAAAGTTTGCCTCTTTTTGCCACATGTGCATCACATAATGCCCAACAGGAAAAAGATGGAATACGTAATAGATGGACGAACATGATACTCAATTTACAATATACCAGGGCTCCACATACAGTCACTGATAAGACATACATAACAGACTTTTTATCTATTTCAGACTGTCAGCTTACTATGCTAACATAAACATCCATTTTCCCTTAAATGACATGAAATATGTGGATGTGATCTAAAACAGTAAAATCTAATCCCGAACTTTACGTGACAAAACAAGGTTTGATTTGAGTCAGAACGCTTGAAGACAGGAGTCAAGACAGGAAGTGATCCCACAGCACAGAAACATTGCTAAGCTATAAGGCCGAGCCTTGTGTCATGCAACTGAAAGCTGAATAAAGAGATATAGTAGCTCCTAAAATTAGGTCAGCATTTCATCTACATAATGTCACGGCCTTGGATTATGTCGTTCTCATGAAACACGTAATATCACATGATATTGTTCTTTACAGCATATTTAGCCCATTGCCTTAAAATTCTTTCTTTTATATATTTAGCTAACCAACTATAACACCTACTAGACAATCAGAACAGATTAGAAAAAACTCTATGGCTTAAATATGGCAGCAACTGCAGAGTCAAGTTCCTTCTGACGGACTACAGTAAGGCCAAAAATACATTTACTTTCCAACTTTGTGTTTCCGTAGCCGACTGGCTTTGTTACAGTTGTTACCAGAGGATTCCACCAGGGGGTGTATTAGAGAACTCAGACTGGATAGGATTGCTGAATTTGTAGGGCGTAAACAAGACGATTAGCATGGAGACAACAGAGGAGATTAGTGACTGGTTAATTTTGACATCATGGCAGATAAAAATGACAGCAGTTGTATTGTATATGGAACGTAGGCTCCTAAACTAATCACGCCTGTCATTTTTACAGCTTTACATTTGGTCAGACTGGTCTCTACACTGCCCCCTACTGGTTACTTTGCAGCCTGCAAACACGTAGCACTAATATCTGAGGATGTGCACAAACGATGCGCCAAACAAACACAAAATACAAAGCAAATATATTCTCGGCCTCGTACTAATTCGACTACAGCTTCTCCCTGCTATGGCTTCTGCTCTGAGAGGTCGTGATGACATAGCAAACCTCAGCAAACAAGCAGTCTCTGTGTTATCATCCTTAATACATCGACTTTCGCAACGCAAGCCATTGGATATACTCTCAAACAATTGACTCTACAGTAGCAGAGAGATCTGCTTGACATAAACTAAACGGCTTTCAGCAGTCTGAACATAATCTGTGCAAAACTAGTCGCACAAGCAGCAGATGCATTCAATGCACTAAAGTTATGTTTCGCATCTAAACAACCCAAAAAGTTGCTCAAATATGCTTCAAAATGTTATGCATCCTTTTGAACATGGCTTATTAATGACGGGGTTTGGTTTTACCAACTCCCCCTTGAAAGTGCTTTGCTGTAAGACTCATGAGGTCCAAGCTATTTCTGCTATTGTCTGCAAGGCTGCCCCACTTCCTGCTGCAGGGCTCGACAAAGAGGAAATGAGACTGCCTATGAATGTTTCTGAAAATCAGAGGAAGAGAAGGTAGAGTTAACAAAAGCCACATTGGGTTAATTCAGCCTGGAACAATGAGTTCAACTGAAGTCATAGCAGAGGATATGGGGAACCATACTGTTCAGGGTCAGAGGAAGGGGAAGTGTGAAGGAAAAAAATAAAGAAATGAAAGAAAATAGTCCCTCTGAATGGTCACCAAAAAGTTCAAATGACTTGCTCTCATAAGCAGAAACACCTTTCCTCTGTGTGTACTGTGTACAGCCCAGAGAGGTAGATGTTATCGCCAATGCTCACACATCCTGTTGGAACATGCCAGAGCAGCTCTAAGGTTGGTTAAAAAAAAAGAAAACTGGTATAGACTTTTAATACCCACTCAGAACCCAGAGTACAATCCTTTCACCTCTTCTTGCCCCCAGTTTATCCTCATGAAAGCTTGACAACACTCAGAATCAGAGAGGAGTTTTTCGCTGATCGTTCTGTTAGCAAGTGGAAAAATCTCCGTCGTGGTCATTGTGATTGAAAAAATGTTGTTTTATTTGGGATTAGTGACATTTCATGTGTTTCTTGCATTGTTCCTTTTCTAGTTGGTCTCTCTGAGGTCCGTAGATACAGTTGGCGCGCCATGAAAACCCAATGATGATGGAGACGATGGTCGTCTGGAGGAGGAGCATCACTCCGTAGGTGGAAGCAACGGTAGGTCCAGGTAGGCGAGAGAGGCTGGTGGGGGGAAGGAGTAAATCCGGACTGAGCAGGATGGCCTTCACTTCGGCCTTGATCATGTGAAGTTCATCTAGAATGGACAGGAAGGTGCAGCAGTGGAACCACTGGTGGCTGTGGCCCCAGATGTCGAAGCGACCAGGTGCCAAGCGCTCGGGAATCTTGCTGATGTTGAAGAGTGCCGACACCAGCAGCCAGAGGCAGTGGCGGTAAAAGAAGGTGGACATGGTGGTGGAAGCGGCAAAGGAAGAGGAGGTGGCGGTGTAAGGCGATCTGGTGGTGAGGCGGTAGAAGACAGGCGTGGAAGAGACAAGGAATGGCAGGAGGAAAACCAGGGTCCGTATGATGTACCGATGCTCCCTCCACCTCTGGCGAGTATTGCAGCACGATAAAACGCAAATGATTGCGACAATACATGCGCACGGGATGTAGAAGGTCCCAAAGAACGAGTCAAGCCCAGGCATTGCATATGATGCAAGGACCTCCTCGAGGTGCATGTGGGAGCTGTTGAGTCCTCTTTTCTCCACGATCCCTGCCCGAGGGTGGATGTAGTAGTAGTACGCCAGCGACGAGCCAACCGTGTAGGCGCTGATCGTGCCATAATCCACAAAGAAGCAAACTTCTCTCACCACCAGAGACATGGAGTTCAGCAGGTGGGCCATGCTGCTAGCCATCAGCAAACAGAACACCCCGATGAAGTAGTTCCACATTGGATAAAAGAATGAGGCATCGCCATTTGGTGCGCCTTCCCATCCGAACACCTCCACAAAATAATAAGAAAAAATGAAAACAGGCAGGAAGTGCGTCCAAAAGTTGCCCGTTTCGTTAGTGGGTCTGAACGCCGACAGCAAACAATCCCTCAGGCTGTAGTTGGGGAAGCGGTAGCCGGTCAGAATGAAGTTTTCTATCACCCGAGGTGGCACATCGGTGTGCCTCAAGAGAGGCAACGGCTGGCCACAGTTCAGAAGCATAATGAAGACGCTTTATTTCTCCAGTAAAAACACGTATTTGAGTTTAAATTTCAGGTTTTATTGCTTGACTGTTCATGGCAGAGTTTGCCTCCCTACAATCCTAAAAGAGCCCTCAGCCCGGCTTCCCAGGCGGGCCTCATGAGGTGGAGGCAAATCCAGAAAGCTGAGTTCTTAGTTCAGCCATTCATAGAGAAAGAGGCAGGGGGAGTGCAATGCCCAGACGCCTCAGGCCTGTTGGTTAATTTTTTTCTTTTGGTTTCCTCTTCGACCTGTCAGAGCATTACCAAAGGTCAGAAAAACATCAGCATGCAAAGCATAGCAGTTGGTCTTGTTCCCTTGTTTTGCATATAGGACTTCCACTGCATGGGTTAGTCATTTGCACATTCATGTGTCTGGTTATGCATAGTTCTACAGTAGCAAATAAACATCAAGGTCCCCTATTACTGTGTAACATCAGTTACTCTCCATTATATCCACACAGCAGAGATGTCCTGGAGATGCCTCCATTAAGCTGTGTGGTATGTAGGTCATGCTGACCATTAGCCCTGTATCAGGCTACAGCAGGCTCCTATTTCTCCTGTTGTTCTGCTCCTTCAGCTTCAAGCCGCGTCCGACTTTTAATTCATCCTGCGCTCGTGCCGTTGCAGTGCGGGACGCTGCGGAGAGACATAAATCCATGGGTGCAGCGGGAAGAAAAACCCCGCTGTGGTCTCAGTCCTCTGAGGCAAGGTCACGTATGAAAACGCCATTTTACAACTGGGAAAAAGTGCATTAAAATCACGGGTGCCGGCGGGTTCAGAACGAGCCCCGCGAGGCTGACGGCAGCCGGCGTTTCAGCTGCAGCGGAGACCGGGACGCTGGCTGACAAGTACCAGCATCAATTTACCCAGGACGCAATGACGTGCTTCCGGTGAGGAGCTTCAAAATAAAATACAACGGCTGTGATGTAACACCATCCAGAGGTCATTCTGTCACCATGACAACGAAATGAGCATAAATTTACACTGGATCCTCTATAAATTCAAATAACCTGACAGGTTTAGTGATTTTTTGTGATTTCCCTAACCGTATTAATAAACATAATGTAGGTTTGGCTGTATGTAAATATAAATAGGTAAAATACTTCGTCACTTCCAGAAAAATGGTCTAAAATGTAAAGAAAACCAGAATGCATTTATTTCTACATCCCATCAAACCATAGTTTATTCCCAGTAGCAAATAACCAACATATCAGAGAGTGAAACTGAGACATTTTACCATGTGATGGAAATTATGACCTGATATTGAATCTGATGCAGCAACACGTCTGGAAAAGTTGGAACAGGAGCAACAAAAGGCTGGAAAAGTACATTTACATCTGAGAGATGGATACAGTACAGTATACAGATACAGTAGTGATGTCATATTATCAAATAGACAAATATCATCAAAAGATTCAGAGAATCAGGAGCAATCTCTGTATGCATGAGGCAAGGCTGAAGGTCAGACTGGATGCTGGTGATCTTGGGGCTTCAGGCAGCACTCCATTATCCCTTTAACTCCCTGCTCTACCATTTCATAGAGCAGTTTTCTCTTACTGTAATGAATCTCATTTAAAAAAAAAGAATGGAAATAGGCCATGGAGCCATGTCTGCTACTTGTTTTGGGTGTGTATTTATGCTTATTTCAATCAGGTGATAAAAACATTGATTCTTATCATTATTATTCAAAGGACAAGGAAAAATGCAAATAAAAAATTTTCTTTTGCTTTTTTCTTGGTGTGAACTTTAAAGGGTAAAAAGCAGACTTGATTCTCTACTGGAAACCACTCCATGGACTCAGGGAGACTTCCAGAAACCACTGTCTGTGAACACAGTTCACTCTGAAACCCACAGATGCACGGGATTGCATGATGGCCAATTGGGTGCCACAAGTCTGGCTCCAGACATCAGCCTTAATGTTTCCCATCTCAGGCCCTACTGCGGTCAGACTGAAGAGTGTTCATTCGTCACCAACAAATGACTTTAATAAAACAGTATACAGGATCTTTTACAAGAACTAGGGTCTTTTAAAGGGTCTCTTTCTTCACCTCTGTTTCAACTGCAAGTACCAGAGGCTAAGCAGAGTTCCAAGGGAGGTATTTCACCCCTCAAAACTGACCTGGTTACCATGCACCTCAAGGTGGTTCTGAACCTTTCAGATGAATTTAATATTCTGAGTATTTTACCATTCTGTTTCACACATTGCACATTTAAAACCCACTATGACTCATAAAATCTGTAAACTTTAGGCAGTAGTGAAACGGTTTGTATGCACGGCTTTCACGTTCAGGAATCGGCTGTGAGCTGCAGACTGAATGAGGAGAGAGTGCCGGTGATGGCCCAAAGAACAGCTTTTACAGTTTTACAGCACGAATAAAACACCTGCAGCTTTTAGAAACCTGGAACGGATTCTCACGTTTATTAGACCCACTCAGAACTTTACATTCCCAACCTTCCATCCCATGCAGCACGTTTCCCTGCCGTGTTCACCCTCCTTTCCTGGTTCTGGTTCTGATGGAGGTTTTCCTTCCTGGTTCTGGTTCTAGTGGGAAGTTTCCGTCCTGGTTCGGGTTCTAGTGGAGGTTTTCCTTAGCTAGGTCATTACTTCTATGAACTGGTTTATATGAAAACAATAAACTGGACTGATGTGGATCATGTGATGGATTTAATTGGACTGTAAGTGAACTACAATGAATTGGATTGAACTGGACTGTCTTTAAAAGTGTTTTGAGATGAGGGGGGTGGGTTGGTACAATATAGGAATTCACAGCCACTTTTTTCATTTTCTTTCTTTTTTGTGTGTGTGTTTAAAACAGGTCTATGTGAGACTTTATGCCTTGTATAAATATATGTTAAATAAATAAATAAGAAAGAAATAAAAAAAAACACATACATACAGTTGAACTGGATTGAATTTAAGCCTTTACCTTATAGTTCCATAAAAATTCAGAAGACTCAGAGTTAATGATTCTTTCAGCTTGGTTTTTCCGGTTCTGGTGCTCGAGGGCTGCTGTCCTGCAGGTTTTAGATGATTGGGATGGAAATTAATGTCTCACTGAATCCAGCAGACATCAGTACATTGTACATTTATATGAACTGTTCCATCCACATAAACACATAAAAATGAACCAAATGAATGGGCCATCAGCAGGCTTGGGTAAAATCTGACAACAATGTTTGGGAGATTCATTTACCTTGAATCAGATTAGTTGAAGAAGAAAAACTGGATATTTTCCCTAGAGCAGATTTCATATAACGTGTCTATATCTAATGACTTTGATTATACTGTTACTGAGATTTTTTTATTTATTTATTTATTTTACATTTACGTGTAAGAACTTGCTGCACAGCGACCAAACCAACAAAGCAGAGATGTTTGACTTTGAAGGGAAAATCTCCTCACTTCCGGTCTAGTTCTGGATGGCTGCGTGCCTCGCGGTAGTTTGCCGGTGCGCAGAAACTAATTCAAAGATCTGATCGACCAGCGTTCCCATTCTTTATGCAACGGTGGACAGGTGTCGGTGTTCACGAGACAGACTCAGCACGAGCGCATGAAACCTGAGGAGCGGTTACAGCGAGTCCGAGGCGCGCTCCCGTTATCTGCTTAACATGCACAGCCTGTCCATGTTGGGTAATCCCGTTACAGCACGCGCCCCCTGTTCCTCACAGCACCGGGATCATAATGTTCAGAGACTTTTATTTCCTAGAAGCGAGAATTTAGGAATTAAGCTCTTTATTACAGAATGTCATATTTACCGGCGTTAAAGTATTCACGATTTCTAATGACTGATTCTGTTGTTATCTAAGATGGTCCGACATGCCAGTAGCAGTCACGTGTCACTAACAGCCACTTTTTTCAGCTCCACCTGTTCACCTGCTGTTAAGCAGATATCTAACCAGCCAATCACAGGGCAGCATGTAGCCATGTAGACATGATGAAGACGACTTGCTGAAGTTCACACTGAGCATCAAAATGAGGAAGAAAGGAGATTTTGGGGCGGCGTGGCTCAGTGGGTAGAGTGGTCGTCTTGTAGCCTGAGGGAGGCTGGTTCGAGTCTTGGCCTGTTGAGTTCATGTCGAGGTGTCCCTGAGCAAGACACTGAACTCCAAATTGCTCCTGTTGGGTCATAGTCAGCGCCTTGCGAATGTGTGTGTGAATTTGATGTAAAGTGTTTTGGGTATCACTCCAGGTACAGTAAAGCGCTATATAAATACAGACCACTTACCATTAAGAGACTTTGAACATAGTATGGCTGTTGGTCTGAGTATTTACTGGGATTTTCACCCACAACCATCTCTAAGGTTTCCAGAGAATGGTCTGAAGAAGAGAAAATATCCAGCGAGCAGCAGTTGTCTGGACCAGGATGCAGCAGAAGACCACACCGGGTGCCTCCTGTCAGCTAAGAACAGGAAACTGAGGCTACAATTCACACACACTCACCAACACTGGACAATAGAAGATGGAGAAACATTGCTGGTCTGATGAGTTTCCATTTCAGCTCCACATTCAGATGCTAGGCTCAAAATCTGCTGGAAACATCATGAAAACATAGATCTATCCATCTTATGCTCATTGACATAAAGAGATGGAGACTTATGTGAATTGTTCAAATATTTTCCTGAAAAGGGTCCAGTTGATCCAAAAGTTCTGGCCACAGAGCTCACAAAGCCATGGCTGGGGAAGAAGAGGGTATACTGGACTAGGAGTCCTGGCCTGTCTCCAGCAGAGAATGCTGAAGGAAAACCTCCATCAGAACCTGAACTAGGAAGGAAAACCTCCATCTTTCTTATTAACCTGTTTGAAGGAAATAAATGGGAAGTGAATAAAGCTTTAGATTTTTTCTTTATTTTCTAAGGAGAAAAATAAATCAGACTCATAATATCAGTGGACAGAACCTGTAACCATCACTCTAAAGCAAAAATATAGTTTAACTCAGCTGTTTTTACTTTTTATTATCTGTAAGAACGTTTGCTACATAAACAGGAATTTAAAGACTCAGTGTGGCAGCTTTATCAGTAAACCAGGCCTACAGGGACTCAGCTCTGTTCCTCCATCTTCCCATTCACCCCCCAGCTATGACTGCAACAGTTAGATGTCAGGAAGTCTTTAAACTAGTCATTTAGGCAGGAATAGCATGCAGGCCTCTCTCCAAATCCCCAAAGGAAAGAAAAACAGGCAGCAAGTCAGTATGCAGCAGACTGAAACTGAGCTTAAGCATACTGTTTAAATTATGATCTAAAGGCACTTAAGATGTAATCGATGTGCAGCCACACCTTTAATATTTAACTTTTAGTCTTTAGATTTCAATATTTAGTATTTAAATTTCAACATTTAGCCTTTAGATTTTAACATTTAATCTTTAGATTTCAATATTTAGTCTTTAGATTTCAACATTCGGCCTTTAGATTTCAACATTTAGCCTTTAGATTTCAACATTTAATTTTTAGATTTCAATATTTAGTCTTTACCTTTCAACATTTAGTCTTTCGATTTCAATGTTTAGTCTTTAGATTTCAACACTTAGCCTTTAGATTTGAACATTGTCTTTAGATTTCTCCATTTAGCCTTTACATTTTAACATTTAGCCTTAAGATTTCATTATTGTCCTTAGATTTCAGCATTTAGTCTTTAGATTTCAACGTTGTCTTTAGATTTCAACATATAGCCTTTACATTTCAACATTTAGCCTTAAAATTTCAAAATTTAGCCTTTAGATTTCAACATTTAGTTTTTAGTTTTCAACATTGTCTTTAGATTTTAACATTGTCTTTAGATTTTAACATTTAACCTTTACATTTCAACATTTAGCCTCAAGATTTCATTATTGTCTTTAGATTTCAACATTTAGGGTTATGTTGTTTGACTTCTCCAGCACTTTTTACACCATATGGGCCCCCATTCTGAGAGACAAACTTATGAGTATGTGGGGTAGCCTTCTCCCTGACATCCAGGATTATGGACTATTTGACATCCAGACCTTAGACCTAAGACCTAAGTACGTCAGGGTGGGGAGATGTGTTTCTGGGACACTGGACTGCAGCACTGGGGCTTCACAAGGGACAGTTTTAGCTCCCTTTCTTTTCAGTCTCTACACACTGACATGTATGTAGTTTTTAGACATTAACATTTAGCTTTTGGCCTTTAGTATTAAGCCTTTAGTGTTTACCTTTTAACATTTAACTGGTAGTATTTAGTGATTGTTTAAATTTTAACCTCTAAAATTTAGCTGTTAGCGTTGAACTTACACTTTAGTATTTAGCCCTAAGCCTTCAATATTTAACATTTAGCATTTACATTTAGCCTGTAGTATTAAGTTTGAATCATTTACCCTCTAGTCCTCAAAATTTAAGCTAGATCATTAAGCTTATTATTTAGCCTGTAACATTTTGCCTTTAGAACTTAGCTTTTGGCACTTTAGTTTTTAGCCCTTAGCCTTCAACATTTAGCCATTAACATTTAACATTTAGCATGTCATTAAGATCCAGTGGGCATAAATGGTTTAGACTTTTAGTAGAGTAGTGTTTTAGTGGTGAGTATATTAATAAACTAAGTGTAGCAGTTTAGTAAGAAACAAACTTAGTACTCATGTGATTTCCTCTAATAGGCATGACTTTTGTTGTCTAAGCTACATGAAAAGCCTTTTTGAATTATTGAATTTCTCAACACACTTCAGTGCTTATAGCTCGTACATTGTGTAAGAGCTGTGAAGTAAGTCTTCATGTGGAAACAAGGTTATGATTTATAACAGCCAACAAATATGCAGCAAGTCAGTCACTTGACTGGTCATGTTTTGTGGAAGGGATAATGGCTGCCTTTAAGTACTTATAACCCCCAATGACACATATTTTCCTTGTCTGCTTTTTAGAGCTTGTGTCTGCAGTGTTAAGCTGCCTCCTCTACCTGAAGGTAAGGTGTGATCATCTGTCAGCTACTGCACTGGAATAGCTGATAAGAAATTTAATGCATAAAAACAAGCAGAAATCAACCAGAATCATGAACTGACCAGAATTTTCATACCTGAACACATTCCTGCACTGATAACTGCAAGACAGGACATGGTTGACTTAAAAGGAACAGTTTCAGGTGACTCAGAGTTTAGAGCATGAAAGTTCATTTTACCATGTTCTGCTCCCAGCTGCCTGATATAGTGCATCAAATGAGGTTGGATGTAGGCCTGATTAGTTCCTAACTTGTTAACAATGCTATTCTAATGCTGATGTGTACATGATGTTGTTACAACTGCAACTTCCTGTTTGTGACATGTACATGATGTTGTTTATAGCTGCGACTTCCTGTTTGTGACGTGTACATGATGTTGTTTATAGCTGCGACTTCCTGTTTGTGACGTGTACATGATGTTGTTTCAGCTGTTTGTGAGTGAAGACCAACTTACCAGCAGGACTCTGGCAGCCCAACTCATTTCTGTGTAACTGACACTAATTCAGTCTTGGAAAGGTTTTGAACATTTATGTATCTTTTAAATAAAACATTATTAAAGATAAGTGAATAAATCTGCTTCTTGAATTTGAATTATTTTGCATCAAATTTGATTAAAAGTTTTTGTAACTAAAGTTAAAAATATATATATACATATTTATATATACCATAAGATAATAGTAATTGGTTTTTATCTATATATAAAAAATATAAATATGTACTTACACACCTGAGACATGAACTCCAACTTTTCATCCTAGTTCAGAAAGTTGGGAATCAGTCTGGTTGTAACATGATCACCTCTAACCAACAGCCAAGTCTTTGCTGTTGTCAAAAAAAAAAAAAAAAAAAAAAAAAACAGACCTAAGTCCTCCCTTCCAAAGCCCAACTGAACATTGACTTAAAAGTTAACTAAAAATACAAATATTTCTGATTATTTTCTGCTTTGCATAAAAACAAATAGTGTGTCTTATCTGCTTGTCAGCCAACCAGTGGGAATGTGGTGGCAGAGTGGGCTGTGTTTATTTATCTGCTGGAGATTGTGAAGACGGGGCTTGAACAGCCAGAGGAATTCACAGAAACCTGAAGAAATGATGCAAACTGTGGAGCTAAGATAGGGACAGAAGTTTTGTAACTTGTAACTTCCAAGATTATTGAGAAAGTTGTATTTCACCAGCTTAATGACTTTTTAAATGAAAGTGGAAATCTTGATAAATTTCAGTCCGGCTTCCGACCTCATCACAGCACTGAAACAGCTCTGGTCAAAGTGTTAAATGACATTAAGTTGAATGCTGATTCTGGTCAAGTATCAGTCCTGGTTCTGTTGGATCTCAGTGCTGCGTTTGATACTGTAGATCACAGAATCCTGTTGCACAGGCTGGAAAACTGGGTTGGACTTTCTGGAGCGGTCCTTAACTGGTTCAGGTCCTATTTAGAAGGCCGGAGTTATTTTGTTACGATCGGCAGCTTTGAATCCGAGCGAGTGGACATGACTTGTGGAGTCCCCCAGGGGTCAGTCCTTGGACCTCTTCTGTTCAACTTGTATATGCTCCCTTTGGGTAAAATATTACAGAACAATAGCATTAGTTATCAAAGTTATGCAGATGATACACAACTTTATGTGTCTCTGTCACCAGATGACTGCAGTCCAATAGACTTAATGTGTCAGTGTCTGGAGCAAATAAACACCTGGATGAGGGAAATTTTCTACAATTAAATGAAGACAAAACTGAGATTATTCTGTTTGGTAGAAAAGAGAAGAGGGTCAGCATTGGTAAACACCTGGAGACTCTGGCTCTTAAAATCACCGACCAAGTTTGAAGTGTTGATAGTTAGACCTGACTTTCAGCAGCCACATCAAAGCTGTCAGAAAGAAGCTTTTTATCAGCTCAGAAACATCAACAGAATTAAAAGTTTAGTCTCTCAGAAAGACCAAGAGAAACTCATCCATGCATTCATCTCCAGTAGCTGGATTACTGTAATGCATTAAACATCTGCAGCTCATCCAAAATGCTGCTGCTAGAGTTTTAACCAGGACTAAGAGATCTGAACACATCAGTTTTGAAATCTTGACATTAGCTTCCAGTCAGTCAGAATAGATTTTAAAACCTTTCTGGTCGTTTACAAATCCCAGAATGGTTTAGGCCCAGAACACATATGTGATATGTTCAGAAAATATAAACCTAGCAGAGCTCTTAGATCCAAAGACTCTGGTCAACTAGTCCAGACCAGAGTCCAGACTAAACATGGAGAAGCAGCATTTAGCTGTTATGCTGCAAACAAGTGGAACAAACTGCCAGTGGAGATTAAACTTTCACCAAATGTAGACATTTTAAAATCCAGGTTAAAAACATTTCTGTTCTCTGCACCTATGCATGAAATCTGCATGTTAACTTTTTAACTTATCTTGCTTTTAGTCATTTTAATGTAATTTATTATTTTATTGTGATTCTTGCTATGTGTTTCTGCCGTTTACTATTTCTTAATATCTGTAATGCTTTTGTTTTATGTAAAGCACTTTGAATTGTCCCGTACATGAAATGTGCTGTACATACAAACTGCCTTGCCCTGCCTGCCTGATGGAGGGATGCTGGAGAATGATGGAGGCATGATGGGAGGATGAAAGAAGGCTAATGGAATGATGATGGAGGGATGATGGGAGGATGATGGAGGGATGATGGAGAATGATGGGAGGATGAAAGAAGGGTGATGGAATGATGATGGAGGGTTAATGGGAGGATGATGGAGGCATGATGGGAGGGTGATGGGAGGGTGATGGACGGATGATGGAGGGATGTTGGAAGGATGATGGAGGGACGATGGGAGGATGATGGAAGGATGATGGCAGGGTGATGGGAGGGTGATGGACGGATGATGGAGGGATGATGGAGGATGATGGAAGGATGATGGAAGGATGATGGAGGATGATGGAGGGATGTTGGAAGGATGATGGAGGGATGTTGGGAGGATGATGAGTAGATGTTGGAAGGATGATGGGAGGGTGATGGAGGGATGATGGGAGGATGATGGGAGGGTGATGGAGGGATGATGGAAGGATGATGGGAGGATGATGGAGGGATGTTGGAAGGATGATGGAGGGATGTTGGAAGGATGATGGGAGGGATAATGGAAGGGTGATGGAAGGATGAGGGGAGGATGATGGAGGGATGATGGAGGGATGATGGAGATGATGGAGGGATGATGGAGGGATGTTGGAAGGATGATTGAGGGATGATGGGAGGATGATGGGGGATGATGGGAGGCTGATGGAGGGATGATGGGGGATGATGGGAGGATGATGGAGGGATGATGGAGAATGATGGAGGGATGATGGATGGATGATGGGAGGATGATGGAGGAATGAGTAGCGGGTCTGACAGCTGGGCTTCCTGCTTCTTCTAACTATCTGTTTTGAACACCAGTGCTGATGCTGAACACAGAAACAGACATTAATCCAGAGACATGGAGGAAGTGAAAGAACAGCCAGATTCAAAGCTCCACGGGAGGAAGGAACTCAGATGAGACAACAAAGAAGAAGAGAGAGGACTGACTGTAAAGTTCAGAAGCTAGAACAAGTGTTTTCTATCAGAGCAAACTCTGTGGTAAGGTGCTGGAATGTGTCAACAGAAGGCAAACTGTGTGGAAACAGCTCACATTTCTCAATGAAGGAAGACCTTTTTATCTCCCTCGGCCTGTTGACCTTAGGTTCATGCTGTGTAGCTTTCGTCATTTCTCCAGATAGACGTCTTAAAAACACTGATAAAGCTAATCAGTCACATGCTCAGAGTACAGAGTAACATCAACTGGTACCATAGACTGACCGTAAAACGACATGGAAAGCACTGATATCCTGAGCAGAAAGCATGATGGTTTCTCCTGTCAGCAGAGTAAAACTTAACCCTCTACCTGCCAAAGTCGCCACAGTGGAACAAACACCAGGCCAGAAAGACACTTAAAGCTGTTACCACTTTCCACCACTAGATGGCAGACATGTGAATCTGTGGTAGGGAGGGGAGGGTGGGGGAGGAGAGGGAGGGGTCTATTCAAAATCTATGAGGAAATCACATTTGACAGACTTCATGTGGAAGCTTCTAGTTGGTGAAGCAGAGTGGATCACAGAGCAGGCAGCAACATATTGATGAAGAACTTTCTCAGCTATCAGCATCTCTGGTTCTGGAGGGAATATTTACCTCCTGAGGATGATGATGGTTGTCTGTCAACAGTGAAAGTGATGCTTCTGTTAGAAACCACGATGCATCCGACCATCATAATAATGTACCTGAAGCAGCAACAACTCTGATGCTTCACCTAACCGAGGTGTATATATGTATATATATATATATATATATACATATACATTTATATAAATTCACCCAGAAAACCAGTGCTACTGAAATATACATTTAATTGTTATTGCCAAACCTGCTGTTATGAATTCATTATGTATGTTACATGTTCCCTTGTTCTTCTGGTTGTACTTATGTACAGTCATATACTTCTTATATACTGTGTAGTTTTACCATAACCACTGCTGCCACCATGATAACTATTTAAACTCCAAACCTTTTGTCTTTGGTATGTAATGAATGTATCGATAGATGAAGCAGCATGAAGGCGCCACCGTGCATCAGAAACGTCTTCTTGGCTTTATTGCAGCCATAGAGGAGCTTTATTTTTCTTCTTTTCAGACACACATAGAACTTTCTGCTCACTGGTTGATCTTTGGCGGCTCCTGATTGGACATTACCGTGAATCTAAGCTCTCTGATTGGTGGAAAGTCTGACAGGAAGGGGCTTCATCATCATGTCCAGGTCTAAATAGAGTCTCTTAGTAGTGATAGTGATCTTTTTATGATGAAATGTGATAAATAATGCTGTTATCATGGATCATTGTGGATTTGCCAGATAGAGTCTGAATAAAACTACATTTAGTGGCTGGATTGTAAACCTCCTGGACGAGATAGAAATGCCTGGATATGTAGAAAATAAATAAATAAATGATTATTTTCTTTTGCATCATTTTCTTGTGTCCTCTGCTAATTTAGGTCCTCCATAATGTTTGTTGTCATTTGTTTTGTAAACAAATATTAGAAAATAAATAAATTAATACAGAGAATCAGACTAAAGGATAAATTTTTCCATCTGACTGGCCTCTCTTGCCTCGTCTGAGGTTGCAGCAGGAAAATCAAACTAGGATACGAAGCTGAGTGAAAATAATTTCTTCTTTAATGTGTTGTGCTGCATAATTAAAACATGACAATATTTACCTGCACATACAGATTCAGAGACATGACACGGACGGTAAATTCTCAGAGCTACTGCCTCGTGATGGTGTTGGACTTCTTATGCATGTGTTTCCTAGACAAGTCCTCCTTCCTCATTCTGCTGCTCAGACCGATATGCTGCAGCCTGTAGGTCTTCCGGGCCTGAACCCGCTCCTCGTCCAGAACTTCTGTGTCATCCAGAATCTCCAGACCTGGGATCTGACTGATCACATACTGTCTGAGAGAGAGGAGGGAAAACATGCAGTTAAAACCATGATCTCGTCCAGCCTGAAGGAATGTTTGCAGCCAAGTCTGTTTGTTAAATGTTGGCAATCAGGAATCAATGACTTATGATTATTTATTTCTTCATCAGGACCGCCTTCTAGTACCGGGTCGGACCTTTTTAATCCTGGTGTGATAGATGGAAGCAGGTGATGGAAACCTTCCTCAGAGGTTTTGTTCCATATTGACATGACAGCATCACACAGTTGCTGCAGGTTTGTCGGCTGCATCCGTGATGAGAATCTCCCGTTCCACCACATCCCAAAGCTGCTCTACTGAACTGAGATGTGGTGGTTGTGGAGGTCATTGGAGTCCAGTGAACTCATTGTCATGTTCTAGAAAGCAGGTGGAGATGATCTGAGCTTTGTGACATGGTTCATTATTCTGCTGGAAGTAGCATCAGAAGATGCTCCACTGTGGTCATAAAGGGATGGACATGGTCAGCAACAATACTCAGGTAAGCTGTGCTGGTTAAACCAGGCCATGTTGGTACTAAGGGGCCCAAAGTGGACCAAGAAGATGGATGGATCCATGTTTTCATGATGTTTCCACCAGATTCTGAGCCTAGCATCTGAATATGGAGCTTAAATGGAGACTCATCAGACCAGCAATGTTTCTCCATCTTCTATTGTCCAGTGTTGGTGAGTGTGTGTGAATTGTAGCCTCAGTTTCCTGTTCTTAGCTGACAGGAGGCACCCGGTGTGGTCTTCTGCTGCATCCTGGTCCAGACAATTGCTGCTCGCTGGATATTTTCTCTTCTTCAGACCATTCTCTGGAAATCCTAGAGATGGTTGTGGGTGGAAATCCCTGTAAATACTCAGACCAACAACCATGCCACATTCAAAGTCTCTTAAATCCCCTTTCTTCCTCATTCTGATGCTCAGTCTGAACTTATAATAATAATAATGGATTAGATTTATAACACGCTTTTCAAGACACCCAAAGCACTTTTCACTTAATACTTCTGGAACTGAGGAGACCAGTTGTTGCAGACAGATGTGGACAGGAGGGAGGACGAACAATATGAAACCATGCAGATTCAGGTCAACCGTCAACCTCCCAGGAAAAAATGGCAGCAGTCCCTCTTTAGAATTCCAGCATCCACCTCTGCATTAGTGGTCCTCCACACATTTAAAGTCATTCACACCATCCACACCATGCTCCCTCACACTTCACAGCTAGATGGCAGCCTGGATGCTCTTTCTCATCCTCCTCTTGTAAAACAGTTTCAAGCTGCGTTTCTAGTGCGGCTGTGGTCTGTAAGGAGTTAAATTCTTTTCCAACGTGCTCCTGAGCATGTTTGGTTGTATTACTTATGTTGGCATGATGGTTTTTCATGCTGTACCCAATGAATGGCCATGTACCGTTAACAGTTATTTCTGTCTTTGACCTTTATACATTTTATTCCTTTTTACCATTAAGTTGTCAAAATGAAAATCTTCCCATGGGGATGACTCAGCAGACTCAGCATTGAGCTTCCATCCATTTTAGAAACAGGGTAAGGAAACAAGAACTGGCAAAGCTGATATTTTTAGATCTTCTGTGGTGAGATCAGGCTCCAACGTGATCTGATCTACAGCTCCACTTCTAAAAAAGATGTCTGTAAAAATGCATAAAAAGGTAGCATTCAATGATTTCTAAACATTATCAGTAGCAGATAAACATCATATCAGATATGAAACTGAGACATTTCACCATGTGATGGAAAAAATTAGCTAATAACCTGCAGATTTTCCAATGTTTCCTGATTCTACACACCTGACTCAAATGAAATAATCCAACAGCCTATTAAGTTTTGCACAGTGACTCATCAGTTTGAGTCAGGTGGTTTTGGAGCAGGGACACATCAAAAACCTGCAGGATTGTGGCCCTTGAGGACTGGAGCTGGACACCCCTGCTCTAAACCCTCTAACAGCTCAGAAGAATCATCTAGTTTAGCTTCTTTTCTTTAAATATATTTACTCTCCAAGTCAAAATGAACCAGCACTTAAAGGAGTGATTGGTAATAAGGATTAATGTAATAATGGACTTTTTATGAATGTTTTTATGGCTTGTTTTAAGATGTTTCTCGCTTCTCTGATTCGTAGATACTTTTTCTTATTTCAGTAAATCTTATCAAGTGTGATTATCTTCCTGCACAGGCTGTTTATTTCACTTAATTATAGTCTTAATCTTCTCAATTTAAGTGATTTTCTTATGTTCAGAAGCTCATCTTTCCATATCATAAAGACTTCTGGCCGGATATAAGGTTGTAAAACTTAGTCAATTTTTGCTGTGTGACGGCCCCAGATCACCAGCATCCAGCCTTGTCCCCTGCACACAGAGATTCCTCCTGATTTCGGAATCTTCTGATGATATTCTGCACTGTAGATGGTAGATCTTCAAAGTCTGAGCAACATTTTTCTGAAACTGTTCGACAGTTTTAGATCCAGTTGGTCTCAGATTGGTGAACCTCTATCTGAGCGACTCTGCCTATTTCTTTAGAAGTGGGGTTGTATTCCTCCAAACAAAAGTTCTGCATGTTGCATGTCAGTTTAAAGCCTCCTGTAACCCTCCACAGAATAAAGCTATTCCAGCTAATAGATAAAGTAAATATTTTAAGCATTCAATAAGAATTGCACCAACCAGTTCAAATTATTTATTGGTTTGTTTGTGTTAACAGTTTAGCCAGATTATTAATGGTAAAAGAAAGGCAATGAGAAAGAAAATTATTTTGTGCTTTGTTATTATATTAGCTTAGTTTGCTTTAATTTTGTTGGTGAGAACTATTAATTATGAATCAAATGCAAACTTTGAAAAAATACTTACAACAATGAAAGTTATAAAATCTTTTTTAACCACAGGACCTCTCTGGAGTGAGTCATGGCAAACAGCTGCCCCGTCATCTGTGCAACGTTGGATTAGTGGGTTTGCATGTTTCTACCGTGCAGCCGACCAGCAGCAGTGATATTAAGAAAAGATGCTAAATAACAAGGCACAAAAGGTTTGCAAATACAGACGTTTGCAGACGGGTCGTACAGACTCAAGCCTGGCTGGTTGTTTGAAAAGATGCACCTGCTGCTGCATTGTTCCCCGAGCTGGTACATTAAAAGCCTCTTTCCTCTTTTTAAATCTTTAAAACATGTCCATTAGCCTGTTAACTTGGCAAACAAATCATCACGACTCAGTCTGAAATGATGAAAAACACATCATCAAACAGGAAGAGATAGAACCACACATTTAGGTTTTTGTTCTTGCGTTAATGAACCACATGAGGGAGCAAATGTTCCAGTAAAAATGAAAGCAGCTGCAGACAACATGTTTGCGTCTTGTTTTAAACCATTGTTAACACTGAGAAATACAAGCACACCTCCTGTACATCAGCGCCACCTGCTTGTTAACACAGATATCTAATCAGCCAATCACAGGGCAGCATGTAGTCATGTAGACGTGGTGAAGACGACTTGCTGAAGTTCAGGCTTTTCCTTTTAAAGAGGATTTAAGAGACTTTGAACGTGGCATGGTTGTTGGTCTGAGTATTTACGGGGATTTCCACCCACAACCATTTCTAGGGTTTCCAGAGAATGGTCTGAAGAAGATAAAACATCCAGCGAGCAGCAGTTGTCTGGACTACACTCAAAAAATAGAAACAACCAGTTTGTCCAATTTTCTCAACTCTAACATGTAGTTTCTACTTAAATAAAATGTGATTGTAGATTTACACAATAACTTTGTGTAAATTTAACGTAAAACCTTAAAACTCACTATTTACTTGATTAATTCATGTTGTGCTAACATGAAGGATTCAAGTTCAGATACAGACACGGAAATTCCCGGACACTGTCGCGAGGTAAAAAGAGAACAGCGAGCAGCAGGCAAAACGAGGAGCATGTGGAAAGTTTAAGGTAAGCTGGAATCTAATGTCATCTGAAAAAATTTACACCATGCTTGAATGCATCTTGTATACATACATACATACATACATACATACATACATTTAATTATTATTTGATTGATTAATGTATTACTTGATCAAAGCCAAACAGTTGCTAGCTAGGTCACTGTAGGTAGCACGATGCAAGGGGAGGACGGTTAGCCTAATTAGTTCAAAATGTTACTGGATGTCAGTCTTTTACAGTCTATGATGTCAGTTCATGTTTGTGATATTATTTGCACCACTTGTCGCCTCATGTCATCTTCAGAAATTGTATTTTTATTAAATTTGCTAAGCCCAGTGGATGTTTTTATTTGCTTCCTTGGGAACGTTTTAAAAGATAAATTCGTTTTTTTTTTTTTTTTTTTTTTTTAACCTGGGGCTATTTTCTAACATGAAATACGATCATTTAATCACCTAGACAGTTTTGGTGTAACTGTATCTCCTCGGGAGATATTTAGATCCACTCGCCACCAGCGTACATCAAATAGAATGGGAGTGGGTGGGGCAGGCTCTAAATACAGCCATTTCTGTAAACAAAAAAAAAAAAAACAAAACAAAAAAAAAAAAACAACTCCTTCATTTCACCAATGTGTTCTTGTGAAATGCTGTTGTGATCCCTCTGTGAGCTCCATGTAGCTTGGAGTTGCGTTTTTATGGTGATCCGTTCCTATTTACAGCCATTACAGGCACTGTGAAGCGGCCTGGAAGTGACGTCATCAAAGCCGCCACTTAAAGTTAATGGCTGTAAATAACGACTGAGCCGCATGGAGCTCACAGAGGGATCAGAGAAGCGATTCATAAAAACACATTGGTGAAATGAAGTTTTGTTCAGAAATTGCCTTATTTATTGGCTGCGCGAACCTGCCCCGTTTACTCCCATTATGTATGTACGCTGATCGCAGGTGCATCTTAATTTCTCCCGAAGGAGTTCAAGTTAAACCAAAACTGTCTGGGTGAGTGAATGATGTATTTCATGCTAAAAAAATAGTTCCAGGTTGAAAAAAAATTACTTATCCTTAAATTGATTTCTCATTGCACTGTGTGTGGAGGGGTGAAGCTCACGTGTGTGTGCGCGCGCGCCGGTGTGTCGGGGTAGAGCTGCGCCGTTTACGGTACAGAAAAAGGAGGACATATGTTATTTAGAGACAAATTACATGTCGTCTTCAAATTATAATATTTAGCCACTAACCGTTTAGTTCTTTGGAGACACACATGTATGACGTGTCTGCACACACCGCCACCAGAGTGCACATCAGAAAACAACTTAGAGCCAGAGAAGAAAGTCCGCGTTTTCAGAGGTGTGAGGATAGAAAAGTTTTCTTTGCTGGAGCAACAGCTGGGTCTGAGAAGTGTAAACAAGCAGAAACTTCCATTATAGTTATTTCTGAAGTGCAGTGTGACTCAAACTGATGCATGATGTTTGCATGATGATGTTGGGAGGTTTTCTTAATGACGATACATTATCTGAGATATACACTATTTAAAGCTAATCTGTTAAGTCAAATGTTCTCTGCAGTCTTTGGCATTTTTTCTTTGTTTTTTTTTTCTTTCCACACTTTTCTTCAGCATCTCAGTAACCTATGCTAAATCAGTCCATAGTGAGGTTTAAAAAATAACTAGTGACTTCACTGACCTATCAGATAATGCTTATATTATTTTAGCAATATTGTGCATTGATAATTAATATTGTATGTGTAAATTCACTGCAATGCTGCAATTGGGAGGCAACAGAAATAGACTAACTTTTGGAGAAATTCTTCAGGTCTACATTGTGAATGACAAACCATATTTTATTGTGAAGAGACTTTATGGGTGGTATAGAGAACATTTTAGAGCTTTTGAGCTCACAAGTTCAGCCTCTGAAACTCTCATGATTAGGCTTGATGAACTGGCTGATGACTACCCTTTGGCAGATTATTTTGTTGGACCCACACAAATGGTGACACTGAAACGATTTATCAACTTGTAAGATGTCTTGAAACACAAATGTATGTGTTTTTTTTAATATTGAAACCTATTCTTGTTGTCCTTATTTTACATATTTAGATTGTTGAAAGATGTCGACACCAGCAAAGCTGCGAGTAATCTTGGGAGAAAACAACTCACACAAATTGATTTTCCCAGATGGCATTCCAGGATCTGTCAGTGAACTTACAGAGAATATAAAAAAACAATGTGGAATACAAGGAAGTTTCAGACTTCAATATATGGATGTTGACTTTGGCAATGAGTTCACCAACTTGGAATCAATGTCAGATGTCATGGATAAAGGTACTCTTAGAGTAATCTTGGATGCAGAAACGCCTCGCCTATCTGATGGATCTCCACCACCTTCTTACTCGGCGGCTGCAGCTTCCCAGTCACCAGATGACCGCTCTTCATTTGCATCTGGTAACTCATTTGACACAGATATCCTGTCTTCTTCTGAATCAACCTCTTCTCGGTCATCCAGTTGGCCCCTTGTTTTCAGCATTCCTAAGTTTTCTTATGAAACTGAACTGCAGCTTGAAAAAGCCAACACAGCTTTCAGAGAAACTTGATCCTTGTTGAATCCTGATGTAAAACTTAAGTCAGCAATCATGGATGGTTTGATGGAAACTATTGTCAAGCACAAAGTGTACCTCTCTGATGCAGAGTTCAGTGAGGTAGCAGCAGCTCTTATAACGGCACATCCTTGCTTGAAAGAGCCAGGTTCCATAAGTGGATTTGGTGGTTGGAAGACAAGTTTAAAATATAAACTTGGGAACTACAGATCAAAGCTCAGGAGACTTGGATGTCCAGAAGTGACTGTGAATTCTCTGAAACACAAACCTGATGATCGTTGCAGTCCTGCCTATGGTGTTAAGAAACCTAAAAAGGCTGAAGTGAATTACTGCCCACCATATCCAGCCGGTGAAACAGCTGAAACTTTGGAGCAGATAAGAGTAAAACTCCTGTCTGAAGTAATGATTCGAAATAATGAAGACAAAGTAGCTGCCATGATGGACAAAACGTTTGCACTAAGACGTCTTGAGGTAGTCCAAGATGCACCCATGGTAGCGGATTTCAAAGCAAGGTGGCCAGGTCTCTTTAATGTGAGGGAGGTAAGTAAATATAATGACAATGCTTTCTTTTTTCTTTCTTAAAATGCACGATGATCATTTTTTTTTTTTTTCTGTTTAATTTTTAGGTGAAAGCAGAATTCAAGAGGATAACCACAGTTGAGCTGCAGTCCAAGTTCTTCTCGCAACTTGATGCACATTCTGAAAACTTGATGAAAGTGTTTGCCAGAAAAGGAGGAGTCCTTGGGAAAAAGATAAAGGCAGTGATGCTTCCAATGACTCGGGTAAGATAAGAGGTCAGGAAATTATGTTCAAATATTTAAGTCAAGAAGCTTATCAAAAGTTATGATAATGTGACTAAGTATCAGAGGTATCTAAGCAAAGAGATAAAAAGGCCTCAACTGTAAGTTATTGAAAGCGCTCCACATTGTTATCTCACCATGTTGTTAAAGGAATACTTTACCCTCAGAATGATGTCTTCATTCCACATCTTCGGCTGCATGATAAATATCAAGAAAGTGTCCAGAGTGTTAATCAGCATGAGGGTGAAGTATTCCTTTAACTCCATTGCACATGGGGCATTTAAAAAACTGGTATCCAATATATTGTTTGATATATATTGGATGTACGCTGATCGCTAGTGGATCTTAATATCTCCCGAAGGAGTTCAAGTTACACAAAAACTGTCTGGGTGAGTAAATGATAGTATTTAATGCTAGAAAATAAGTCCAGGTTGCAAAATACCAAACTTTCCCTTGAAGCTGCTCCGAGTGTTTTTAATTTCACCGCCAATAACCTCACCTCTACTGACCAACCAACACACTAACAGTGGGTCTGCGGCATCAATCCGCCTTAAAGAACGGAGGAGTGACAGGTAAAGTTAAGTGGGAACATGGTTTGATGACTTAGTACCTTCCCACTTAACTTTACCTGTCACTCCTCCGTTTTCTTGGCACGTTTTTGTGCTCGTTCTTTATGGCGGATTGATGCCGCAAACCCACTGTTAGTGTGTTGGTTAAGGAGTCAATCTAGTAAATAAAGTTAACTTGGTTGTCTGCTTTATTTCCACTTTAAAGATGTGAAATTAATATAAAAGTAGAGAATACTTGGTAGAATTCAAATGATTGTTCCAGTATTTTTTCAGAACTGCTCATTTAGCTACCCCTGCATCTCTTTTGTTTTGGTTTCTGGATTCCAGTGGATGACATACAGGGTGCACCCATGGCAGGTTGTAAGTCTCTTCATAGGCCAACAGAGACCACAGACTTGAACTGCCTAATGGATATAAAGTTAAGAGCATTTTATTAAAATGTAATTATTTTTAAAGCTGCCTTCTTAAAGTTGCATCTAGTTTTTTTTTTTTCTTTTTTTTTTTAGAAATTTTGCATACCAGTTGGTATTGATCTTAATGGGTGTGAACGTCCTTTCTAAATGTCATTTTTAGGCTGACAGCATTGATGTCAAAAGAGAATGCATCCTCAGAGGCTTGACAGTGTACTTAAATGAGGATCCACAAAAATTTGTGAAGGACTACACGGTATGTTGAACAGCCATCACACATCTCTCACACGCATTCATCTTTCATCCCAACTTTGTGGTTTTATTTTGTCAGGCGCAGTGAAAATTTACCTAGGGCAATATAAAACGACCTTACTTTAGAAAATTGCACAATATTCCACATTTTATAATGATCCCTAAATATGTGATTCTCATGTTGTTCTTTTGTTGTACTGGATGACTAAAAAAATTTGTCGCACTTGGCACACTTTTGGTTGCTCTCTAGAGGCCTGCTACTCATCTCCTTACTGTACAGCATCTGTGTTGACCTTCCTGTCCAATTTGCTGTCCAAGTCCTCAACTTCCTTTCTCAGGGTCCTGATGCGCAGTGTACAGGTTTCCTCCTCTGAAGTCATTAACCATCTCCCTTTTCTCAGATTTGTATCAGAACCAGCGTTCTGTATTCCTCCCCATGTCTGTCTGATTTATCTGACCACATAAGATTAAAAGTTTTAGCTCTGGTACCAGGTGTAAGGTTTTCCAGAATACCGGCACCCTCTCCTGCTTCAGTGTCTAATTCTAACTTATTCCATCAGAACAAGAAGCCTTGTGCAGGTGGATGGTGGTATCTTGACAGAATTTAGTATAATCAGTGATGCAGGCAATGATCTGATTAATGTCCTCTCTTTGACCCTCATTTATCAAACGATCGTAAGAATAAGCGCACATTTGTTAGTTAAAATGATCATACGGTTGGACCCACGTGTGATTTATTAAACGTTTTGTATCAGACCAGTCTCTTCGTACGATTAGACGCTGTTTGATAAATGCCACGGCTGATTTTCATTGTCATTTAAATGTTACGCCCATGGATAAATATTCATGGTTCAGAGACCTCACCCAATGAGGTGAAACCATGGAGAAGAGAAGTACTGCGAAGAAAATAAATTTTTCAGAGGTAGAAACCCTCATCTGTGAGGTTACATATAATAAAGATGTGTTGTTTGGCCACCTGAAAAGCGGAGTAAAAGTTGTTCACAAATCTGCAGTGTGGAAAAAGATCACAGAGGCAGTTAACAGCCACGAGTTGTGGAACGGACTCCAGCTGAGGTATTAATAAAATTCAAGTAGCATAATATATATATATCCACAACTCCGCGGCTGTTAACTGCCTTCGTGATCACGTATGTATACGTGTCTTCATCTCAACAGTAAATTCTTTACCTAAACTGCCAGGTAAAGAAGAAGTGATCAGACTTAAAACTCACCACCAAAAAACATGTTGCTGAGGCTCAGCAGCAGACTGGAGGAGGCAGCCAGATCCCAGCCCGACTCTGACCGTTACAGAGGAGATGATAGTGATAGGGAGATGATAATCGGGTCCGACTCCCTCTCTGGATTTGCAGGCAGTGGAGACACAGATCCAGCGGATCCGGAGGGTTGTAATTAGTTACTGTCACAAAGCTGACATGTTACACGGGTTCACATTTTTATTCAGATTTAATGTTTCAGAGTCAGGCACCAGCAACATGGCATCATAGTCCTAGAGTGGCCCGCTGAGCCAGACCACCAGAACCAGGACACAGGAGCCGAGGGTGCACGTCTGTCCCTCGTTCTGCACCTCAAAGACCAGCGGCTGTTATCACTGCCTTTTTGGAATTATTATTATTATTATTATTATTATTATTATTATTATTATTATTATTATTATTATTATTTCGAGAGCTGTTTACATGTTTGAATGACAGTTTGAATTTTTTTTTTTTTTCCAATAAACACTTTTAAGGTTCTGCTGAGCTGCACCGCAAACCCACACTGACTCAGATTTGGGTACAAAAACTCAGAGCTGTCGTGAGATTTGATCGTATCCTACGCTCATGTCAAAATTGAAAAATGCCGAGTCTTGCGTGGAAATGATTGTACGTACAGATTTTGGTCGTACAATCGTTTAATAAATCAGGGCCCATGTGTTTGACAAAGAGCACCACGTGTTGTGGTGTAAAAACTGTCCTGCAAGGCTTCACAGGCTTTCTGACTCCACCTCCTTACAGACCTTGCGTAGACAGAGAATCTTTGAACTTGCTGGCTCAGGCATGTTAAAAAACTCTTCGATTATTGAGGACTATAGAAAGCACTCACATATTAGTCAATTTCAAAATATTCCGTGTTATGAAGGAGGCTTCCATAATTTTTGCCATTTTAGAATTTGAAATTTACAAGTCATATCTTTTAGATCACATTTTCCATGTCATTTTTAGAGTAAGGTCTGTACAAGAATGATGCATGATGAAATCCTACTGAGAAAATCTGTGTTTATACCTTCCTTATTGTTCTCCCACAGACTGATGATCAGTGTATCGAAAGAGACCTGGCAGAAACGGTCTTTGGGATCTATGTGGTTCGACACAATGGTGCAGACCGTGATGACGATCCTGAGGACATTGGAATCGTTTTGGAGGGGGTAGAGGTACTGAGTGGTTTGAGAAGTGTCCCATTCGCAATGGCAATGTTTCTCGGACTTGTGTATTCTCTGAACATTAGTTACCCTCCAGAATTAAAATATACATTTGAAGCTGTGCAGAAAATCATAATGGAGATGGAAGGAAACAAGCTGTCAGCCAAAGTGCAAACTCTCAAAACACTGCTAGCACGTTCATCATTCTAAAAACGACATTTTAGTGGCTGCCCATACTATTTCTTACTTACAAAGATTGTTAGTTTCATTTGCACTTTAAAGCAGTTTGTAAGATGTATTTGATGTCTTAACTTTATAACAATTTTGAAAGCAAAAAGCTTTTAGTGGGCTGAGGAGATTTAAGAGAAGTATGGGAACAACAATGTGACATACTGAAGATTGGATATCCAAGGACACCTTTTCTTTATATTTTAGGAGTTAAAATATATGTTTGAAGCTGTTCAGGATCTGCAAGGAAACGGGTGGTCAGCCAAACTTTCAAAACACAGCTGGTAGCTAAGTTTGGATTTGGGAGAATTCTAGCCTCATCAGTTTATTAAAGATTTCATATTACATTTTTCAACTTTTTCACTGTTTCATCACGTCAGTCAAAAGCTTTTAGTGTGCCAAGCAGATTTAAAAGAAATATGTGAACAGCAATGTAAAAAACTGAAGACTGCATATATCTTGTTGCATCTTTTTCCTCGTTCTGTGAACTGTAAGGAGCGATGACATATTGAGTAAAGTTGCACTTTAGTATTTTTTTTTTTTTTACTCATAAAAACACATGGTTTTCATTTTTTTTTTTTTTTTTTTTTGTATTTAGTTGTATCCACTTAGATCTATGTAAATGTGCTGTAAGAATGTTGACCTCCTTGGCAGGAGTACCATTAAGGGTATTGTTTTTTGTTTCATTATAACCTTAGTTAACCTCATTTTGTTTTTCATAAAGTAAGCACTACAAATTCATGTTTTTAGAAACTGTGTGCTGTTGTTTTATGTTTTATTAATGTAATTACGGAGTTTTGGTAAACCATTGTCAACATGTAAGACTAAACGGTCTTTACACAAATAAGAGTTTGATTGAAAGCAAATAAGCTGTGTTTTTATTCCAACTTTTGGCACCACACATAAGAAGTAAATAGTACATGGACAGTGCTTTTATCCAAAGCACTTTAATACGCGTCAGATTCAGCCATTCACACCAGGGCTGAACGATATAGACAAAATATTCATTCCAGATGTCTCCATATCGATACAATATAAATATGGGCTGGTGGAAAGCAAGCATTTTTCAGAAAATATAAACGTAACACAGAAGAACATTGAAAGTGCATTTTATTTGTGACTTCCAGAGCTGTACATCCAGGAAGAGTGCGGGATAAATCTACATTGTTTATATTTTTGCTTTTTCAATTTGAATATCTTGAATGTGTATATCCCAATATGACAATGATCCCGATGGGCTATCGAGAGGCCATCTCAGGTTCAGTGTCTTGCCCAAGGACACTTAGGCATGTAGTCTGGAGGAATCTGGATTCGAATCCACCGACTCTCTGCTCTTCCACCTGAGCTACAGCCATCCGGAAGTTATTTTCCTTTTGTTTTGTTGAATGAACTTGAAGAAATCATGGAAATCATTTCCACCTAATTAATTCATTTATTTTCAACATTTAAGCATTTTAGTTTTTTAAACCAGATATCCTTGATTTGGGTCAGCCAAATATATCAGGGTTAATCAAACTTATTTACTATTTTTTAGTCTGATTCTATTGAGATAAGTTGTTGAAACTTGTTTCTGATGAGTTGAGATTGTATAACATCTGAAGTTAATTTTACCCATGCAAATTAAGTTGGCTTAACCGAAAGTATTTGTTTAAATCAAAACTAATACTTAAAAGTTGAACATACACATTTAAAATGGGTTAAACTAGAAAGAAAGATTAAGTAGAATAAACGCAAAATAATCAAGTTGACCCAAATTAAGTATATCGGATTGAATAAACTAATTGTTTAATTTTGAAAAAGAGTAATTTAATTGTGTGGAAATGATTTCCATGATTTTTTTAAGTTCATTCAACAAATTATTTTTTTGAGTGTAGGCATGACATGCGTGCTGTTTCAGGTCATCACCACCCCCCTGACAGTAGACGAGGGAGGGGAGTGCTGGCTGGGCCCTGAACAAATTCTGCTGTCAGATGTGGACTCTGTAAAAGAAGTCTTGCAGGTGGAGCTTCAGAGGGAACCAGAGCATGGAGCTCTGCAGCTTGGTGGCTTTCCACTTAAACCAGGACAGACCCTGATTCTACAAGACCTGAAAAGCCTTAAAGTTAGGTCAGATGTCCTGCCTCACTCCTGATTTCAGATCAAATTTGAAGAATCTACCCAGGCATTTGTTTTTATTCATTCATTAGTTATGTTGGCAGTTTTTATTGATTTTTCTTTTTTTTTTTTTATAGTTTCTGTTTTTACTTAGGAGACCATGTTTTCAGTGCATTAGCAAGAATGTGTTACAACAACATTACCCAATTAGCTTCACATGTTTAACTTCCTGTTAACGCTAATATCCAATCAACCAATCACACAGCAGCATGTAGTCATGGTAAAGACGACTTGCTGAAGTTCAAACTGAGCATCAGAATGAGGAAGAAAGGGATTTATCTGGACCAGAATGCAGCAGAAGACCACCCCGGGTGCCTCCTGTCAGCTAAGAACAGGAAACTGAGGCTACAATTCACACACACTCACCACACTAGACAATAGAAGATGGAGAAACGTTGCTGGTCTGATGAGTCTCCATTTCAGCTCCATATTCAGATGCTAGGCTCAGATTCTGCTGGAAACATCATAAAAATATGGATCCACCCATCTTCTTGGTCCACTTTGGCCCCTTAGTACCAACGTGGCCTGGTTTAACCAGCACAGCCTACCTGAGTATTGTTGCTGAACATGTCCATCCCTTTATGACCACAGTGGAGCATCTTCTGATGCTACTTCCAGCAGAATAATGCACCATGTCACAAAGCTCAGATCATCTCCACCTGCTTTCTAGAACATGACAATGAGTTCACTGGACTCCAACAGAGTCCACAGCCACCAGATCTCAGTCCAGTAGAGCAGCTTTGGGATGTGGTGGAACGGGAGATTCTCATCATGGATGCAGCCGACAAACCTGCAGCAACTGTGTGATGCTGTCATGTCAATATGGAGCAAAACCTCTGACGAAGGTTTCCACCACCTGCTTCCATCTAGCACACCAGGATTAAAAAGGTCCGACCCGGTACTAGAAGGTGGTCCTGATGAAGAGGTCTTATAAGCCTTATTTTCATGAGAAAAGTAAGAGCAGTCCTCACCTGTAGTCTATATGTTGGGTCAGACTTCCTCCATTGAAATAACTAGGTGCTGCCTCATTGTTCATCATACTGAGAATCCTGTGGTCAGAAAGAAACAGAGAGGATTATGGAACAAGGAACAGAAGTTCTAGTTTGATGGAGAAAATAAAATAGTGAATAAAAAGTGGGCTCACTTAATGCAGGGGAACTTTCTCCTGAGCTCCTCCACGAACACGGGCAGGTTGTTGATCTTGTTCTTGTTGATGCACACTGTGGTGACACTGGACATGTAGGGAAACTTCACATGAGACGTGTAGTTGTTGCAGTCCAGAATCAGAGTGCTGAGCTTCTCCAGACGCCCCAACAGAGCCGGGTTCCAATAAGGACTGAATGAAGGATAACACACTGGACATGCACATATTCATCCTTCATTTTACTTTGCTTTTAATTTCAGTGCAGTCTGAATGAAGCGAAGATTTTTCAGTTGTACACATCCATTTTTCTATTTCAGGAATGCAACACAAGCAGGACCTTCAGGAACCAGCTCCCTCTCTACCTTCAGATCATCTTAAAACTTTCCTTCCTGATAAATATTTTAGCAGGTCTGGCTTGGTGACCCTGATCCATCCTTTACTGCTGCTATAGGCCGAGGCTGCTGGGGGACGTCCCATGATGCACTGGGCTCCTCTCTGCTGGGGGACTTTACTTAGCAGCTAGCAGCAGCTAGCTTCAGGCTTAGCTCCCTTTGCTTTACCCAGCAGCTAGCAGCAGCTAGCTTCAGGCTTAGCTCCCTTCACTTTACCCAGCAGCTAGCTTCAGGCTTAGCTCCCTTCACTTTACCCAGCAGCTAGCAGCAGTTAGCTTCAGGCTTAGCTCCCTTCAGTTTACCCAGCAGCTAGCTTCAGGCTTAGCTCCCTTCACTTTACCCAGCAGCTAGTTTCCGGCTTAGCTCCCTTCAGTTTACCCAGCAGCTAGCTTCAGGCTTAGCTCCCTTCAGTTTACCCAGCAGCTAGTTTCAGGCTTAGCTCCCTTCACGTTACCCAGCAGCTAGCTTCAGGCTTAGCTCCCTTCACTTTACCCAGCAGCTAGCTTTAGGCTTAGCTTCCCTCAGTTTACCCAGCAGCTAGCTTCAGGCTTAGCCCCCTTCACTTTACCCAGCAGCTAGCTTCAGGCTTAGCTCCCTTCACTTTACCCAGCAGCTAGCTTTAGGCTTAGCTTCCTTCACTTTACCCAGCAGCTAGCTTCAGGCTTAGCTCCCTTCACTTTACCCAGCAGCTAGCTTCAGGCTTAGCTCCCTTCACTTTACCCAGCAGCTAGCTTTAGGCTTAGCTTCCCTCAGTTTACCCAGCAGCTAGCTTCAGGCTTAGCTCCCTTCACTTTACCCAGCAGCTAGCTTCAGGCTTAGCTCCCTTCACTTTAGCTCCCTTCACTTTACCCAGCAGCTAGCTTCAGGCTTAGCTCCCTTCACTTTACCCAGCAGCTAGCTTCAGGCTTAGCTCCCTTCACTTTACCCAGCAGCTAGCAACAGTTACCTTCAGGCTTAGCTCCCTTCACTTTGCCCAGCAGTGACAGCCTATTCAGCAACCCAAGAGAGGAAAAATATCCAGGAGCAGCAGTTGTTAGGGCAGAGAATGTGTCTGAGTGTGAAGGAGAGAGACCAAGCTGGACCGCAGAACATTTGAACCTGCAACCCTAAACTTGAGAAGAGGAGCAGAGTTTTGAAAGGAAGACAATATATTTGTGAGCAAGAAGTAAATTTTTGTGTGTGAGAGCAGAGTTTTAAGAGAGAGCAACAAGATATTTCAGCGTGAAAATAAGAAATCTTGCTCTCAGAGCAAACAATTACTCTATTGATTAAAAAGGGAAACACTTCTATATTGTTGCAGGAACATCAACCAATCAGGAGTTTCGGGAATTTTTATGTATGTGTATATTATGTATGATAGTAAGGGGTCCCTGTTATCACAAGATTTTCAGCCGTGGACAGATCAGGACTGCAGCAGGTCAGAAAGAGTCTGTACCCTCCCCGTGCTCAGCTTTGCTGCTGTAATAAACACCAATCAAAAGTTTTGACACACTTTCCCCATTAAATCCAAAGAAACAGCTGAATCCTTTCTGGCCTTTCTTTCAAGAACATTGATAAATGATTTTTCACACGTTTGTTGAAAACAAGATTTTCTGTCCATCTTCACTTTTTAAAGACTCAGATACTGATTTTCAAGTAAATCATGATTTCAATCAACTGACATCACTGGGGAATGTGTTGCAGGACTGAGATAGAGAAATGGATGCATATTACAGCATACACACATAATGTTGCTGCAACCACAGACACATGTTGAAGATGCACAAATGCACACACTGGAAAACTGTATATTGACAGAATGCCAGTAAAGGTGAGCAGTGCACTGTAAATGATTAACTCTGGAGATCTGCGAGCTGTTGACTCATCCGTGTCTTTAAACTACCCGTCCAGCTGCATACAGCAAGCAGATGGTCAGCAACTTGTTTGTGAACACACAGGAGAATTTAACTGGTGGAAAAAAATTTCACAAACAAAACTAAAATCAAGTTAAACCTTATAACAGATTAACACAAACACCATCCTGGATGTGGGACTCATTTGGTTGTAACCACTTTAACATATTTCCATGTTGTCCTCCATCCAGCCACATTCCAGTGGCCTCTGCATTGCTGTGGAATTTTCTGGAACAGGTTTTTCCACATCACCTGATCCTAATCAGGCAGCAGACCTGCTTTTCTTGGAATTAAAATCAGCAGAGTGAGACTATGAAATAAGATATTATTTGAAAAAATAAGTCTGTCATCATTGTGTCTGAAGATGAACACACCTCATGCTCATGAAGTCTACAAATGCTGCTTTACAGCTTATTATTAGAAATATTTTAAATCCTAGCATACACAAATGGCACAAAGCAAAAAAAAAAAAAAAAAAAAAAATTAAATTGATTTTGACCTGTTGCTGGAAAAATAACAGTAAACTTTTTATTTGCTAAATGTTTGATTATGCTAACAGGCTAGTTGCTAAATCTGTTTGCTGTTAGCTTCTAAACAGGAAGTGGGCGCTAACATAACTTCTCTTCAGGAGTCACTGTCACCAGAAACCTCCTCTTCTCAGTTGACACTTGTTTTAATAATACTGAAACATTGATACGTGCAGATTAACTTTTTATTTTAAATAAGGTTAAATCATAAAAAAAGAGGTGTTAGGAATATATGTTAAATGACTGTTGCTCTTCTATATAACAGTAAAAGGATACTCATCCAGCAGGTTGTAACTCAGGTCCAGCACCTCCAGGGTGTCTGTCTGTGTTAGTATGGCATCATAAGGGATCTCCGTTAGGCCCTGATAAGCAAAAGAAAGCCACTGAAAGCCAGAATCTTGGCTGGGCTGACTGTGTTGCCCTGAGGTTTGCTGATCCATGACTAAAATCCAGCGCCAGAACTGCTCCCGTTCCTTCTTAAAGTGATGAAGGCTAGATGAGGAGTGTGATGTTTATGCCATGTCCCTGAACAAGGACAAAGAAAAGAAAAGAAAAATACTAAATTAACAAATAACTAATAACTCATTTATGCTAGTAATACTATTGTAAAACATTGGGAGAAAGGCAAAGAAATACAGAGTTAGTAGAAAATACATGTAACTGCATTTTGTAAGATTCTGCATTTATTGTTGAGAGGTGAGGGTGCCATGATTGGGTATAAAATAAAGATTCATCATAGACTTCGTTTTTCCAAAGCAAAGGATGCCTGTCATTCTGTGCTTACCCTGTCAGGGAATTTTTTCATCATTTCAAAGAAAATATTTCTTAATGCAAAGTTGCAAAGAACTTTGGTCTTTAAAAATCTACAGTGCACAAAACATGTAAAAATGCTCAGAGATTCACAGAAAATCTGAAGGCAAAGGACCGAAATCACTGTTGGACTTTCATGAAAGAAACCCCAGGCAGCACTGCATGAAAAGCTGCTTCATCACCATGATCAATACAGCCACAAGTGTTCTGGAATACCTCAGAAAACTATTTTTACCACCTTAACACCTAAATTTATGCTCTGAAGACATCGGAAGGAGAGGTCGTAAACAATGCAATTGTTTAATATTTGTGAGTAGAAATCCTGCAGTGTGGGATGTGCAGTGAGAGGAGCTGAGCACGTACACCGCAACAAAAGCCAATCAAGACTCAAGCTAACACAGCTGACTGATGGAAGAGAAAGTAAGAACAAACAAAAAAACATGCCCCTCGGCTGGAGCTCTAGATGTTTTTCTGATGAAAAAACTGTTTCAGTTATAATTATTGCGGTTCACCAGCTTTAACCTTAACCTTAATTCACGGCGACAGGCTAATACTTGAGGACTTATCCAAAACGCATCACGCTAAAACAGTGCACATGTCACGATGCTTTATTGTTTTACATCCATATCACAATCTCAAGAAGCATACACATACTTTGTTTGATGAGCTTCAGGATGTGTAAAGTTGTATCAAAACAATGCATTTAAATGATGTTAATAATATACAATGACAGTGACAATGATAATAACAATGATGGTTAATAGAAAGTTTCACCTCAAGCTCACCCTGTCTCCATGCTCCAGGCCCCAAACCAACACATGTGAGCACACTCATTAATAACTTCAACACACCCAAAGTGCCACCCACGGTGCCACCCACAATCACCAGTGGTGTCACTACGCAAGTGCACACATACTTCAAGTGGGAAATAATATGGCTCCTACAATAATAATCATAACTATTATTTATAGTGCTGTTATTTATAACACTGTTATTCCCATAACCGGTTGTTTGCAGAAACTTTTTCCATAGTTGTTTCTTTTTTCTTGTGTGTGTGTTTTTGTTTTGGAAAGAAAGAAGCCAAAAAAAAACTATCATTGCTTCTTCACGTTCGTCCGCCATGTTTGTTTACAATGAAGGCTTGTTTGACTATGTCAGATTTGGAATATTGAGTGTGAAGAACCTGATACTTTGCTGAAGAATTGGTTGGTGTGTGGTGTACTCTGAAGTGCACACCACACTATAAGATCAGAAGAGAGAAATCTTGTGGTATCTGTCTTTTGTTATTAAGTTTGTGGTCTCTAATCCTGTAATGTGTGCCAGCCTTAAGCACGGAAGCTTTCCCAGGCCAACTAAGAGTTGTAAGATAAGTAGTCCCTCCAGCGTGTCCTGGTTCTTCCCCGGGGTCTCCTCCTGGTGGGACATGCCCGGAACACCTCATCCTGACCAGATGCCTGAGCCACCTCATCTGGCTCCTCTCGATGTGGAGGAGCAGCAGCTCTACTCTGAGCCCCTCCCCAACACAGAGCTTCTCACCCTATCTCTAACGGCAGATTTATGCTTGTGTGTGTCCGCATAACCGCTGTAGGCTCGGCGTAGCTCTGCAGAGGCTCGACGTGCACCTCTTCCAGACCTGATGTGCACCCCTGCTATGCAGACAGTTATGCGGTGGTACTTCCTTGTTATTGGTCAGTTTGGGATAACGTGTTACTGGATATCTGGATCTTCTCGTTAAATTTGTGTGGCAAACACTGTTTTTAAAAACAATAACCAGTGGATCAAGTTGATGAGAAGCAGATCAAAATATTTCTTCGTTTTCTTCCACAAGCTAATGAAGACACTGAACCATACTGGGTGCCATTGTTGTTTTAAAACAGAAAATATCTACCGAACTGAAGTGAACCATCAAAAGAACTCCGACCTGGCGAGTTTACAGGCCGACACCACCCCTACTGCCACCTTCAGGTTAGGAGGAGAAACTGCAACACCAAAATGACTCGTACCCCTACGCTTGAGTGCAGAGCAAACTCACCAGCATCAGCTACACCTTAGCCGAGCATAAATCCACCTTAAGGGAGAGGCTAGCCACCCTGCGGAGAAAACTCATTTCGTCCGCTTGTATTCGTGATCAAGTTCTTTCAGTCACTACCCACAGCTCGTGACCACAGGTGAGGGTAGGAACATAGATCAAGAGCTTTGCTTTTGACTCAGCTCCTTCTTCACCACAACAGACCTGCCTGTAAATCTCCTGCTCCATCCTTTCTTCACTTGTGAATAAGCTCCTTAGATACTTGAACTCCTCTACTTGGGGCTAAGCCTCATTCCAAACCTGCAAAAAGAACTCCACCCTTTTATGGCTGAGGACCATGGTCTCTGAATTCGAGGCTCTGATTCCGATCTCGACCGCTTCACACTTGGCTGGGAATTGCTCCTGTGAGAGCTAAAGATCATAGCCCGATGAAGCCAAAAAAAACATATCATCTGCAAACAGCAGAGACCCAATCTTGAGGCCACCAAACCAAATTCCCTCAACACCTCGGCTGATCCTAGAAATTCTGTCCATAAAAGTTATAAACAGAATCGGTGACAAAGGGCAGCCTTGGCGGAGTCCAACCCTCACTGGAAACTAATCTGATTTACTGCCAGCAATGCGGACCAAACTCTGGCACTGGTCACACTGCCATGACTCCTCCAAGACCCTGAAGAGGGTGTAGAGCTGGTCCAGTGTTCCACAACCAAGATGAAAACCACATTGCTCCTCCTGAATCCGAGGTTCAACTATCTGACAGACCCTCCTCTCCAGCACCCCTGAATAGACCTTACCAGGGAGTCTGAGGAGTGTGATCCCCCTGTAGTTGAAGCACACCCCAGTCTGCCAGTCCAGGGGAACTGTTCTCAATGTCCACGCAATCCTGCAGAGGCGTATCAACCAAGACAGCCCTACAGCATCCAGAGCTTTAAGGAACTCTGGACAGATGTCATCCACCCCCGGGTCCCTGCCACCTCAGCAACCTCAGTCCCAGAGATAGGAGAGCCCACACCAAGGTCCCCCTACTCTGCTTACTCATTGGATGATGTGCCGGTGGGATTAAGGCAGTCTTCAAAGTATTATCTTCACCGACCTACAACGTCCTGAGTTGAGGTCAGCCCCCCATCCCCACTGTACACAGTGTTGATGAAGCATAACAGCTAAATGCTGCTTCTCCATGTTTAGTCTGGACTCTGGTCTGGACTAGTTGACCAGAGTCTTTGGATCTAAGAGCTCTGCTAGGTTTATATTTTCTGAACATATCACAGATGTATTCTGGGCCTAAATCATTCTGGGATTTGTAAACAATCAGAAGGGTTTTAAAATCTATTCTGTGACTGACAGGAAGCCAGTGTAAAGATTTCAAAACTGGTGTGATGTGTTCAGATCTCTTAGTCCTGGTTAAAACTCTAGCAGCAGCGTTTTGGATGAGCTGCAGATGTTTAATGCAGAAGTGGTTTGTGACAGAAATTTGTGACACCAGGTTGATCCAAACACTCCACAGTTGCATCCAGAAATGTAACCTGAAGCTGTTTTATATAACCAGGAAGCCATATAAACGGTACAAATAAAAAAACGCTCAGTTTTCTGAATACAAGCTTGTCCTTGATGGACAGAAACGCAGTGAAAACATTTTTTTGTAGTCAGGTCTGTGGTCAGGTTTATGGTCAGGTCTGTGGTCAGGTTTATGGTCAGGTCTGTGGTCAGGTCAGTGGTCAGGTCTGTGGTCAGGTTTATGGTCAGGTCTGTGGTCAGGTCTGTAGTCAGGTCTGTAGTCAGGTTTATGGCTATCTCCTCTAATACGAGCATTGCTGCAGGGATCTGATGTTTACAGCTCTTTATGCAGAAAACTTCTCAACTTTTCTGGTGCTGATATAACTGGGTTGGTTATAAAAGGAGCTCAGTCATCATTTTCTCAACTTTTTTATCCAAATGGAAAAAATTAACCTCCATTAATTCCTCCATTAATTATTACATGAATAGAATATTTCATTTTATTGTATAAAAGAAAAAGGGGAAAGAACTACCGCTGCCGTGTCCAGCTGTCTAAACCTAATACAGCTGCTCAGATTTGCTCAGAAATCCACCTTAAACCTCTATTTATTGTTTCCATATATCTATGGATATGTGGAAAAATCAGTAGTGATCCAACATGTTAATCAGTGAGTTTTACAGACTCAGTCTGGATGTTCAAAGCTGGCTCCACCACATCTTAACATCACTCCAGTATTCTTTATAATAAACCGGCAGTCAGTTGCTAATAATTTTCTTCAAAGGAAACAGAGATGGTTACTTAACACTGTGGTTCGCTGGAAACAACATCCTATAAAATGTTAAACAATAATAACCTGAATGCAGAAGTAGAAATATTAAAGTTCACAATATTTAAACTGTGTCTGCATGAAATGTGAGTTTTTAAATATCTCACCGACCACCAAATGATTAATTCATTAAACACATGCGGTGATAAATATAAATCTAAATTTTGTAAATCAAACTGGAACATTAATCTGAATAGTCTGAGACTGAGCTGGACTCACCGAGCTGACGAGGATCTGCAGAATGTTTCACTGCAGGCAAACATCTAAGAACTGCTCACAGCCCGGATGAAAGACCTCCTTTCATCCCATGCTGGGAGATCACATGATGCGGATAATCACATTGCTGCTTATCCTTGTGGTTCGGACCCACTGGCCGTGTTCTAAATAATGACAAACTGAGTTCCTAAAATGGAAAAACAACAACAACCACCCATAACCAATGATAGAAAAAACCCCAACATTATTCTATGAGACAGTTGTTGTGCGTATAAACACTGGAATAATATTTTTATTCCTGCAGACATCACAGTCTGCAGGAATTCTTGAAACTACTGATTTAATCAACTAACAATGATTTTAACTAATGCATACTTTAAAAAAAAAGAAAAATTAAATTAGACTTTATTACAGGGAATGTTCAGGAGTGTAATGGAAAATACCTTAGTACAAAATATTACTTAAAAGCTTCATACAAGTTGAATTTTAATTTTATTTTAATCTCATTTAATGTGCATAAATGTAAAAAACATTGAAGTAAATGAATAGTTCAACACAGTGGACATTTACTCATTCCATGGCTGGATCAACTGTTTAAGGTCTAGGTCAGGGCTACTCAATTCGGTCCTACGAGGGCCGCAGTCCAGCAGGTTTTCCATGTATCCCTGCACCAACACACCTGAGTCAAATTAGGTGGCTCTAACAGCCAATCAGGTTCTACACAATGACTCATTAATTTGACTCAGGTGTGTTGGTGCAGGGATACATGGAAAGCCTGCTAGATTGTGGCCCTCGTAGGACCGAATTGAGTAGCCCTGGTCTAGGTGTTAGGCCCCCTAATCTCCACCCTCTGCTGCTCTGTGCACCAGCATATCCTCCACTCTGTGAAATATAACATGGATATAACTTCATTTTAATTTAGTTGTTAGTAATATTAACCATGAAACTCTGGAGGGCAACATGCTGAATAAAATAATGTACTAAGGTAGAATTAATGTAATTAAGGTGATTTTAAGATGGTGATGGTTTCCCACAGTTCATTGCTATTAACCACAAATTAATGGTAATTCATTGTACGCAGCTTTGCACTTTTATTTTAGCAGCTTAGTAATATTTTAGATTACCAGGTACTTTTTTAAAAAAGTACTTTTTTGTTTTTATTTTATTTATTTGGTTGATCAAAAATTCAAATGACTCAAAAAGGTTTCTACTGAATTCATTAAGAGGTAAAAAAAACGGTAAAAATCTTCTTGTTTCTCACTGCTATGATGAATAAAAATAATTTATTAAGGAATAATAAATTAATCTTGTGTCTCCTTGATGATCTCTAGCTCCAGTTCTCCTGCTGGGAGGAAACCAGTTTTCAGGAAACTTGTTCTGGGGCCTCATTTATCAAGCTGGTGTAGGAACAAAAACCGACGTACGCCAAATATAGTCAACTTTTAGGATTTATAAAAACCAAATTGACAGGAAAATGTTCCTACCTCCACAGCAACTCTGACCCAAAAATCCAGGAAAACGGAAAACGGACCAATGGTCCAGAATAAAATCAAGGAAATGATGTGAAATGTGAGACATTTCTGCACAATCTACTTTTACCTCTCACACCACATGTTAGATATTAAAGCTGTTTGCAAAAATGAATATAATGAAAGAGGCACATTCCATATTAAATCTCCTAAGAGCGCACACTCGGGAAAAAAGGAAGATTCCCAGGAAAAAGGGAGATGATATTAATAAGAACCTCAACCACTAAAATATGTTCTGTCATTGTGAAACAAAACGTCCATGTTATAAAATCCATCCAGCTAAATAAGGTGGACAATCTGCTTCCAGCATGTAGCAGTCAGTGTGAAAAGTAGCTTTGGTCCTTCATTCCAGCAGCGAGGGACCAGACTGGAGGCTGGAGGTCTAGAAGTGAACCAACGCTAATGAAGCACACAAGAGGTGGATTTCCTTTTATTTATTTATTCTTACACAGTACTTTTTTATTATTGTCCCAATTTCTGTCCAGATGGTCTTCCCGCAACTCTTTGTCCACTTGGTTAATAGCGGTAATTGTGTCCCTCTGCACCACCCACCCAGCTGGAGCACCACCCACTCAGCTGGCGTACCCAGCAACTACAAAGAAATATTATTTAACACTAAATAAACTGCTACCAATATCAGATGTATCTATACATATTTATTTTATACATTAAAACAAACTACCGGTATCATTACTGTCCTTTAGCAGACACTTTTCTCCAAGACGAGTCCCACCGGTAGGATTTCCCGCATGACAGACGGATGCTCTATCAACTGAGATATCCAGCCACATGTTCCGATTCTTCTGGTGTGTCTTGTCTTCTGACACTGCGATGACAGCATCTGCCAACTGCTACCGAAATTCTGCCTTTCTGACATCAGTAATGCCCACGCCGTGCCCACCAATTAAACATTTTTACGTTTGTCAATGTGGTCCATCAGGATCTCTGTCTCACACCCTGAAAAATTCCAATTTAGTTTGCTTTGCTAAGCACAGTTTGAGTCTTACCTGTTTGAAACCAGTTAGCCAGGCAGCTGCTGCAGCGTAAAGCCTGGTACACACATAACAATTTTTGGTCTGTTTTTGTCCTGATTTTGGCTCTTCCCGACTTTGGACGGCAAACGCCTGACCATCGTGAGAGTTCCCTGTCCAATTATCATGTGGTCTGAGGTGTGTGTCAAGCCGATTTGTCCTGATAATCCACTCCGAAACAGGTCGTAGCTGACAATTGGAAATATTGAACATGGTTCAACATATTCAACATATTTCAGAACCGATTTCTGAGGAACGCTGACGACTTGTGCATTCTGACTGCGTGGATGGTGACGTGGTACGGAATGTAACCAATCAGAGAGCGAGCTGACTGGGGAACAAGGAAGTAAATAAAGTCTGTGTTCATGCTGTTTCCAGTCTGTTATTGCTTTTTTTTTATTTCTTTATTTGTCTGTTAACAATAGTCCCAAGACCACCATCATTCCCTCGTCCTATATATCCTCTTCCATGCTGTGTGTTGTGTTTTCCAGTTGTTGCCATGTTTCTACTTCTATGTTTCGATGTTTGTGGGGTTCGGAGGACTAGATTGTAGATGAGTTGTGGGACGGCATCATTATGTGTGTGTTGTTCTGTGATTACTCTTTTGGAGCATACCGCACAGTACGATCAAAACTGATTTTTTTTATCTTCACGTGTGAGGTCTCGACCAGATAAAAAATCTCATAAGATTAAAAAAATCGTTATGTGTGTACCAGGCTTAACAGAGATGTTGGTGGTTTGGCATTATTTTAGCTAAAACCACATCCACAGCAACGTCCTGCTGTGTTCAGGGACATCAGTTCATCCCACCTCCACACCAAATTCCTGCTGCATTCAGGGACATCCGTTCATTCCACGTCCACAGCAACTTCCTGCAGCATTCAGGGACATTAGTTCATCCCACGTCCACAGCAACGTCCTGCTGCAAAGTAGCAACTATTTACTCTTCATGAGGGACTTTCAGGAAGCTGGACTAGAATCATCATGTAGGTGGAAATAAAAAGAAGATTCATGAAGTTTCTCTTGTCTTTCATCTTCCAGCAAACTCAGATTTCTTAGCTTCATCTAACGTCTACAAATTCACATCATTCCAGTAAAACTCAGTCAAGTTAACAAAATCTTAATTTTTTATGTGAGTTTGCACATTTTTATTTAATAAATTTGCTCTTATCTGCAAATTCCCAAAAAGCAAAATACACACAGACATTTTTTTAAATCATTATTTATCACCTGAATACATAAAAACCAGCTCCACCACTTCCATACAGTGTACCACTGCTGCCGGAGTTAAAGAGATTAAACACAAACTGATTTAAAAACATATAAAATATGCAAAATATAAATTAAATTCATCGATTTCACACGATGTTGGATGTTGCGTTGCAGAATCTGTGAAAACCACCCCCCAACATAACATTATCCCAAACATGACCATAATCCACTGTTAGTCGCTGCAAAAGCAGCTAAATACTTCCTTACATTTCTTTTCAGCTTACATGGGTGATAATACTTCCAGTGGTTAGAGTAAATAAGATGTAAACAAGGTCACTTAAATACTCTGTTACAGGTTATTCAGTATGAGAATCCTTATAAATTACAGCTAAAGCAGAGTTCTTTTTGGTCCTTTCTGGGAAGCTGTCTGGTGTTGCGGCTCCATCCTCAGCTCACTGTGGTGTGGTTTTTACCGAGCACACAAAGCCATGACCTCTCCCGCTCGCACAGTCTCTGATTTGCCACTTGGCCCGTCTCCACACCAGGACGCACTTCTTGCTTCCCTTCATCTTGGACCTGGGTGGCACCGTTCTCCAGTTGGTGTAGGTGACGGGTTCGCCGCCTGCCCACTCCCAGCGTCCGCGGCCCTCCCGGTCATTCAGGCCTTGAACGGTAAAGGAGAAATCTGTCATTTTTATCTGAGGAAAAAAAACGCTTTGAGACACATTTTTGAAACTAGCTTTGGACATGAACTGTGATGGGAAACGAGCACCGTTGACATCATTAAAACCCAAAACAATGGATGTGCGCTAAGCATCCCAGTTCATAACAAACCAGTTTGAACTTTTGTTCAAACTGAAATTTGCTCTACACCACAAACACCGGTTAAAAATAAACAACATTGGGAATGTGGTGCAATTGTTGGAGGGGGGACATTAAACAAGCAGCAGATCAGCTGCTTTCCATATCACTCATTTATAAACCTTTCACACCAATACCAATACTGATACACATACCGATACTGATATCAGTACTGATACTAGTACTGATACCAATACTGATACCAGTACTGATACCAATATTGATACTGATACCAGTACTCATACCGATACTGACACCGATATTGATACCAGTACTGATACCGATACTTTGTCCAGGAATATCACACAATTGTACAGTGTGCATTTATATTACTATATAGAAAACAAATAAAACTCAGACATAAATACTCGAGAGAAATGCTTATAAAATAATGATAAAATATATTGCTGAGTAAAATAAATAAAAATAAGAACAAAACAAATATTTTTAAATATTTGTTTTATTCTTATTTATTATTCTTTATTTTTAAAATATTTCTTTCAGTCTCATTAAAAGCAATTATTTCAATGTTAAAAATAATTAGATTACAAATTATAATAAAATTATTTAATTTAGAACATAATACTCAAGAACTTGTGTTAAACCTGAAAAATATCAAAACACAGCATCTGATAGGCTGATAGGCTACCAAAACCATGTGACACAGAAGGAATGCATTGTGACTAGAACAGAAAAGCCTCTCAGAAGTGAAAACAAATTGCATGTTTTGTACAGACGTGGACAAAATTGTTGGTACCCTTCGGTTAATGAAAGAAAAACTCACAATGGTCACAGAAATAACTTGAATCTGACAAAAGTAATAATGAATAAAAATTCAATGAAATTTAACCAATGAAAGTCAGACATTGCTTCAGCAGAATTTTTTTTAAAAAATAAACTCGTGAAACAGGCCTGGACAGAAAATTATGGAAAAGACTGAAAATAATGTGACCAAAGGGACATGTTAATCCAAGATGTGTCCACTAAAATAATTCAGCAGCCAATAAAAAGACAGGCACAGTTTAAAAGATTAAAAAATCAAAGCTTGAAATTAAATGAGCTCCATTGTCCTTATTAGTTCAGTTAGTAAGGTGTTCAAGTGGTAGAGAAGGCAAAACTTAAAGCACATTTTCCCAGTTCAGTACTGGACTTTGGAAACATTTAAATGATAAAAACACACAGGTTGTAATGGTTATTGGTCCTTTGTCAAAGACAAGACAAATAAGTTGAAACTATTCTAAGAAGAGCCTCATATATCAGAGATAAATCCGTGAATAGAGAAGAAGAGGAGGTTGGGAGAGGTCGCTGGCGTTGGTTGTTTGCTGCTTCTCCACTGCTTTTTGGTGTTTTAATAGCTCTAAACTGTTCTGTGTTGCAGTTAAGGACTCTGTGCCAGCAAAGGCACTATTTCAACAGAGACAAAAGTCAGGTGCACTAAGGATTTGCTGAATATTGACAATAGATCATCATGTGGTGCGACTTTTCAGCACTTACCCGAGGCCCTGTGCTGTTGCCATGGTCGGCAGGGTGAGGTTTCTAGTGAACTTTCTTTGTCGGTGTTGCTTCTGGACCTCGTCATGCCTCTGATAATGATTACTGATCTAGACTCAAAACCGGATCAATGTCACTGGACACCTCTGCTATTAAACAGCTAAGACTTCTACGGCGGCCTCACTATGTCCATAGAGGTTCTCGCCATGGATTCGTTTATTCCATGAGTAGGAGCTCCATTCCATTGCTCTGGTCGGCGTCTCGCCCTGTTGCTCAGTGGAGACGTCATCAGAACCCTGTCAGCACTGTTCCTGATGATGCTGTGTTGGAGCACTGACAAAGAAAGCAGTGTGGAAAACCCGAAGTGGATCTCAGCATTCTGCGTGCGCTCCAAAAATCTACGCCCCTTACTAACGTCAAAGTGGAACTATTTAACACTCAGTCGGTTACAAACAAAGCGGTTCTGGTCCATGACCACATCTTGGAGGCTGGACCTGATCTAATGTGCCTTACTGAGACCTGGCACAAGCCTGAGGAGTACACAACTCTAAATGAAGCTTGTCCCACTGGATACGCTTACGTCCAATTTCCACCGGGTGCGTGTGTGCCACGATCTGGCCACACCACAGTTTTGTTCTGACCTCCATGGTGTGTCAATCCACACTAGGAGCGTGTCAGGTGCAGTCCACCTAGCTGGGTTCGTGAGGTTATGAAATCCCAGGAGAACTGGAGAATCCCAAGATTCTTCACTTCCAGGATAAATGTCTTGTTGTCCATGACACCCTGACCAATTAATGACAGAATGTTTACATGGTTTAGCAGCACAGATCTGCACAGAGGCTTTTTTTTTTATTGCTGGAAGCTTTTATGCTGCTCCCATGTCAGATTTCCTGTCTGCCCCTTTCTGAACTGCTAAGGGACAAAAACCTCCCAGAGGTTCTAAGGGATTACAGAGCCGGACTCAGGGCTGCAGAAAGAAAGTGGCGCAAATCAAAAGAGCACACTGACTTGTCTGAGTACTGGCAAAAACTTTTTTCACATCCAGCCTAAAGGCTGCCAAGATAGCCTTTTATCAGAACAAGAGCCGCAATGCTCCCAACACATGACTACTGTTCATGGCGTTTAACTCTCTTCTATCTCCACCACCTGCTCAACCACCCAGTGTGTTGACTGCAGAAATGTTTGCTTCCTACTTCACTGAAAAGGTCGCTACCATCAGTAACCAATTCACTGTCACTCCTTAATCCAGAGCTACACTCCCTCTCCACAGTTACGCTCTGCCAGCGAAAACCACCTAGTGCTCCCACCACAACGTGGCGCAAGTCAGTAGCTAGACTCTTTTCCTCTGTTGTTTCCCAGTGGTGGAACGATCTACCAAACTTCGTCCGATCCACAGAGTCCTTATCCACTTTTAAGAGCAAGCTAAAGACTCAGTTGTTTAAGGAGCATTTCGGCACTTAGCTTAACTCTTCTACTCGTCAGAATGAGTTAGAAAGATTTGTCCAGCTCTTTGGCTCAACTAAGTACTGAATAATCGTGTGCACTTATGCCCAAGATGATATTGCATGATGAAAGCTTGATTTTGTATTCAAACAAAGGACTTACATAAATTTTTTTTATTGTTTTATTGTTAAAGTTGAGAGACGATTATCAGATAACTGAACTGAACACCCACCTATCCAGAACGGCTTTCTCCCACTGAAGTCCCACAACCAGTCCATGTTGGTTTTAGAGCGAACACTTGCAAGAGAGCCCTTATATCTAAAATCCCGAAGAAAGAGAAAAAACAGAAAGGTTGTTTTCTTTTTCCAGGCATACATAACAGATAGCATAAATATGAAGTGACACAGCTTTCATATGACAAACAACTAATCCAAGCATGCATGCCCATGCATCCTGACTCGGACATTCTGATTACATCTGTTCATCATGCGTGTAATCTGTGTTTTCATGAGAACATGCAGAATGTTGGACTGTACTTTTCCCTGCAGGCCCTGTTAGCTGCGCTCCATGTGACCTTGTGCTCAGTGCTGAGAATGAAGCAAAGGCCTTGATGAAAGGTCCAACCCCGAGGACACATCTGAGCACTCACCATCTGAGGAAATGCGGAGACATGCTGACATTTGTGGGAAAATGGGATCTTCATCTCAAATAAATAATGATGTGTTACCTGATGAGTTGGTTTCCAGGGTTTCCAGGTGACACCGTTGCAGTGAAAGAGTTGATTTGTGGTTTGGTTGAAATGCAGGAGTCCCATTAGCTCTGGCACACAGGGCTTAGGGATAGAGCTATCACCTGTCACCTGTAGCCAAAACAATTAATGTGTTTATTTGTGCTGCTGCAAATTGAAGGTAAACAGCCTTTTCCAGGATAATCAATAATAATACATGAGAAATACTATAATAATGAAGTAAAATTAAACAGTTTGTTTGGTTTAAAGCATCTAACGGTGGTAAGTCAAATAACCAAAGTGAAAGAGGCTTTATTTAACCTACATTTCAAAGAGGCTCTACCTACAATGGAAAACAATAACAACAAAAGGATACTCATTACATTTAATCAAAAAAGACAAAAAAGCCTAATTGGTCCCATCAACACTCTTAAAGTAGACTGACATGTTAATACTGGTTAGCAAAGGAACGACTAAACATCCACTTCTTAACAAAGACAATAGCTAACACTGATTTACAAAAAAAAAAAAAAAAAAATCTGGGGGAAAAAAAAATTGGGATTATTAAGCGTTTAATCAAATTTATTAAGTAGGGTGATATGAACTCTTCTATTTATGATCACCAATTCTTTACTTGCAGTAAACTGCAGGAAATCTGACAGCTGAGCTAAGCTAACTGCTACAGAGACAACAGAAAAGTCAACCTTAACCATCTAAAACAGCTCAAATCTCAAAAATTTTATAGCACTTCAAGTGAACGCCACGTTGTACTTTCACATTGCGTCACTTTATATCAGACAGTTATTTAGTTTAGTTAGTTTAGTTTAGCAACATTTTCTCTGTTAGCATAGCAGTTAGCCTGGTTAGTTCTGTAGAAATTCTCCATGATTCTATAAAGTTAGACTGCACTGGCTGCTGTCGACTGCAGATAAAACATTAATTTCTCAAAATATACACTGTGAATTAATAAATATTTTAACAACATTGTATTATCAAGAAAAAAAATCTCCACTCTAAGTATAAACGGGAGTATTTGAAGTCACAGATTAAAAAAGAATCAAATATTTTGTCATTCAATGAGCTGTCAGATTTAAAGGGTAAAGTTTCATCTATCCTCTTTTCTTGTTATCTCTGCCGTACTTAAATGTCAATTGATGCTGCGTTCGTGGAACCCTAGAATTGGAAAGTTTTTTGCTTTATTAGCTTTTGTAGTTCTGAAGAATGAGCAAATAATGCTCTGACAGTAGATGTTTGATGTTTTATTACGTAACTGAGTAACATCTCAAAAATAGGCTGGTAAACTTGTAGTTTGCAGCAGCTGGTGAACAAATGGCCGAATGTATTTAATTTAAAATCATCTCATTGACACAATTTCCAAGTAGCCATGATATTTGTACTCACCCCTTCAACAAGTCTAGTGTTTTGTGGTTTTGGGATCTTTGGAGGATCTGGTTTTGTATCAGTAAATGCCCCCCTGTTAACCACCTTTATGTTTGCCTTTCTGCCCCTCCTGGATGGCAAGGTCTCGTCCTCCACTTTCATCTGCATGATTCCGTGATACTGGAATGGAAGAAAGAATGGGATTAAAGATGTCTTCAACCTTCAGAAATATCCGGCTGCTGTCGGGTACTGCAGCGACTTACTGTGTAAACTACATCTGTCCCATTGTGAAACACAGATGAAGGAGCAATCTGAAAAACAGAGAAACGGTTTATACAGAGGTCTAAAGTCGATAAAGCAAAGTTATAGCACAAAGGAAGGATGGTTGTACAGATTTAGGATTGCCCAAAACTCTGATCTTTTTTGGGAGCTCTGCAGGTGGGCTGGAGATGCCATCTCCTCGGGTCCATGGGACAGATTCTGTGTCAAGGGGGAGTTTCTCCAGCTTAATGGATCCGTGTTGAGGATACGTGTCCAATCGAATCTCTTTTCCTCCCAGAAGAGGAGTCTGATGATCCTGGTTAAGCCTGCACTGCCCTGAAGTGATCGAGTTTCAAAAGGTCAGCATGAGGTTTTTATAAAAACATGGCAAGAAATGAGAGATACTCATCTGCATAATTTTTAACCTTTTCCTGAGTCTTTGATGGTCACTTCAGCCTTACTGATCCTGCCAATAATTGTGGCTTCAGGAGAGACCAGCAGCACCTCAAACGTTTCATCAACCTCCTCAATGTGGTCTTGAATGATCCCAGCCTGCCACCTTCGCTTTGCCACTCCTACATGGACAGTAATAATTAATTACACCAGACATTGTTGTAGAGTGTAACACAGAACTCCAGCCATTGGAAAATATCATTAGTCAAAATAAATTTCAAAATACGCATTTCTTTGATAAAATATCACCTCGACCTCTGCTGCTCTCCCCCTGGGGGTACCACAAGGCTTCATTCTTGGACCCCTTCTATTCACTTTATACCTGATGCCAAGTGGCGCTACTGTCCCCACAACATGTTTTTTCTTCATTCATGTTTAGTTCTGATCCTGGGAACAGAAAGTAGACTTGACCCTGATGACTTGGGGGATCTGGTTGGTTTATGACAAACCAGAAGATCCTGAATGGATTTTGGCCCAAAACAGTGCTTTGTAAACTAACAGCAACCAGACAGAAGGTAAAGATCAGATCACTGGAGGTCTGTGATCCACGTTCCTAGCCTTAGTGAGGACTGGAGTTCGATGATCCACGTTTATGCTCTTAGTGAGGACTGGAGTATATGATCCATGTTCCTACTGTAGTCTCAGTGAAGACTGGAGCAGCAGGTTTCTGGACTTACTGCAGCTGTGTGATGGACTTTAAGGAGACCTGTAAGGACAGGGTTCCAGTAGTCTAGTCTACTAAAGATAACTGCAGAAATCCTGCTGAGTCATCAGTCCTTTAGTCCTCCAGACGTTCTTTAAGTGATAACAGGCCGACTT